>NC_142477.1:10898966-11523966 GCF_049115385.1 Moschus berezovskii | reverse complement strand
CGCTCAAAAAGTCCACTTCACACCATGTACTGTCATCATTGAGATGGAAATGTACAACCAGCGACTTCAATGATGTCACATCCGGTGGGACAGATGGCCCCTCTCCCCAGGTCCCAGCCTTCTCCCTGCTGAAGTGAGCTGACCTGATCTGTTCCAGTTACTACTGCTGCTTAACTACTTACTGCTGGAATTCAGCCCTGAATTCCAAACAGCAGTGTCATCTTTCAGCTGAGTTTTATGGGTGAGGAATTTGGGCAGGGATCAGCTGGGAGGTTCTTTTGCTCCATGCGGCATTGCTGGAGGTCAGGTGACAACACTCAAATGGACATTGGACGGGTACAGAGGGTCCAAGCCAGCTTCTCGCATATTTGACACCTGACCGGGTTGGCAGGAAGGAGGGACCGTAGACTAGAGTGCCTACACATGGCCCTTCAGCAGGGTGGTCTCAGGGCAGTCAGACCATTGGCACAGAAGCTGATGGCTCCCAGAGAGAAAGTTCTGAAGAACAAAGGAAGTTGCCTGTCTGCTGGGACCCAACCTCAGCCCTCAAACAGCTTACATTACAGGGTGGGGAAGACAGACCAGGATAAAAATGTGCATAGGGTGTTTTCAGACATTAATCAGTAGCGTGCAGAAAAATAAAATCAGGTTATAGAATAAACTTCCTAAGTGTCAGTCACTCAGTCATGTCTGACCCTGTGACCCCATGAACTGCAAGCCTGCCACGCTCCTCTGTCCATGGAATTCTCCAGGCAAGAATACTGGCATGGTTTGCATTTCCTCCTCCAGGGTAAAACCTTCCTAAAAAATACCCTAAACAATTGGCATTTCTCTACCCCAAATTCCCAAAAGCTTTTCTGTATCTACTCAAAGAAATTCAAATTATTTTTGATGCCCTCTGCTGCTGCTGCTGATGCTAAGTCACTTCAGTCGTGTCCGACTCTGTGTGACCCCATAGACGGAAGCCCACCAGGCTCCCCCGTCCCTGGGATTCTCCAAGCAAGAGCACTGGAGTGGGTTGCCCTTTCCTTCTCCAATGTATGAAAGTGAAAAGTGAAAGTGAAGTCGCTCAGTCGTGTCCAACCCTTAGCAACCCCATGGACTGCAGCCTACCAGGCTCCTCCACCCATGGGATTTTCTAGGCAAGAGTACTGGAGTGGCTTGCCGTTGCCTTCTCTCTAGGACACCAAAATATAGCAGTCAGACCAGAGAATCTAGGACCCTGCCCCGTGCTCACTAAGGCTGCTTTGCTGCGTAGCTTTGCCACTGCTGTTACTTCCTCCAGCACATGCCTTGCCTTCTTGTGATCCAGTCCGGCCTTGGAAGCACTGTCTCCTTGAAACAGCCTTAGTTCCACAACCTCATACAATTCCTTCCTCCTTTGGATTTCTTTGCGGGGGAGACAGTCAGGTAAAGAATGTTCCTTTATCTATTATGCTAAATAAAACAGAGACACAGCTCACTCCTTTCCCAGACCACGTCTCATCTCTGTGCGTCTATCTGCCTGTGCTCCCACGTCATCCTCATGATGGATGGGGTGTCAGGACGGCTTCAAATTGCAACGCCTGAGCTCTGGAATGGACCCCGTTACAGCTCCAGATCTATATATAGATCCCATCAACAAAGATCTCTGTGTCCTTGGGAACATTACACAACTTCTTTGGGTCACACTTCCCTCAACAGCAAAGTGGGAGGCTTGGTCATAACCAGTTCAAAGGGCAAAGGCACCCAGAATGGGGCTCACCCCACCATACGCAACACGGAAGGATCGCTCTCTTCAGTGACTCCATCACAAAGCTGTGGCTATTGAATAAATCCTCGCAAGGCTGAGGCCCAGTGCCAGAAGGAATGTGATGGCAGCATCAGGACTACAAAGGAACTGGGCAGTCATACAGTGGAGAAAATCCACACAGTGCCATGGGGTAGGTATAAATGTATGTACCGTGAAAGTGAAAGTCAGTCATGTCCGACTCCTTGTGACCCCGTGGACTATACAGTCCATGGAATTCTCCAGACCAGAATACTGCAATGGGTAGCCTTTCCCTTCTCCAGTGGAATCTTCCCAACCCAGGGATCAAACCCAGGTCTCCTGCATTGCGGGCAGATTCTTTAACAGCTGAGCCACAAGGGAAGTCCAAGGATACTGGAGTGGGTAGCCTATCCCTTCTCCAGCAGATCTTCCCAATCCAGGCATTGAACCAGGGTCTCCTGCATTGCAGGCGGATTCTTTACCAACTGAGCTATCAGGGAAGCCATAAGTACTGTACTTTGTTTCAAACGTCAACTTCACAAGCATGTTTATTCACACAATGTGTGATTTAAACACCATCTTTCTATTAACTCTAAGGGACACAGAAGCCAATTCAAAGGAAAGCTGAATTAGATCTCAAATTCAAGGACCTCATCTGGGTATCACAAAGCCATCTGCTGTGTTCCCCTCTGACACTTCTCTGAACCCATCCCGTCTCCTCCTAGATTGACTGCATGCTCTGGGCAGGTCCCCACCTGTCCGTTAGCCCCTCCATCACCTGGACCACCTGTAACAGCCTCTAGGCTGGCACCCACTCTGCCAATGCAAAGAGCCAAGGTACTAAAAACGTAAATGTCTATCTACTAATACTCCATGCAGGACCACACAGAGAATCCCACTTAATAGAGAATCACTATTTACACCACGAATGCCCAACTGACACTGAAAAGAACTAAAATGAAGCAAAGCAAATATACTGAATATAATCTCACCAATCTGATGATTCAAAAGCCACTTTCGGATTTTTAGGTATTTTTAGTAAGAATTGCCACCACTTACTATTATAGTTTTCAACTATCACTAATAAAATGTCAAATAATTTGATTCTCTTGTAGCTACATTTGACAATCTGCCTTTTTTTTTTTTTAAGAAAGAGGGAAAATATTTCCTAGGAGAGATAAAAAGTGTCAAATACATTAGTTATTAACTTCAATAGGTGTGAATAAAACAGCAATATTGGGAATGCCATTGAATCAAGAAATTAAAACTTGGCGACTGACATAGTATTATCAATCAGTAGCTGAAAAACACAATTTGGGGACTGACATGTTTGTTACTTTCATCTGCCAGTATTTTTAAAACATTTTCATTAATTAGCCTGAGAGATTTATGACTCTCTTCCAAGTGTTATTCAACTGCTACTTGAAAATAATAAGGTTAGGCAGAGTAAGATGCAGTGTTTGGGTCCTTATGCCGTTGTTAATTAAAACACATTAAGCCTAATCGAATACTCGGGCCGCATTTTGTAGACAATCCTGCTGATCCATCTATTCGTCAACTTGCTCTTTTAAAGGAGAAACAGCTCATGTCAATACACTGCCAGCAAAATATGCCCATACCATAAACCAACTGACAAGAAAAGCATCTTTACCAAAACCATCCATCCCTTCCTCTCATTAATAGTTCAAAAAATACACAATAAAACCCCCTTGTCTTTCAGTGCATTTCCTTCCGTGGGGGATCCTGACAACGCTTCAAATATTCAAGAATGATGATTTCCGTGAAATGAAGCTAAAGTATGAGATCTGAATAGAAATCATTTCTGTTATTAGCAATCAATTAAAGTTTCAAATGTGAATTTCAAAATAACAGTGAAACAGTTTTTAGGCTGTCTGGGCAGCATAACCAACATTCTATATCATATCAATAAATTCACAACAAAGATGCATGCAAGCATTTACCTAATAAATCCCACTCCAAAACTGGGAGGACATTTTTGCTTTAAATTTTTTGGGAAAATGTTCAGTTTTCCCATAAAGAGCCACACACAAAGGAATAACTCAACTAAAAGTTCCAAGTCTTTAGAAAAACATGGTTTGATTAGCTTGGAAGCTACATCTAATTCTGAGATGCGCCAGAGGCACATATGTGGAAACATAATCAGAGCTTTGAGGCAGTTTACAAAATAAATAAAAACTACAGGAAGGCAAAATATTACCCTGAATTATTATGCAACCAGACCATTCTAAAGGAGATCAATCCTGGGTGTTCATTGGAAGGACTGATGCTAAAGCTGAAACTCTAATACTTTGGCCACCTCATGTGACAAGTTGACTCACTGGAAAAGAGTCTGATGCTAGGAGGGATTGGGGGTGGGAGGAGACGGGGACGACAGAGAATGAGATGGCTGGATGGCATCACCGAATCGATGGACATGAGTTTGAGTGAACTCCGGGAGTTGGTGATGGACAGGGAGGCCTGGCGTGCTGTGGTTCATGGGGTCGCAAAGAGTCGGACATGACTGAGCGACTGAACTGAACTGAACTGAAGAATGTAACTAAAAGGTTGTACATTCTTAGTACAATGCACAGTATCCCTAAAAATACTCAGAACGTTCTCTAAGACAAACTGGTGATATGCATTAAGACAGAGCTTGCTGCATGCCTCCAGGATCAGAGCAAAGGGAAAAGAATCTCACTTCTTTGGTAACCCAACCCAAAGACTATATTATCCACTTCCCTTCCAGGTAAGCACGATCATCTAGCCAACGAGAGGCGGGTAGAAGTGTCGTAAGGTCTCTCTGAGAAAGCATCCTTCCCACCCCAGGTATATTGAGATATGGTACGTGTGCTCAGTCATGTCTGACTCTTTGTGACCCATGGACTGTAGCCCACTAGGCTCCTACATCCATGGGATTCTCCAGCTAAGAAAACTGGAGTGGGTTGACATTTCCTTCTCCAGGGGATCTTCTCGACCCAGGGATCGAACCCAGGTCTCCCAAGTCTCTGAATTAGCAGGTGGATTCTTTACCACTGACACCTGGGAAGCCCCTGCTACTACTGCTGCTAAGTCACTTCAGTCGTGTCTGACTCTGTGTGACCCCACAGACGGAAGCCCACCAGGCTCCCCCATCCCTGGGATTCTCCAGGCAAGAACACTGGAGTAGGTTGCCATTTCCTTCTCCAATGTGTGAAAGTGAAAAGTAAAGTGAAGTCACTCAGTCGTGTCAGACCCTTAGCGACCCCATGGACTGCGGCCTACCAGGCTCCTCCATCCATGGGATTTTCTAGGCAAGAGTACTGGAGTGCCTTGCCATTGCCTTCTCCAGGGAAGTCCCTATTGAGGTATAAATGATAGAAAATTGAAAGATACTCAGAGGTACATCGTGGTGGTTTTAGAAAGATTTTTTTCATCGTGGTGATTTGACACATGTGTACGTTGTAAAAGGATTCCCCAAATCTAATTATCACTTCCATCTCCTCACATTTTTTTTTTTTTTGAGAACATTTAAGCTCTACTTTTTAGCAAATTTAAATTATACAATACAGAGTCATCAGCCATAGTCAGCATGTTTTACTTTGGATCCTCAGACCTCATTCATTTTACAGTTGAAAGTCTGTACCCTTTCACCAATCTCTCCCTATCTCCTGCACCTCCCCCCACACCCCCTGACAACCATTTTTCTACTCTTAAGATGTTGACTTTTAAAAAATTCCACATATAAGTGACACCAATGCAGTATTTTTCTTTCTCTGTCTGGCTTATCTCACTTAGCATAATGCCCTCTAGGTCTAACCATGTTGCAGATGGAAGGATTTCCTTCTTCTTCATAGCTGATAATATTCTCTATGTGTGTATAGAAAAATCATATTGTCTTTATCTATTCATCTATCAACATACATTTAGGTCGCCTTTGTATCTTAAACTGAAACTGAAGTCGCTCAGTCCTATCCGACTCTTTGCGACCCCATGGACTGTAGCCTACCAGGCTCCTCTATGGCATTCTCCAGGTAAGAATACTAGAGTGGGTTGCCATTCCCTTCTCCAGGGGAATCTTCCTGACCCAGGGATTGAACCTGGGTCTGCTGCATTGCAGGCAGATTCTTTACCATCTGATTCACCAGGGAAGCCCCTGTGATGTACATAGAGGTGCATTATCTTTTCAAATCAGTGTTTCTGTCTTCTTCGAGTAAACACCCAGAAGCAGAACTGCTGAATTGTATGGCCATTCTATTTTAATTTTCTGAGGGACCTCCGTACTGCTTCTCATACTGTGTGCACTACATCATATTCCCACCAAAGTGCACAAGGGTTCCCTTTTGCCCACATCCTTGCCAATACTTGACATCTCCTGTCTTTCCGACAGTACCCATTCTAACAGGTGTGAAGAGATGTCACACTGTAGCCTGGACATGCCTTTCTTTGACAATTAGTGATGCTGAGCACCATTTCATGTACCTGTTGGCCACTGCCTGTCTTCTTTGAAACAAATGTCTATTCAGATTGTCCACTCATTTCTAACAGGGCTGTCCTGTTTCTTTTTTCTGCTGAGTTGTATGAACTTTTTAAAAATATATTTTTAAGATTAACTCCTTATCCAGTAAGTCTCTATGCAAAGAGTCTTCGTATTAGCCTGGGATGCACCGCGGTGGCCTGAGGCGGAGCTGTGGCTCAGAGCATGCTGGGAACAGGAGTCAGGTCTCTGCAGGGTCCTAAAGCCTCCTTCCCAGTTCTGGATTCCTAACTCGGGACTTCTCTGTAGTGTGACAGAGACAATCTTTCCTGCGGTATAAACGTCGGTGGTTTGAGACCGTTTATCCCCTTAAATGTAGTGGAACCTAACTTTAAAGGATGGTGGTGATACATGAAGAAAGAACTGAACATGTTCATTGCCTTTGTAGATCCCAACAATCATCACGCCCAACTCCTTCCTCTTGCCCCTTTCTAAAGAAAAAGAGACTGGGAACATTATAATAAGCACTAAGCAATCCCATAAGAAATACAAGCTTGTGTGTAGAATGTCTACAGGAACAACAGCAATTTAACCTGAGTCAGAATAAGACATTTAAGGTACATGGAGGAAAAAAATCAACCCCAAGTGAACCTGAACTTAGGCTGCTGTCTTTGACAACTTCATTTTGAAGACACTCTTAAGAAACAAGCGAATAATTATTACGAATCAAATAGTATGAACCTAGGACATTATTAAGTATAAACTTGCAAGATTATAACTCGAGTCCTAATTTTGATAATGCTGAATATTTATATTTAAATCCAAAAGGCGAACAAAACATTTATAATTTTATGGCTAATATACTTTATATTTCAAAGTAAAAGGACCAAGTAAATGTTTCCAACATTCTTAGCATTATAGGCAAAGGGTCCTTGCTTATCAACTGTGCTAACTATAGTTTTAAAAGATAGCTCTCTAGGTGGAACGGAAGTATACCTTCATTTCCGCAAAGAAAAATTACCTCTTAAATTGCTACAGATAGTACATTCAAATTATTTCCCTTGTTAATGCTGCTGCTACTGCTAAGTTGCTTCAGTCATGTCCGACTCTGCGACCCCATAGACGGCAGCCCACCAGGCTCCCCCATCCCTGGGATTCTCTAGGCAAGAACACTGGAGTGGGTTGCCATTTCCTTCTCCAATGCATGAAAGTGAAAAGTAAAAGTGAAGTCATTCAGTCGTGTCCAACTCTTAGTGACCCCATGGACTGCAGCCCACCAGGCTCCTCCGTCCATGGGATTTTCCAGGCAAGAGTACTGGAGTGGGGTGCCAGTGCCTTCTCTGTTGCTAATGCTACATGCTGTTAATGTTTTATGTCACGTCTACAGTTTTAGATTTATTTTTCATTTACATCCTCAATAAGAAGGACAGCCCATGCTCTCTTGAGGTCAAACCAAGAACACATGCTGATCTCAACTGGGAAGTTCCCAATACTATTCTTAGGGAAAAAATGTAGCCATTTTTAAATTGCTGCTACTAAAAAAGGTCACCCATGTAGACGTTAATTAGGTTAGAAAAGACAAATCTCAAGGTTTCTCTAAAATATAAGGTAGGGGATTAAAGTGAGCAACTAGAATGAGAAATAACATTTCCACTAGCGTGTGCACATCTATGAAAATAACACCAGCCTCATAAAAGTTCCAGCTTTACCTGCCTATTATACTTGTAATAGCTTGGCCTAGGGCTCAGTAGATATTCACTCTGTTCCACCTCATCTCCCCTGTGGGCAGAGGATACAGTCCCATGGGTGTGGGGCTCGGCCATGTGACTTGCTCTGGCCAATGAAATTGGCTAAGGAATATGATGGGAGCAGTAGCATTAAATGTGCTTGCTGGTTTGGCGTGGTCCTTGTGCTCTGAGCATCCACCACAAGCAAATGCCTCCAATAGCTCCTGATGGGTGAAGAATGGAGATGCACATGAAACAGGTCTGAATGCACTCACAGCCTGGAGTTAGCACCAGCCAAGAAAAGGCAAGATGAGCCATCACCAACTCGATGGACATGAATTTGAGCAAGCTCTGGGAGTTGGTGATGGACAGGGAGGCCTGGTGTGCTGCAATCCAGGGGGTCACAATGAGTCGGACACAACTGAGGGACTGAACTGAACTGAACTGAAGATAAGCCAACACTAGCCAACCCACAGTCTGAGTGAGAAACATACTCATTTTATTAAGCTTCAAACTCAGTCCATCCCTCCTCATCCTCCCACTTGGCAAGTCTGTTCTCTACAACTGTGAGCCAGTTTCTATTTCGTAAACAAGCTCCTCTGTGTCATATCTTAGATTTCACATAAAAGTGACACAGTATGATATCTGTCTCTCTCTGCGTTGTGTTAGTCACTGAGTCGTGCCTGACTCCTTGAGACCGCATGGACTGCAGCCCACCAGGCTCCTCTATCCGTGGGATTCTCCAGGCAAGAACACTGGAGTGGGTTGCTGTTTCCTTCTCCAGGGGGTCTTCCCAACCCAGAGATCAAACCTGGGTCTCCTGTATTGCAGGCAGATTCTTTACCATCTGTGCCACCTATCTGTACTACTTCACTAAGTATGATCATCTCGAGTTCCATCAGAAACATATTCTTCATGATTTAAGCCACTGAGCTTGGGGTGATTTGTTTCTCAGCATCCTTGTGGCCATGGCTGACGGATCAACAAGACTCAAAGCCATTTGGGCAATCTCTGGAGTGACTGTTCTGTTCCACCCAAGCCAGGATCACAGTGGTCCTACCCTTCTTCAGCAATTAGGGCATAAGTCTAATTCCTTCAGAGTGAATACTTCCCCCCTCAGCTCAGTTCAGTTCAGTTCAGTCGCTCAGTCGTGTCCAACTCTTTATGACCCCATGAATCACAGCACGCCAGGCCTCCCTGTCCATCACCAACTCCCGGAGTTCACTCAAACTCATGTCCATCGAGTCGGTGATGCCATCCAGCCATCTCATTCTGTGTCATCCCCATCTCCTCCCACCCCCAATCCCTCCTAGCATCAGACTCTTTTCCAGTGAGTCAACTCGTCGCATGAGGTGGCCAAAGTATGGAGTTTCAGCTTCAGCATCAGTCCTTCCAATGAACACCCAGGATTGATCTCGTTTAGCTACCTCAAAATCAAACCCACCTGACTCTTTCTTTGCTTGGTGCGCCAGCAAGTCTTAGGTAAAAGTCTGTGCTATATTATCTAGCCTTCTATGATTGTTTTACTATTGTCTGATAATGCAATTATACTCCTCGGGCAGTATCAAGCTCCCTGAAGGTACAGACTTTATCTTATATTTCTTTTCAGTTCAGTTCAGTCACTCAGTTGTGTCCAACTCTCTGTGACCCCATGGACTGCAGCATGCCAGGCTTCCGTGTCCACTATCAACTCCCAGAGCTTGCTCAAACTCATGGCCATCGAGTCGGTGATGCCATCCAACCATCTCATCCTCTGTCGTCCCCTTCTCCTCTTGTCCTCAATCTTTCCCAGCATCAGGGTCTTTTCCAGTGAGTCAGCTCTTTGCGTCAGGTGGCCAAAGTATTAGAGCTTCAGCATCAGTCCTTCCAATGAATATTCAGGATTGATTTCCTTTAGTATTGACTGGTTTGATCTCCTTGCAGTTCGAGGGACTCTCAAGAGTCTTCTCCAGTACCACAGCTCAAAAGCATCAGTTCTTCAGTACTCAGCTTCTTATATACTGGGCTGGAAAATTAAAACTTGTGATCCAGAGGGCAAAAGCTTCAAGCAGACTGAATGCCATGGAATATGTGTCTCAGTTTTTTTCTAAACGTGGGGAAAAAAAAAGGTATCTCTGAAAATATAAATTATGTGTTAGGAATATATCTGATCCAACTCTTCCACATTAGAAAATTAACTGAAAATGCAAGTAAATATTTCTTCCTCATTACATACTACTACTGTATGTAACAGTTTATTACCACCATTAATAATTTAAAGTCTAACATGAAATATTGAAAACCACTATGCTTATTATAAATAAGATTAAAGACCAATTGTTTTCTTGGTCCAAAGTTCACTAATCAGAAACATGCTCCTTTCTTTCCTGCTCTTTTTCTCGTCTTGCTGCTGCTGCTGCTAAGTTGCTTCAGTCATAAATAACTGTGCGACCCCATAGACGGCAGCCCACTAGGCTCCTCTGTCCCTGGGATTCTCCAGGCAAGAATACTGGAGAGGGTTGCCATTTCCTTCTCCAGTGCATAAAAGTGAAAAGTGAAAGTGAAGTTGCTCAGCCGTGCCCAACTCTTAGCAACCCCATGGACTGCAGCCTACCAGGCTCCTCAGTCCATGGGATTTTCCAGGCAAGGATACTGGAGTGGGGTGCCAGTGCCTTCTCCTTCCTAGTCTTAACTTATCATGAATACTCTGATAACTTAAGCAGTGGTGAAATAGCCCCAGAGTCCTCCACAGTACTGAAGTCTCTCTATGATCATAATTACTGTCACCAGAGCATTGCTGAAAGCATCATCAGCTGTGTGTGGAAACTAGAAACTTCCTCCACGTCATCTCTTAGAAGGATACATTCTAGACATCACATAGGGTTGAAAGTGAGGATGCCAGCTTTGAAATAAAATACTTTGGTTTTTACTCAGCTTGTTTTATTTATTTTTATTAATCAACTGCTCAGGTTCATCTGTGGAAAAGGAAATAGCAACCCACTCCAGGATTCTTGCCTAGAGAATCCTGGGGACAGAGGAGCCTGGTGGGCTGCTGTCCATAGGGTCACACAGAGTCGGACACGACTGAAGTGACTTAGCACGCATGCATGCATTGGAGAAGGAAATGGCAATCCACTCCAGTATTCTTGCCTGCAGAATCCCAGGGACAGAGGAGCCTGGTGGGCTGCCGTCTATAGGGTCGCACAGAGTCAGACACGACTGAAGCAACTCAGCAATGGCAGTAGCAGGTTCATTTGACTTTTGCAAACATGGTCTTCTCATTGGTACAGTGATGACCCAGTGACTGTGAACACACCGTGCCCCCTTTTATCAGCTGGGCCACACTTCTCAGCGTAGGGAGTGAAATTAGAAAGCTTTCCGCAGGAATGAACTACAGAAAGGAGGGATGGAATTCCTTAGCCAAGAAGCAGCCCTCGTGGAACCTGGGCCCCCATGTTCGTGATGGACTGTCTGCCCACTGTCATCCCTTGCCTGCATCTTCTCTCCTTGAGGGTTTGACTTGGCATCCCCTCCCGTGAAGAACTGAAGTCCTTCCCTTGGCCCCTTGAAGCTGGGCCAATCTGGAGTCTTGGGGAGTTCAGGAGGAAATGCAAAAGGGAGGGCTGGATCAAGCCTGGCTGTTTTCTCGGAACCCTGTGAATGTGTCTGGAGCAGCCTATGGTGGAAGGATGGGCATGAAGGGGACAGACAAGGCCCCACGGTTGAGGGCATCCCAAACCATCCAGCCTGCAGCAGACCACAGACACACGAGGGAACCCGGCCAAGGCTAGAAGAACCACCCGGTTGAACCCACGGGGTTGTTGTAAGCCACTGGATTCTGGGGTGGTTTGTCCACCAAAGCTTTACTGATACATGGGGTCTTCATCCAAAACCTCAGAGTCTATTTTGTAACATCCTGAAGCATCAGTGCAGAAGATAACGAAGGTGAAATTCAAGTGGGAATATTTGGTGAAAAAAAGCGACATCTGTCGCAGCCACGGAATCAGCTGGAGAGACTGCTAGACACAGACCGCTGGGAGCACACCTAGGGTTTCGGGTCCAGTTGCTCTGGGGCGGGGCCTGACAAGCTGCATTTCCAGCAGGCTCCCAGCTTTCGCTAAGGTTGTCGGCATGGGTACCATGTCACCTGATGCGAAGAACCGACTCACTGGAAAAGACTATGATGCCGGGAAAGACTGAGGGCAGGACGAGAAGCGGGCGACAGAGGATGAGATGGACATGACAGAGGATAAGACGGTTGGATGGCATCACTGATTCAATGGACTTGAGTTTGAGCAAGTTCCGGGAGATGGTGAAGGAAGGGAAGCCTGGCGCAATGCAGTCCGTGGGGTAACATGGCGTGACTTAGGGATTAATAACCACCACCACCACACACCGAGATCCTTCTTCTACATGACCAAATGTATTGCAAAGAAAAGATTCCCTTAGAGAATATACATCTCACTAAATGAACCAAATAAACGCATCTCTTTAAAAAACCAATTCGACAGGGAGTCCAATCAGATTTCAACATAAAGAAAAGGAATTACACTTACTATTCAATCATGTTGGACAAAAATCAGCTACGGCCATCAACACTTCATGAATTACCCCCAGTACAACAATTTATGGCTGTATTTAAAACTAAGGGGTTTTTTTTTCTTTTAAATGTAAATAGCATGAATCACATTTTATGTTACAGCAGGGATAAACGGTGTTTTTGTATAAAATTTAATATTTAAAATATGAAAATCACAGCAAGCACAGGATTTATTTCTTTAAACCTGTTCATGATAATATTTCAGATATTATTCACATTGCTGATGCCACACATGGTTTATGGAGTGTACATGCTTCCATTTCAGATGTCTTACTGCGGTAAGTCAAACATATCTGCATTCTCTGAAGCTCTGAAAATTACTGGCAGAAATTCCTGACTTTTTTTCAGGCACATTAAACTATTTCCATCCAGTCTCCTTCAGTCTCTGCATTTTAAAGATCATTAGTGTATACTGAATTCCTAAAACACACACAATTCTTCAAGGAAAATTCATTTTGTTCTATCAAAGACACAACTTATAATTTAGAAAACTGACTTACTTAAAATTAAACATTTTTTTGGCTCTGTTTTCATTTCAAATTAACAATTAATATAGCCTAATGCAAGGTTGTCTTTTCATTTTTTACCATTTTTTTAAAAATGTCTTTAATTTTATCTTTATTTTAGTTTTTTTTTTTATTGGAGGCTAATTACTTTACAAAATTATATTGGTTGGTTTTAAAAGTCACTTTCCAATTACGAGCAAACATCAGCTATATTCCCCACGCTGCACAGTGCATCCTTGAGCTTATCTTACACCAGTGGTTTTATATATATGTTATATATAAGTAAATATATTTTATGAGTTATATATAAAATATTGCATATAGCAAAGATAACAATAATTTATAAAACATACCTCTTAAATAAATTTGTGAGTATATTTTTAATTGAATAGGGATTGGTATTATTTCAATTCTACGTAATAAGTAACATCAACTGAAACACCCATAGTTCACGAACCTTTCCATCAGTGGTGATACACATTTCAGATGAACAACGTATAATCATGGTTCTCTCATTTCAGACGACCTTTATATCTGAATCTGCCTCTTAGCACACCTCAGAGTAAGCTTAGACTCTTCAGGGGCAGAATATCAACGTGACCACAATGCAAACTCGGCTGTAATAACCAACTGTGTTCTGTATTACTCTCAAAAGA
Organism: Moschus berezovskii; assembly: GCF_049115385.1. NCBI lineage: Eukaryota > Metazoa > Chordata > Mammalia > Artiodactyla > Moschidae > Moschus > Moschus berezovskii. The sequence goes on along the minus strand of NC_142477.1, from coordinate 11,510,295 downwards.
ATATTCATTACTCTATCATCAAACAACAGAGCCTAAGAAAAGATGGTAAATGTGGTGAAGTTTCCTGTGGCTAAAAAAATAAAAGAATGAAACTTATTTCATAGGTGGGGTAGAAAATATTAAAACTTCCTTGCAAAGCTTCCTGGAAGTATTCTCTGGAAACTTACAAATACTCTTTCGGACTAGAAGTTTCACTTTTTGTGACATATATTAAGAGATGACTATGTGTGCATATATACTAAGTTGTTTGCGTCCTGTCCAACTCTTTGTGACCTCACAGACTGTAGCCCACCAGGCTCCTCGGTCTACGGGGTTTCCCAGGCAAGAACACTGGAGTGGGTTGCCATGGCCTCCTCTAAGAGGTCTTCCTGACCCAGGGATTGAACCTGCATCTCTATGTCTCCTGCATCTGCAGGTGGATTCTTTATCACTAGCACCAACTGGGAAGTCCCAAGAAAAAGCACAAAATATGCTCTGTGGGTAAGGGGAGGTTTTCACAGCACAATTATACTAATGAGAACATTTAGAATAAGCTGACTGAGCCATTGAGCACACACAAATATCTGACTACAAGAGCTCAGGTGCAAATACGCAGGGAAGTAAGTAATGCCTATGAAGAATTTTAAATACCTCCAGAAAAGGCAAGCTATTAAACTGAAGATAGAATATGTACATCAAGGACATGTCGAGGCAGAGGAAGACACCTCATAGGAGCTTCCAAAATGGGCAGTGTAAGCCCTCAAAGTTGTATTTATCTGTGGATTTCATGTTCTTCTTTGCATGTGAATGAACTTTTATTGTATGGCAATTTTTGTAACAAAACATTACTTTACAAGGTAAAATCCTTCAGCATGAATAAGTCCTTCTCCTTCATAAATCTTCTGCTAAATTTTGCCAGAACAGAATCCCTGCCCAACGCTCAGAAATGGTAAATGAAAATCTTCAGGGACAAGGAGGCAAAGTGGGACTGGTGGGGAACTTCACACAGAGGATTCTGAAATAACTGAAAACCCTTTTCTTTATCAGGAATCGAGAACTAAATCCTCCATGTCAAACTGACCATGTTTAAAGTGGAAAGTCAATTACCTATTCCTCCCAGTTTCTGAGGTCAGTTATTTTGTTTCTCAATAGAGAAATAAATTATTTCCTTTTTTGTTGTTTTTTTATGTGGCCATTCAATGTGGTACGTGGTATCCTGGTTTCCTGACCAGAGATTAAACTTACGCCCCCTCCCCCACTGGAAGGGCAGAGTCTTAACCACTGAATTGCCAAAGAAGTCACAGATTTCTCATTTTATTTATTTTATTTTTCCATTTTATTTTTATTTACCTTTTTGGCTATTTGTGTTCAGTAGCACAGCCTGAGAGTGGAGTTGCCATATACTGGTTGCTCTTGCTTTGGTTAGCTTTTTAATGCATACCAATCAAGTCCTGCACGTAGAGAACCAGGGCAGAGGGCACTTTCTGATACTCAAGTGTTAAAACTGGTATCAAATACACTGAAAAGACACCTGAAATACTCTGTTTAAAAAGAGAGATGGATTTTGCTTTCCACAGTATTTTGGGGCGTCAACATTTTTAAATGAAAGCGGGTTCAGCTGCTTTGGGATAGAATGTATAAATTAGCGGATTTGTTTTCATTGAGTTTTTGGTCTTGAGAAGCGGACAATCAATGCATGAATCTACTCAAGACCAACATCTATGACTGTTAAAGGCCTGGGATGACACTCAGGCAGAAACATCCCGTAACAGTAGGAGAAAATCCAGCCCGGGAGCCACTGGGGCCGGGGGGTCTTCTTGAACCAGTGACCCCGACTGAGAAGGAGGGCAGGCATCATCACCAGGTCTGGGTCTCCTGTGTGGCATTCTTCTGCATCCTGAGTCTACTCTCCTGACGCAGCACTTTAAGGAGACGACAGAAACTAAATCCCCACGGAAACACATCTGCAGCTGCGGGAGACAGTCACCAGAAAGCCGTCATCTCCCTGAAAGCCGACTCGCTGGAGAAGACCCTGGTCTCCCTGGAAGTCGACTCACCGGAAAAGACCCTGATTTCCCTGAAAGCCGACTCGCCGGAAAAGACCCTGATCTCCCTGGAAGCCGACACTCTGGAAAAGACCCTGATCTCCCTGGAAGCCAACTCACCGGAAAAGACCCTGATTTCCCTGGAAGCCGACTCGCCGGAAAAGACCCTGACACTAGGAAAGACCAAAGGCAGGAGGAGAAGGGGCAACAGAGGATGAGATGGCTGGATGGCATCACCGACTCAATGGACTTGAGTTTCAGTGAGCTCTGGGAGATGGTGAGGGACAAGGAAGCCTGGTGTGCTGCAGTCCATGGGGTCGCAAAGAGTCAGACACGACTGAGCGACTGAACAACAACCCCTGAAAAAGCCACTGAAGCCCCAGGAGGTCGTCTCCCCACTGATCTCACTTCGCAGAAGCCCCAAAGGTTCACACATGTACTTACACGTGGCAGAGCTGGGACCCAGAATATGGAAAATGTCAATAAACAGAAACGGCCCTAACCTAGCTAGCAACAATATTTTCATGCGATAAAACAATCATTGTATTCTATACACAAGAAGAGACTCTTCAATTACCCAGAAAAATGAAAAGTAAAAGGATGAAAGAACATACAGAAGTAACGCAGTGGGGTGACAACTGTGGTACCAGAAATGGTGGATTTCAGGACAAAAAAAAAAATTCAAAGGCAGACAAAAGCAGGCACTTTATAATGCTAGAGACTACAGAGAGCAATCAAAATTCTTTAAATATACGTGATTATCTCAAAGATCAACAGAATTCATTTCTAAAGATGTCAAAAAGGCATTTAAGAGAATACTAAAACAGTTCTTTATAAAAGCACCCAGCAAAAAAAGAGCTGATGGAGGCATACTTAACGTTGCACACAATTACACACATAAAAAATCTTAGTCCAAATGCCAAGATCCTACTTAACAAGGAAACACTGGGGATGTTTAACATGAGAAAAACAACATAGATGCCAGCCATCGCCACCACTGGGGGTGAAGCAGAACTTCCTAAACAGGCCTCCAAACAGGGACGAAGAAACTGAAAGACTGACCAGTTCAGCTGCACAAGCAGTTGAAATAAAACTTCTGCGTGCAAAGTTCATGAGAATTCAAAACACAAGAGATCAAGTGGGGGAAAAGAGCACAACTTATGTTCAAGGCAAATCCTTAACATCCCTGATAAGCAAAGAACGCCTCAAAATGGAGAAGAGTCTATTAACTAAAACCCAGAAAACAGGCAAAACTACGAGCAACCAGTTCCTGATATCTGATTTAGAAGCACACGACTCGATTTACATGTTTAATGTCGACAACTCAGTGAGTTTGAGGAGACGTGGACCATCGTGAAATCATTACCATGATCCAAGCAGTACACAGCCTCCCCCCCTGCAAGCATTCCTCCTGCACCCCTCCTTCTGTGGTCAGAACATGTGAGAGCCACCCTCTCCACACACTTCGAAGTGCACTGACGTTGTTCCTGTCTGGAGGCATCACGTTGTACAGCGGGTCTCTGGAACTTCACCATCCCGTGTGATTGGGGGGGTTGGTTGTTTGGCAAAGTTTCAGATCCTACACTTGAAGACATCTGCCCACAGTCTCTCCAGCCATGGCCTGCAGGGCATTGGGACCCCACGTTGGTCCCAGATTGCTCTCCCGTCTCCGATCACTCCTGTGATGTGGTCGCTGCCTGCTCTGTCTCACCTGTCCTGTCACACAGCACAGAGCTCTGCCACCATCATGCCCTGATCTCTGTTGTTTTCGTTTAGTCTCTAAGTCATATCTGACCCTTTTGCCACCCCATGGACTGTAACCAACCAGGCTCCTCTGTCCATGGGATTTTCAGGGCAAGAATACTGGAGTGAGTCGACATCTCCTCCAGAGGATCTTTCCGACCCAGGGATCGAACCCCACATCTCCTGCATTGGCAGGCAGGTTCTGTACTGCTGAGCCACCTGGGAAGCCCACTCTCATCTCTACTTTTTAAAAATTTTTTACTTTTATATAGTTTCAAAGGTTACTTTTCATTCACAGTTATTACAAACTATTGACTATATTCCTGGTATTGTACAATACATCCTTGATCCTATCATATACCTAATAGCTTATGCTTCCCAATCTCTAGATTTAACTATATTTCTATAGCTGTAAAATATAACCCCTGTGTTGCCCTTCACCCCTCCCCACTGGTAATCACTAATTTGTTCTCTGTACCTGTGAGTCTGCTTGGCTTCTGTTATAGTCACTAGTCTTCTGCACTTTCTAAGATTCCACATGTAAGCAATATCATATAGTATTTAGCAGAATACCCTCCCAAGTCCATCAGTGCTGGGACAAATGGCAGCATTTTGATCCTTTTTATGTCGGGCAGTAGCCCGTCACATATGGCTACCATACCTCCTTTATCCACTCATCTGTTGAGGACACACAGGCTGCTTCCACAGTTTCATTCCGTTCCGTTCAGTCGCTCAGTCGTGTCCAAGTCTTTGCGACCCTGTGGACTGTAGCCTACCAGGCTTCTCCGTCCATGGGATTCTCCAGGCAAGAATACTGGAGTGGGTTACCATTTCCTTCTCCAGGGGATCTTCCCGACCCAGGGATCGAACCCGGGTCTCCCGCATTGGAGGCAGACGCTTTAACCTCTGAGCCACCAGGGAAGCCTGTAAATAGTGCTGCTATGAACACTGGGGCACATGTATCTTTTCAACTGTGTTTTTGTTTTTTATTTTTGGATATATATACCCAGGAGTGAATTTGCTGGTTATATGTTGTTCTATTTTTAGTTTGTTTAGAAACTAAATTCTCACTTCTACTTTGAAACCAACCTTTCTCGTGGGCTCCAAACTCCCATCTGGTGTCTGCCTTTCTATTATTCGCCAGTTGAATAAAGGGTCTGCATCACATGCAGAGATCAGGAAAGGATACCCCAGGATACAGGAAGGCTTATCACACTCACTCACATTGACTGACCACCTATTGCCATGTGTCACGCACCGGGCTCACAATGACTCTCGCTGCCCGGCCCATGACCCTCGGAGCGGCTGCGGACGTGATCATGATTTTCCTTTTATTTTTTATCGAAGATTAATAGCTTTACAGAATTTTGTTTCCTGTCAGACCTCAACATGAATCAGCCACAGGTATATATATATCCCCTCCCTTTTGAACCTCTCTCCTGTCTCCCTCCCCATTCCACCCCTCTAGGTTGATACAGAGCCCCTGTTTGAGTTTCCTGGGCCACATGGCAAATTCCCGTTGGCTGTCTGTTTTACATGTGGTGACGTAGTGTCCATGCTACTCCTCCCACACACCGCACCCTCTGCTCCCCTCTCCCCGTGTCCATAAGTCTATTCTCTACGTCTGTTTCTCCACTGCTGCCATGAAAATAAATTCTTCAGTACCATTTCTCTAGATTCCATATATATGTATTAGAATACGGTAGTTTTCTCTTTCTGACTCTGATCATGATTTTATAGACGGGGAAACTGAGGCCTGAGCAGGAGCTCATAATTGTACAAAGCAACACTGCAAGTCATTCTCACATGACCGGCAGGGCCAGGTTCTGGCCCAGCATGCCACAGCCTCACTGCAGCATGTATCATGCCTGCGTGCATGGAATCCCACCTGTCCTCCACAGAGGGCCAGGGCAGCCCATCCCCAGGGCAGAGGCCGGGGACAAGGCGGGAAGCGGGGTTTCCACGGCAACCGCACCCCTTTCCTAGGCACTCTTGTGGGTTGAGGGGGCCGATGGAGACGCTGAGGGGGCACTGAGCACCTCAGGGCTCAGTAACCTCAGGACCCACCATGGGTGACTACAGAACAACAGCATTTCTTAAAAATCCTGTCCTGATACACTGCTCCAATGATCTCAGCCTGTATCCCTGCAGTCATCTGCAGGATGGGAGTCAGCACCAGTCCCACCGCTGGTGTCTGCGAGGCGAGGCCAGGCCTGATCCCAAGGGCCCCATTAGAGGGCCTCTTTCCTGCTTCAATGTCACTCCAGGGACAGGAACATCCCCTCGCAAAGGCAGACAGGCTCAGAAATAAGAGCAGCCTGATGGCAGAGGAGGTCCCAGGACACTTGCTGAGGAAGTGGCAGTGTTTGACCTGAAGCAGGGCCCTCCCAGCACAGGAGCCCTCATGTGCCTGCACACGGTCATCTCTTGGAGCCCAGGAGAGCTCGGTGGGGTTGGGGAGGGGGCGCCTCACGCCCACGGGGCACCTGCAGTCAAATTGGTTGCCAAACACCCCAGATGCTGAAGAGGTAATCACCGACAGCAGGGATCACTCATCCAGGATGCTCCGACCGAAGGACCTTTGTTCCCCAGTGTTAACCCTGGAACCCTCCACCCTCCAAGGAGGACCTGTTTTTCTGGTTTTCTAAAGCTATCATCGCTTTGCAATATTTCAACAATGAGCTGAAATGAGTGAGAGCTCACAGCCATAGCAATGCCAAGGCACATGCTATTTCAATACATCACATATGAAAATGGAAATGGTGACGGAGAGACAGAAGTTTGAATCCAGGAGTTTCAGAGTCCAGTGCCATCTTGGTGGACTGTTACCATGAAGGCCCTCCCAAGGTGGGGTGGGAGGTAATGCTATTACCCAAAGTAAGGTAACGTTTTTCGCCCTCCCAAGGTAGGGTGGCCCACTCTCCTCACTTCCCACAGTTAGCTATACCATCATCATGAACACCGAATCAGTGGTGCGCGTGAGGCCAGTCACTAGTCATGTCTGGACCCCACGAGGCTCCTCTGTCCACGGGATTCTCCAGGCAAAGAATACTGGAGAGGGTTGCCATTCCCTTCTCCGGGGGATCTTCCTGACCCAGGGATCAAACCCACACTTCCTGCATTGCCCGGAATATTCTTTGCCACTGAGCCACCCGGGAAGCCAGAATTTGTGAGTACCAAACCATTAAAAATGGGGCAAGGCTCCTGCAGGCCCCTGGTTGCAGCATTTTCCTCAACTGATCAATACAGACCTTGTTTTATTATATTTCTGTTAAAGGCACCTTATTTTCTATATAATGCTGATTTAACACTGAACTCACAGAAAGCATCTCTGGCTTTTCTGACACGTATTTTCTCCAGGAGGCATATCACTGCCATCCTGATTTCAGCAACACTGGACAGCAGCTCAGCAAGATGTTTGGAGGGCCGTTGAAGCAGTGAAATCATCAACACAAAGCACCAAAATACAAAAAGAAAAAGGAAAAAATGTGGCAGTGAGCAAATTATGAAAAGGATGCTTGCATACGGCATGAGCTGAAACCATGAGTCAGAGCAGCACCCCGTTTCAGCTCAGTGGAGATCTGCCCATCTCCAGAAACGACCTCAACTATCGCCGTCGGGGTCATAAACGCATTTTAGCAAGCAGTCAAATTCGCAAATCTGAAAGCCACAAATAATGAGAATCACCTGCATTTCTATTCAGTGCGACTCTGCTCAGAAATCAAAGTGAGAATGTTGAGATTTCTAAGGGCTTCTAAAATTTTAACACTGGCCTTTATCTACTGAAATCCACCATTACTGAGTCACTTCACTACCACTGGGGGAAAAATACCTGCCAACTTGAGGAGAGTGTTCCTATCTAACAGCTATAAGTGCTGGAGTTGCTGCTGTTTGGTCCTGTTGGACAGAAACATCTCAGGGTTATGAGTGAGGCCAGAGACACATCTGGGGGCTCATTAGGGGTCCCACCACTGACACAGGCACGATACACAGGCATGGCGGCCGACACCCAAACGGTTACAGAAACCTTAGATGTTCTCTCAGCCTCCAACACAGCCTCCAACCAGCCCTTGTTGTTCTTGTTCTTGTTCAGTCACTAAGTCATGTCCAGTGCTTTGCAACCCCAGGGACTGCAGCACACCAGGCTCCTCTGTCCCTCACTGTCTCCCAGAGTCTGCTCAGATTCACGTCCGTTAAACCGTGGAAAATTCTTCAAGAGATGGGAATACCAGACCACCTGACCTGCCTCTTGAGAAACCTGTATGCAAGTCAGGAAGCAACAGTTAGAACTGGACATGGAACAACAGACTGGTTCCAAATCGGGAAAGGAGTACGTCAAGCCTGTATATTGTCACCCTGCTTATCTAACTCATATGCAGAGTACATCATGAGAAACACTGGGCTGGATGAAGCACAAGCTGGAATCAAGATTGCTGGGAGAAATATCAATAACCTCAGATATGCAGATGACACCACCCTTATGGCAGAAAGTGAAGAAGAACTAAAGAGCCTCTCAATGAAAGTGCAAGAGGAGAGTTAAAAAGTTGGCTTAAGGTTCAACATTCAGAAAACTAAGATCATGGCATCTGGTCCCATCACTTCATGGCAAATAGATGGGGAGACACTGGAAATAGCAGCTGACTTTATTTTTTTGGCTCCAAAATCACTGCAGATGCTGACTGCAGCCATGAAATTAATAGACGCTTACTCCTTGGAAGGACAGTTATGACCAACCTAGACAGCATATTAAAAAGCAGAGACGTTACTTTGGCAACAAAGGTTTGTCTAGTCAAGGCTATGGTTTTTCCAGTAGTCATGTATGGATGTGAGAGTTGGACAATAAAACTTAACACCAAAGAATTGATGCTTTTAAACTGTGGTGTTGGAGAAGACTCTTGAGAGTCCCTTGGACTGCAAGGAGATCAAACTAGTCCATCCTAAAGGAGATCAGTCCTGAGTGTTCATTGGAATAATTGATGCTGAAGCTGAAACTCCAATACTTTGGCCACCTGAAGAGCTGACTCATTGGAAAAGAGCCTGATATTTGGAAAGATTGAGGGCAGGAGGAGAAGGGGAGGACAGAGGATGAGATGGTTGGATGACATCACCGACTCAATGGACATGAGTTTGGGTGGAATCAGGGAGTTGGTGATGGACAGGGAGGCCTGGCAAGCAGCAGTCCATGGGGTCTCAATGACTCTGACACGACTGAGCGACTGAACTGAACTGAACTGAGTTGGTAATGCCATCCAACCATCTCATCCTCTGCCCCCTTCTCCTTTTTGCCTATCAAGGTGTTTTCTAATGAGTCAGCTATTTGGAATTTACGCATTTGGAATTAATTAGAAATCTTTCTGAACTCTTAAGGAAAAGTGTGTTTATTTAGTTAGGCAACAGCTTATATGCAATGGTAGTGTTCCCAGAGCTTAGTAATGGCTGGTCCTATGCCTGAACTGTCCCTGCTGGACACAGACTCCAGGTCCTGCTAGAGATTCCCACGACATCAGACAGCAAAAGGACAGGTTCCCACAGCAGGACATGGGTTAAATGATGAGTGAAGGAGCATGACATCAGTCTAAACCAAGCCTCGGTTTTCCTCCAGTGGAAGAAAATAATGCTCGTATTCTCAAATATCTGTCCTCTTCCCAAACCAACTGTCTATAGGAGACTTTAAGTTGGCTCCCTTGAGAGTATCAGTAGGATGTTGAAACTGATCCTGGAGGAGCTCCAGGCAACACAGTCCGAGACTCCTGCCCAACATAACCCGCCAAAAACAACGACCTCATTCTATTCTTCAGACTCTGTCACAGCCTGAATGAAACACCCAAGGAACGCTCCTGACCCTCTTTGTTCTGATCTGACCTTCAACACACACCCAACTGAATAGGTTTCCCAGGTAACTTAATACCAGAAAGAAGGTATTCTGGTTAGCAGACAGGAGCACTCTAAACAGCAATCAAACCATGAATTGGCATTCTGGGTGAGTGTGGATTAATCCCCACGATCAGATCAGCTTGTCAAGCCACAACAGAGATGCTGGCCCCTCGCGGTCATGGGACAGGACAGACACCCGAGAAATCTTGGCTGAAACAACTGGCTGTTGATAATCACAACAGGTGGGACACAACTTTGTAGGGCCCCCACCCCCACCGCGGGGTCAAGACTCTCTGCACTCCATAAATGGTGGGAAGTTGCTGACAGCACAGGAGCTCAACCTCGTGCTCTGTGACGACCTCAGTGGGTGGGATGGGGCGCAGGAGGGAAGTTCAAGTTGGGGACACTTATGTTATAGATGTGGCTGATTCAGTCGTAGGGCAGAGACCAACACCACACTGCAAAGTCATCATCCTCCAATGAACAATAAATTGAAAAAAAAAAAAAGAATCTCCATGTTCTCCCCACTGGAACACTCACAAATAATCTGATGAAAGCCCAGAGGTCACAGCAGAGGCCAGGAGACAGAAGCGCCCCCCCACACACACTGTAAAGGCCTGTTTCTGTTTGCAGTTCCTAAGACAGCCCTTGGGGTGTGTGCCCATATCCTAAGAGTACAGAGCATCCACATGCCCCTGCTTAGCCTGGGTGCCTTTACATTTCCAATAAGGAAAGAAGCTAAGTATCTACATGCTAAGTTTTATCCTCCTAAATGACATATGGAGCAAGAAGATGACCTAGGATGCAAAGCATTCAACGTTGACCAAATGTCTGCACTCAGTACACTGAGGGTGACTGCGGTGAAGCCCCAGCAAATAACTGAAAAAGAAGACATGCCAGAAAGGAAAAAAAAAACAGTCAAAGGCAGAGAGAAATGTAGCTTTGGGAAAAGCAGCATTCACTAAACAATATTTAAGCATCTTTCTCTCTTGATTCATGAAACAAGTCTCTCAACAGAAGTCTAAAAGACCACAGAGTTTAGCAAGTGAAAATTATTGACGGGGGAATAATTATCCTGCTAAATGGAACTTTAGCCAACAAAGGTCTGTCTAGTCAAAGCTATGGCTTTTCCAGTAGTCACGTATGGATGTGAGAGTTGGAACATAAAGAAAGCTGAGAACTGAAGAATTGATGCTTTTGAACTGTGGTGTTGGAGAAGACTCTTGAGAGTCCCCTGGACACCAAGGAGATCAAACCAGTCCATCCTAAAGGAAATCAGTCCTGAATATTCACTGTAAAGACTGATGCTCAAGCTGAAGCTCCATTACTTTGGCCACCCAATGCAAAGAACTGACTCTTTGGAAAAGACTCTGATGCTGGGAAAGATCGAAGGCAGGAGGAGAAGGGGACAGCAGAGGATGAGATGGTTGGATGGCATCACCAACGCGATGGTCATGAGTTCAAGCAAACTCTGGAGTTGGTGATGGACAGGGAGGCCTGGCGTGCTGTAGTCCATGGGATCACAAAGAGTCGGAAATGACTGAGCGACTACTGACTAAAATGGAACCCTGATATAGAAAAATCAGAATTTTAAAAATCTCAAATTCGGAGCTTGATAAAATGTACTGTACACTGTGCTGCTCATTTATAGGATGCATTCTTCCCCTCATCATGAGGCTCTTTAGATCCCCAGTACCACTCCTCCCCTGCCACTAGCCACTTAAAACATATGTGTTACACGAATTGCCCTTGCCTTTTTCTTATGGATTGCTGATCCTGCTGCTTCCTTATCTCCTTCCTGTTCCCCTCTTCTCTTCTGTGTTCTGTCCAGGGTATTCATCGACAAAGTAACAGGAAACATATAATTCCAAAATTCACATGTCTCGACCCCCTCAAACTTGAGAAAGAGGAGTTTGTTCATATGATTGGGACACATGTTTTTCCTAGTCGATTTATTGAAGCTGTCAGATTTTTGTCTTCTATCTCTAGAAATTCTAAAGTTTTCTGTTGACTATGAATAAATTTAAGTGCCATAGTTTAAAAGTATTAGCATTTTGTCAGAAAATTAGCATTTTCCTGAAAAACACAGTTTATAATCACAAAGAAAAAAGATGTGGAGAGTTTAACTGAAGGAAGAGAATGACAGGATTTGAATCAATCTTCAATAGCTATTTCACTTAATTCTTCCATGCTAATGTGATCATGTTATCATCACAGGTCAATAGAGAAAAACTGTCAAAAATACAACCGTGTCACACTCAACAATAAGCATATGTAAAGTTTGAAGGCAAAGATTCTTTCATTTTAATCCTTCATTTTGTCAACAGCTTTGCTTTGTGTTTTTTTTTTTTTTTTAAACAGTTGGAAACCAAGGAAAACAGGTAATATTCTGCTTTTTCAAATGTTTTCTTGGCCGAGCCCTACAGTATGTGGGATTTTAGTTCCCCAAACAGGGCAAGTTCCACACCCTTAGAATTGGAAGCACAGTCTTAACCACTGGACCACTAGGGAAGTCTCCAAGGAAAACAATTAATTCAATTAGAATAACAATTATTTTATAGGATTTAAGGATTATGGGCATTAATTAATCCCCCAAGTACTTATTCCAAGAAAATGTGATGATATCACCATTCAGCTATTTCTTTTAAGTGATCATATCCTTTGAACGTTTTGATTGAGTTTTCAGTTACTGTTAAATATGGATCCCAGTGACCAAATCACACCACTGCTCAATATTACATTCCCAAGCATTGGCAGAATGCTAAAGAGTATTTTTAAAGTTTGAAAAATAGAACTCGTTTTATTACAACTAGCAAGAGAAGGCAATGGCAAGCCACTCCAGTACCCTTGCCTGGAAAATCCCATGGATGGAGGAGCCTGGTGGGCTGCAGTCCGTGGGATCGCTAAGGGTCGGACACGACTGAGCGACTTCACTTTCACTTTTCACTTTTACACATTGGAGAAGGAAATGGCAACCCACTCCAGTGTTCTTGCCTGGAGAATCCCAGGGACGGGGGAGCCTGGTGGGCTTCCGTCTATGGGGTCACACACAGTCGGACACGACTGAAGTGACTTAGCAGCAGCAGCAGCAGCAATAACACACATTTGGGTTTAAAAAAATGAGGAGGTCTATAGTGAAGCACAGGGAAGCGTGGTGTGCTGAGGTCCACGGGGTCGCAGAGTCAGACATGACTTAGCCACTGATCGATGTTGTTGTTGTTTTTTCCAGGACGGTGAACAATCACCCCACAGAGGCTGCAGGACAGCAGCGGGAGAGTCGCTGCTCTCAAAGGCTGATAACGGGGTCAGACTCCAGAAGCTGGGCTGGGACCCACCACCCGCAGCAAATCCAGGTCAAAGGCAAAGTGGTGTTCGCTAGAACTGATGTTCTTCTCATTTTATTCTCAAATGTGAAGCACAGAATAAAACCAGAATTTTTAGAAGTACAACAAATCATATGACAGCTTCTCGTAAACACAGCTCATAAACTGAACATTATGTCACAGTAGCTTTCAGTGCAGTTTCTTCATATATACCCATGTGTATATTTATGAAACACACACTGAGAAAGTCGCAGCTAGTCTTCCTTTCACATTATCCTCTCTTCTTTCCTCCAAAACCAAAAAGCAGATATTAGTGCATTATTCTTCTCATTCATATTTCTCTTATTCTTTTGATACTTGCCACTGTAATTCAATATACAGCTATATATAAAATTAGCATCACTTTGCCACTTCCTTTTCCACTCAGCTTCCAAGATTTCTCGGTGTACATATATATGTAAATCTATTTATTCCTTTGAGACTTATTTGGTATTTCATTGAACAAAAACAGTGTAACTGATTTACCCATGTCCCCACCAATTCATCTATGTACCTCCTTGGGCACACGTGTAAGGCTGCTTCTTGAATGCCTGCAAAAAAAGGAGAGTAACAGGGGCGGGTCTTTCCTTTTACATCTCTCCACCAATGTTCTTTCATAGTTAAAAAAAGAGTTTTCCCCCGTCATGCCTTATTTAAGAAACCCTTTCCTATACTGGTGTTATAGAGATTTTCTCTACATGTCTATGAAAACCCTAATGATTTACTTTTCTCATTTAGATTTTAACCCACCTAGGATTCCTATTTTCATATGGAATAAAACAGGAATCGGATTCTTTCATAAGAAAAATCAACTTCTTTCATTTGTTCATTTATATCAAGGATTCTTTTTTTTTCACTTACTGAATAGTCCACCCCACCCCACTATGTTTTAATTCCATCTCTGCTGTAAAAGACAAGTCTCTTGAGTTCTCCCTCCCCGTGGTCTACTCATCTGTACCTGGCTCAATGCGATAAAGTTATTTTTTTTAATTTTATGATAATAACCCCCCATTTATTTCCCTTCTAAAAGAACTTTGGTTCACCTGTGAACCAAAAAAAGTTATTTCATTGCTTCACCATTTTTAGAGGAGTCCATCTGTGTTACACTTCTTAAAAGATTTGGTTCTTTAGTTGCCTTCTCCATCAGAAGGTACAACAGTAATAAAAGGCTTTTTTTTTTCCCATATGAAGGGTATTAAAGGAAATACAGATTGGTGACCTAGGCATTTCATGCATGTACTATGTTCAATTTTTAAAATTCTTTTAAAAAGCAAGCTGAACAGAGACTGAATTTAATACAACTCAGCAACTGATTCCTCCATCTTATAAAAAATTAAATAATAAATCTGTGCTCAAGGAATCATCTCCTTTTTAGACTTGATAAAAACAAAAATATTACCATTCTCTTAGACCATCTCAGTAACTGCATCCTCCTCAAAGACCGTGCCTCTCTTTTAGACACTCTAAAGGCAACAGGGGACACAGCCAGAACAGTATGGCAGCTCACACGGGGTTCCAGCCTTCCACCTGCTAGGTGGTTTAGGGGAGTCACAAAGCCACTTCCCGTATCTCAGGTTTGGGGTTTTCGCTTTCTTGTTTAAAATGGGAATCACACCTCCCATTTGAGGATACTGTACCAATAATATGGAATGGAGTATGAAAATTCTTTGTGTATAAAACCTCATACACTAGTTTTACAACTTTGAAAGTGAAAGTCGCTCAGTCGTGTCTGACTCTTTGTGACCTCATGCACCGTAGCCCACCAGGCTCCTCTGTCCATGGAATTCTCCAGGCCAGAATATTGGAATGGGTAACCTTTCCTTCTCCAGGGGGTCTTTCCAACCCAGGGATTGAACCCAGGTCTCCCGCATTGCAGACGGACTCTTTACCAGCTGAGCCGCCACTGAGATGTAACTGCTGGCAGAGGCCACTCCGCACGCCAACTACAGGTGTTTCTCCAGGCATGTGTTTGGTAATTCTTTTTTCCAGTCTGTGGCGTGCATGTTCACTTTCAAAAAAGTGTCTTTGAATAGTAAAAGTTTTTACATTTTTTTATCAAATCCTACTGATCAGGGCTTTTTCTTAAAAGCTGACATCATGTGTGTGTTCTATTTAAGAAAAAGCTTCCTAACCCAAGGGTACCAAGATCTTTTCACATGTTTTCTTCTGGAAGTATTATATTTTTTAGGACTAACTTTATCCCTATGATCCATTTTGAGTTAATTTTTTATTTTCTATTTATTTTTTGCCCAAGACCATCTAATTTTTTTCAGCAGCTATTGTTGAAAAGCTTATACCTTTCCCCCCATTAAACTGGCTTGGAACACAGTCAAGAATAAATTGACTACACAGGCATGGGCTATTTCTGGATAATCTATTGTATTCTGTTGGCCTGAATGTCTATTTTCACACCAACGCTACCCTAGGTTGATTACTAGAGTTTCATAACAAATACAGAAATCCAGTAGAGCAAGATCGCCATGGTCTGCTTTTTTCATATTGCTTTTAGCTCGCCTAGGTATTGTGCATGTCCATACATATTTTAGAATCTGCTTGTGACTCTATGAAAACCATGCTGAGACTGCATCGCCTATAGAGAAGGAATTAAGGGAGAACTGCCGACTGAGCCACACTGAGTCTTCAGATCAGGAACAGAGTCTGTCTCTCCAGTTTCTCATTTCATTCATTTCTGTTCAACAAGGCCGGATATTTTTCTGCACAGAGGAGTTAAACACATTTATTCAAATATACTCCTAGGTATTTTACATTTTGATGCTGTATTAAATGATATGTTTTTCAATCGCTGGTTGAAAGATTCTCGTATCTAGGAATACAATTTATTATATGTCCGGCCTTATAAACTGCGTGCATGCTCAGTCACTTCAGTCATATCCCAACTCCTTGCAACCCTATGAACTGTAGCCTGCCATGCTTCTCTGTCCATGGGATTCTCCAGGCAAGAACACTGGAGTGGGTTGCCAACCTCACTAAACTCACTTCCTAGTTCTAGCAGCATTTTTTAAGTTCCTCAGGACTTCTAATAGAATGGACAGTGCACACACAGACAGATAAAGCCAGCCTAACTTTCTACGTTCCAGTGTCTGTGCCTTTTGACTCTTCTCCCAGCCTTATCCAGATCCCAAGTGACAGCTTTCAGTGCTTCCCTAATAAGTGTGATACTATCCGGTGCTACACTTGTTTGAAATTGCTCTTTATTGGTTTGAGGAAGTTCCTCTCTTTCTAGATTGCTGAGGGAGCTTCCAGGAGTAGGTGTTGAATTTCATCAGATATTTTCTCCGAATCTACCAAAATGATGGTAAGCACTGCAATTATTGAAATGACCTGTTAATGCGGTAAATCACATGCATTGGTTTTTGAATGTTAAACCAACTCGGCATTCTTGATATAAACTCCACTGTTTTGCTGGACTAAATTTACTAAAAATTTTTAAAGAATTTTTACATCTATGTTCAAGAGAGAGACTGATCTGTAGTTTCCTTTCCTTGTAATATCTTTGGCTTTGGTATCAGAGTAACGCTGGCCTCATGACATGAGTTGGGAAGTATGTTCCTTCTTTTTGCAGAGGAACTTGCATAGTTGGGATTATTTCACCCTTAAGTTTTAGTAGAACTCGCCAGGGAAGGCATTTGGGTCTGAAATTTCCTTTGTGGGAAGATATTTAATAACATGTTCAAATTATTTCACCTATATAGAGCAATTTAATTTTCTATTTCTTCTTGAATGAGCTTCAATAATCTGCTTTCCAAAGAATTTGTCCATTTCATCTAGATTGTGGAACTTAACGGCGTAACACTGTTTATAATATTTCCTTATCTTCTTGTTAAGTGTGTAGGATATGTAGGAACAATCTTTCTCACATTTCCAACCTGGTGATTTTGTCTTCTATCTTTATTTCTGATTAGTCTGGATAGAGATTTATCAATTTTATGGATATCCCTAAAGAACTGGTTTTGACTTCACTGATTATTGTTTATTGATCTTCTGTCCACAACTTTTTTTTGAAACTCCTTTTTATTTCCTTTCTTCTAATTTGTACTCCTTTTCCAAGTTTCTTATGTTGAAAGCTTCAGTTGTCGATTTGAGCCCTTTCCTCTTTCATACTATAAACATCCAATGCTGTAAATTTCTAAGTGCCATTTTAGGTGCCCCCTACAAACTGCGATCCATCACGTGTTCATTTCATTCAACCCAACATACTTTTCAAATCCCCTTGTAATTTCTTCTTGGCCTTCAGGGTCATTTAGAAATTGGTTGTCTAGTTTCCAAATATTGACTGATATTTCAAACTCTTTTAAATCACCGATTTCTAATTTAAGTCCATTATGGCCAAAGCACAAGCTTTGTGCAAAAAGCGATCCCTTTAAACTCAACAGGACTTTTATGATCTAGAATATGGTCTCTCTTGGTAAACATTCCACATGTGTTGAAAAGAAAACATATTCTGCATGGTTGGGTGGAGAACTCAAAAAATATCAATCAGATCAACTTTTCTGGTGATATTTATGAATCGTCTATATCCTTATTGATTTTCTTTCTTATTGTCTCATCTGTTGGAGATAGGGTGTTTCAGTCTCTGTGTTAGATATGGGTTTTCACATTATTTGGATCTCTCTAAGGTGCACAAGTTTCTGGAACCATGAGGTCTTCTTGATGAACTGATTCCCCTTCATTACTGAAGAATCTGTCCTTCCTGCTTGCTCTCTAGGCCTTGTGTGTTTGCTCAGTCGTGTTCCCCTCTTTCATGACCCTATGAACTGTAATCCACCAGGCAAGACTCAGGGACCCTCTACAAATCTTCAGAGCTCCCTCTGCTTCTGCAGTTTTCTCATCTCTTGGTTTTTCCGCCCTGAGCATTTCAGCACCATCACCTTTCCAAACTCTGATTTCTGGTTTTTCAACTCTCTGAAATTGCTGGGTGAGGATGATGCTAGCGACTGCTGAGCAAAGGAAATCTGATCTACCGAATACCGAGGAAGCTAAGTAAGGTGTTGCTTAGCAACTCAATAGGAAATAATTTAAACTGTGGATGTATTTTTTTTTCCTGAGAACTTGCTGCTCCAGCCTGGAGTCTAGAATTCATCCCCCTTCACACAGGCAGCTCCCCTGCATGCACACGTGGGTACGTACACACAGTCCCCACCTTACAATTACAAGTTCTATTATTCACCAGCTCCCATGAATATGTCTCTTTGGATATAACAACAACATCCACGATTCAAGGTCAAAGTCACTGGAAGTCTACGACAAATACAGCATTTTATAAACTCATCTGGCAGATACAAGGCACACAATGCAGGAAGCCCTAAGATATCACCATCAAAGACGTCTCCGTTTAATGAGTCAGTAACAGATGTGCTGGAAGCTTACAGAACATTCTTCCTCCCCTGTAAAGTTCCAGCTCTTTCAGGAAAACACTACAGACTCCAGACTATAAGCATGATTCCTTCTTCTGACCTCACACTAACTTCTCCAGAGGCCGTGAGAGCTGCACATACAGGATCAGGATCCTTGTGACAGTGGCCACCCCTCAGGGCACGCGTACCTTACGGGAAGAGTGGGCCACCCAGGAAAAGGACTTTTGAGCCTGAAGGGTTTTTCCAACAGGGAAGGAAGGGCCTGGTTACTAGTACACAGAAGGCAAGACAGATCCAGATGAGAAAACTAGCAGAAGTGAAACTACAGGGAATCTGTTAATAAGAGCTATATTCACTTCAGTATAAAAGCAATCGTTGATTTCCAAACAATAATACTGACTAACATGGACACGTGGACATTTGATCCCTGGGCCAAAATGTCCCATTTCTCTTACTGACTCGTCCGATGAATGAAAATACCTCCAGATGGGAATATCACTAGCAATTCAGAACAGTGATATGATTAATTTTCGGCATCTCTGAAGCAATAGCTCCCCCCACCCCATGAAGTTTTTCCAGATCGCATGCAACCCCAAAGTGATTCAGAAAGAACAATCCAGAATTCCCAAATGCCCCCATTCCTCGACACACAATAGTTCACCATTTGCCGAGGCACCACAGGGTCGCCAAAAACAAGAGGTGGTTGGAGCTGACGTGTGACGATCACGGTGCCAGAAGGTCGGGTTCAACCCTGGCTCTGCCCCTCGCTGTGTGCCTCTGGGAAAGCTGCTGCACCTGTCTGGGTTTCAGCTTTGTCATCTTCAAATTGCAGGTAATGATAGTATTGTCTTCACAGGGTCTCACAGACCAGGCAGTCACGGACGTAAAGCAACTGAATGGGGCCTGGAGCACGGAAGAACCGGGATCCAGGAAATAGCGTCTCTCCTCGTCACCGGGGAGGGATGAGCAGAGCGCATGTGTCCACTCGTTCGCTTAGTTCGTCGGGTATCTGCAGTGTGATCTCCATGTGTCTGAAACCGTGCAACATGCTGGGAACAGAGTAGCAAACAAAAATGCCTCCAGGGCCACTCGGCCTTCAACATAAATGCTGACCTGGGGGCAGGGCAGAGTGAGGACCACAAAGCCCCGAGGTGAGAACGGCAGCATCCCTTCTGTGGTCAAATAACCACTGAAGGGCAGATGCCAATCTTAAGGACCCCAGCTTAGCCTCCTCTAGAGAAAAGCACGGGAGGAGATAAAAGAAGAAGGGAACACGCAGACTGTTCCAGAAACACCAACAGAACTGTCTACTCAAGCAGGGTCGCGGGGTTGGGGCTGGGAAGCCCCAGGGAGGGTGGTGACACGTTCCCAGTTCACTGCAAGCCTGTGTGGTTTTCCCAATGCTCAGGCTGGGAACACACGGTAGAGAGAATATAGAAATGCCACCTCCACGCTCAACAGCCAGAAATACGTGGGAATCTCAAAATAACTACCCTTCGGGCTGCGTCCAGCTGTGCTGCGCTTCCTTCAAATTCACACTTCATCAGTATGTCCCTGGCCTTTGTTTGTTTTTTTTTTTAAAAGCAGGGGGGTTAGGGAAAAAAAAAACAAATCTATATCTTTGTCATTTAATGACATAATTTATATATTACTTTACATTTTTCTCAGATTTGTTCTTTTTCATATTGAGTCCAAAATGTTTCCTGAGAAACCGCTGAGGTGCACAGAAGCGCCCAGAGATGGTTTTCTTGGCTCCCCAGGAACACGCTGGGGTTTCTCCTTTCATTCCTAGGCTACTCGGTTCTTTAATAGCTTTCCAAGTCACTGCGCTTACAAACCGTCCCTGTACCATTTCAAAGCCGACGAGAGGCCTTTCTTTTCTTTCATTTTCACCCTTTTCTCAAAAATAAAAAAAATGATGTTTGAGCACTGATGTCCTATTTTTGTAGGAAAACACACATGGGAACATGCTGAATGGCTGGCATCCTTTTAGGTAACAGGACAAAGAAAGTCCCTTCTTCCCGGAGCAAAATGTTAGCCGTTCACGTTGGTAAGTTAACAAATCTATACAGTAACACAACCTGGTCTCCCTGCCAAGGCAGAAATGGGGCTGCCAGAAATGGAAGTTTTGATTTAACTCTATTCAGTGAGCCCTTCGTATGAGGGAAGCAGAACTCTGGAATCAAACACAAGGACAGCTCACTCTCTGGTCCTCACTTGGCCAATCCCGGGACCACAGGCGAACATCAGCCGTCGTGGACAACTGCTTTCCTGACCCGCCACCTTCTCAACAGTCTTCTTATCTCAAAGGGAAGGTCCTAACACAGGGGTTTTTCAGCTGAGATGCAATGGATATGCCTTGTTAGAAGATCATAAACTAAAACATCACTAGGGTTTCCCTGGTGTCTCAGTGGCCAAGAATCTGCCTGTCAATTCAGGAGACACTGGTTCAATCTCTAGTCGGGGAAGTTCCCACAGGCCATGGAGCAACGAAGTCGGTGCGCCGGAACTATGGAATCTACACGCTGCACCAACTGAAGCCCGCGTGCGTAAAGCCTGTGCTCTGTAACAAGAAAAGCCACGGTGGGGAGGAGCCCATGCTCCACAACTAGGCAGCAGCGCCCGCTCACCGCAACTAGAGAAAGACAGTGTGCAGCAGCAAACACCCAGCGCGGGTGAAAATAAATAAATAAATTACATATATATGTATATCACCTAAAAGTTAAGGCTTCACCAAGTGAACCAAAGATAACCACAAAAAAGGAAAATGTCATGTCAGGCCCACAAAAACCCCAAAGAAGCATTTTCCTTATCAGACAAGCGGAGCAAACCAACCTAACGTGCAAACATTCGTCCATGATGCTCTGCTTGTCTACAAGGCAATGTGCTCAATCACAGGTCACTTTCTCTTTCTGTTCCTGAGTGTGGATGATTGATTTCACAGGCTAGTCACACATAAGAACGTTTCTACTTCTGCAGACCCTGGTTTGAAAATGGGTCACAAAGCTCCACAGCATACATTTAATCTCCAGGTGGACTTGCAGTTTAAGTGAAAGTCAACAACAAGAGCTGCTGTCAAATATCTGAGAGTGGGAGGTAAATATGAGAGCCAACAGGCCCCGAGATGGGACTGGCTTCCTGCAGCAGGAGACTGTCCTCCTAGGCAACAGGGTGCCTTCCATGAAATGACATCTATCACGAGTTGAATGGTGTCCTCCCCAAAGATGTGTTCAAATCCTCACCCCTGATTCTCTGTGACCGCACGGACTGGAGCTCACCAGGACAAATTCCCCTGTTCCATGGAATTCTTCAGGCAAGAACACTGGAGCGGGTTACCATTTCCTATTCCACGGGATCTGACCGACCCAGGGATCAAACTCACGTCTCCTGCACTGGCAGGTGAATTCTTTACCACTGAGCCACCTGAGAAGCCGCACCTGTGAATGTGACCTTCTTTAAAATCAGGGTCTTTGCAAACATGGTCAAGTAAGCAGAAATCATGAGGGTTCCCTAAGTCCAATATGATGGGTGGCCTTATAAGAATCGGAGAGACCCAGGGAGAAGAGTGCCATGTGAAGATGGAGACAGGTATTGAAGAGGCCTGTCTACCATCCACACAGTTTCCTGGCAGCCACGTGATGCTGGGAGAGGCAAGGAAAGGTCGGCCCTGGAGCCTTCAGGGGAGCGTGACACTGTCCATATCTTGATTTTGGACTTTACGCTCCAGAGCTGGGAGCCACTATTTGTCAACTGTGATGAGGCCTCTCTGGATAGGACTTGGCTATCAGAAAGGCTGCTCAGACAGGAAGAGCTGCTGTGCCATGTGACGGCCCCAGGCACGTGCAGAAGAGGGGACTGGGGACCCCAGATGTGCTGCCACTAATGTCTTTAGAAAAACAAAAATGATCCCTTCACCTAAAGGAACACAGGAGACTGATACCTTGTTTCCTCCTCTCCTGCTGCTGCTGCTGAGTTGCTTTAGTCGTGTCCTGACCCTGTGCGACTCCATAGACGGCAGCCCACCAGGCTCCGCCGTCCCTGGGATCCTCCAGGCAAGAACACTGGAGTGGGTTGCCATTTCCTTCTCCAATGCATGAAAGTGAAAAGTGAAAGTGAAGGCGCTCAGTCGTGCCTGACTCGTAGTGACCCCATGGACTGCAGCCCACCAGGCTCCTCTGTCCCTGGGATTCTCCAGGCAAGAGTACTGGAGTGGGGTGCCACTTCCTTCTCCTAGCCGAGTTCAAATTTTTCACGTGGTTTCCAACCATTCAGGAAAAGAAGGTCAAATGTGTTGATAGCACCTCCACCTTTTGATCATGGGGAGGTCATCTCGCACATGATGGGGAGGGGGCGGTGGTGGTGGTGGTTTAGTGGCTAAGACGTGTGCAACTCTTGTGACCCCATGGACTGTAGCCCACCAGGTTCTTCTGTCCATGGAATTCTCTAGGCAAAAATACTGGAGTGGGTTGCCACTTCCTTCTCCAATGGGCGGTGGGCAGGGGATTTCGGCAAACCCAGTCCAAGCTGAAGCGGGCGGGCAGACCGTCCCTGCAGAGCTGTGTGTGTACATGTGCATGCACGCGCTCACACATGCACGCAGGTATGTGCACTCAGCTGGAACCCCCAACTCTGCAATTTACCACCCAGCTTCCCTCCGATTGTTGGGAACCACCAACAAAATGTCATTTTTAAATAATTCTCATCCAGGAGGCAGCTGCATGGAACACATGTCAGCTGGGTGGGGGTGATGGCAGCATGAGCTGGGAGGGGACCCAAATCGGGGGTGACACAATCTGAATTAAAACTACCAGTGATTCCAGGTCTCCACACGGCGCAGTCAGGGCTGGGAGGGCAAAGCCACCAGTGTCTTCTCCAGGTTTTCCTTATTTCACCAGCGGCTGCTTCCAAACCACATCAATGCCCAACCTCCAAACCTGCCACCCTTTCTCCAGCGGGTACATTCTCCAGGCCACACACTGAAAAATCATGCCTCTCTGATCAAAAGCAGAACCAGCAGTCTGAAGTGGTGCCCTGGCCA
Source organism: Moschus berezovskii (assembly GCF_049115385.1). Lineage (NCBI taxonomy): Eukaryota > Metazoa > Chordata > Mammalia > Artiodactyla > Moschidae > Moschus > Moschus berezovskii. The sequence continues at coordinate 11,486,879 of NC_142477.1, read as the reverse complement.
CTCAGAACAGTTCCACCTACTGAGCCTCTAAGAACTGCGTCTTTAAAAGACAACATGGACAGGCAGCCTTGGTAAACACAGAGTTTCTCAGACTCGGCCCTGCAGACACTCGGGCTGGGTGATCCTTAGAGATGCTGCTGGCCTGTGCTTTGTAGTCGGTTTGTCGGATTCACAGCAGCATCTCTGGCTTCTATGTACTAGGTGACCCCTAACCAGGCTGTGACAGTCAGAGACATTGCCAGACTAGGAAATGTCCCTGAGGGTGAAACTGCTCTCAGTTGAGAACTACTGGGATCCCAGGTAAGACTGGACTCTGGAGTCAGACCCCCTGGGTTCAGATCTCCTGTTCCGATCACTCCCAGCAGCCTGGCTGTGATCAAGGGACCTGTGTGGAAGTCTAGGTGCTGGGTGAGCTCAGGTACCACGGCACCCACCCCACAGAGCTACAAAAGGATGGAATGGGTTTGCAGAGGGAAAGCACCCAGAATGGGCGGCGCCGTCCAGACGACACCGGTGCTGGCAGCTCCAGTTCTGGGTTGTGTGCTGGCTGCTGATGGCTGCAAGCAGGACTCCATCCACATGTGCAGGGAGAACCAACCTCACCAGAGCGAGATCAGCCTTTGCCCTAGGCTCCTGGGAGTGGATCTCTCCCAGGAATGCCCCGCCAACAGGACTCTGCGTCCCTGGAGGCTCTGGCCAGCAGACCATCTGAGACGTGATTCAGGAAGAAGGCTTAGGGCCACACAGAGTCTGCTCTGTCTACAGAGGAGCTGAGACCCACAGCTAGCCATGCAGGGGGCACGCGATGAGTCCCAGGCAAAGCCTGGGCACACGAAGCTCTGATGATGCTCCCAGGGAGGCGCTATTCCCCGTGCATGGCGCAACATGCTGCAGCTAGGAGGGCATGGCTGTCATGTCTCCAGATGGACCGGACAACAGACGCTCCACACTCTGCAGTTCTCCTGAACACTCCCCTTGGCTGATGCTAAACTGTGTTCTTTTTAAGAAACCATGCGTGTGTGCTAAGTCGCTTCAGTCACATCCGACCCTTTGTGATCACATGGACTGTAGCCCACCAGGCTCCTCTGTCCATGGGAGTCTCCAGGCAAGAATACTGGAGTGGGTTGCCATGTCCTGCCCCAAGGGATCTTCCCCACCCAGGGATCAAACCCAGGGCTCTCACAGCTCCTGCATTGGCAGGTGGGTTCTTTACCACTAGCACCACCGGGGAAATCTGTAAACATGAGTATTATCAGCTTTCAAAGGGTTCTGTAGGTCCTTCTGCAAGTTATTGAACGTCACAGGGGTCTTGGGATCCCCGAACTTGCCACTGTTGTCGGCGGTGAGGGGGGCCCCGTGTGGACTGTCCCCATCGGTGCAGCCCAGCCACTCCTCACAACAGCACTGGGCGTGGAAGCATACTCTCTGGGATCAAGCCTGGAGCTCACTCCCTCGAGCGCAGTGGACTTACTGACACTTCTCGGAGGTCAGGATGTCAGCGTTCATCAAGGGGCCTGCATCTGTGACGCTGACACCAAAAGAGGCCAGAGAGTCAACTTTGGGTTCACCGGGCAGAATGACCGCAGTTCAGGTCCCCTCCTGAACGATCAGGAGTGTTGGGATGGAGTTCAGACTCCAGCGGAGGAATGGGGCTCAAGTGGCCTCGTCTGTTTTTGTTTTTATCCCTTGCATTTAGTATTTTACTGGAGGTTCTAATGGTGTGCCTGGAGAATCCCATGGACAAAGCCCTGCTGGGCTACAGTCCACGGGGTCGCAAAGAGTCGGACACAACGGAGCGACTAACACACACTAACGATGCGTACATGTCAAGAAAAAGAAATAAGACGTTAACACTGGAATCAAAGAAGCTTCCCATTCATGGACAACATGGACACTTACAGAGAAAAACCACAGGATGAGCGCCAATCACTTAGCTCAAGTAATTTCTCAGGTATTTGGACAAGCAACAAGGATCTACCATCCAGCACAGGGAATTCTGCTCAGTGTTATATAAGAAGCTAAATGGGAAAATTCTTTGAAAAAGAACATGTACATATTCCCTCTCCTCCACCCCTGGGACCCAGCTCAACTCTTCTCTTGCATACCGCACCTCCTTCCAAGTGGGCGCGTCCAGCCCCGTGTTCTGTGTGCACGTGCTCAGTCTCTCAGTCGTGTCCGACTCGCTGTGACCCCAAGGGCTGTAGCCCACAAGGCTCCTCAGTCCATGGGATTTCCCGGACAATAATACTGGAATAGGTTGCCATTTCCTGCTCCAGGGGATCTGCCTAACCCAGGGTCAAACCCGCATCTTACCACTAGCATCACCTGGGAAGCCCTTAATCAACTGTGTGTGTGTGTGTGTGTGTAATCAACTGTGTGTGTGTGTAATCAACTGTGTGTGTGTAATCAACTGCGTGTGTGTGTGTGTGTAATCAACTGCGTGTGTGTGTGTAATCAACTGCGTGTGTGTGTGTGATAAACTGCGTGTGTGTGTGATCAACTGTGTGTGTGTAATCAACTGCGCGTGTGTGTGTGTGTGTAATCAACTGTGTGTGTGTGTATAATCAACTGTGTGTGTGTGTGTAATCGACTGCGTGTGTGTGTGTGTGTGTGTGTGTAATCAACTGTGTGTGTGTGTGTATTAGTTGCTCAGTCGTGTCCATCTCTATGCAACCCCATGGACTATAGCCCACCAGGTTCCTCCATCCATGGGATTCTCCAGGGAAGAATACTGGAGTGGGTTGTCATGCCCTCCTCCTATACTCCAATATAAACTACAAAGTTAAAAGAATAAATTAATTAGTTCAAAGTGGCCCTCTTCTGGCAAGAGGTGTGAGCAGCCGCACAGCATGAGGCAAATGGCCCCGAACAGCTGTGCCCCTAGAGATGTGTCCAGGCCATGGGGGAGGCCGGCCTCCCAGCCTGCCCCATTGACAGGGCTGAGGCTTCACACAGGAGCCCACTGTGCCCAGGGTCCTGGCAGCGTGAGGCCGGCAACCCTGACGTCGGTGGGATCATGGGCAGGGCCAAGGTGAAAAATCTCAGCACGAGGTTGTAAACAACAGCATCCAAGCTAAAGCCAAGAAAAACAGCCAACCAACCAACAGCTGGGAAGTCGATCTCAAGTAAATGGAAGGCAAGTGAAAGCGAAAATGTCAGTCGCTCAGTTGTGTCTGACTCTTTGCGACCCCATGGGCTGTAGCCTGCCAGGTTTCCCTGTCCATGGAATTTCCCAGCAAAGAATACTGGAGTGGGTTGCCATCGCCTTCTCCAGGGGATCTTCCTGACCCAGGGATCGAATTCCGGTTCCCTGCAGTAGAGGTAGACTCTTTACTGCCTGAGCCACCTTAGCAAGTAAAATGACTCTGAAAAAAGGATGCTGAAGACGCTCAAGCTCATCACTGACTCAACGAACGTGACTTTGAGCAAACTCCAGGAGCTGGTGATGGACAGGGAGGCCTGGCGTGCTGCGGTCCACGGGGTCGCAGAGTCGGACACGACTGAGCGACTGAACAAGAATGAAGATGCTTAAAGAGATTCCTTACAAACGGGCTGAGAGCAGCAATGAAACCCAAGCGCGCGTCGTAAAACCAGAGGATGAGTGAAAACAGAAGCAAGTGGACACGCACACACAGATCCAACAGCAACAGACGGGAAGGGAAAGACCCAGCTACTAAGGCGAGCCCCGTGCCGGCAGCTCAGGTGCCACTGACGGCCGGCGCCCGCAGGTGCAGAGCCACAACAAGGAGCAGCCACACCCGCGGGGACGGAGCCTACGCTCTCCGGGCGAGACAGTGATGAACAGAGGGGGCTATGAAGCAGGCTCTGCGAACGGCCCCGAGTGCTGAGGGGAGACCAGCGAGGGTGGGGGTCGCCTGGTGGGAGGGCAGCCAGACACCTGGGGAAGCCCGCAGATGAGGTTAATGAAGGGAACGCGCGAGTGTCCACCGATCACGACAGAGTCTGTCATTCACGCGAAAAGGGAAGCTCAGAGAATTCTGAACAGGAGTATTTGTCCTTCCAGACAGGAAGGTGAAAGTCGCTCAGTCGTGTCCGACTCTTTGCGACCCCACGGACTGTACAGTCCATGGAGTTCTCCAGGCCAGAATACTGGAGTGGGTAGCCTTTCCCTTCTCCAGGGGATCTTCCCAACCCAGGGATTGAACCCAGGTCTCCTACCTTGCAGGCAGATTGTTTACCAGCTGAGCCACCAGGGAAGTCCAAGAATACTGGAGTGGGTAGCCTATCCCTTCTCCAGGAGATCTTCCCGAACCAGGAATCAAACCAGGGTCTCCTGCACTGCAGGCGGATACTTGACCAACTGAGCTATGAGGGAAGCCTCCAGACAGGAAGGCTTCTTCGAAAGCTCGGTTGTTAAAAGGTGGCCGCGGTGCTAGGAGAGACCCAGGGTCCGTGCCCCAGATGGCAAAGGATGCTCTTAACCTGCTTCCTGCTTCTGTTCTCAGGCACCGGGGTGACGGCGGACGGACAGTGGACCACGGGTGCCGCTGAGAGCAGCAGGCGAGAGCGTGCGCGGACAAACGGCGAGCAGAGGCGTGGGGTGGGGGGCGCCCAGCGCTGCAAAAGGCTTGAGTTGGGGAACGAGGAGGAGATGCAGAGGAGCGTCTCTGAGCACGGGAGCCTCTTCGGGGAGAGGGTCAGCATCGTCTCCATCTGGGCCCCCAGTCTCAGCATCCTTTACAGCCAGAGAGACCAACCCGAGTTCATTCTGCCCAGCGTCTCCCTTTGCAGAAGGAACTGAGGGTCAAAGACGAGGATGCTTTGTCTGAGATCATGGGACAGAACTCTCCAGAAACCACATTCTTGGGCTCCCCGAGGGCTCTCTCCAGCTCAGGCCCCTGCCCTGGCACTCAAACCCTTTTTTTTTTTCTCTTTCTTTTTTATTTTTCAAATTTTGAAAGTATGATAACACATTTACAGGAAACTTGAAAAATACAAAACAAAGGTACACATAGTTCTACTAGATACTACAATTATTTTTTAAGGAGATGAATTAAGGGTTTTGGTTGGGAGTTTCAATATGAAACAGTCAAAAATTAATAGAAGGGACAGACGGGAAAGTAGAAGGACACTATAGACCTGAAAAGCACTATGAACCATTTCAACATAACTAAGATTGACACAACGTTCACACCACAGCAGGATATAGATTCTATTCAAGCTCCCACAGACTATAAACGAAGGACACAAAACAAGGTGCAAAAATTGCATGGTCTAAAGGTACTGAAATCAGACAGAGTCGGTTCTCTTTTCACTATGGAATTACGTTAGAGATCAATATCAAAAGATAATTGAAAGTAACACACGCACGGGCACTTGAATCCTTTTGTGTGTTCTACATTGAGTCTCTCCTCGGCCTCCCCAGCAATTCTGAGGAGTCTCCTAACGCGGTTCCCGCGCCTCTCCCTCCCCAGGCTCTAGGCCCCCGCAGCTCAGCAACAGCCCCCTTGGCACTTGCTTTCCTCTCTCCCTCTATGGTGACAGAACCCCTTGGCGTCAATTACAAGCCTGAAGCTAGTAACTAGGATACCCGCACCCACGCCTGGAACCATTTGATCAAGCGGCCAGCAGACGAGAGCCACGTGGCCCCAGCACAAGGGGGAAAGCCCACTGGACTACAGTCTCCTAAAGACCTAGCATCCCCCAGACATGGCCCTCTTCTAAACCAAGAGCCTCCTGGGTTCAACATGAGGAACGGCAGGTCTCCCTGCTGCTATGACATCATCATGTTGACACCAAATCTGGGGATCTGGTCCCTGAGCAAAGAGTTCAAGTTCAGTCTTTGCGACTTCAAGGCAAGGGTGTGGTGCCCACCCCAGGGGGATTCCAGAACAATGGGAGACTCGAGGGGCTAGAGGAGAAGGAAGTACTAAGGCGCAGTGCAAGTTGCAAAACACAGCCTCAGCCGTCGGAAACAGGTGACAAGGTGAGCCTGGGCAGCTCCCTGACGGCGGGCAGGTCTGACGAGTTAAAATGGGCGCCGGGTGACTTCACCCTGCAGAGCCCCATGGTCCAGCTATTTCCAAAGATGGTCTTCTCAGCCTCTGTTTACAGTTTGGGGCCAGGCGTACAGAACCTGGTATGTCACAGATCAAAATACAGAAAGCATTTCGACATCTTACCTGGTCCCAGGGAGAGACGGTGCCCCCGAAACACATGAACAAGTAGCCCATGGCCATGAGACAGATCCATATCACCAAGGAGAACAGGCGCAGCAGCTTCTTAAACACCGACTCGATGCACACCAGGATGAAGATCGCAAAGAAAATCGCCAGGGCAGTCGGAACTGTGATTAAAAATGCCACGTGGTCTTCAACTTCCTAAGGAGAGAAAAAAAAAATCATCGCAAAGGGACAATTTAGAAAGCCCGTGGCACCCATGGCTTGCTATTAATATAGAAATGTTATCGACATCAGTCAAGGTCGAAACAGATCAGGTTTTAAAAGGGACTTTAGAAGTAGAAAAATCTGAACTTTCGAAAATTTAAGTTTCTTATTAAATAACTACGTTTTTTTACATAAATAACCCAATACTGGGCTTCTCAGGTGGCTAAGTGGTAAAGAATCCTCCTGCCAGTGCAAGAGAAGTAGGTTCAATGCCTGGGTTGGGAAGATCCCCTGGAGGAGGAAATGGCAACCCACTCCAGTATTCTTGCCTGGGAAATCCCATGGACAGAGGAACCTGGTGGGCTGCAGTCCATGGGGTCTCAAAGAGTCGGACAGGACAGAGTGCATAAGCACACAGGATCCAGGACTGGATATTTAAATTACACAAAACAGCCCTGCCATCGAATTCAAATTCTCCCTGATAAACAAAGAAATGGATTTCAATCAAAAGTGAATGCAAGAACACAGAACGTAAGGATAAAATAAGGCAAACAACTTCAGACAATCAGATATGCTCTAATCCTAGGAAATTAAGGCCTGCAAATGGTTTTGAAATGGTTTATTTAAAAAAAAAAAACCTAAATACTATCTTGGATTCTAAAGCTAGAAGCTTTTCTTTTAATGCATTGCAATTAATGTTTTAACAAGATCATAGGTTAATAGAAAAGGGTCAGAAAGTACTAAAAATAGAAGATGAGAGAGTGGGAGGTATTTGAAGACTGCCATTTAGCTAGCTTTCTTTTCCACCTTTCTTGGGCTCCAGCACCAAAAGGAAAATGGACATTATTAGCCTGTTACTAATGCATTTTTTAAAACTCTACATTTGCACACTAATCGTCATTTTCCATTCATCTCTATCGAGCCACATAACGCTTCAAACTCACACTATTACAATTCCACACAATGCAACAGACCTCATGTTTCCTCTGAGTACCCAAGCATGGCTTTAGGCTTCAGCTTCTCCAAACATTCTGCTGGAAACTTGCTCTGAACAGCGCACACTCTGGGATGGCACAGAGTGGAAGAGCTTTAATCTTCAGCTATACATTTGCTTGATGAGATACTCAAAGGAGTTTCAAGCAAAACAATCCATACAGCCAGGGCCCTAAGAACTGCCACTGAAGTTTCGGAATATTAAAACTTACAGTAGAGGGCTTCCCTGGTGGCTCAATGGTAAAGAATCTGCCCACCCATGGAGGAGATGTGGGTTCGATCTCTGATTTGGGAAGATCCCACGTGCCATGGAGCAACGAAGCCCGAGCACCACAACTACGGAGGCTGCGCTCTAGAGCCTGGGAGCTGCAACTGCTGAAGCCCACGGGCCCCAGAGCCCACACTCCACGAGGAGAGAAGCCACCGTGATGAGAGACCCAAGCGCTCAACTAGAGAGCGGCCCCCGCTCGCTGCAACTGGAGAAAAAGCCCATGCAGCAACCAAGACTCAGCCCTGCCAAAGAGAAAAAAATAAAAACTCAAATATCACAGTACAACCTGGGAGATACGGGGTAGGTCTTTCAAATACCAGAGTCTGGGGAAGCCCTCACCGTTTCTGGTGGGTACAGGGTGCACTCCGGGCCATGAGCATCTCTAACTTCACCCTGGAGATGCCCCCTCACCTCCTTCACATATCAGACCACTGACCACAGGGAGGGGGCAGGAAGGCAGACGAGGCACACCAGGTGGCAGGGCCCAGGCTGACACCCAGGAGAGAGCAGAGGGACCCGGACCACCTTCAGGGCCTTCTCCTCCCCTCCTCCCTCACAATTATGTGTGTCAAGTAACGACTGCGAAAAAGACAAGCGCAACAGCAATTACGGCAAGTACTCAGGTCAGTTGTTGCTGAGTTGCTCAGTTGTGTCTGACTATGACCCCATTCACTGCAGCAAACCGAGCTTCCCTGTCCTTCACCATCCCCTTCGCTAAAATTCATGTCCTTTGAGTCGATGACACCATCCAACAATCTCATCCTCTATCACCCCCTCCTCCTCCTGCCCTCAATCCTTCCCAGCATCAGGGTCTATTCCAATGAGTCGGCTCTTCGCCTCAAGTGGCTAAAGTATTGGAGCTTCAGCCTCAGTCTTTCCAGTGAATATTCAGGGTTGATCGCCTTTAAGATGGACTGGTTGGATCTCCTTGCAGTCCAAGGGACTCTCAAGAGTCCTCTCCAGCACCACAGTTCAAAGCATCAACTCTAACATGGATATTTTTCTGCTAAGCACTCAGGTACATTAAGGTCTTTTATTCTTACAACAGCCGTATGAGGGTAGGCACAGTTGTCTGCACACGTGAGAAAATGCAGGCCTCTGAATGGAAAGGAGGCACCAGGGTTGTGAGGCTGATTGGGAGAGAACGGGGGTTTCACCCAGGGGGTGGTCTGTGTTGCCCTCACAGCCGAGCCCCGTGCCCCGTGTGCATAAACGATGCGTAAGCCCAGGTGTAGCCAGTTCCCCAGTGGCCGAAAGAATGTTTCCAGGACAGCCAGAAGACAGAAGGGCCCAGTGGGATGTTCTCACAACCTCCCTCCACTACTATTTCTGTCCACGACTAAGTGCCTTCTTGTACTGTGACCTTCAGACACAGGTTCCAATCACTGCAAAAGGTTGTCTGGGATCCACCCGCACCCCGGTGGTCCTCAGCACCCAGGCACCACGGACCAGGGCACACAGGGTCACGGCAGCCTGTCTTCAGAGGATGTCTCATTCAAGGTCGTGGTCGCTGCGCACACGGAGCCGTGAAAACGTGATGTTACTTTAAACTTCCCCAAATGAAGTTAACTGAACTGCGAACAGAAAGCCAAGCAGTAGAGAAGCAGGGCAGCTGCCTTCCTGGTGTGGCTTTTCCATCATTTCATTAACCCCGTAGGAAAGCAACAACCGTTGACCGCATTGGCTTCGGTTATCCAGAAAGGATGACTGTGGTGCGAAAACCTGCGTGGCTGTCAGCGAGAAGTGCGAGTCGCTCAGTCGTGTCTGAGTCTTTGCGATCCCACAGACTGTAGCCCGCCAGGCTCCTCTGTCTCAGGAAATCTCCAGGCAAGAATACCAGAGTGGGTTGCCATTTCCTTCTCCAGGGGATCTTCCCAACCCAGGGATCGAACTCAGGTCTCCTGCACTGCAGGTGGATTCTTTACCGTCCGAGACCGCAGGAACGCCCATCGAGTGAAAATCAGTAGCTAAAGGGACAGAGAAGCTGTGACCTGTGTCCTTCTGGGAAGAGGAGGACGAAGTACACAGCCCATGGGCACTTTCCCTGCGTTTCTCTGTTCAAAGATCCAACCGTGAGCAAGGGAAAGACCCAGTGCCTTGGTGAGCCAGAAACATTATATAATAAGACCTGATATGGGTCTGGGGTTTAAATATTGGCATCTCTCTCTCTCTCTTTTTTTTTACCATCAGGGTCTTGATCCCAGACAGCCCACTAGTCAGGGCTGCGGGGCAACCTCTCCACTAGGCATGGACACTGGTCCCTAATATTTTTCAGTTCAGTTCAGTCGCTCAGTCATGTCCGACTCTTCGCGACCCCATCACAGCACGCCAGGCCTCCCTGTCCATCACCAACTCTGGGAATTCACTCAAACTCATGTCCATCGAGTCGGTGATGCCATCCAGCCATCTCATTCTCTGTCGTCCCCATCTCCTCCCACCCCCAATCACTCCCAGCATCAGAGTGTTTTCCAGTGAGTCAACTTGTTGCATGAGGTGGCCAAAGTATTGGAGTTTCAGCTTTAGCATCAGTCTTTCCAATGAACACCCAGGATTGATCTCCTTTAGAATGGACTGGTTGGATCTCCTTGCAGTCCAAGGGACTCTCAAGAGTCTTCTCCAGCACCACAGTTCAAAAGCATCAATTCTTCGGCGATCAGCTTTCTTCACAGTCCAACTCTCACATCCATACTTGACCACGGGGAAAACCATAGCCTTGACTAGACGGACCTTGGTTGGCAAAGTAATGTCTCTGCTTTTTAATATGCTATCTAGGTTGGTCATACGGGCCCACAGAAATGCTTTATTTCTTTCAAAATCAGAACAACAAAAGATCCAAGCTTCTAGTCTCAAAGGTTACATACACATCCATGCTTACCCAGCATCAACTAGGACAGTGAATGTACATTTAGGGAAGAAGTGCAGACAATGGCCTCTCCATCCTAAAAGGGCCCGAGGGCGTCCGGTGTCCCTGTTTACCGGATGCGTGGCATTGCTTGTGCCGCCCCCATCTCCCGGAGAAGGACTCTCCCCAGCTTTGAAGTCCTGTCCCCAACCCTGGCAGGGTGGCCTGTTTCCAGATGGCCTGTGGCTTCAGACAGTCAGTCTCTGCTCACAAGGCCAGTGGCCCCTGACCACTGCAAAACCTGAGCCCACTGAAGAATCCAGGCTCTTCCAGAAAGAGAACAGCCATCAATTTATTCTGCGTTTGCCTTTTGAACCTTAACTCCAAACAAGTCTTAATATGGACTGCTCCACTAAATAGAATCTTTTGTAAGGGAGGTCAAGGAAAAAAAAAAACAAAACAGTAGTGTATTCATTAAAAATGTATAAGCTTATAAACCACATTCTTTCCTAGCCCTGCATTTGGATCATGCGTTTTTCTTAAGGCGAATTAGTAAATGAAACAGCGGAGCGCCCTCAGACCTTCAATTACACACCCTCTCCCCCCTTACTCCAGCCCCAGCAGACAGGAAGAAGAACGAAGCCGCACCAGCTCACCCATGGCTACTCTTTTAGGAAATAGCTGAGCTTTCAAAATTCAGAGTATAAAACAAATAAGAGCAGCTGAAAATAAAGTGAACGAAAACAGTGAAAACACTGTCGATCTAAATTAAATATGTTTATGCATCCCAACCCCTCCTCCCTTCGTGAAAATAAAAAATGTATCATGTAAATAAAATGTACAGAAATGCCTTTAAGACTTGGCTTTAAAAAGATTTTTAAAAAGTCGCCATACAATGTAAACTAAATGTGTTAACACACCTTTAAAAGGAAGACCACAAGCGTCCCATTACCTGTGGCCATGATAATGGGCTCCCATCACTCTCCAGGAATGTTTCATCTTTCTCTGTTCAATGCGTTTAATTTGGGAGGGCGTCAAACTGCCAGGTCTATGAAACACCCATTGCTCCTATTTATCATATAACAACGGCTTTGTTTCTCGGAGGCTTTCCATGGAGCCACAGATTATGTATATTTCCAATATCTTCCACTTGTATTTTTCATTCTTTTTGTTAAACAGTACTGTTTTCCTTTTAGATGGCAAAGGATACTCTAACGTAAAATACTTTTGTTGTTGTTCAGAAGCTCAGTTGTGTCTGACTCTTTGTGACCCCATGGACTGCAGCACACCAGGCTTCCCTGTCCTTCACTATCTCCCAAAGTTTGTTCAAACTCATGTCCATTAAGTCAGTGATGCCATCCAATCATCTTATCCTCTGTCGTCCCCTTCTCCTCTTGCCTTCAATTTTTCCCAGCATCAGGGTCTTTTCCAATGAGTCAGTTCTTCCCATCAGGTGGCCAAAGTATTGGAGCTTCAGCTTCAGCATTAGTCCTTCCAATGAATATTCAGGACTGATCTCCTTTAGGATGGACTGGTTGGATCTCCTTGCAGTCCAAGGGACTTTCAGGAGTCTTCTCCAACACCATAGTTCAAAAGTATAATTCTTTGGCACTCAGCCTTCTTTATGGTCCAACTCTCACATCCATACTTGACTGCTGGAAAAACCACAGCTTTGACTATATGGATCTTTGTCAGCAAAGTGATATCTCTGCTTCTCAACATGCTGTGTAGGTTTGTCACAGTTTTTCTTCCAAGAAGCAAGTGTCTACAAAAAGGATATTTTAGGGAAATGCTTTGAAGTCCTGTGACCGAAGGTAGAAACCAAGTTCCATCACTTACTATAACTCTGGTGAGTGCTGGGCCTCCCAAAGCCCCTGCTTCTTCACATCAACAGTGATACAGACACCATGTGGCCAGTGGGGGTGAGCCCATCATCCAAGCTCATAAATGACAGGTTATTACCGTAGTGACCATAACCACCTCTTTCCTATCCCTACTTTCCACCGAGGCTAGTCTGACTACTCATTATTGAAATGATGCCAATTTTGCCTTCTAAGTAATTATACATTATATTACCATAAATTATTCTGAAGAGCTGCCAATGGGCAGAAAGAAATCAGCCCTTAGCTAATATACATTTGACTATATGTGGATGGATGCAGATAAATATTTTCATTCATTCACATCATATATGTGTGTATGTGAGATACAAAATGTGTGTGTGTGTGTGTGTGTGTGTGCGCAGTCATGTCTGACTCTTTGCAACCCCATGGACTATAGCCCACTGAGCTCCTCTTTCCATGGAACTTTCCAGGCAAGAATACTGAAAGGGGTTGCCATTTCCTACTCCAGGTGATCTTCGCAACCCCAGGAATCAAACCCGTGCTTCTTGAGTCTCTTGCATTGACAGGCAGATTCTTCACCACTGAGCCACCTGGGAAGCCTTGGGATGCATAATAGAAAACACATGTTTTCATTCTTTTCCACATACAGAGTCACACTCCATTTACCATAAGGTATGAAATAAATAAAAATTCTGATTAAAATAGTCTATAAAACTCTGATGAAATAAATCAAAGATGACCTCAATAAACGAAGAGATAATCCATGTATATAAATAGGAAGACAATACTGTCACAAGGTCAGTTTTTTCCAAATTAATCTATAGGTTCAATGCAATTCCAACTGAAATCACAGCAAGTTAATTCTGTAGATATCAACAAACTGATTCTACAGTGTAAATGAACAGACAAAAGACTTACAATAGTAAACACAGTGCTGAAGAGGAAGAATAAAGTCGGAGGGCCAACACTACCTAACTCCACGACTTATTATAAAGCGACCGTACTTAAGATGAGGTGGGATTACAGAATAAACAAATAGATCGATGGACAGGAAAGACCCACGTTAACGCAGGCAACAGACAAGTGACAAATTCAGGCAGAGAAAGGGTAAAGACCATTCAGTGCAGTAAGGGTGGAACAAATGAAGAGATGTCTACATGCAAAATATGGATCCAGATACACACTTATGCCTGTCACACAAATCAGCTCCAACGGGATCCCAGGGAAGCGAAAGAGAAAGTCGCTCAGTCGTGTGGGACTCTGCAACCCCGGGGACTGCGGCCCCTCAGGCCCCCGCCCCCACCTCTGAGTCTCTCCTCCTCCCTCCTGCACACCATCTGTCCACTCTCTCTTCTGTCTACCTCCTCCACAGTTAATTTCATCAATACTATCAATGATTCAGTCATGGCTGACTGTTTGTGAGCCCATGGATGTACCCCGCCAGGCTCCTCTGTCCATGGGATTCTTGAGGCCAGGATGCTGGAGTGGGTTGCCATTCCCTTCTCCAGGGGAATCCTCCCAATCCAGAGATCAAATCCAGGTCTCCCACATTGCAGGCAGATTCTTTTACCAACTGAGCCACCACGGAAACCCAAGAAGACTGGAGTGGGTAGCCTGTCCCTTCTCCAGGGGATCTTCCTGACCCAGGAATCAAATCAGGGTCTCCTGCATTGCAAGCAGATTCTTTACCAACTGAGCTACTGGGGAAGAATGGGTCATAGATCTAAAGGCAAAATGCAAAATAATCCTGAAAAACTCCAAAAGTCTTCCCTTGAGCAAACCTGGAAACTGGTCATCTTACAAGTTGGACTCAATCATCCTACTGTCAGTTTGGCCTTACTGGGAGTTGCATTTCTTAGATCCCCCTTCTCTCCACGGCTCTCACTTAGAGCTGAACAGAAGAAGAATTTGTGGCAGAATTTGGAGGGGGACGCGGAGCAAGTCCTCACCAGAATCTCTTCCCAGAATGCCCTCAAGTGAGAGTGGGCCTTCAGAGAGGCCTGCCCAAGATTTGGGAGGTGGACACCAAGCCGCCCCAGGAAGGGCGATGGGCAGGATCAGATGTGGTTGAGACACACGGGAAGGAGTCTGGAGGGGCCCAGCCAGCCCGGCTCTGTGCTCCACGTGCAGGACTCCAACCAGGTCAGACGGACCAGGGTCCCCACTAGAGACCGTCCTGGTGGGGCTCCCTTGATGGGTGTGCAAGCTCTGCTTTTGGAGATCCCCACACGCCCTGACTGCACAGGGATTCTCCACTGATTCAAGCTCCCTGTGGCTACCAAGGTTGATGCAAAGAAAGGAGGCTGAAAACTGATGAATTAAAGATCCCACTGCAGAAATCTGGGAAAGAAGAGAGGAAGCCCAAAGCAAGTACTGAGTTGGCCCAAACATTCGTTCACGCGTTTCCACAAGGGAAAAACTGGAAGAAACTTTGGGGTCAACCGTACAGAAGATATGGTGGTCAGGGACTTTCCAAAATATTTCCTATTTCTTTCTTCTGGGTTCCTTCTCGATTCACCTTCTAACCTCTTTTGAAGTTCCAAGCAGCCATTTTGAGCAAAAAAAAAAAAAAGTGAATAAAAATGAAGTGTTTCTCTCTCAGGCAGAGGCATGTAAAAACCACTGTGAGGCTGCTGGCACTTTCTTTCCATGGTGCAATGATTAAAGAAGCTTTTGTCATGAGGAGGACTCCTACAGCCCAGGTGAGCAGAGCCCCTCTCCTTGCCCACACTGGCCAGGACATGCTGCAAGAATTCAGCCTCTGGTGCGGGAAGCCACGTGGAGCAGGGATGACCTACCATTGCCAAACTGCTGATTCAGGAGGAAAATGAAATATATGAACGCTTCTAATGACTGAACCACGTGTGGGGGGTTTATGCAGCAACAGATAACTAGGATACCGAAGTCTGGTCAACGAAAGATGAATGAAAGTCATGGGGCACTTCCATGTGGATGATGTCAATTGCCAGAGAAAAGCACTCTTTTCTTCCCTAGCGTAGTGTATTCACTGGAAGGGCTGATGCTGAAGGTGAAGCTCTAATACTTTGCCCACCTGATGCAAAGAGCTGACTCACTGGAAAAGACCCTGATGCTGGGAAAGATTGAAGGCAAGAGGAGAAGGGGACGACAGAGGATGAGATGGTTGGATGGCACCGACTCATGGGACATGAATTTGAGCATCTCTGGGAGACAGTGAAGGACAGAGGAGCCTGGCGTGCTGCACGGGGTCACAGGTCAGACACAACTTAGCAACTGAACAACACAGCAATCAAGGAAGGAAGGATGCTGTGGGATGCAGCTTCCTTCAAGCTAAATCTCTGAGTAACTGATGTGAGAGAATTCCTCTGCTGACTCACATTTACTGTGCAGCTCAAACAAAACATAAACCTTTGTTGTATTAAGTTACTAAGATTCTGGAGTTGTTTGCTTCCATAGCATATCATAATCTAATATGTTTTGATTGACACAAGAGGCAATAAAGACAGATGAAAAAATGCAACACAGTATATCAAAAAAAGACAATTTTTTTCATAAAAAGTTAAGGCAAAACAGACATCTAGTGAGATTAAGTTTAAAAAAAAAGAAAGCATCTAAGTATTTTCAAATACTACCATTAAACTTCAGAATTGGGATGAAATGCAGAGTCCTAGAAAAGGCTTACTGAAACTGACTCAAGAAATAAAGTTAGAAATACTATAATCCTATTACTATCAAAGATACTGAAGCAGAAATTTTAAAATCTCTCTGCAAAGAAAGCAACAAACCCATGTGGTTTTCTAAGTAAATTCTTTCAACTCTTTCTAACATAATGAAAACTTTTAGAAAACTAAAAATAAAGACATACTGCCTGACTTTTAAGACCAGAAAAACTTATAAAAAAGAAAAATGACAATCTGATAAAGAAATATTCCAAACTCATTTTATCAAAGACTATGTTGGCAAAAACCTTAAAATGTTAGCACTTCACATCCAACATTTTAAAAGACATATCATAAAAACTGTATTTGTATCAGGAATATAAAAATTTCTCAATAATAGAATATCATTATTCATTATACTGACTTTGAAAAACATAAATCTTATGATTATCTCAATTTGGTAAAACTGAACAACCATATTTAAACATTTTCTATAAATTAACAAAAAGGAATCTCAAAAGATATCTATAAAAATCTATAACCAGCATCATCCTAAATTAATAAACTATTAAGGAATTCTATTTAAAATCAGGAAAAAAGGCAAGGGCATCCACAATTACCAGTTTTGTCAATAACACATTAGAGTTCCAGGCCAACACAATAATACAAGAAAAAAAAATGAAAATAAAAAAGAAATGTATTGGACAAAAGAAAACTCTCAGTATTTGCAGAAAAAACTAAAAACATTCAAAAACTAAGATCATGGCCTCCAGTCCCATCATTTCATGGCAAATAGATGGGGAAACAATGGAAACAGTGACAGATTTTATTTTAAATCACTGCAGATGTTTACTGCAGCCATGAAATTAAAAAATGCTTGCTCCCTAGAAGAAAAGCTATGACAGACCTAGACAGCATATTAAAAAACAGAGACATCACTTTGCTGACAAAGGCCTGTCTAGTCACAGCTATGGTTTTACCAGTAGTCATGGACGGATGTGAGAGTTGGACCATAAAGAAAGCTGAGCACTGAAGAATTAATGCTTTAGAACTGTGGTGTTGGAGAAGACTCTTGACAGTCCCCTGGACTGCAAGGAGGCCAATCCTAAATGAAATCAACCCTGAATATTCATGGGAAGGACTGATGTTGAAGCTGAAACTCCAATACTTTGGCCACCTGATGCAGAGAACTGACTCACTGAAAAAAAATCCTAATGCTGGGAAATATTGAAGGCAGGAGGAGAAGAGGGCGACAGAGGATGGGATGGTTGGATGGCATCACTAAC
This sequence comes from Moschus berezovskii, assembly GCF_049115385.1. NCBI lineage: Eukaryota > Metazoa > Chordata > Mammalia > Artiodactyla > Moschidae > Moschus > Moschus berezovskii. The sequence continues at coordinate 11,469,658 of NC_142477.1, read as the reverse complement.
TCAATGGACATGAGTCTGAGCAAACTCGAGGGGTTGGTGATGGACAGGGAAGCCTGGCATGCTGCAATCCGTGGGGTCGCAAAGAGTTGGACACGACTGAGTGACTGAACTGAACTGATTTGCAGATGATATGACTGTCTATGTAGAGAACCTGAAAGAATCTGCATTTCAGTTACTAGTAATAAAAAGGATATGATAAGTTGTGTAGATATAAAATAAAACCCAAAATTAAATATTCTTTTATAGCATCAATGAAAGAATAGAAAATCCCAATTTCATAATTTTTAAAATACAATTTACACTAAGCAATAAAATACACAATATCCTTTGGTATCAAGGAGTAAGAACAACTTATGGAAAACTATAAAACATTATTGAACCACATAAATTAATGGAGAAGTGGCCCATGTTCATGGATAGAAAAATTTAATATCACAAAATATAATTCTCAGCAATGAATCAATAGATTAAATAGAACACTAACAAGATTCTACTTGAGTTTTTTTATGTTGAGGTTAAAATAAGTTGATTGTAAAGCTTGTATGGAAGAAGAAAAAGTCAAGAACAACCAAAAAGCTTTTCAAAAAGTTGAATGTTATTTCCCTTGACCAATATAAATACTTATTATAAATCTTTATTAACTATACCCTGTGCATGTGTATTTAAAAAAGAAAAAACTTAACCAACAGAGCAGAAAAGATAACCCATAACAAACCACCCATATATTTACAGTAGATATGGGGAAAGAACTAACTAAAATGAAAGTAAAACCTGATTCTCCACAAGAAAAAAGCATGTAAATGGATCTTGATCACTACCTTGTACCGCACAAATACCGTGTGATATATACGGGCATGCATGACAAAATGGATAAAATGGACAGGAAGAAACGACAAACAGTGCAGATGAAGTCTACTTCTGAGGGTTTCTGGGGAAATGAGAGGTGCAGCATGCAGAGTGACAGACACCACTGGAGTATTCTAGTTTGCACTGGGGTCATGGGTGCTTAGTTTTAGTGTAAATACACAAATGCATCAGTGAAAACTGAGCTCAGTAATCAAAGTTTAATTACATTAGTCAAATGATAAATCCCATTCTGTGCACCTAACGTCCAGTTCTGAAGAACACAGGTGTTACAGGCTTGAATTAAGTGCAAGTCAACAAGTGGGATAGAGTAGATGAGAGATCAACCGTATGTCTGCACTATGCTAACACTTCTTCATTACTTCTTTCATCTTTATTCATCTGATCTCCTTACCCTCCTCATTTTTAACATCACGTGTCTTTTGTTCTACAGATGCACCAGTCTAAAACTTCCATTCCTTCATAGCATCCACAGATCACTAGTAGCTTGAAATCTTAACTATTTCCCCTTCGTAACATAGCTTAAAAGATAAAACAGTATGTTAAAACACACAGGCAATAATTCAATCTTTGCAGTAAGCCCGCTGGAATGGGAGCCTGCACCTGTGGTATTACACTTGTCCTTGCCATGATATCTCACGATCACTATGTCTCACGGATATAGTAAAGGACACTGGTAGCAACGGGGTGACGTTCTCATTCTGAAACCCTGCAGGGAGGGCTCTCATCACCAGAGCCCTGCCTGGTCCACCACCGTCTCCTGCAGGAACCTTCTGGAAGGTGGAAACCCTAGACACTGGACTTATTCATAAGCTCCTCTCAGACAACAGTCATCATCTTGGGAAATCTTCTCAAGAATTTCAAGTTCTAAGAAGAAGCTATGGTACTTTATATTTGTATGTTTCCAATGCAATAAATTATTCACTCAGTAGATTTTAATTGCACTAATAACTTCATTTTTCATTTCAAGCACCAGGTTTTTAAAAGGATTTGGTTCTACTCTGAGATACAGCTGGACTTCTGCATTCTTAATAGCGATAGAGCAACAGCCCAGGTCTGTAGCTTCGTCCCCTCTGGCACGGTCGTTCCAGAGCCCTGGGCAGAATCAGAAAGCTGGCCAGCAAAGCTGCTCGTGGGGATTTTTAGGCTGGGGTTCTCTACTCTGCCCATCACTCTCTCTCTCCTGAAGCTGGCACCTGGGGATGGAAGCACAAGCCCAAGTGACGTGATGACTTGTAATGTGAACCTCCAAACTGCAAATCTCTCTGGGTTCCCATCCTTGTGGCTTTTACTGGATCCTTATACAAAGAGGGCACTGTAGCAACATTATCAAAGTCTTAACTGGGCCAAATGGATCAAACACATGAGCGGATTCAACAACCCTTTTCTCTCCTTCCAAATGCACCGGGGGGCTGCAAACCAAAATTGCCAGACATGTCAATTTCCCATCGATAGTTTGACGCCAAGGAGCATAAGTGAAAGTTGCTCAGTCATGTCCTACTCTTTGCAACCCCATGGACTATATAGTCCATGGAATTCTCTAGGCCAGAATACTAGAGTGGGTAGCCTTTCCCTTCTCCAGGGGATCTTCCCAACCTAGGGATCAAACCCAGGTCTCCCGCATTGCAGGTGGATTTTTTACCAGCTGAGTCACAAGGGAAGCCCAAGAATACTGGAGTGTGTAGCCTACCCTTTCTCCAGCAGATCTTCCTGACCCAGGAATTGAACTAGGGTCTCCTGCATTACAGGCGGATTCTCTACCAGCTGAGCTACTAGGGATGCCCTTGTAAATGTTATCTTATCAGTCTTGTTCATTTATATAACAGTATCCAAAGTTAACAAAATTTTAAAAATATGAACATCAATTCAAGTGTCAATTTGGCAGAACCTTAGTGCTAGAGACTGGTAATGTGTCAAAATATTACTTTACTTAAACTATCTGTGATTCTTCATTATTTTTTAAAAAATAACTCAAAGCTATATTCATACTTATCATGTAAATAGAAAAACATCCCCTGTTTTTTATACCTAGATTTTAAAATTCTAGTACTCATTTAACAGTCAGCCTGAAATACATCTATGGGAGACCCTGACAAGGAGAACCCTGAGTGCTACAACAAATGTGGTAATAACATTTGTTGTAGGTAAGATGGGTGCCCAGCTCTGCACTAAAGGTCCACAGGATCCATTTTACTTAGTTCCCAAAGGATCTCCCTGAGCCTGGGAGATTTTAGTCCACAGCAGACAAATTAATTTCTCAGGAACACTAAGTGGCAACGCTGAGACCAGATCCAGGTCTAGTGACAGTTTTATGTTCTTCACAAGAGGCCACACGATGGGAATGACAGCTGCTAAGGAAAACATATCTGTCCCCTAAACTGTACATGTGAATTACACACCTTCCGTCTGGTTAGTGCTGCATTAAATACTGGAAGTGCTGAGTTTCTTCCCTGAAAGAAGTATTAGTTGAGGAGACAAGATGAACTCAACAAAGTATTCTGCAGGTCAGACAACAGTCATCAAGAGGGAAAATTATTTCATGTAATGAATGAGCTCCAGGAGGTGGATCCAGTCAATCTTAAAGGAACACAACCCCGAACATTCATTGGAAGGGCTGATGCTGAAGCTGAAGCTCCAACCCTTGGGCCACCTGCTGGGAAGAGCTGACTCACCGGAAAAGACCCTGATGCTGGGAAAGACTGAAGGCAGGAGAAGGGGACGACAGAGGATGAGCTGGTTGGATGGCAGCACTGACTCAGCGAACACGGATTTAAGCAAACTCCAAGAGACAGTGGAGGACAGCGGAGCCTGGCATTCTGCAGCCCATGGGGTCACAAAGAGTCGGACATGACTGAGGAACTGAACCACAGCAGCAAGAATGGATGGGCTCTGCAGGCACCCAATGCAGACAGGAACGCACAGCACGGGCCGGGCTGCTGAAGCGTGGGGAGGAGAGCTTGAACCCAGACAGGCGGCAGAGGGAGGAGGAGGCTGCCAGCTGAGGGAACGCACTGGATGAGCAAACAGAGCAGAGCTCCAGAGGACCAGCTGCGGACGGAGTCCAGGCTGACCGGCCACCCAGAGCAGAGGGGTCAATGGCAGCGGGTCAAAGATGAGCCGCTTCAGGACGGAAGACCACCCGGGGGGATGCCCACCCCAGTGCTGGTCCCAGCGGACCCTCCATCAACGTCCCTGAAGGAAGAATGAGCGGAGGGTCCAGTGGATGGTGCTGATGCCAACACTGAGTTACAGGCAGAACCAGAGCACCCCGGAGCAGGAAATGGCAGCCCACTCCAGCATTCTTGCCTGGAGAATCCCAGGGACAGCGGAGCCTGGCGGGCTGCAGTCCAAGGCTTCGCAAAGAGTCAGACCTGATGGATGGACTGAGCACACAAGCCGCACAGCACTCACTTGACTATCCAAAGGATGCTTCCAAGTCTTTTCCTGCTGGGCCTGTAAACTGCAACCAACGTTTCTGCAGAAAATGACAGTTTTTCGTTGTCTTTTGTTTATACCACAGCGAAGTTATAATTAAAACGACTTACTGAATTACTGGTTGTGATTACAAATACCTGCCAAGTAAAAGTCTCCTGCATGGATAGGGAAATTCACAGAAAGATATACCTTTAGCTTCCTCCACTCCAATTCCTGAGAGCATGCACTATTCCCTCCCCACCCCCCGCCCCCAGCCCCAGAATGATGAGACTGGAGAAAGTATGCAGAGAATTTCCTACTCCTCAGAAGAGATGTCAGACATGTTCATCTGCCTTCTCCAGCCTTTCACTCCCCAAGAAAGGGGTAAAAGACTGACTTTCTTGCCAAAAGACTGACTCCTCATTGACTATTCCACCCACTGGGGGCGCTGAAACAGTCCCTGCAATCATAAAACTACTTCCCTCTACAATGACTGGTTTCATTTATTTGCTTTGGAAAAATTAATATTCCTTCTCCATGTACAGAGAAAAGAAACACTCTGATATAACTGCCCTGAGAAAAAAACACCTGATGCTGGGAAAACTGATATGTCATAAAGTACCTGTGGCCACCATTGGAAAGAGCTGGCACACTCAGTCACAGTAAAGGCAAGAAGGTAGATCATAGTCTGAAAACTCATAGGTATTACATATTTAATAAAAGCTTATTTGACTTCATTACTAAAAAATTGACCAAAAAATCCGTTTTATTGCAATATCTGACTATTTAAAATTTATAGGAATGAAATTTTTCCAGTTGAAATACTGACCACCCCTAATCATAAATTTTAGCCAAAACAAATCTGGCCAGAGCTAGCTGGTATTTGACAAACTAAAAAAATTATGTCAACCTTTCCTAACTATGACAGGCAAATTTTGAGAAAAGCTGGTTTGGGACATAATAAATGAGAGAGGATTTAATTCTGAGATGAGTTTGTCACGCATTTAGTAATAAGAACCAGTCCTGGACAATGGAGTTAACGCGTAAGATTTAGAACTCAAAAGTTTGGTCTCATTAGTTCCAGGGTCTCTGATGCCAGGGGGCAATTTAATTTTGTTCAGCATGCCCATACTATCATCAAAAACTCCCACCATAAGCAAAAAGAAAGTATTTTTCATATTATTAAATAAGATATTAAAATTCAAGACATGGTATCATATGTTCTACTGGTTTCATGTCTTGATATTTCTTAACAAATATGAGGTTAAACCTATTTAACAGTTTTTTATGTAAAAAGAAAGCAGTTAAGCAAGATGGTAAAGTTTCAACTCAGAATTCACTTTTACAGTATAATAAAAATACTTTGCAGATTACTTTAACTTCATGATCAATGATGCAAAAGCATGGGCTGACCATAGATTGAAATTAAGGGACAGAGGTTTGTGAATAACGTCAATTACAGGAACACAATTAGGGAGCTGACGCTCCAAGCCTTTGGCCACCTGATGTCAAGAGCAGACTCACTGGAAAAGACCCTGATGCTGGGGAAGATTGAGGGCGGGAGGAGAAGGGGACGACAGAGGATGAGACTCAATGGACACGAGTTTGAGCAAGCTGTGGGAGACAGTGAAGGACAGCAAAGCCAAGAGATGGACACAACTAAGCGACTGAACTCCAAGAACAAAGGGGAATAAAAAGTCAAGACGAAGCTCACTTTTTTAAGGATATATTTCCAGTCACTTTACGCAAAAGCAGCTACACATTGCAAAAAAATCACCATGTATTCAGATGATGCTAGGATCATTTTGTGATCCAAATGTTCCAGGAGACCATGGATGTGCATTAAGAAAGTTGCCAGACATTTCCTACTATAAGAACTGGTGGAAGTCTAATGGAAATCAAAATCAGGCAGATTCATAGGAAAGAAGGAATCTGTCCAAGATCACAGGCAGCAAAAATAGATCTGCCGAGCTCCTGAATTACATCAGAGCCTAGCAATTCTAGTAAAGGTGGAAACCTGGGCCTGCCCCAAGCAGCTGTTTCTGTCTCCTGAGGTAGATCTCTGGGAAGCCACACGCTGGTCATTCTGAGAAATGAACTCACCCCACCCCAGTGCACAGGGGCCTATGTTACTGCTGCACTGCCTTCCAAAGCTCAAAGCCTTAAACGACAGGGACAGAGAATGTTTTTGCAAAGTGAAACTGCTATTTACGTTATTACTAAAAGCAAAACAGAAACGAGCTGTCCAGACCTCAGAATCGATCCAGTCCTTCTGAAGGTCAAGTTTCAGAGGACAGGGCCCATTCCTCCCTGGCGTTTCCCAATTCCCACACAGCCCAGATCCCACTTGAAGGTCACCTTCCACCAGACCCCATTACCCTTCCTGACTCTGGAACATTTCTGCACAGCCCATCACCTAGAGGGGTTTACAAAGGGCAGACATGACCGAGCATTGTTTAGGCAGAGCAGAGAACAGGATCCATTGCATCGTCCCTGGACCTTCCCCTGGGCTACAGCCATGCCAAGGGAAGTGCTCGCTTTCTGCTTAAAGTGATTTTGCTGAATGCCTAGACTGTGGGAATGATCGATTTACCATGAAAAATAAAGATGCCTGAGCAAACTTTTCAAAAAGATGCCATTCCAACATTTGTTCCCCATGAAATGGAATGTAAAGCAACTGGATGCGTTAAGTGCATGCTACGTCATTTCAGCCGTGTCTAACTCTTTGCAACCCTGTGGACGGCAACCTGCCAGGCTCCTCTGTCCATGGGATTTCCCAGGCAAACATACGGGAGTGGGTTGCCATTTCCGCCTCCAGGGTATCTTCCCCACCCAGGGACTGAACACACGTCTCTTACGTCTCCTACACTGGCAGGGTTCCTTACCACTAGTGCCACCTGGGAAACCCTAAAGGAACTGGTAGGGAAACACAAAGATCAAAGACAGATTAGAGAAGGGAGCTTTCAGCTGACTGCACTGAATCTCTGAGGGCGCGGCGACGCATTCAAGCTAGATCAAGGTTTAAGAAGTTAGAGATCTGTATCATAGCAAAGTGGTCTGTGTCAGGGAGGCATGAACTTCACACTTGTCTTTAAATATATTAATGGCGCTATAAATAGGCCATCACCTGCTCCTCCTCTTCCATTTAGAAGAGAACCAGCCAGAACGCTTTGAATTACAGATTCGCCAGAATCACAAGCAGCAATGTCCTGGCAGAACAGATTTGCAGAGGAAGAGGGACGTGTTTTCTCCCCTGTAGGAATGATAATGAACAGGAGATGCCTTCAGAGACTCTGCTTGCCAAGGAGATGGAGCAGAAGTCTCTCCTCAAGTCCTCCTTGGCCCTAAAAAGTGGTGAGAAGAGAAAAAACGATGCCATTCCAGGAAGCAGTGCAGGCTGGCAAGAAGATTGTGAAGACTGCCCTGAACTCACACCCAGAATACAGAATGAAGGTGCTCTCTGCTCTGTGTTGCATAATATAAGACCCAGTTATGATCGGTGGCATCCGTGATCTTCTGCTTTCTAATTTTCTTTTCCTTATCTTGTTGAATTCCATGAGAAGACAACACCTTTGACAATCGTGGGGAGAAGGCAAACTTCATTTTTTAAAGAACCCATGACGATAACAAGTTTTCCCATGCATAATATCTGAGCACCATCTGGCTCAGGATATGAGGAATAAATTGCCAGCAACCAAGGACAGCGATTTTGCACGCAGTGGTGAAATAAAGGCACACACCCACGCCTTTGCTCCGAGGACAGGAATATAGGTGCAAGTTTATATTCTGTGCTAAAAAGACAGGATTCCTCCCAGACGTCCCCAGATCAACCACTGACCAAAAATATCTCACTGATTAATCAATGCTTGGCACCCGAGCTGCACAGACACATCACAGGCGGTGCAAAAGTTTGAACCACACCAACCCAAACAGGAAGTTTACCGCCATCTACAGATCTCCTCTCACTGCTTAAGGGAGCGAGCCAAAGGCTCCAGCTTGAAAAATACAAATAGGCGAAACGGACATCAGCTGGAGAGTTGCACTCGGTCCCAGCGATGAAACCCAGTTGAGTAACCTGTACCAAACAGCAGGCATGATAAACGACCCCCCTAGAAACAGGAAGGTGACAGTCCACCAGTGCTTGTGACTTAGACACTCAAATGCAGGCTCACAACAGGTCAACACCCCCACCTCTCTGCCTTTGGGACTAAACCTGCCAGATTCAAAGGCAAAGATGGATAATAAATACTTGTCTTTCTTTTTTTTTCCTCGCCATTCACCACTTTCCAGAGGCAGGATTTCTACAGACTTAAACGACGTCCGATCCAAACTAAAACGCCAGCTCAGGAGCCGGGCAACGGCCTCGCCAAGAGAGGCGCGGTGCTGATTCGGATGGAGACCCGCTGGAGCGGATGCCGCGCGGAAAGCGCAGCGAGTTTGCCGGCGGGCGCTCAGAGATGGAGAACGCCCGCCGCGGCGGTCCACCTGGTGCACACACCCCGGCAACTTTTATTTTGGGGCAGAACCTCCCAAAAAACTTTTCTCCTGGCCGCAGGGCTCGCTCGAGCCGGGCCGGCCGCGGACGGGCCGAGGAGGGGCCGGGAGCCGCGCGGGCCAAGGGGGCAGCCCCCGGGGCTGGAGGCGCCCGGGCCGGGTGGGTCCCTCGCCTCCCGGGGCCCCGGGGACGCGCGGGGAGGATACTCACCAGGCGGAGCGCGAAGAAGACGGCGAGCAGGGCGAGGCAGGCGCCCATGACGATGAGCAGCAGGAAGACGATGAGCGGGTGCTGCTGGCTCATGCGGTAGTAGGACTCGTACAGCCAGTCCCGGGACCGCTGCAGCCCGTCTCCGCCGCCCGCCGCCGCCTCGGCGCGGTCCCGCAGGTAGCGGCGCCGCCGCATCGCCTCCTGCCACATCGGGGCGGCTCGCGGGCCGCCCGCCGAGCGCGCCCGGCCGGGGCTGCGCCGCCCGCCCGCGCGCCACCCCCGCGCCGCCGCGGCCGGCCCGGGCTGCCCGCGCTCCGAGCTGCGCGCAGGGGCCTCCGGCGCGGGCGGAGCTCGGCGCCCCGGGGCTGGGCGGCGGCCTCGGGGGCAGCTCCCGGCGGCGCCGCTGCCGCCACCGCGCGGGAGGGGGCGGGCGCGACAGGGGCGCTCGGCCCGCCTCTGCCCCCACCCCGCGCGGCGCAGCCCGGGCCTCCGCCCGCCGCCGCCGCCGCCGCCCCCCGACGGCCGGGCCGCGCGCGCTGGGGGCCGCAGGGGGCCGAGGGCCGGGCGCCAGGGAGGAGGGCCCGGCCGCGCCCCGACACCCGCGCGCCCGCCCCTTGGACACGCCCACACTCGGCCGGGGCGCCGGCCGCCTCCCTCCGCGGTCCCCGCCTGGGCTGGAGGGGGTGCTCCCGCCGTCCCCTACGCGGTCCGCGAGCGGCCTGGGGGGCTCCCCCTGTCTGTACCCGCCTGCCCACCCCCCACCTCGCTGGGACGAAGCGGGGGCTCCTCAGTGCCCCCCACTAGCTCCAGGATCCGTGAGAAGGGGCACCCTGGCGCCCCCAGCTCTGAGTGGTCTGCCGTGGGCTGGGCGCGCCCCCCTCCTGCCCACTTTGGCGGAGCCGGGAGGAGACCTCGCCTTCTTCGGTACCTCCAGCCCAGAGGACCGCCGGGACTGCCTCTCGGGGCGCACGGGGGAGGAGTTGCCTCCTCTCCTCATCCCCTACTGGATAGGGGGCTTCCACCCCGGGTAGGGGGTTCCTACTCTCGTTTTCTTCGACTCTGCGCAGAGGGCTTGGGGGCTCCCACTGTCCTCCCGACTATCTAGAGGGCCCGGGGCTACCTTGCAGGCGCGGGAAGGCGCTGGGGCGCGAGGGGACCCCCGGGGCAGAGAACAGCCCCCCCAGGTGCGCAATGCAGGAGGAAGGCTGCACCCCGCCACGTTGTCGCCCTGCAGTTTCAGCTTAAGTCACGCTTTGGAGGGACCCCATGGGGCAAGGTTTGTCCGGCTCGGAGTTTAGGGGGAGCCCTCTGGCGGGTCCAGGGTCGCCGCCGAGTCCCTGCTGCGCCGCGAGGGCGCGGCGGGGGAGAGGGCGCTGGTGCGGGGCGGCGGGGGGATCGCGCTCTGGGACCCCCTCCCTCCACGCCACCTCGAGGGACTGGGCGCGGGGGCGGGGGGAGCGGTACTGGAGACACGGCTGGAGCCGCGTCGGGGCGGGCGGCTGCCGGGGAAGAGGCCCATCCGGACAAGCCCACGAGTCCAGACCTCTGGCCCTCTCCCCGGGCGGTGGGGGGCGCACGCTGGCGCTCTCCAAGGGAGCCCACCCAACTCCGGAGGGTTCCTCCTGTTCAAGTAAAGCCCACCTCTCCGCACAGTGGAGCTCTAGCAGAGCAAACAGCCCAGGGCGTGATCCTGTACCATTGTCCGACCCAGGACACGGGACGGTGCAGGGGTCCTCTGAGCCCTGGCACCGCCCAGCTCTTGGCAAACCTTCCCGAAGCGTCCCTCTGCCCGGCAGGGGCATGTAATTTTAGCAGTTGATGCCTGCTCTGCTCAGGGGGTGTAGAGCAGAGAAGGACATAGTCCGGCCACCTGGGTGGGGGGGTTCGCGATGGGGCAGGCAGAAGGGGCGTGTCCCGGAGCCAGGACCGAGGCCCTGACCCCAGACTCCACTGGTCCTGGGCCTGCGCTGCCGCCCTGGACCTGCAGAGGAGGAGAAAGGGGAGGAGGCAATGCATGGGAGAAGGCCTCACCCTGCATGGTGCCTTGGGGGGGGGCGGTCCCACGGCCCCCGCCCTAGCAGGGGATGGAACTGTCTTCTTTGTCCAGCTCCTGATTTGCTCCTCACGCCGCCTTGCCTGCCCGCGCCTGGCTATAGACCTTTAACCAGGTGAATTCCAATCTTAGCGTTTCCCTCTGGTCCGCTTACCCACTGGGCTCAGCTCTTTGGTTTGGACCGAGGGGTTTTAGGGTTTTGGTGGTTCTGAGAGCAAGCTGTAAGACAGCTGTGATGAATCAGATTTTGTATAAACAGCTAGACCCGGAGCCTCCTAAGGAAGCCCAGGTGAGTGGGAAGTTGCATTTTCTGGCCTGAGGATTCTGCTCCCTCTGGCTCTGCCCCACGTCTGTCTAGCAGTAACTTCTCTCTGATTCATGAGGCATCCTCACCCTTTGCCTTGATAAATGGCTGCCTTTACCCACTCAAGAAGGAAGGAAAAGTAAATAATCTGTGATTTAGGTTTATGGTTAAAAGTACTGAGAGCTGTGCAAGGGAAAAGTACATGTTTAATTATTTTCTCCTTCTCTCTAGGGGGCAAAGGGGTGTTTCTATTTGCCACATGGTAAAAGGGGGTTGCTGTAAGATTTCTAGGAGATTTCTTAAATATAATTTAAAGAGACTCTGCTTGGAGGAAGCTTTGTCTTTGACCCTTATGACATTTTTTATCACTCACTCTTTCATTAATTCTTGCAATTAATATTTATTTTATTGTGTCTGTCATATGTCAGATGTCATGTAGCCCCTGGTGGCTCAGTGGTAAAGAATCCACTTGCCAGTGCCTGCCAATGCAGGAGACACTGGTTCCATCCCTGAGTAAGGAAGATCCCCTGGAGGAGGAAATGACAACCCACTCCAGTGTTCTTGCCTGGAAAATCCCATGGACAGAAGAACCTGGTAGGCTACAGTCCATGGGGTCACAAAAGAGTTGGACACGACTTAGCAACTAAACGGCAGCAAATATGTAAGATATTCAAGGGGAAAAATGGACCAGGCCTAGGACCCTTCTAGGAATTTCCAATGTACTTTGAAAAGTAGGGCTACAAAGAACAGAACATGAGGAAAAGATCAACATTCATCCCCAACTCCCCCATGCAATTTGAATTTCACCATAGTAGACAGAGGTGATGGAGGGAATGCCCTATAATAATCAAGATATGTCAGGCTTCCCAAGGTTACACTGGGTTTCAGTTTGCGGGCTTATTTTTAATTGGACGATAATAGCTTTACAGTGTTATGTTGGTTTCTGCCATATATCCACATGAATCAGCCATAGGGGCTTATTTTTATGAGGACCTATTTATACAAAATAAAATGTGAAACAACATAATGATTATAGTTATTCTATCAGCAGTTTAGAATCAATTGCACCAAGTATACTGTTTTAAAAGTTCACAAAAGTTTCTATTTTGCAGAGAGGGAGAAAAGAAAGGAAAACCACGGAATGATAATCCACAAGCAGCATGAAGTGGAGTTGGAAATGCCCTTTAGTACAAAGCCAGGAACATGAAATCTGTGATTTCATGACTCATGTGATTCAGGGGACCCCAAGGAGTCCGCGAGTCTGTTTCCACACTTTTAGGTAGCAGGGAGGCTGTGCCAAGGGTAAGGCACAGAGAACAAAGGGTTTCCCGTGAATTCACTCGGTATCAATGTATTTGTGACAAATCACACAAAGAAACTGACTGTGGAAGCTCTAACTGGGCCTGAAGGAGTGGGGAGGAAAAGGGCATTGGAGAGGAGGATCCATTTTTCTCCTGCAGCGCTAGAGGGCAGCCTTCCATCCTTAGAACCCAGAAGGCAGGATGGTGGGCCTATGGGAGTGCGGTTTGTAATGGGGTCACCCCACACTTGCTTTAAGGTCCTGCTGTCATCATCTTGAAATTCTTGATCATTTGCAAATGAGGGGTCACCCATTTTGATTTTGCCCTGGGCCCTGCAAATTCGAGGGCCGGTCCTACTCACAGGAGGCACTGAGCAGTCCTGGCATTTCTGCCTGCGTGCAGAGCCTGCAGGCTGCAGGCTGCGGTTCAAGCAGGCAGACCCTTAGACCTCCAGCAGACAGACCGCAGGCACCTCTGCCTGCTAAGCTGATCGCGTTTCACACAGATGATAACACACCTGAGCGATTACACATCCAGTGAATAATTATGCTGCAGAACCGGATTTTTGAATCAATGGGCTTTGCTTTAAAAATAACCCATCTTCTAGTTCCTATTCCGAATTCAGCTAGATGAGCTTCGTCAGTAAGGACGCCGTTGTGCTCTGCCCAATGTCACAGCGCTCTGATTGATTAAAGGCAGGCAGGCAAACTGTGCCAAGGGCAGACCCAGACGTGTGCCAACCTGGAGCGTATTGTAGAGCTGAGCGCAGAGTACTTCCCTACGTATTCGTTTTTCTCTTTGGCAAATACATCACTACAATTTATATAATGAAGTATGAACAGTGTGTCAACAAATTCATTATCACCATGAAATACGTTTTGTGTACCCAGATAACATTTACATTTTTATTGAAATGGAGTCTGTGGATACAGAAACCACACAACCAAAGCCAGTTTCGGGCTCCGGGAAGCCTCATTGACTCTTTCAGCTCACTAAGGAGCTCCCCTGCAGTTCAGTTTTTAGAGCATCAGAGAAAAAATAGTTGCTGAATGGACCATTAATATATTCATCTTCTTTCCCCTTCGGTGTGGAATGCTCCCGACTTGTCTTTGAGAAATCTTGCTTCCTTGATTCATTTGATAAATTATTTCTCAAGTGACAAAACTGGGATCAATATTTCATAAACTCATCTTTAAAATCTGATTTCGGGTGACTGATTGGGATTTATGGTCCTGGATATATGAGATTATTTTGAGACGGACCTTTCACAAAAGGTCACTGTCGTTCCAAAGTTTGTTCCTAGGATTTGTTTCAAGATCCACTGAGACACTGGAATTCCTTCTGTGAGAGGCTGGGAGTGAGAACCAGTTAATGACTAATCAGCGCCAGGACCCGTGCGTCTACAGCCTTGTGAGAGGAATCGATTTCTCGGCTCCTGCCCCGAGAATGAAATCTAAAGTCATGACTCATAGAGCGAGCTGCGTTCTCCGGATGTGTTGCCTAGGGAGGTATCAGGAGAGGGGCTTTATGTACCAAGCTTGAATGATTCAGATACCTTGACTTTTACTTTTATATCCTTTTAGGTGTCCCTTAAAAGAGTCAATGAGAGAATGATTCAATTACACTCTAACTGTTAAATAATGAACTTTGAGGGACAAGAAGTGGTCTCTAGGAAAAACAATGCTGTGACATCGTTGATGACTATTTTTGCCCAATTCTGAATTTATTCAATTCAGATAACTTAATTCAAGATGTTAAGCCACTCGACCATGTTTGATTCATGGTTTTATGTTTGCATTTGAAAATAAGCTTACTGCCTATGTTCACGCAGCTGTAATGGTTGTTAATATTCTTGTAATAAGTAAGAGTGCTGGATTTTTGCTTCTCTCTGACACCAACTGTATGGGGATCTTTGAAGAAGTCATAAATATCTCTGAGCTTCAGTTTATCTGTAACATGATAAGAATGAGTCAGTTAGTCTAAGCATTTTCCTAACATGTTTATACTAAAGGTAACCCACTCCAGTATTCTTGCCTAGAGAATCCCATGGACGGAGAAGCCTGGTAGGCTACAGTCCACGGGGTCGCAAAGAGTCAGACACAACTGAGCGACTGAACGGAACGGAACAGAACGGGCCGAGTAAAGGGATGAATTTGAATTAGCTTTTTTAGATGGGAGTGGGTGGGAATGGTACACACGCAAAAAAGATGGTTGGTTTGTACATATGCTTTTGATAACAAGTACTAGTTCCAAATAGGAAAAGGAGTACGTCAAGGCTGTATATTGTCACCCCGCTTATTTAACTTATATGCAGAGTACATCATGAGGAACGCTGGGCTGGAAGAAGCACAAGCTGGAGTCAAGATTGCTGGGAGAAATATCAATAACCTTAGATATGGAGATGACACTACCCTTATGGCAGAAAGTGAAGAACTAAGGAGCCTCTTGATGAAAGTGAAAGAGGAGAGTGAAAAAGTTGGCTTGAAGCTCAACATTCAGAAAACTAAGATCATGGCATCTGGTCCCATCACTTCATGGGAAATAGATGGGGAAACAGTGTCAGACTTTATTTTTTTGGGCTCCAAAATCACTGCAGATGCTGATTGCAGCCATGAAATTAAAAGACGCTTACTCCTTGGAAGGAAAGTTATGACCAACCTTGATAGTATATTAAAAAGCAGAGACATTACTTTGCCAACCAAGGTCCGTCTAGTCAAGGCTATGGTTTTTCCCGTGGTCATGTATGGATGTGAGAGTTGGACTGTGAAGAAAGCTGATCGCTGAAGAATTGATGTTTTTGAACTGCGGTGCTGGAGAAGACTCTTGAGAGTCCCTTGGACTGCAAGGAGATCCAACCAGTCCATCCTAAGGGAGATCAGTCCTGGGTGTTCATTGGAAGGACTGATGCTGAAGCTGAAACTGCAATACTTTGGCCACCTCATGCGACGAGTTGACTCACTGGAAAAGACTCTGATGCTGGGAAAGGTTGGGGGCGGGAGGAGAAGGGGACAACAGAGAATGAGATGGCTGGATGGCATCACCGACTCTGTGGACATGAGTTTGAGTGTACTCCGGGAGTTGGTGATGGACAGGGAGGCCTGGCGTGCTGTGATTCATGGGGTCACAGAGAGTCGGACACAACTGAGCGACTGAACTGAACTGAACTGTTTCCTTTTATAAGTTCTTGAGGTTTTCACAGCAAGTATACTGGGGTGGTTTGCCATTCCCTCCTCTAGTCGATCACGTTTTGTCAGAGCTCTCCGCAATGACCCGTCCATCCTGGGTGGCCCTGCATGACATGGCTCATAGCTGCGTCAGCATCACTGGACGCAGCAGCATTGGTAAAGTCCCTGATGCTGGGAAAGATTGAGGACAGAAGGAGAAGAGGGCGTCAGAGGATGAGATGGCTGGATGGCATCACCAATGCAATGAACATGGACTTGGGCAAACTCCGGGAGATGGTGAAGGACAGGGAGGCCTGGCGTGCTGCAGTCCATGGGGTCGCAAAGAGTCGGACAGGACTGGGTGACTGGGTGAACAACAGCACCAACACTGTCTCCTTTGGTGTGAAGGCAGCTGTGAGAACGTTTCAGTGTGTGTCATGGCAGTGAGTAGACACACACATTTTTTTTTTTTTTGTCTTAATATGGCCATTCTTCCCTCTCTAGTGTGTGTTAGTCCCGCAATCGTGTCCAACTGTTTGACCCCACGGACTGTAGCCCACCAGGCTCCTCTGTGCATGGAATTTTTCAGTCAAGAATACTGGAGTGGATTGCCATTTCCTTCTCCAGAGATCTTCCTGACCCAGGGATTGCACCCAGGTCTCCTGCCTTGCAGGAAGATTCTTTACCATCTGAGCCACTGGGGGGGAAATACCCTCACTAGAAGGTCAATTTTCCACAGTTTATTGTGATCCACACAGTCAAAGGCCTTGGCATAGTCAATGAAGCAGAAATAGATGTTTTTCTGGAACTCTCTTGCTTTCTCCATGATCCAGCGCACGTTGGCAATTTGATCTCTGGTTCCTCTGCCTTTTCTAAAGCCTGCTTGAACATCTGGAAGTTCACGGTTCACGTATAGCTGAAGCCTGGCTTGGAGAATTTTGAGCATGACTTTACTAATGTATGGATGAGTGCAATTGTGCAGTAGTTTGAACATTCTTTGGCATTGCCTTTCTTTGGGATTGGAATGAAGACTGACCTTTTCCAGTCCTGTGGCCACTGCTGAGTTTTCCAAATTTGCTGGCATATTGAGTGCAGCACTTTCACAGCATCATCTTTCAGGATTTGAAATAGCTCAACTGAAATTCCATCACCTCCACTAGCTTTGTTCGTAGTGATACTTTCTAAGGCCCACTTGACTTCACATTCCAAGATGTCTGGCTCTAGGTGAGTGATCACACCATTGTGATTATCTTGGTCATGAAGATCTTTTTGGTATAGTTCTGTGTATTCTTGCCACCTCCTCTTAATATCTTCTGCTTCTGTTAGATCCATACCATTTCTGTCCTTTCTCGAGCCCATCTTTGCGTGAAATGTTCCCTTGCTTTTGAACTGTGGTGTTGGAGAAGACTCTTGAAGGTCCCTTGGACTGCAAGGAGATCCAACCAGTCCATTCTAAAGGAGATCAGTCCTGGGTGTTCATTGGAAGGACTGATGCTAAAGCAGAAACTCCAATACTTTGGCCACCTCATGTGAAGAGTTGACTCACTGGAAAAGACTCTGATGCTGGGAGGGATTGGGGGTGGGAGGAGAAGGGGACAACAGAAAATGAGATGGCTGGATGGCATCACTGACTCGATGGAGGTGAGTTTGAGTGAACTCCGGGAGTTGGTGATAGACAGGGAAGCCTGGCGTGCTGTGATTCATGGGGTCGCAAAGAGTCAGACATGACTGAGCGACTGAACTGAACTGAATTGAGAAGGTTAATTAATTAAGGGAAGGAGATTTTGTTCCTTTTGTTCACTGTTCTATCTCTATTAACTTAAATTTGCAAAACACATAGTAAATGCTTAATAAATATTTACTTGGTGAATGAATGAATAGATGGAAAAATGAAGATATGAAGTGATTTTATTCTGTAAAAAAAAAAGTACAGTCGGCAAATAATGCGACTAGAGTCTTTAATTAGAACTTGATTTGATAGAAATTCTATCCAGGTCTTGAAAAGGTTATACATGTATAAATGTCTCTTATTGACATTACATTGATTTTTTTTTTAACTCAGGGTGTTTTCAGGTCCTAAAATGGCAAGATTTTCCTACAAAATTGAACTAGTTCTATTCACCCCAGAGAGCAAAACTCATTGCGTATATGAGCTGAGAAACTGAAAAATACCCATAAAATAAACATGTCCAGGAAAAGAAAAAATGTGCACAGAAAGTACCACTGGCGTTAGTTTTTCTCGAGAGAAAGCAGAATCTGATGCTGTAGCTCCCAGTCACACACCAGAGGCAAAACAATTCCAGGCAAGGAAGACGCTCAGGGTTTGCCTCCATTTAAGACCTCATCCTTTGAGGTCTTGACCAGGGCTGGGAACGCAATGGCCAGGAGGCAGAGGTAGGAAGGAGTGCAGTGGGTCACCTGCATGCGTGGTCACTCTAATGAACAGCAGCAACACCCAGATAAGGGAAGGAAGATGAAGAGGCCAACTTGGAGTAGCCTCGTTGGATTTTGTTTTTGACAAAAGTGATATACTTCTGTAAATCTGATTCCAAGTAGTATGATCCTCGTGAACTGAGTTCCTTATTACAAATTCAGGACGTTTTTCTCTTCAGTGGAAGATTTCAAAAAGAACCCCAAGTGAACAGTTCAAGCAGGACCATTGAGTGTTGCAGTGTGTGACCGAGATCGCTTCATACCTAAGTTAGGCACTTTCCTTTTAAATAGTATCCCAATCACCGGTGGCAGGTCCCACACTAGATTCAAAAACATGCCTACCAACCCTTCCCGTCCTTCCGTGCCCGCATGCTTGCATGCTCAGTCACTCAGTCGTGCCCACCTCTTTGTGACCCCCTGGACTGCAGCCCCCAGGACATCTGTGGTGTGAAAGAGCCAGAACGTGGACATTTCCTCCACGCTCGCTGTGCTGTCACCTGTCCGCATCCCAATAACCACCGTTTATCCACCTTTATCACGGTCTCTTCTCACGCCTCCCTGTCCTCCTTTGTCCCTCTCTCTTGTCTTAGTCAAGTCTTCAGGATTGCTCCCCTGCCTTGCTGCCAGCTCAGATCCATCCCCTCAATGTTCTACCTGGGACAGAAATCTTGCAGTGCCCTGCCCCATTACCTGCACAAGAAAACTACCTTCTCCTGTGAAATACCAGGTCTCTTGGAACAACCCTGCTCAGTCTCCTGATGCCTTCATACGCCCTGATTTAGGCTCTAGATAAAGTGAGCTGAGGAAGCCTGGAGGCCACCACCCCCCACCCTCACATCTGAACCTACTCCCTTGCTTCTTCCTGCCCAGATGGCACCCCTCCTCTTTTCACTGTTTTTTAAAGGGAGGCCATTGGAGAGAGGTGGCTCTAATGCCTGCATTCCCTACTTAAGCATAAAACCTAAGCTAGAGTTGAAGCCTTGGAAACTGAGGAAGTGACGCTTAAGAACTACCAGTCAGTTCAGTTCAGTTCAGTTGCTCGGTCATGTCTGACTCTTTGCAACTCCATGGACCGCAGCACGCCAGACCTCCCTGTCCATCACCACCTCCCGAAACTTGCTCAAACTCATGTCCATCACGTCACTGATGCCATCCAACCACCTCATCCTCTGCCATCCCCTTCTCCTCCTGCCATCAATCTTTCTCAGCATCAGGGTCTTTTCCAATGACTCAGTTCTTCACATCAGGTGCCCAAGTAGTGGAACTTCAGCTACAGCATCAGTCCTTCCAATGAATATTCAGGACTGATTTCCTTTAGGATGAACTGGTTGGATCTCCTTGCAGTTTAGGGACTCTCATGAGTCTTCTCCAACACTACAATTCAAAAGCATCAATTCTTCAGCCCTCAGCTTTCTTTATGGTCCAACTCTCACATCCACACATGATTACTGGAAAAACCATAACTTTGACTAGACGGACGTTTGTTGTCAAAGTAATGTCTCTGCTTTTTAATATGCTGTCTAGGTTAGTCATAACTTTCTTCCAAGGAGCAAGCGTCTTTTAATTTCATGGCTGAAGTGACCATCTGCAGTGATTTCAGAGTTCCCCATCCAAATAAAGTCTCTCACTGTTTCCATTGTTTCCCCATCTATTTGCCATGAAGTGATGGGACCGGATGCCATGATCTTAGTTTTCTGAATGTTGAGCTTTAAGCCAACTTTTTCACTCTCCTCTTTCACCTTCATCAAGAGGCTCTTTAGTTCTTCTTCACTTTCTGCCATAAGGGTGATGTCATCAGCATATCTGAGGTTATTGATATTCTTCCCAGCAGTCTTGATTCCAGCTTGTGTTTCATCCAGCCTGGCATTTCGTGAGAACCCCGTGAACTACCAGTCACTTGCAGCCAGACTATCCCAGATAAGATAACCCCTGACGCTCCAGCCAGTCAAATGATTGCTTTGCTTCACTTCCGTGTCCTCTGTGAAAACCCCACCCTAGTTTGGTGGAGCCTCAGTCCTCCTTTTGGTGAAAGCTCCCATCTACTTTGGCTTCGGCACTATCTGATTAGAACACATGTCTGCTCAAAAAAACACTTAAAATTTTTTAATGTGCCTCCGTTTACTTTTTGCAACACATACACACACATCCATCCACCCATGCTGCACTTCCCTTACCTGGAAAAGTAATGTTCATCTTCTCACTTGGGAATCTCCTCCATGTACCTGAGCCAATCATTCTCTATGAGCTGGCTGTAAGGCTACATCCACCCTGATGACTTTCCTAAAATAGAAAGGCATTGTTGTCAAACAATATTTTTGGTATTAGAAGGCTACATAAAAGACTTTTTGAAATGACCTTTAAACTTTTTTTTTAGTAATCCAGTGTGAGGAATGACTAGCATCCAGGCTTATTTTGTAGTTCATTATTATAAAAGCATGATCATTTACAATGATATGGACACAGATTCCTAAACACTGGGCTTTTTCTAAAAAAAAAATTAGAATGCTTAATATATAAATACATTTTAAAATAAAACAAGCTAAATACTGTCAGAGTTATACATGAGATTTCAAAAGGAGACTCAGTTGACCTTGAGGACAGAATCTACTTTCTCTCGCATGAGCACTGGAGATGCAGCGTTCTCAGCTCCCATGTCAGCTCCAGGTGGCACCTGGGGCAGCGGTGGGGAGGCTTGCTGAGTTCCTGGGGCCAATTGCCCTAGAGTAAATAACCTCCAAATGGCCTGATATGGTTAAGTGCCAACTCTAGCTAGACAGGCCGCATTTACATTGTTACTGGGAAATGTTGAAGACTTTTTCATGCTCAGCAGGCTAAAGAATAAAAAAGCAACCTTAAACCTAAACATTCATTATTGCATTACAGGTCTAATAACTCACACACACACACACACACACACACACACACATCTGTCTTCCCTACTGTAGTAGAGCTGAGCTTTACTTATATTTTTCCCAAGAGGCAGCAAGTGGAGTTTTTGTTCAGTCGCTAAGTCATGTCTGACTCTTTGCAACCCCACGGACTATAGCACGCCAGGCTTCTTGTCCTTTACCATTTCCCAAAATTTGCCCAAATTCATGTCCATTGAGTCAGTGAGACCACCCAACCATCTCTTCCTCTGTCATCCCCTTTTCCTCCTGCCTTCAGTCTTTCCCAGTATCAGGGTCTTTGGCAATGAGTCAGCTCTTCACATCAGGTGGCCAAAGTATTGGAGCTTCCGCTTCAGCATCAGTCCTTCCAATGGATATGAAAGGAAATCAACAAGTGGAGGGCTCCTCTTAAAAAGTACTTAGAAATTTTAAAGATTTTAATTACTAGTAAAATACGTGGACTAAAATATGGAGAATAAATGTCATGCTTGGAGTTTTCTCAATGCTGATTCAAATTTATGTCACATTTCACTTGTGCTCTAATGAGAGTACACACTGTGTGTCTTCTCTTAAGACACAGAGTTTGGAGTTAGGTATCCAGTCACAGAGATGGATTCCCAGGTGGTTCTGTGGTAAAGAATCCTCCTGGCGATGCAGGAGACACACGACACACAGGTTCAATCTCTGGCTGGGGAGATCCCCTAGAGAAGGAAATGGAAACCCATTTCTAGGATTCTTGCCTGGAAAAATCTGTGGATAGAAGAGCCTGACAGGCTGCAGCCCATGGGGTCAAAAAGAATTAGACACGATTGAGTGACTGAACACACACACACGTACAGGCACAGTGATACATTTATGAGACAAAAATACATACTTATATTTAGTCTTTTTAAATTTGCAAACGTGAATGTAATTATGTATTAAGAAAAGAATTTTACAAATCTAAGTTACAAGTCCCTTTTGCTAATCCCATGATGATGGCATAGAAGAATATCCAATAGCCTTTTTTACCCTTTTATAATGGTATATTACAGGCTTCCCTGGTGGCTCAGGGCAAAAAATCTGCCTACCAATGAAGGAGACATGGGTTTGATCCCTGGTTCAGGAAGATCCCCTCGAGAAGGAATTGGCAACCCACTGCATTATTCTTGCCTGGAAAGTCACCCAGGCAAAGGAGCCTAGAGGGCTACAGTCCATGGGGTCACAAAAGAGTAGGACATGACTTAGCAACTAAATAACAACAATGGAATATTGTAGGAAAATTTAAGAGCTAAAGGAGTCATGAAGCATGGTAATAGAAATCACAAGTGTGAACGTGTAACAGAAGCAGATTACTCCAATGATTCCCACATTGCCAACTGGATGTCTTCTTTGACTTGGATTCTTCCAGAATGTTTTTCCTTCCTGTGAGTACAGTATTCTTGACCCAACCAATATTCAGCTTTTTTCTTCTTTGCAGTCTATTTAGTGTTTCAGTGGATCACCTCTAAACAAAAGCACAGGATGGACTTCACATGATGAGTTTTGCACCTAGGCTGGTATATAGACTCGTTTCAGAGGCCTGAGTTTAAGAATGGGCTCTGGGTACTAAAGAGAAAATAAACACAGGCGTGAATTGCATGAAGAAACACTGAGCCTCTGGGTGGGTGTATTATCAAGCATGGATATAGTCAAAAACAGGGGTAAGTTCCGGCTTCACTGTCGCAGAGACTTGAGCGACTAAACAACAGCAACGGGCCCCACCCAACCGTTAACCTACTGACTGTCGGCAGAGTAAACTGTAGGAACGTTTACCAATGTTTAAGCATTTAAAACATGATTACTTGTGCTCGTTTATCTTCTTTTCGGTCATTGGCTCAGGAGTCATAGATAAAGTCTCACACAATCACACTTTATCAGACTTTCAGGGACAGAACCACAGCTGCTGCAGCTGTTCAGACAGCTGGATGATCCACAGTCATAATCTTGTTTTATTTATTATTTTAATTTTTACCCTAATACACGTGTAATCCTGTAATCCCTTGAGTTGCCCTGTTTGTCTTAACCAGCTGGAAGCTTTTCTATTTCTTAATTGACTGATAATTAATTGAACCCTGCCCCACCTCCCCAAGATGGATTACCAGATTAGTTGCAGTCCCCTGATTGTTCTATTTTAAGGAAAGTGAGGGGATGAAAGAGAATGAGATGGTTGGATGACATCACCGGCTTGATGGACATGAGTCTGAGCAAGCTCCGGGAGGGAGTCGGTGATGGACAGGGAAGCCTGCGTGCTGCAGTCCATGGGGTCACAAACCGTCAGACACGACGAGCGACTGAAACGAACCGAGTGAAAGTGGCTCAGTCATGTCTGATTCTTTGTGACCCCATGGACTATTCAGTCCATAGAATTCTCCAGGTCATAATACTGGAATGGGCAGCTGTTCCCTTTCCAGGGGATCTTCCCAACCCAGAAATCGATCCAGGGTCTCCCACATTGCAAGCTGATTCTTTACCAACTGAGCTACCAGGGAAGCCCCCTCCCCTTTTTTTTAAGTGAGGCTTCATTTAAAGTTAATTCCAACTATTTGGAAATAGGTGGGATATAGATTTCAATTAAGTAATAGTGGGACACAGAAGCTAGAGATAATGTAGCTAATTCTTATGGAAAGTATGCACTTAGCTTTTGAGACTAAATTTTAGAAAATAATGCAGAGAAGCTAAGATTCTATCAAAGCTGGTACCCAGCGCAGAGCCTTGGGGTCAGAAGCCCCCTGCTACTGTTTTCTGTGGAGCCTTCTAGAGAGGACTTAACCTGGAGAAGAGGTGCTTCAGTGGGGCAAAGCATCATCAACAGTTGCTCGCCTGACACTCAGATGTGCAGAGAATCTCGTTTTGTTTTCCTGTTAGCTTTCCTCTGGGCTCTTCCAAAGGTTCCATCCCTGCTGGGCAGAGAGGACAGAAAGTCATTTGAGTGCAGTACAGTCTGTAGTCTGGCTTTTTAACTGAAAAGCCCCATTAGGTAACCCAAGCTCTGAGTTGGTGGATCCATGTAAAGGCTTTGTTATTCCAATCCCTGTGCCAGCTCTGGGTACTTTGCTAGCCCTGGGCACTCCACTGGCATTTGCTGATGGAGGGTGTGACTTGTAGTCAGCCTGGTCAGGGGCCTGTGGTACTCCAGACTGAGCAGAACTTTCATCATCTCTCACCGAGTCCTGGCCATGTGCCCTGGCCAAGTGACCATGCCTGGGACCTTGTTAGAGCCATGGACAATGGCTAGCTCTCATTTTAGCTGCCTCTGGGCCCCTTGAAGTTGAGAGACATCCTCATGTTGGGTGGGGTGGTGGTTTAGTTGCTAAGCCATGCCCAACTCTTGCAACCCCATGGACTGTGGCCTGCTAGGCTCTTTGTCCTTGGGATTCTCCAGGCAAGAATACTGGAGTGGGGTGGGATGGTGTTTACAATCTGAATCTATTGTTCTCTTGCCTATTTGCCTGTTACTCTTGATGTTACTCTGATGCAGTCACCCCTAGGTGAGCACAGGGCAGTGAGCAGACTTTGATGGGTGATACTCATGCAGCACTAGTGGTAAAGAACCCACCTCCCAATGCAGGAGACAGAAGAGGCATGGGTTCGATCCCTGGGTTGGGAAGACTCCCTGGGGGAGGGCATGGCAACCCACTCCAGTATCCTTCCCTGGAGAATCCCACAGACAGAGGAGCCCGGCAGGCTACAGTCCATAGGGCTGCAAAGAGTCGGGCATGACCGAAGTACTTAGCATGCATGGACCCATGCCATACTGATTATTTTTTTTTATAAAAAAAGTTTAAACTTTTTATTTTGTATTGGGGTGTAGTCGATGAACTCATTCCCTGGTGGCTCAGATGGTAAAGAATCCACCTGCAATGCGGGAGACCTGGGACTGTACCTCACCCAACGAGAAGTCTGGAGGCAGGGAGTGGCTCCATGAGGTTGTCAGAGCTATGTGTCTCCTTATGTACCCTCCTAGGCATCCTATTTCTCCTTAGCTTGTCACCTGTTGGGTACAAGTTAGCCACTGAAGCTCAAGATGTTACACCCTCACAGGGGACAGTGCTGAGTAGGAAGGGAACGGGCATAAGTGGATTTTCTCCTGGAACATCTTCTCTTCCACTCAGTTGAGAAATCTAGCCGCTGCATACAGAGCAGAGTTCTCCTGACATCCACTGGCCACAACAGGGCCATATGCTCGTCTTCAGATAAATCCCAGGAAGGGAAGTAAGAATGCAGTGACACTCCCTGGAACCTACCCTCCCAGAGTAGGTACTCCCCAAACAAAATCAGCATAGGTTACCAAGGAAGACCAGGAAAGTGTCGGTTGAGTTCACGAGCTACAGTGCCCATGCAGGGGAAGTGGGAGATTCACAGTATTCTCTTCTCTCATGACAATGTCTTTTTACAGTTATAGCCTTGCTAAAAAGTCAAGGGCTTTAATAGTTAAAAAAATAGTCAATGCCCCTGTTCTTGGCAGTAACTTTCCTCATTCTTCTGGGTCTACAATAGCATATACAATAGCATAGGGGAAAAGAAAGACTTCTTGGTTTATTATTTGTAAAATTAAAGAGCTGTTCTGAAATATTTTCAGGCTTGTGGTTACATGATTTATTCATATAATGGGTATACATTAGGAGTTGCCTCTGAGCTCTGGGCTAAGATATGAAAGCAATTCGTTTGATAATCTGTGATGGGATACAATTTTTAAAAATAAATGGAAATTAATGTAAGATATATTTTGGCTCAGTATCAAGCAGAACTTTTCTCATATGGAAGTTAATTAAACTAGAACAGTTTGTCTAGAGAGTTGGTGATTGGGAAGCACAATATCTGTGATGGATTGTTATGAAAGATGACTTCTGATTCTCTGGTTCCAATGTATCAGTAAACTTGGACCAAACCCTAATAAACAGGAATACCACAAATGAGCAAAAAATAATTAGCATTCATGCTAAGTGCTTTTGTGTTAAAATGATGATTCTAATAATATGACGTTTAATGCATTCTTTTCCTTTAGAATCTACAAGTCAACTGGCAACAGCTTTAATTTTATTACAATTTATACTAGAAAATGGTAAAAATTTAAACCTTGCTGTACATTTTAACCTACCAGCAAAACTTGACATGTTTTCATGGGATTGTTCCATTATACAGATATAATATATATAACATTATTTTTAAAGTATTTTAAGCTATTTTAAAAGTACTTTCTAAACTTTTTTGGGGGGATATGAAGCATCTGTTTCAACCTCAGAGTTTTTAGAATCAAGACACAAATGGTACTAAAGAAAAATGCATAAATACTAAGCGATCACATGTATTTTATATTATGATAATTTGAATTTTTTTCTTTCACGCAAAAAGAATCGGGATAAATCATTTTATTCAGTTATAACAAAATCAATGATATTATGAGATGCTTAATAATAGTTTGTACTTATGAATTGGATTTTCTCTGTTGGCAGCCTTTCTAATCGACCCAAGGATTTCTTTTAGAATTCTGTAATTTTATTTTCCAAGGGAAGAATAATTCAAACCAGTATCATTATTGACAAGAATTGTTATTACCTGGATATCAGTTTTAGTGTAAGGAGTAATTAAATCAAGCTTTTAAGAAATTATTGTAATTATAATTGGATCTAGTTAATGAATTTTAAGTGTGCATTAACCTTAAAATCATGTTTAAATCTGCTTTTGCTATGTGCTGTACACAAATTTGGGAAATGGTAAAGGGTCTTTGACACTATTTTGAATTGTATTTAAAAGTAATGGTCTGATATTCCTGTTTTATGCAAAGGAAGAAAGTCTATATTAGAACAATCTTCTGCAAATAATAATGAACACCTCTAACTATATGCACACACACACACACAAACTGAAAATTTTATATAAAGCAAAACACAAAGTCAAAATACTTTTAAGGTAGATAAAATTGGAAAAAATTAAATTCCAGCAGAACTGCACTGTAAATAATTATAAATTATGCTGTTCAAGCTGGAGAAAAATGGCATTAGATGGAAATGGAGATCTCAATTTATCTTAGAGAATATTAATATTTAAAGCATAAGTGTTTATATTAAAATGTGGAGTTTATAGCACACACTTTGTAAAATGTATCACAATAATAAAGAAATAGGTGGGTAAATTAAACTATGAGAGTAGCAAAACACAGGTGGATAGGTTAAATTGTACTTGCAAAGTTTTAAATTTTATGTGAAGTAATACTATTAGGTTTAAATAGACAGTGATAAATAAAAAATGCACAGATTGATTCTTAGAATAGCCACTAAAATTTACAAGGTATAACCAAAAAGCCAATAGACGTGTTGAATGAGAATTCCTCTGGCAACTGATTAATTCTAACAGCCACAGAAGACTGGACAAGAGGAACACAGGAATCAAAACCAGGTGAGACAAAAAAAAAAAAATAGGTTGCAAGGTGGCCGAACGAAAGAGATCCTTGACGAGGGTGAAAGGGGAGGAGAGTGGAAAAGCTGGCTTAAAACTCAACATTCAAAAAACTAAGATCATGGCATCTGGACCCATCACTTCATCGCAAATAGATGGGGAGACAATGGAAACAGTGGCAGACTTTATTTTCTTGGACTCCAAAATCACTGTAGATGGTGACTGCAGCCAGGAAATTAAAGATGCTTGCTCCTTGGAAGAAAAGTTATGATAAACATAGATAGTGTATTAAAAAGCAGAGATATCACTTTGCCAACAAAGGTCCATCTAGTCAAAGCTATGGTTTTTCCAGTAGTCATAGTATAAAGAAGGTATAAACACCATGGTATAAAGACCATAAAGAAGGCTGGGCTCTGAAGAACGGATGCTTTCAAATTGTGGTTCTGGAGAAGACTTGAGAGTCCCTTGGACTGCAAACAGATCAAGCCAGTCAATTCTAAAAGAAATCAACCCTGAATATTCATTGGAAGGACTGATGCTGAAGCTGAAATTCCAACACTTTAGCCACCTGATGTGAGGGTTAACTCATTAGAAAAGATCCTGATGCTGGGAAAGACTGAGGGCAGGAGTAGAGGGTGACAGAGGATGAGATGGTTGGACGGCATCACTGATTCAATGGACATGAGTTTGAGCAAACTCCAGGAGACAGTAAAGGACAGGGAAGCCTGGTATGACACAATTCATGGGGTCACAAAGAGTCGGAAACGACTTAGCAGCTGAACAACAACAACATATCAATTGTTACCTTAAAAATAGAGACTAAACATTTCAATTAAAAGGTGGAGATTGGAAGACAAGATAAAAAACCAAGAGGCAAATATATGCTGAAGGAAAAATCACTTAAATATAATCACAGATGAAGAAACATAAAAGGGGAGAAAAATATATACCATGCAAAAATAAGAATAAGGAAGCTAGTGATTTCTATTAATATCAGACAAAGTACAACTCAAGATTAAGAGTATTATTAGAGGTAGTAATGGACATTTTTTTTAATGTTAAAAGATTCATTTCATCAGAAATGCCACACCAAAATTCAGTTAAGCTGATCAAATCCCCAAATGTAAAAGTTAAGACTATAGATTTGGTAGAAGAAAATATCAGAGCATATCTTCAGCGTAGGCAGCAATGTTCAGGCCACTCAGCACAAAAGAACAATATTGATCATTGGATGTTATTTTTAGAAATTCTTTTCCAAAAGTCATGATCAATAATAATAATAATAAAGCAAACTACAGGATGGGAGAAAATATATAGAATATGCATATTTGTAAAACATCTTGGACCCAGAATTTATAAACAATTCTTATAGTTCACTATGAAGAAGAAAACAAAGCAAGGAAAAATAGGCAAAAGATTTGAAGGGATGCTTCACAAATAAGACACAAGAAATATCAATAAGCACAAGAAAAAATGTTCATCATTATCAGTCCTGAGGGAAACCCAAATTGCATCTGCAATAAAATAGCATTTCACACCTTTTCAGGAGTTAAATCGAAGAGTCTAACATCAGGTATCGAGTGACCTTGGAGCAACTGAAGCTCTCATACATGTACAATATTATTTTGGAAAACAGTTTGGAGTTTCTCATAAACTTAAACTTACACCAACTCTGTGACCTAGTGATTCCCTAGTGATCTCTTGAGTGTTTAGCAATGAGAAAGGTAATAACCCCCCAAAAGTCTTGTTTATAGTAACTTTTCCTATAAGTTGTGAAAACCAGAAAAAATCTACCTGTTCATCAAATGAAAAATTAATTTAAGTGCCAGGATACATTAATATGATGGAATAGTATTCATTGATATTTAAAAATTATTTCAATATTTTAAAAACATTCACTGATATTTTTAAAAATGAATTATTGATACAAACCACAGCATGAATCAGTCAATCCTGAAGGAAATCAGTCCTGAATATTCACTGCAAGGACTGAGGCTGAAGCTGAAACTCCAATTCTTTGGCCACCTGATACGAAGAACTGATTCACTAGCAAAGACCCTGATGCTGGGAAAGATTGAAAGCAGGAGGGGAAGGGGACAACAGAGGATGACATGGTTGGATGGCATCACCGACTCGATGGATATGAGTTTGAGCAAGCTCTGGGAATTGGTGATGGACAGGGAAGCCTGGCATGCTGCAGTTCATGGGGTTGCAGAGAGTCGGGCACGACTGAGCGACTGAACTGAACTGACAGCATGAATGAATCTCAAGAACCACAAGCAAGGAGAAACCAGACACATACACAAATTCAGTCCATTCTCCATTTCTGCATGGAAATTCAAGAAAAGGTAAAGTCTTGATAACACAAATCAAAGCAGTGGTTGCCCAAGATGGGTGGGGATCAACAGAAAGGGGTTAGAAGGGAACTTTCGGGAGATGGAAACGTCTCTCTTGATTGTTACAGACATTGATCAAAGCTCATTGCCTTGTGTGCTTAAGATCTGCGTGTGACATAGAGAATAAGAATTGGAATAGGTTGGAATATTTATATAGAAAGGAATTCAAGCAATATCAGTGTTAGTCACTCAGTCACGTCCGACTCTTTGTGATCCCATGTACTGGCCTGCCAAGAATACTGGCCATTCCCTTCTCCAGGGAATCTTCCCGACTCAGGGATCGAACCCCGGTCTCCTGCACTGAAGGCAGATTCTTTACCATCTGAGCCATTAGGGAAGCTCTATTTTCCCCTAACGTTTCACTAAACATTTCATGAAATGAAACATTCATTTCAAAAGTACAGATTTGAAAATCAAACTGTATGACATTTTAACTTCAGGTTGAAAACCCTTTTCTGAAATCATATCATGAGTAGGAAAATAACAGTAAAACCACTATGAAGTATAGGAACATTTAAAATGTTCCGTTTAATATAAAGTATGTGAAAATAAATTTTTTTTCCTGTCTGATAGATACCAAAATAAAAGGTGAAGCTCAAAAATGAAATAATAATAAAAATAATTTTAAAAGTGAAATAACAATTTAAATGATAAAGTTCCAATCACATGATTCATTCAACAAATGTTATGTGAAAGTAAATATTTAATTTAGTCGACCTAAAGTATAAGTACAATCAAATAGTGAAGTCATAGGTCTCTCTAGGAAGTGCGTAATTCAAGCCATAAACTCCCAAGTCCTTTAGAGACAGGCTCGTCCTTTCCAGGCCTGATCCTCAAGCTCACTCAGTGAAGTCTCCTCCCAGAATCATAGAATACTGACTCTAGGGACCCTCTTCTTTTCAGAGGTTTTCTTCATAAGGGTCTTACAAACTGACTTCTCCTGGTGACGTGATTGGGAGAATTTTTCCACGCTGACCTCAGGCGGCAGCAGCTAACCATTCCGCCCTGAGTGTGCCCAGGCGCCCCGTGATGTCCACTGACTCTCCAGGGAGAATAAACATGTGGTGAACTGGGGCATCTGCGTGTGACTGTCCCTCTGTGACACTTCCCTGGAAGAGTACTCGCACACAGGTTTGACCATTCCTGCTCACTCCTGAGAGGAGGGGCAGGCTGCTCACGGCTCTTCTTGATGCTTCTGACATTCGTGTTCAGCGGAGGCCTCTCCAGAAAGGCGCGTGTGGACCTAGAGGCTTGACTCCTCTGCGGGTTTACGCGCTCATTACCCCACATCTTGTGCTGCAGCTCTTTTTGTTTCTGTGTGCTCGTGCATTTGATAATGTCAACCTAAACCACACGTGAAAAACACACCTGACCTTTGTTTGCAAAGAATCTGATTTGTTAATTTGGCAGGAGTTCAAAATTGATCTTATAAAAGGTATAGGATGAGGTTTCTTTTAGCATCACATTCTAAGACACCTGATTATCTAACCACTCAGTTCACCTCGAATGGTTTAGAGAGAACTTCAAGGTCAGCATATACTCCCCTATGCGCTGTGTGCTCAGTCATGTCTGACTCTTTGTGACCCCATGGATGTCACCTGGCCAGGCTCCTCTGTCCATGGGATTTCATGGCAAGAACACTGGAGTGGGTGGCCATTTCCTATGCCAGGGGATCTTCCCAAACCAGGAATCCAACCGGGGTCTACTGCATTGCATGTGGATTCTTTACCACCTGAGCTACGAGGGAAGCCCTGAAAAATGACCATCAAGGAACATTTGTGCAAGATATGTGAATAGTACGCCGTCCCAATATGGCTAAACTCTGGTCTTGTTGGAATATGACCAAGCCGTTACTTTTGTGCCTGCAGTGTATATAACCATTATTTCCTGCAAAGTACTTGTACAGAACCATTGACAACCAAGGAAAGAAGGAAGTTTTTCACGAATGCAGGGTGATGACTGTACAGTCCTCCTCTTCTATCTGTGCTCCCGGACCCCGCGGATATGGAAAGCCCACTGCACTAGCTGAGTTTATATAAGGGATTTGAATATTCTCAATTTCGGTATCCGAGGGGGAGGAGGAGCATGTTTAGAAGATGACTGAAGATGGGGAGCTGATGAGGGAAAAAATAGAAGCGTGACAAAGAGAGCGCACAGGGGAAATGATGCCTACAGCCTCATTTATTTTCCCTTCTTTATTTCTCTGTCCTCAAGACATTCTTGTTAAGCATCCTACCCCAAAGCCTGGTCAAGAGCCCTCCAGGGACATCTGGACAGGGAGTCACACATCAAACTGACCCGGGAATTATTTTTTATACGATAGTGATCTCATTAACACTGTCCTTATATTTTTTCACTGTTGGGGCTGATCATGCTCTTTCAGAAAATTAGTTCCCTAAAGAAAGAAGAAAAAACAGAAAGGAAGGGACGGAGGGAGTGGAGATATTCTGAGAGGGCCAGGCAAGGCTGAAAGAGAAGGTGACTAAAATAAAGATGAGGGTGATTAGAGAATGTGCGTTCCCGAGAAGAGATGGTCCATGCAGCAGAGCGGACGGGAACAACTCAGGGGGAGAAGAATCCCATGTGCCGTCTCCTGGGGCATCTGGAGGAGGCTGTGGCCAGAGCAGGACAGGCTCGCAGAGGTTGAGAACTGTTTCCTCGGAGAGGAGGGATAGGGTCATTGAAGCTCATGGGTTCCAGAGTTAAACAAACATAGACTCAGTAGTGTCTGTTGACAAACACTGACCCTTTGAGCAGCCTTGAGTAGCGTCTTAACTTCCCTGGAGCTCATTGTTAATGGATGTCCTTGGTCATACCACCTCTTGGGGCCCTGATGATTAAATAGGTTAATGTGCATAGGTAGCATTCAGCAGGAGATTGTAACCTGGCAACGGGAGGTTGTTTGTTTATTTGCCCTCCCCTCCTGGCCCTTTCTATCAGAAGAATATAGAGGATGAAGGAGGCATGCAGTCAACTTTGAAGTCATTGTTCTGATGTACCCAGCCGCACGCCCTGAAATGTGAGAATGACCCAGGCCAGTCCTTCCTGGTCTTGAATGGTCATCACCATGAAGATTAAGGCCCAACTGCCGCATGGGACACTGTCTCTAAAGTTGATGTAACCTGCATCCCAAGGCCAGCAAGTAAAGGCATCATCCTGAAACTGAGAAAGAAAATTCCCATGATGAGAACTGGGTACCTGTGACTGATTCATGTTGATGTAGGACAGAAACCAACATGATATTGTAAAGCAATTATCCAGCAAATAAAACAAATGCATTTAAAGAAATGAAAAAATAAAGTACCTCCACCATACCCCCTAAAAGAACTGGGGTCTTTTAGGCTAGCATCCAAAGATAGGGTTTTAACACGTTCGCTTAATTTTAAGTTATCTCAGTCATATATGTGTGCATGTTTGTTTCATTCATGTCCAGCTGTTTTCAACCCCATGTACTGTAGCCCACCAGACTTCTCTGTCCATGAGATTTTACAAGTAAGAATACTGGAGTGGGTTACCATGCCCTCCTTCAGGGGATCTTCCCGCACCAGGGATTGAACCCAAGCCTCCTGTATCTCCTTATTGCAGGTTGATTCTCTAACTCAGTCGCCTGGGAAGCCCATCCCAGTCATATAAGGCCACCCAAAAGCTTTTAACACGTTAAAGCTATTTTAAAAGTATACTGTCATTTCTTGCTGAAATGTAATGGAAACATGCTACAAAATATAACGATAAGGAAACATATTCAAGCTCTGTCTATAAGGTGAGGAATGTATCCATTTTGTGTATTTCCTGATACAGAGGCAGAATTAGATGTGCTTGCCCAAACACGTAAGCCACACAAATTCATATAGTCCCCAAACTGAAAAGAACTCACCTTGAAAACCAAAATGAATGAAAAATTGGATTTAGAAAGTTTCTGTATTCAAAGAAAGTCTTTGGAAGATACAGAGAAAATCATTGAGTAGAGTTAGTTTTGCAGAATCTGTATTGGAAACTTGGGGCAGGAGAGTACAAGGGGAGATGCGTGATGAGGGTGGAGCCCTCGGGAAAGGAGTTAGCGCCCCTAGGAAAGAGACCCACAGAGATCCCTCACCCGACCCACCATGTGAGGACACAGCAAAAAAGACAGCCGTCTGTGAACTAGAAACTGGGTCCTCAACAGACAGAGTCTGTAGGCACCTAGACGTTGGGGGTCCCAGCTCCAGACCTGTGAGAAACAAGTTTCTGTTTATAAGCCACTCGGTCTGTGGCATTTTATTATAGCAGCCCAAACGGTCTAGGATGGTAGACTTCAGATAGACAGTAGACAGATAGATGAGAGCTGGACAGACAGACAGAGAGAGGGCAACATACATTTAGAGGTTACTCAATATCTGTACTAATAACATGAGACCGAACACTCAAAAGACTCTTTATTTAAACTAATTTTTTATTGAAGGATAATTGCTTTACAGACTTTTATTGTTTTCTATCAAACCTCAGCATGAATCAGCCAGAGGTATACATATATCCCCTCCTTTTTGTGAATACTCAAAAAACTCTTAATGATCATGTTTTTAATAAAAATATAACATGTGAAAACTAATTTGAATAAACAATCAGGATACTTATTACTCATGACTATTTCAATTTTTAAAGTAAAAACACAAGCACATATATTGTCACTGATAAACTATGAATGGTGGAATTACAGACTTTTCATTCTCTTAAATTTCTTTACTTTCCATATTTTCTAAAATGATTGCTTTCCTTGTATAATATATTTTATAAACCCTGGCTGTATATTGTCACCTTGCTTATTTAACTTATATGCAGAGTACATCATGAGGAACGCTGGGCTGGAAGAAGCACAAGCTGGAATCAAGATTGCTGGGAGAAATATCAATAACCTCAGATATGCAGATGACACTACCCTTATGGCAGAAAGTGAAGAGGAACTCAAAAGCCTCTTGAGGAAAGTGAAAGAGGAGAGTGAAAAGGTTGGCTTGAAGCTCAACATTCAGAAAACAAAGATCATGGCATCTGGTCCCATCACTTCATGGGAAATAGATGGAAAAACAGTGGAAACAGTGTCAGACTTTATTTTTTTGGGCTCCAAAATCACTGCAGATGCTGATTGCAGCCATGAAATTAAAAGACGCTTGCTCCTTGGAAGGAAAGTTATGACCAACCTTTATAGTATATTAAAAAGCAGAGACATTACTTTGCCAACCAAGGTCTGTCTAGTCAAGGCAATGGTTTTTCCCGTGGTCATGTATGGATGTGAAAGTTGGACTGTGAAGAAAGCTGATCGCCGAAGAATTGATGCTTTTGAACTGTGGTGTTGGAGAAGACTCTTGAGAATCCCTTATACTGCAAGGAGATCCAACCAGTCCATTCTAAAGGAGATCAATCCTGGATGTTCATTGGAGGGACTGATGCTAAAGCTGAAACTGCAATACTTTGGCCACCTCATGCGACGAGTTGACTCACTGGAAAAGACTCTGATGCTGGGAAAGGTTGGGGGCGGGAGGAGAAGGGGACGACAGAGAATGAGATGGCTGGATGGCATCACCGACTCTGTGGACATGAGTTTGAGTGAACTCCGGGAGTTGGTGATGGACAGGGAGGCCTGGCGTGCTGTAATTCATGGGGTCGCGGAGAGTCGGACACGACTGAGCGACTGAACTGAACTGAACTGAACTGAAAAATAACTAAAGCACTTGAAATTAAGCCAAGGACTAGAAACAATAATGAGAATATTTTCATTATTTCCACGATGATAGTCATTCCATTTAAACACATTAAGGTATTGCTTCAAATGTACAGTGTGAATTAGTGAGACATCGGTCATTTTTTTGACATGCTCACAAAACACCTGATAAGCACTTTCGCAAGATCTAGCTCAGTAATTAACTACAAAATAGACATTGCCTTGTAAGCAGAGCTTTGAGATTCTGTTGGGAAAATCTCTAGGTCTGAAAGATAAGGGATTTTACTGCTTAACTCACTAAAATCCAAATGTAATCCATCCCCAGCTGTCTAGCAGAAATTAAACTGCTTCTCTATCACTAAGGAGGGAATCAAAGAGTGAGGCATAATGCTCTTTTAGTTCTCAAAAACTTTTCTTTAAATAAAAATTCAGAGAACCCCTTTGTGATCCGAAACCTATCAAGATGAATGGCTGGATTCTCTCCTGGGGCAGGCACCTCCACTTGATATAGGAAAAAAGAACCAGCAAGAAACAAGATGCAAATAATTTCTTCATTCTGAGCTCCCTGGTTGCAAGGGCTGAGCCTTTGAAAATTTATTTGATAGTGAAAGATTATGATCTTGCTGTGTTCACAGTTTTCCCCCTTTCTCTGTTCTTTTTATTCAGGAAGAAACATTTTGCCTATGATCACTGAGAATTTCTTCCCAGTCAATTTAGTTTTGTCTGAAGTAAGGACATATTGAATATATTTGCACTGTATCAGCAACCTGAATCGTGATAAACACACTGTTCATTTTAGGATTAGGATAACTAATTAAATGGCTTGATCTCATTCATTCTTTATTGACTCAAGAATCAAATGTGTTGACCATTCAATATATTCTGAGTTGGTTACCAGAGAGAATCACAGGATTATTCTTTCTTAATTCTTATCTGAAGAGAAGATGTAGAGATTACGTGATATATTTTGATTGTCATGTCCATGAGTTTTCCAGTTTGGACACAGGAAGCAATATTGACATCCATGTAAATAGTTCTACGTGAACTGAGATATTAAATAAATTTGATACTTGACTATGTATTTTTATGATACCTTTAGTAATGAAGGGATGTGACTATTTTGATTCTCCATTGCCACTCTTATTTAAGAACTGGTTAAAACAAGAGAAGGCTCTCCTCACTCAGCCAGTTATAGCACAAGCAGATTGCAGGTGTATCTCTAAAGCCCTGGCAGGTCGGGAGCCAAGAACCACGGCATCCTTGTTCTTTCTGGGGTTATTGATAACACAAGCGTCTGCTTCTCTCCCTGCATCTATGTGACCCCCTCTCTCTCTGCAGTGAACTTGACTTTATCTGACACATTTGCACCTAGTTCAGGCTTAGCCGCCCAGCTCTGAAATGATACCATATCATAAGTCATGGTTCAGGCTCTGAGTTTCTTAATGTGAGATCATGAGAGAAATTCAGCATACCTCAGATTGGAATGAGAGCAGTAGGGTTCTGCAGAAAACCCTATGGTGTGTGGAAGGAATTGCTGATTTGGGGTTGGGGGGTGGGAGATGGAGAATGAGTTGGTTAAGAAGACATAAGGAAGCGAGGAGGACACTTCTGATATGCCTAGAACAGTAATAATTTCCTAGGTCTATAATAATTCAAAAGTCAGCGCTGACTGCAATGTTACATTCAGGTAAACAATTTGCCCATTAATTAAATTCCAAGTGTATCTGTCTAAAACATTAGGCCAATTTCCTGTCTGTTCCTTATTAGTCATGTCAATGTACTACGTATACGTAAGCTAAGTTTCCTAGAAGTGGGTTTCCCTGGTAGCTCAGATGGTAAAGAATCTGCCTACAATGCAGGAGACCCAGGCTCAACTCCAGGTTTGGGAAGATCCCCTGGAGAAGGGAATGGCTACCCATTCCAGTATTCTTGCCTGGAGAATCCCATGGACAGAGAAGCCTGGCAGGCTACAGTCCATGGGGTCACAAAAGAGTCGGACATCACTGAGCAACCAATACTTCCTAGAAGCTGAGCCTCAGAAGAGGGTTCTTGGTTTGGTGGGAGAGCTCTCAAGTGAGGGACGCAGAAGAAGACAGGGGGAGAAGGAGAGGCACAGAGTGGTCCAGACTGCACAGTCAGTTCCCCTGGGTTAGTCAGTTTCACCAGAGTCATTCCCTATGACGCCAAACGGCCAGGCCTTGAAAATCTGTGGTCATCGGTCCGTGGATGCTACTTGCTAGAGGAGAGGGGACATGTGGCCTCGGGCCAAGGCAAGTCCTGCTTGCAGATGTAACGCACCAGAAAGGGGGCAGCTGGCTGCCAAACTCGGCAGCCAAAAGGAGCGTCGACAGCATACCGCACAGCGTCTAGGGCTGCAGGACTTTCCAAACTTGGCTATGGTTGCACAAAATGAAAGACAAAGGCAGACTGCTGCTGCTGCTGCTAAGTCACTTCAGTCGTGTCTGACTCTGTGAGACCCCATAGACGGCAGCCCAGCAGGCTAGGTTGTTTCAGTTTCCTCATCCTTGTCGTCCTGTGCATCATTTTCTGGTGGTTGACTTCTGCAACTTGCCCTTGAGCATTGGTCTCTGGTTGGTTTTCTCATCCATGCATTTATGGCCACAGACTCAATTTCTTTGGAAGCTAAGGTATCAATATCCAGGAGTCATGTATGGATGTGAGAGCTGGACTATAAAGAAAGCTGAGTGCCGAAGAATTGATGCTTTTGAACTCTGGTGTTGGAGAAGACTCTCAAGAGTCCCTTGGACTGCAAGGAGATCCAACCAGTCCATCCTGAAGGAAATCAGTCCTGAATATTCATTGGAAGGACTGATGGTGAAGCTGAAACTCCAATACTTTGGCCACCTGAGGCAAAGAACTGACTCATTGGAAAAGATCCTGATGCTGGGAAAGATTGAAGGTGGGAAGAGAAGGGGATGACAGAGGATGAGATGGTTGGATGGCATCACTGACTCGATGGACATGAGTTTGAGCAAGCTCTGGGAGTTGGTGATGGACAGGGAAGCCTGGCGTGCTGCAGTCCATGGGGTCGCAGAGTTGGACACAACTGAAGGACTGAACTGAAGTGAAGGTATCAATCTAATAACTCAGTGAACAAATCCAAGTTCTTATGTTTATGGGTGAAGATGAGAAGTACATTCCCAGAGACTAGGTTGTTCTGGTTACAATGAATGAGTAACAGATTACCCCGACATGAGCTGACTCATGGAAAAGACTCTGATGCTGGGAGGGATTGGGGGTGGGAGGAGACGGGGACGACAGAGAATGAGATGGCTGGATGGCATCACCGACTCGATGGGCATGAGTTTGAGTGAACTCTGGGAGTTGGTGATGGACAGGGAGGCCTGGCGTGCTGTGATTCATGGGGTCACAAAGTGTCGGACACGACTGAGCGACTGAACTAACTAACTAACTAAGTGGTTTAAAGCCTTGATCATTTATGATCTCTTATGGTCTCTGTGGGTCAGGAGTTTAGACGATGGACTTCTTTCTGGTCCATGATACTGTCTTTTATGACCCAAATTGAAAACTGTACAGTGTCACTTCTGCCACATTCTATTGGTTGAGACTGTTACAAAAGGCCAGCTGATTTCAAAAGGTGGGCGTGTTCAGAGTTCCACTCTTAATGGAAGCATGTTGTCATGCTATTTTAAGAAAAGCATAAAAGGGATTTTCTCAGCAGTCCTGTGATTTTAGAGTTCACTTTCCAATGCTGAGGGTGTGGACTCTAACACTGTTTGGGAAGCTAAGATTCCACATGCCTCATGGCCAAAGGCAAAACACACACACATACACACACATCAAACAGAAGCAATATTGTACCAAATTCAGTAAAGACCTTAAAAATGGTCCATATCAAAAATGTTTTAAGAAAAGCATGAAGTATTGGATAAGTTTAGGGGAAAAAAAACAATCTGTTACTTGTATGTATTGATTTGTGCAATAAAAACAAATTAATGGACACTTTCATATAAGAGGTGTGGTGCTAACCATTTTGACTATGGTTTTTTAAAATCGGTATCCCAACCCATGCTTGACAATGATGATGGCCCTCTCTGCTTCCTCTGTGGTCATGTTCTCTGATGGAAGGAAGGACAGTTGAGGAGAAGGCCAAGGCAAAAGAAAATGAAAAGGTAAAACTGAAATGCACTGAGCTCCAAGGATGCATGTTGTTAGCATATTTGTCATGTATTATTCACAACCAGCTCTAAAAGCCAGAGTTCCTTTCTCTTCCACTTGGGTACATTTATCCAGAAAATTTCAGAAAGTTCATGGCCCTAAATGTCTCTTTGCCAATGAGTCTCAGATGACTAACTCAAACCAGGTCACTCTTTCAGGCTCCAGCCCTGTGCGTGAGTGTGCGTGCGTGTGTGTGCATGAGTGTGTGTGTGTACGTGTGTGTTCATGCGTGTGTATGCGTGAGTGTGTGTGTGCGAGTGTGTGTGTGCGCGTGCACAGTCTCTCAGTTCTGTCTCACTCTTTGCGACCCCATGGACTATAATCCTCCAGGCTCCTCTGTCCATGGAATTCTCCAGGCAAGAATACTGGAGTGGGTTCCCAGGGGATCTTCCCAAGCCAGGGATCAAACCCGGGTCTCCTGCTTTGCAGGAGGACTCTTTACCATCTGAACCACCAGGGAAACCTGCCATCTTATATATATATATTACTTGTAGGCGAGGGAACAAGGCATTGTTAGTAAGGGCCAGAGGAATTGTCAAGAGTGCTTTTCTATCAGTAAATCTTTCAGTCTTACTGCTTCATCACATTACTAAAGTCTGGCTGGGTCAGCATATATGTGTCTGGCAATCTCTAAACATTACCTAAGTAAGGAGAACACAAGGCTCTGAGTAGGAACCCCTTTAATCAAGAATGAAATTCAGTGATACCCAAGCAGCCTCTCAATCCTTTTTAGAGGAATGCTTGTTTTGAGGCCAAACTATTGGCAGCTGGCAATGTCCCAGATCCAGACATGATTAAATTGTTGATTTTCTTCCAAAGTCTCCCTCAACCAAACCAGAGAGAGACCTAAGTGAGGATGGTGTGAGCTCTTAGCATTGTTGAGGACCAGACAGTAATTCAGAAGGGCACATTACATTTCTACTTTTCCAAAGACAAGAGGATTATTCTGTGTCCATTATGATTGAAAATAGGTTAATGGTTTATTTCCTGTTTTGACTGCAGCTAACCCAGGAATGATCATCCATCCTCATTAGCCGGCTTTGCTGCCAGGTCAGCTCACAGGAAAGTAGATCCATGGATATGCTGCTCAATTTACTTCCTTTTCACATTAAAAAAATGGCTAGTGAAAGCTGTATGAAGGCAGATTTAAAGTTTTGGCTCAGATGGTAAAGAATCTGCCTGCAGTGTAAGAGACTTGGTTTCAGTCCCTGGGTTGGGAAGACCCCCTGGAGAAGGAAGTGACAACCACCTCCAGTATTCCTTCCTGCCTGGAGAATCCCATGGATAGAGGAGCCTGGCGGGCTACAGTCCATGGAGTACCAACGAATTGGACAGGACTGACTGGCTAACACTTTCACTTTCAAAGGAAGTTGATTTAGCTGATGAAAGTTGTAACCTAAGGAAGGGCTGCCTCTCAGAATGGTTAGCATTCATCACCAAAGGTGTCTGTCGGAAGAGGACCAGATCACTATTTCCATCTGAAAGAGCAAGGTGAGGGGTTTCCAGAGATCAGAGGCTGGGATTCTGAGTTCCCTCCCATCTGGGATCTCAGCTCTGTAGTGATTTGTTGTTCTTGTTCTGATAGAGGGTATCACCAGGCAGATGGAGCTCTTCAAAGGGGGCTTTCGTGAGGGATCCTCCCTCTTCCGAGTACTCTGCCTTTAATCTGATATATCAGATGTATCATTGCTTTTTATCTGTGCCTTGGTCCAAAGTTCTAAGCTTTCTTTATCAAGATTATTCAAGAATGTATCTGTCCGTCTTAGCTCTGGTGAAGAAGATGGCAACGTATTTTGAAAACTACCAGCCTTTCAAGGCTCATGAAAACATGAGCCTACAATACACTTACATATCAGAATGGACACTACAATTTTTGTACGGGAAATAAATACAGTATCTTAGATCCTTCTTTCCAGAGTTAAAGTTGACATTGGATTATACAAAATGTTAAGAGCATTTTAAAAGATTTTCTGATATATGAAGAACGTGACTTTGAACATGTGAGTCTGGGAAGAAGATATAATTCAATGGAGGACAGTGATTCCAAGTTAAAAGGCAGTATTGCCATTTTATGAAGGATAAAGGTTACTTCACAGAAACCCATGTGTATGCTAGCTGGTTTACTTTTTTCAAGTTTTTTATGCATTAAAAAATAAATGCTTCCTTAGAGAGAATTATATAGTTACTTCATTGAAATAGATGCATTTTATAGGCAAATTCCATCATAATCATTCAGTAAGTGTTTGTTAAATAAATGAATTAACAATAAGAATGTCTATGTCAGTTCTTTTTAAAGTTTTGAAGAATGGGAAAGATGGATGGATGATGAGTATGAGTCCACAAATGTTCCTTAAAATATTCAAACTATTTTAGAATCTATGAATTAAATATCACTTAGTCTCTTCTTCCCAAAAAGAATTGCCAGAGAAGAGAATGAAGGAAGGGAAAATAAAACTGTTTTCTTCTGAGTGCAAACATTTTAAAAAGAAGAGATGTTCAGACTTGCTTGCTTTTGTCTGTATTACATTGTTACATTGAACTGAATTAAAATTTCTCAATTATGCATCCTTTCTATGGAATAAGGCTTACATTCTAGAAGACAGATAATGTGAACTTGAACTATATACTATATAAATATGAATATGAATAGAGAAATGGATGATTCTGGAATCTAAAGAGGAACTTGAGGTGACACCCCTCCTCAAAACAAAAGATACCGAAATTAGCTTCTGGAAAGTATTATTCAGAATTTCATAGCGAATTATCAAAATATGTGTAAAATCACATGAGGATTGATTGATTGATAATGACCATATCAAGTTTGCCACATAAGAAATGAAAACTGAAAGATTTTTTAAATGTGTACTTACTAAACTTGGCAAGTCCATTGCATATGTATAAAATAACTCATTTTCCAAAAAGTATATTCTCCTAAACCCA
This sequence comes from Moschus berezovskii, assembly GCF_049115385.1. Taxonomy (NCBI): domain Eukaryota; kingdom Metazoa; phylum Chordata; class Mammalia; order Artiodactyla; family Moschidae; genus Moschus; species Moschus berezovskii. The sequence goes on along the minus strand of NC_142477.1, from coordinate 11,426,887 downwards.
ACAAAAATTAATGAGATAAGTGGCTTTGTTTCACTTTTTAGTAGATATTTTCAATGTGTGGTTTAATGAATGACAGCTGGATTCTAGAATCTGCTTTTTACGTTCAATCTGTCATGTCATTTTGGTTGAAATTATATAAAGAAAAGCAGGCTTCATACAGATGTGTAACTTGAAAGAAAGGAACATTTTAATAGCCTTCTCTGATAACTGTGATAAGAGTCTTCTTTGTTACTGTACCAAGACTCAAAAAGTAATATCTGCTTGACAGTTAATTACAATGTGATCTGAAACCTTAACAATGAACTTTCTGTGCAACTTCAAGTATACAGTAGGATATTGCTAACTGAAGTCACCAGGCTGTATATTATAATTCTAGAACTTAACTCATCTTAAAATGGGAAGTTTGTAACTTTGACCACCCTCACCCACCCCACCCTCCACCCCCTCCATCCACCCTACCTCCTAACTCTTCCCGGCACCCCTGCTCCTGAGAGTCATTAACTTACTCTCTGTTGCTATGAATTTGATTTATTTACTTTTAAAGAATTAGAATCTGTTGGCCTGAAATAAATAGACTGTCTGAAACAAACAGGAGTTTCTCCAGCAAACATGGGCTTACTGGGGCTCGGTTGTCCAGTCCTCAGTCATGTCTGGCTCTTTGTGACCCCATGGACTGCAGCATGCCAAGCTTCCCTGTCCTTCACCATCTCCCAGAGTTTGCTCAAACTCATGTCCATCGAATTGGTGATGGGGATCAGTACAGAACTGATCTATACTGATCAGCAGTTCTGGATCTATACCCAGTGAGCGGCAGGTAAGACCCCTGAGTTTGTTTTTCTCAGATCCCAGATATAAATGCCATACAGTATTTGTCTTTCTGGGGAAACCATAGGTCTAGGAGGGCATCCCTAGTGCCTTGCTGAGCTGGCCTGGGGTGGGGAGCAATGCGGTCCAAGTGCGCCTGTCCCGCTGACCCTTCCCATGTGGTCCTCCTCATCCCTGTGGTCCAGGGGATGCTTCAGCCTCAAAGCAGGTTCTGGATTTTCCCAGTGATGCCTTGTTTATGGATCAAAGCCAGCTGGCCTTGCTGGGGGTGGGGGGCGGGGCTGAAGTCCAAAACAATCTACGTAGCTATCTTGATGATCACCCTCCAATGTTGGCTTAAGAAAAGTTTTGACCTTGTAGCTCTCTTGGAAGGCTTCTGGGGACCCTGGTTTTTCCCATACTACACTTTAGAAGCTGTTGTTTTAACCTACCATTTTGGTGTAGTTGCTTGGGCGGTATGTATAAAAAAGAAATGTTTAACATACATAGCTCAACAATTTCAGTGGGCTCTTTTTGAAGATCATAACAAGTGAAAAATTGATAGGGAAAGGTAAAGAACTCAAAATTACCAATGGTAACCTTGAGAAAGAAGGACGGAGTTTGAAAACATGCATTCCTCATTTTAAGACTCTCTATAAACCTATCCTATAATTGATATAGCATGATTCAAGCCTAAGGACAGACAGATCTGCGAAACTGAACAGAGCCCATAAATAGATCTGCATACACACAGCAAAAGTTACTTTAGACAAATGTGCCAGTGGAATACAGTGGGGAAATGAGAGTCTTTCTAGTAAATGATACTGGAACAACTGGATATCTATACGCAAAAATAAAAATGGAGCTTGATAAATTCATGTCTTGAAAACTGACAGACACTGATGGTTTCCAGGCAAAATTTAAAAGCTAAAATTATAAAGTTTCTCCAAACAAATAGGGGGATATCTTTGTGGTCTGTGTACTCAAAGATTTCTTAGAGATATTGCAAAAGCACTTAACAGGGGAAAAAAAGGTAAATGGGACTTTATCAGAATAAAAAAATTTTCACTCTTCAAAGCTTTCTTAATAAATAAAAAGACCAATCACAGTCTAGGAGAAATATTCACAATCTGTCTGTTTATATATATATGAAAAAGACTTGAATCTAAACTTTGTAATTTCTCCATATAAAACACAAAAGACAAGCAATTGAGTAAGAATTGTCAAAAGACTTGGATAGGTACTTCACAAAGGAGGATGTAAGAACCGCTAATAAAGTGCATACAAAGGTGTCTTTTAACAGTGTTAGTTGCCAGGGAAACGCAAATTAAATCCAGAAGCAAATTCACCTAAGCGGCCAAAAGATGGCTTAATTTAAGTAACTTCAACACCAAGTGCTGGAGAAGATGTACACGGCCACAGATCTCACACTAGTAGGATGTAAAATGGTACAACCAGGGTGTAAACTGGTATCTCTTATAAAACTCAGCACATACCTTCCTTCAGTTCAGTTCAGTAGCTCAGTCGTGTCCGACTCTCCGCAGCCGCATGAATCACAGCACGACAGGCCTCCCTGTCCATCACCAACTCCCGGAGTTCACTCAAACTCACGTCCACAGAGTCGGTGATGCCATCCAGCCATCTCATTCTTTGTCGTCCCCTTCTCCTCCCGCCCCCATACCTTCCTTATGATCCAGCAATTCCACTCTAAGCAATTATTTCCAGCAGAAATGAAAAATATTTGTACAATAATGTTTAGAGCAGCTTTATGAATAATATCAAGAAATTTAAGCAACTTAAATGCTCACCAACAGGAGACTGAACAAACAAATTCTAGTATATCCATCCAATATTACCAGGCAGTAGAAAGAAATGAGCTATTGATACACACATGTGGATGAATATCAAAAATATTTTGTGGAGTGAGGAAAGTCAGACATGATTACATCATATGTTCCCATTTGTATGAAGTTCAAGAACTAATTTGTGGGACTATAACTCAATATGGTGGCTGCTCTAGGTGTAAGGAGGGAATACACTATTTTAAAAATTAATTTGTATTGGAGTACAGTTGCTTTACAATGTTGTGTTAGTTTCTGCGGTATAGCAAAGGGAATCAGCTAGATGTCTCCGTACATCCCCTCGTTTTTGGATTTCCTTCACATTTAAGTTACCACAGAGCATTAAGTAGAGTTCCCTGAGCTATGGTTTCCATGTTTCCATGGTTATCCATTTTAAGCGAAGTGAAGTGAAAGTTGCTCAGTCATGTCCAACTCTTTGCGACCCCGTGGACTGTAGCCTGTCAGGCTCTTCTGTCCATGGAATTCTCTAGGCCATAATACTGGAGTGTACAGCCATTCCCTTTTCCAGGGGATCTTCCCAACCCAGGGATCAAACCCAGGCCTCCTGCACTGCAGGTGGATCCTTTACCATCTGAGCCATTTCATACAGAGCATGAATAGTGTGCACACGTCAATCCCAGTCTCCCAGCTCACCTCACCCCTGTTTCCCCCCTTGGTGTCCATACATCTGTTCTCTGCATCTGTGTCTCTATATCTGCTTTGCAGGTAGGTTCATCTGTATCATTTTTCTCGATTCCACATACGTGTGTTAATACGTGGTGTTTGTTTTTCCCGTTCTAACTTACTTTACTATGTGTGATAGTCTCTAGGTCCATCCATGTCGCTTGCACATGGCCCAGTTGTGTTCCTTTTCATGACTGAATAGTATTCCATTGCATATATGTACCACCTCTTCTTTATCCTTTTCATGACTGAATAGTATTCCATTGCATATATGTACCACCTCTTCTTTATCCTTTTCATGACTGAATAGTATTCCATTGCATATATGTACCACCTCTTCTTTATCCATGCCTCTGTTGACAGACATTTAGGTTGCTTCTATGTCCTTGATACATGGTTTTCTCTGAGTATTTGCCCAGAAGTGGGATTGTACTACTGAGAGAATTGATGGGAATGTCTAGGGTGAAGGCAATGCTCTGTCTTGACTGGATGTTGACTCCAAGGGTAAATACATTTGTAAAACTTGTCAGAGAGTGCACTTAAGATCTGCACATTTTTCTCTATGTCATTACACTTCAATAAAAATATAGAAATGCCTATGCTAATCATCTGTACAACTATCATGAATATTTTCTTGGTTTACTAAGTGAGGTGTTCAATCAAAGATGTACATTGATTGAATTATGAATATGAAACATGCTGATTACCAGTCCATATTCATTTGGAAACCTAGAGGCAGAAGCAAAAACTACCATGTGTGATGGGAAGATGGACTTGCCTACCCTTCAGTTTTTAGTTTTCAATTTCTTGTCTATTAATATGATAATTGCCTTTAATGACTTTGTTCTCCTCAGTGTAATCAGACAGGAAACTTTAGATGGAAATTGCATAAATTATTCTAATTCCTGCCAGGGAAAGAATCCAAGATTTTAATCAACTTCTGCACATTTGATTCTTCTTGTTAGGAAGTTTCCTTTATATTCATACTTAACTGGCAGGCCCTCTCTGGAAGAAGCAGTTCTTATTAAGTGCCCCCATCAATAGAACTTTGTCGCCAGGGTAGAGGACAGATGACATTCTTATTCAAAGAGAGTCAACTGTGCCAAGGAAGATTGTGCAAACTCACCCGACTCTGATGTTTTTACATACAATCTCATAAAAAATTTAACACCATTGATGGCACTAACCTTATATATATATATATTTCAGTTTATAAAATATTCTGCACTCAAAGTGAACATCTGGGAGGAATATAATAAGACAGACACCATTGCTTCCATCCTACAGGGAAAAAAATGGAAGTGTATGACATTTAAGCTCATTCATCATTACTTTAATGAATGTGGGTCATGCTGTCCACCTTTTGTAGACACAACTAAAGTTTTTCTTCTTTCCTGAAGCTTTCCTGAATTGAGCTTTCCTCACTTCTCACTAGACCTTCACAATCGACCTTCTCAGTATTTGAGGCCGCAAGGAGTCTCTGAGCTGAGGTCCTCATTCAGTCGTAGGAATCCTAGGTAGGGGCAGGTGAAAAGTGGAGGTGGAGTCCACATAAGAGCCTCGGGGGATAACGGTGCCTGGTTTGGTGGATTCTGCTCCTGGTCCAGTCCATGTGCTCTCCCAGGATGAGGCACGCCAAGCCCTGTATGAATGGCTGAGCCCCTTTGAAACTATCACAACATTGTTAATCGGCTATACTCCAATATGAAACAAAAAGTTTAAAAAAATGTAAGCAACCTAGATGTCCATTGACTGATGAAGGGTACCTATATACAATGGAGTGCTGCTGCTGCTGCTAAGGCACTTCAATCGTGTCCGGCTCTGCGCAACCCCATAGATGGCAGCCCATCAGGCTCCCCCTGGGAGCCCCTGGGATTCTCCAGGCAAGGACACTGGAATGGGTTGCCATTTCCTTCTCCAAGGCATGAAAGAGAAAAGTGAAAGTGAAGGCGCTCAGTTGTGTCCGACTCTTCGCGACCCCATGGACTGCAGCCTACCAGGCTCCTCTGCCCATGGGATTTTCCAGGCGAGAGTACTGGAGTGGGGTGCCATCGCCTTCGACTGAACAGAATACATTTTATATAATTCTGAGCTGCATCATTCTGAATGTTGGCTTAAAGAGGTCTCCTATGCAGAGTAACTTTAGTGTCCGAGGAACATTATTTCCAGAGGAACCTAGTGCCCACCTACAACACAGGAAAGAATAGCAACCATCCATATGGTACAAGATGTGGTGCTAAAACCCAGCACTGGTTTAGAAGACAAATTTGGGTTTTGGAAAGGATTTGAGATCATGAAAGTTTGATCAGCCCCAGACCCATAGCCTGAATATGTCACAATGCCAAACATCGGCTTGCTCATCTGTAAAATGGGGATAATAATATCCTGTCCTATCTATAACCAGGGGACCTTCCAAAGATTCAGAAAATAAACATTGAAAGCATTCTGAAGCTGGAAGAGTTATGTCCACTTGACGATGTGGTTGCCATGACAATTCGCCACTGCTTCTTTGCCTTTCTTTGAGGTTGGTCGTAAGACTGAATTTCTTCTGGGCTCATCCCTTGGCTTACTTGCAGCTTCTTAAAGCCAGAGCCTTCTCATTTTGAATTTGTTTAGAGATCAATCATCAATCTTTGCTCTTTCAGGCAATTTAATTCTATCTCATCCTTGGGAATGTCCCGTTTGTAACATATGCATGTCCACTCTGGCAGGAACGGTGTGTGCATTTGTGTGTTCGTCATTGAAAAAGAGAAAATACATATCGTTTCCTTCTCACCCAAGACTCTTCATCACAGGTGAACCTGAAGAGTCCCGGAAGCTGAGGGTCTGTGTGATGGGACTTGGGCCACCGATGATGTCATCAGGTGTATCTTACTCTCTACCTTGTTCGACTGCTTTCCTTGGCCTTGGCTTTATCTTGGAAGAACTCAGACTGTTCCCTTTTGGTCTTAGGATGGCTGTTCTCAGTTGCAGGACGACCACCCAACTACCTTAGGCAGTCCAGGTGCAATAACAAAGTGCCATAGATGGGGAGACTCATAAACAACAGAAGTTTGTTTCCCGTAGTTCTGGAGGCGGGAAGTCCAAGGTCAGGTGCCCTCATGGTCAGTGAGGGGCCTTTTCCCTTGTCCTCACAGGGCAGAAGGACCCTCTTTTATGATAGAGGCCACTCTTCAATCATGGGGCTGCACACTCAGGACCTAGTCACCTCCCAAACACCCTGCCTCTTAATAACATCACACTGGGCTTAGGGTTTCAAGATTTGAATTTTTCTTTGTAATAATCCATTAAGGCAACTATTATATATACATGTATATATAAGTATATAATGGAATCATTGTTGTATACACCTGAAACTAACATGATATTGTAAATCAATGATACTTCGATAAAAAAATTAAACTCAAAAAAGATTTGAATTTTGGAGAGACACTAATATTCAGCCTATTGCATTATTTCATTAGCTATCCAACATCAGGAAAAGGTCTCTCTCCTGAGGGCACAAATAAAAGCGTGGTAATTACATCTCATCGGCTCGGATGGTCTGCTGGCTTGGGTCCACCCGTCATACTGACCAAGCACATGCAGGGCTCCACCGTCTCAGGTCCAAGTCACATGGACTGCAAGAGGAAGCTGAGGGGGTCTCGGGAAAGCCAGGGGCTACCAACAGATGAATTCTGAGCACAGACCTCCCTGCAGCCTGAGGCTCGCTGCTGTCTCCTTCCTGCGTGACTGAGCGGGCTGGTGCTGACCAGCTGATGCTGGTCCTGTGAGCGTGCCATCAGCAGCAACATGAGGCTCTCCTGCCCTCATCCCAAGATGCCCTATCATTCTCCTCTCCATCTAAAATGAAGCTTGGCACTGTGATCAAGGACAAGAGCATGTAGGGATTTCTCAAGAAGTTCCTTTCTCTAGCTATTCAGTGAAAAGCATCCTTCTTCCCAGGTGGCGCTAGTGGCAAAGATGCCACTGCCAATACAGGAGGTATAAGAAATGCAGGTTCGATCCCTGGGTCGTGAAGATCCCCTGGAGAAGGAAACAGCAACCCACTCCAGGATTCCTTCCTGGAGAATCCCATGCTTGGTGGGCCGCAGTCCCTCGGGTCACAGAGTCGGACACGACTGAAGCAACTGAGCCCACACAGCTATTCAATGAGAAGCAGAATTCTTCAACGAAAGTAGTCAAGCAGCAGTTTGGTTTCCAGACTTTGTGTGTTTTGACTTTGATGGATGCATTCCTTTCCTGTGGCTGCTGTAGGCGATGACCACAAACGTCATAGCTTTAAACTGCACAGATGTGCTAGTCCACAGTTCAGAGGTCAGGAGTTTGACGTGAGTCTCACTGGGCTAAAACTGTGGTGTGGGCAGCTGTATTCCTCCTGGTATCTCCGAGGGAAAACCCATTCCCTGGACTATTCAAGCTTCTAGAGGCCACGCTTCCAGTTGCCTTGGTCCACGGCCTTGCTTCCATCTTTGTATCTTCTTGAAATCTCTCCCTTTCACTTGACAATACTTTTTGTCTCCAGGAAGAACTCAGCTGTGAATCTGCAAGATTTACTAGACATAGGCTTCACCCTTGACTTTGAAATGATTAGCTGAGGGCTTTTCATGTTTATTTCCCAATAAGTAATGTGTCACCTATCAAACAATGCTTCTTTTCATTTTATCTTTTGACTACTCTTGCTTGTAGAAGCTTTTCCAGGAAACTCTTTTAAGAAATTCTGTCGATGGATGTTTAGCCTTGATTTCTTCCTTAGTACAATGCCTTTTGAACATTTATAAATAAAATAAGAGTGACATGTCTGTGTTATAAAATAAAATGAAGCAAATGAACTACCCCTATTGAGATAAAAGATACATGTGATAGTTTCCTCTTTAGTTTATGCGGAAATCTTCAAGAGTCCTTGCATATGTGCTCAGTCGTGTCCAACTTTTGTGACCTCATGGACTGTAGTCTGCCAGGCTCCTCTGTCCATGGACTCTTTCAGGCAAAAGCACTGGAGTGGGTGGCCATATCCTCCTCCAGGGGATCCTCCTGACCCAGGGATCAAACCCAAGTCTTTTGTGTCTCCTGCATTGACAGACAGATTCTTTACCACTGTGCCTCTTGGGAAGCCCTCAAGTGCCTTAGAAAATGCTAATGCTGAAGCTTCCATGGATACCAAAGTCAGAAGAAAAGAGAAAGAGTGTGCCCAGTGTACTCCTAGACAATAAGCTAGGTCATCTCGTACTGCATGGCAATTGAAAAGTAGGAGAGGCCCAGTAGTAACCTAATTAACCAATCAATTATTTATTTGAGCTTCCATCCAATGAGAAAATACAATAAAATATAGAAAATGCAGATAATGTATAGAAAATACAGTCTTGCTATCGTATAGCAAGTAATGTAATATTGCAACTTCCTCTCATGTTTCAAATGAAAGCATATTTAAAGCGTGAGAGGAAATTACAAGGCTTCTGATGGTGCTGACTTTCTACATATCCATTTTTCAGTGACTTATCTTATTTAAAGTATTTTCTTTAAATAAACCATGCAGCATCTTTGCCACCAATAGGGAAATATTAAAAGAGAAATAAATACATGCAACCCTTCCCACTTCTTTTCTTGTAAACCCCTCCCAAACTGCTTTGTTCGTGTGATCCACCAGCACACAAGTGATGCGTTGAAAAGTATCCTCAGCTAAAAGCAGGGGTCATGCAACGAGTTGATTCACTGGAAAAGACTCTGATGCTGGGAGGGATTGGGGGTGGGAGGAGAAGGGGATGACAGAGAATGAGATGGCTGGATGGCATCACCAACTCGATGGACATGAGTTTGAGTGAACTCCGGGAGTTGGTGATGGACAGGGAGGCCTGGCGTGCTGTGATTCTTGGGGTCGCAAAGAGTCGGACATGACTGAGCGACTGAACTGAACTGAACTGAAGGCGAGGTAACCAGGCTTATTATGTAGGATTCTACAGACAAACTGTGTGATTTGAGGAGGAATTTGAGGAGGAAGTGTGAAGATTTGCTCTTTTTTTTTAGAGAAAACACCCAACAGATGCTTTGAGATATTAAAACCCCTTCTTAGTTGCACAGGGAGTGGCGTTTCTGCAGAGAGGCTGGATATATAGAGCAGCATTCCACTGTGGGCAGCTTCATGGCCAGTCACAGGTAGTTCAGCAGAGGACCAGGTTTGCACAAGTGACGTAACATCCTGCCTCTAAGGATGGACACATTCTAGGATGCAATAGAATATAGGCCCATGCTGATTCTGATGAACATGGTTTAAGAAGCAATCGTTGAACTGGGGTGGCTCAAATATTTATTTAATGCGATGTTGTAATGGGTCAGCTGTTGGAACAGGGGTTCTTGATCCTTCAAATAGGATTGTGATTGCCGCACCCTCTCCCCACGCCCTCTCCTCTCCTGCAGTTGTGGCTGAAAGTGATGGACCTTGACCTTTCTGTGTTAGTCAGCAGCTAATAATTCTGCCAGTGTTTCTCACTCTTCCCCTGATACCCAAGCCTGAGCTTTCAAAGAACTGGTTATTTCTGCACAGAGAATCTCAGTCCCGAGAACCCTCTTGGCTTCAGTGTAGATAGCACTGATCACGTCTTACTCTTGAGAACAACTTCTACGTCTATAAAGTAATGTCATCATATCTACAGCTGATGTTTCCCCATGGATGTTGGGAAACTTGTCAAAACTTTGGAGGATGGGCTATATACCTGTTGCTGTTCAGTCGCTAAGTCGTGTCTGACTCTTTGTGACCCCATGGACTTCAGCACACCAGGCTTCCCTGTCCTTCACTGTCTCCTGGAGTTTGCTCAAATTCATGTCTATTGAGTCAGTGATGCTATCTAACCAGCCTCTGTCACCCCCTTCTCCTGCCCTCAATCATTCCCAGCATCAGAGTCTTTTCCAATGAATTGGTTCTTTGCAGCTGGTGGCCAAAGTATTGGAGTTTCAGCTTCAGCACCAGTCCTTTCAGTGAATATTCAGGATTGATTTCCTTTAGAATTGACTGGTATACTGGCAACATATTATTATACTGCTGAGAATTAAGGCTGAACGCCTTAATACCTATGTCCGAGTCTAAGAACATCTATCTTAAAAGTTGCAAATGTCTTATTTGTCATATTAGCTTATTTCCTATTTCCTATAAGGCTGAACTAATTCCAGCCTTCTATTCATGATCAAATTTATGCAATAGAAATGGCGGCATGATGAACAATTTCTTACATGAAATTAATGATAGCGCAATATGCAGCAAAATATCACAGACTGTTGAGATATCTTTACTAAAGCACTGTCAGGGATGCTCCATCATTTCTTATTAAAACAATAACAAAGTGCATGCCCTGGACCGTATCTTAGCTGAGCAGTGGAATTTGAGTAGTTTTCAATAGTCCCGTGCTCACATTCTTTGACTAGCCACTCAGGTTCAGAACTGAGGGGGTGAGTTCCATTAGATATCTTCAGCAATATCTTCCAAGTTATTTATTATCTTCTCTTTTCTTTTTTCCTTTATTTTCTAAGTTTTTTTTTTTTTTTCCAGTCATAATGGCAACCCAAACCTACTCTTAGCTCGAAATTAAACAGCTTGGTGATAATTACGTAGTTGCCTACTTTTGCAAGAGAACAAGTACGCCTCTCAAGAGTTCTGATGGTCTTTCTCGTACTCTTCCCCAGGGTAATTTATATTCAAATCGGGTTCTTTGATGGTGATGCTTGACTCAGGCTTCAGAGCTTTAGAGTCTAAGTCTGCAGTAACCATTAGCTGCATCTGAAGATCTGAGTGAGAAGTACACCCAGAGTGTGGGTTACTTAACTACCTTCAACGTGCAGCTCTCCAGCTGAAAGCGTTTCTCATTTGCTTTTTGGCTCAGAGCTAGAAACCTCCAGTTCTGACTTCCAGATTCTCATTAAACACATCTGACAACCACCCAATTTCCCCTTTACGACTCCCCTCCATCCTCCTTTGCTGCTGCTGCTGCTGCTAAGTCACTTCAGTCATGTCCGACTCTGTGCGACCCCATAGACGGAAGCCCACCAGGCTCCCCCATCCCTGGGATTCTCCACTGGAGTGGGTTGCCATTTCCTTCTCCAATGTGTGAAAGTAAAAAGTGAAAGTGAAGTTGCTCAGTCGTGTCCGACCCTTAGCGACCCCATGGACTACAGCCTACCAGGCTCCTCCATCCATGGGATTTTCTAGGCAATAGTACTGGAGTGGCTTGCCATTGCCTTCTCCACCATCCTCCTTTAGTTCTCATCAAACCAGTCTCTTACTCCGTTAGCTGCTCTTCCAGACTCCACAACCCAGCCTCGGCTCATCTCCCACGTTGGAATTCCATTTTGGATGGCTGTCAACTGTGTTCCCTCTGCCAATGCAAGTCCTGCAGGTGCTTTCAAGCCAGGCTGAATGGTCTGACCATGTCAGCAGACTTCTTAAAGGAACGCTCTTTCAGAATCACCCTCCCCTCACTCTGAATTCTTTCAGTGCTGATACACACATTGTGCACCACACTGGTTCCCTCTTCATCGTGGTGACGACTTCTTAATTTACACCTGGCTCCTCTGACACGTGTATTTGTTTCCCCAGGGTGCAATAATCTCATTCATTTCTGCTGAGCTTCCCACAGCACCTTGCATGAATCTTTGCTACCCTATTAGTTCATTGCATCTCACTGAATTGATTTTCATTATACAATGAAATGATATTGTCCAGTGCATGATGCTTTTATAAACCTTTTATGACTCTCCTAAACATAACTTTCTACTGAATTTTTGTACTATTCTGAAAAAGCAAAATAATAAAGATGACATTTTTCAGTACAGTTTCTAGGAATTCGCCTAGTATTAGTATTAGATTCTAGACACATTTCCATCTCTTATACCATTTATGTTCACTTAGTAGGGAGAACCAATATGCAGAAGGTAAAGCAAAATCCTTATCTAAACACTCATCAGTACTGATGGAAAAAAATGAATGCCTTGAATAGAAATGTTTAACTATGTTTGGGACAAAGGGGAGTCTTTATCTTAAGCCTCTGTTATCTTTATTTTGATCCAAGCATCTGGATATTCATAGATAGTTCAAATCAACAGGGATTTTACTGGATTAAAAAATTGTATATTAAAATTACATTTAGTTTTCATTTTTAGGCATTAGCATGAAGAAAATGTACAGATTTCATGTATGGATGTAAGAATTGGACCATAAAGAAGGCTGAGAATTGTAGAATTGATGCTTTTGAACTGTGGTGTTGGAGAAGACTCTCGAGAGTCCCTTGAACTGCAAGAAGATCAAATAGTCAGTCCTAAAGGAGATCAGTCCTGGGTGTTCATTGGAAGGACTGATGTTGAAGCTGAAACTCCAATACTTTGGTCACCTGATGTGGAGAACTGACTCATTGGAAAAAGACCCTGATGCTGGGAAAGATTAAAGGCAGTAGGAGAAGGAGACGACAGAGGATGAGATGGTTAGAGAGCATCACCAGCGCAATGGACATGAATTTGAGCAAACTCTAGGAGATAGAGGAGGACAGAGGAGCCTGGCGTGCTGCAGTCCATGGAGTAGCAAAGTGTTGGACATGACTTAGGGACCTGAAAACAACAACAAAGGAAATACAAACTTGCCTGAGAAAAGTCTCAGTAGTTAACTTAAAGGTAGTATTTTAGGGCCACGCCTTTTAACTCACTGTGAAAGTGAAAGTCGCTCACTCGTGTCTGTCTCTTTGAGACCCTGTGGACTATACAGTCCATGGAATTCTCCAGGCCAGAATACTGGACTGGGTAGCCTTTCCCTTCTCCTGGGTATCTTCCCAAGCCAGGGATCTAACCTAGGTCTCCAGCATTGCAGGTGGATTCTTTACCAGCTGAGCCACAAGGGAAGCCCAACTCACTGGGAGCAAAGGCCAGAATTTTTATTTCTCATTGATCATGGGCTGATGTCTTTGTAAAATACAAAATCACGCTCACAGATGCCACAGTTAAATGGCTATAAAACTTTCCAAATACTTACTTCTACTTTCTGGATTTCTTTAGTGGGTGGGGAACAAATGCTTCATGGATGCCAGCAACCTGTGGACCACCCTTTGAATTACAGAGTCACTAGAACAGAAAAATCACACCAGAGAGATACCTGCTGTATTTACTGACAAGCAGGAGAAAGGAGCACTTTAAAAGATTAATCATATATCCGTTAAAAATAAAGAAGTCCTTGCAGCTGAAGGTGGGCTGGTTGGGACTCTGTGGACAGTTACTTGCCTATAATCAAGGCAAAATGTTCTAGGCAGCTGATTCAATTCACTGTGAAAAATGTTACCTCTGCGAAAGGAAGCAGGCCAGGAGGCCTGCCAACTTTTCTGGTGAAAAGTGATCTTGCCAGAGGACAGATTCAAAGAGCAGATGTGGGAGGTAGGAGTCAGGGGTCTCGAGTGCGTAACTCTAAACCTCCTTTGAGGGTGGGTGGGTGGCCTGGGCTGTGACTTTCCCCAGCCCTTTCTTTCCTTCTCCCCTTCTCAGCACACCCCTTGTGGCGGCGTCAGAGGGGCACGGCATGGTAACGAGGGGACAGTCAGGAGCTGAAGTCAGGGCAGGTCTCCCAGAGCAGCCGCTTTGCAGGGCGGCCAGAGCCCAGGGTCTGATCCTCCAGCTTTGTATGTGCAAAACCGCTTTTTGCTAGTGTAGTTAGGGTTGGAGGGAATCAACAACTAGATAGCAGTCAGGAGGGACTGATGTGTAGACCCGAAGGCCAGGTTTTTAACTAATGTAGGAACAGAAATGGCCAACGCACTGTGACTTTTATGTCAGCAGGTGGGTGCGTGTTCTCCCTGATGGAGATGCTGTAGGGGAAATTAACAGAAATCGGAATCATATTTCACGAGCATGCTATTAGAACATCAGGAAATAGAATGCTACTTTGGATGGCATTAATGGCCAGTGTCATCAACCTGTAAAGATGTGATGCAATTAAATCTCTCTCTCAATTTTCATATTTAGTGAAAAATGTACTGAGCATCCTGCTTTGACTTGAAAGATATTCTGTCATTTAAGGGAATTGTGAGACAATCTCTGGGAGTATAGATGTCATTAATTCAGCTCTCAGAGGGGAATATTGTTCTGACTCTGCAGGCTTCAAAAGTGCTGGTATTGTGCACCAATTTTGCTCCTGAAAGAAATGTGAGCATGCGTATATGTGTGTGATCCTTTATATCATATATTAATATTCTTAAACTTTTTAGCACAAAATATGGATATTGTTTCTCACTTTCTCACTTGCTGTCATGTTGTACAGTTCAACTTGCCTTTGAAAAAAGAAAGAAATTAAATTTCTCTGACATAGAATATGATTAATAGGTGCTCAGCTTTAGTTTCTTATATATATAGTCATATAGTTAAGAAAGCACTCATATCCCAATGGCTAACCATTAATATTAGAACAGTAAAAATAATAAAGAATAGTAACAGCAAATTTATAACATTGATGTTGAATACAAGCAATGTAAATTACATCTAACTTAGGGGCTTCCCTTGTGGCTCAGCTGGTAAAGAATCTGCCTGCAATTCGGGAGACCTGGGTTCAATCCCTGGATTGGGAAGATCCCCTGGAAAGGCTACTCACTCCAGTATTCTGGCCTGGAGAATTCCATGGACTAGGAGTTGTAGAGTCGTACACGACTGAGCAACTTTCACTTTAAGAATAATGTAGGAAAATTTATTTCTAATTATTACAAATCACAATCCTTTAATTAATAACTTGTGGTAAGTTTTTTCTCTAATTAACCTATACTATAGAGTTTTATCTTATTATAATATGCATGCTTACAGCGCTTGTCTATATGTATATATCACACGCCTGAATACACGTGTTCACATGTATGTGTGTATGTATACAGAGAGGTATGTGTGTGTGTCTTTATTTTACAAACTCATACAGCGGTTATTATATTATGATAAATTAAAAATGCAAAGTATGCTTATTGAAAGGCCCTACACAAGTAATGAAACTGAATGGATTTTTAAAATCTTAAAACAATTTTAAAAATTCTCCTTTCATAGATCAATGAAACAGAATACAGACCCAGAGGCAGACACACACAAATTTGCTCAACTGACTTTTTTAAACAGCTGTTAATTTTTTTACTTTTATTAAAAAATTAGATTTAACTACTGGACTATCAGGGATGTCCCTCAACTGATTTTTTTCCCCTGAGGCAGTGGCAAGACTTTATTTTTCAATGACATTTATATACTGTCTCCTTTCATAATTTGAGACACTATAATGATTTTTGTTATAAATTTCTTCATAAATATTCTTACTGATGGATGATGCATTTATTTTTGATAAAGATACAAAACCATTCATTAGAGGAGGGAATGGGGGAAAGCTTTTTCAGCAGCTGGTGCTAGAGAAATTAAAAATCCAAGGGCTGAAAGCAGAAACTGGACTAAACCTATGCCTTATACAAAAATTAGCTCTAAATGAATCACGAACTTAAATATGAATACTAAAACTATAAAATTTTTTAAAATCCTAGGAGGAAAAACTTGAGGATATAGGTAAAGAATTTACAGACTTGCCGCCAAAACACAATCCATAAAAATATTGCTTTATTAGACTTTATCAAAATTAAAAACTTGTTCTCTGCAAAGGACCATATGAAGAAAGTAAAAGACAAGTAACAGAAAATACAAACCATATGTTCAACAGAGGACTAATATCTAGAATAATTCTCAAACTCAACAGTGAAAAAAAAAAAAAGAAATCCAAATAGAAATGTGTAAGACCTTAACAGGAATGCTGGCAACTGGAAACCTGGAAAAATGTTCAACATCATCAGGTATCAGAGAAATGCAAATTAAACCCACGATGAACCATTGCTCTGTACCTGTCAGAACGTCTAGAGTGAAAATAGAGATGGCATCAAATGCTGACAAGGACGAGGAGCAAACGGACTGCTCCCACACTGACGGTGGGGATGCAAGTGGCCTGGCCGTTCTGGAAAACACTTTAGAAGCTTCTTCTAAAACTAAACATGCAGATACAATACAGTGTAGCAGTGGTATCTGTGGGCATTTATCCCAAAGCAATGAAAGCTTATCTTTATACCAAAATATATACAAATGTTTATCATAGCTTTATTCATTAATAACGCCAAATAGGAAACAGTCCAGACGTCCTTACAAAGACAAATGTTAAACAAACTTTGGTATTTCCATACCATAGAATGCCACTCACATTAGAAAAGATAAACTATTGCTATTCATCCAACAACTTATATCAATCTCCAAGGTATAACAGTGAAAAAAGCCAATAAAAAAGTTACATACTTTATGATTTATGATTCCACTTACAGAACATTTGTCAAATAATGAAAATTTAGCAGTGCAGAGTGTATTAGTGGTTGCCAAGGCTTAGGGAGGGCTTCCCTTGTGGCTCAGACAGTAAAGAGTTCATCTGCAATGCAGGAGACCCAGCTTCCACCCCTGGGTCAGGAAGGTTCCCTGGAGAAAGGACTGGCTACCTGCTCCATTATCCTTGCCTGGAGAATTCCATGGACAGAGTAGCCTGGCAGGCTAAGAATCAGACATGACTGAGGGACTAACATTTTCAAGGATTAGGGGCTCGGAGGAGGAAGGGGTGTGATGGGTTTGGCAAAAAAGGGAGTGCGGTTTTCAAAGAGGAAAAAAGATACAGATCTACCCTGTACCCAGAGTGTAATGGACACACATGTGATAACACTGCATGGAACTGAGCACACACAAGGGCTAATGATCTGTGTCAATGTCAGTATTCTGACTGTGACGTTACACTACTGCTTCCTAAGATGCTACCGTGCGGGAAACTGGGTAAAGTTTAAAAACAAGCAGGGTCTCTGTATTGTTACTTATAAATTCTCTATATGCAAAACTACCTTAATAAACATTTCAACGAAAGGCTAAATCCCCTTTTTTTCATTGATTTCTTGGAGACGGACCTTTTGGGGTTGCCCTTAGTAGAAGATAGTGGGTGCGCTCAGTCAAGGCTGGTTCTAATTCTTCGGTCAGGTTTTACATGGGCTGTGAGTCTTGTGTGGACCATAATCCGCCTGTTTAACACAGCCCAGCCTTGATGACATCATAGTCTCAAAGCTAACCATCCATGAGAAGTACACAGATTTTTTACAGCTTTCTTCTCTGCTACATTGTCTTAAGATAGATCCCGTGAAGAACCTTCCGTCTCTCTTGCCTGAGGCCATGCCCAGAGCTCTGGATGTCTCAGCAAGCCCATGCTTTTGGTTTGATTGTCTAGTGCTACATTCTCAGAAATGCCAGGGGTTTTTTGTTTTGTTTCATTTATTTCTTTAAGTATACAGAAGCTCGAGTGTCTTTTCAAGAGCCCACAATGAGTTCAGAATCAGAGTGTACTTTTGTACTTTTCTAACCACAAGAAGTTGAAGCTCAGTTCAGTCGCTCAGTCGTGTCTGACTCTTTCTGACCCCGCGGACCTCAGCACACCAGGCTTCCCTGACCATCACCAACTCCCAGAACTTGCTCAAAGTCAAATCCATGGAGTCGGTTATGAAGAAGTTGAAGGATATTATCAATACCTTCACGATTATAATAATAAAAGAATCTCTCTATATATATCTCCTAGAAATATAGGCTCTGAAATGTATTCACAAAATGTTCACACAGTAATAATTACAACTGCAGAGTAAGCCTGCCCTATATAAAGTGAGTATCGTGCTTAGTTCCACAGACTTCTTTTACCACACAGCCCTTAACTTTCCCCTCTTTTCTCTTAAGCTATGGAGAAAAATTAAAAAAAAAAATTAGTATTCTCCCGAGTGATGTTCTATTCTTCCCCTTTGGAGCAGAAGTCCCTCCAGGGCTTCAAGGATATCAATTTATTCAGCAACGAGGCAGAGCTTTCCCCGAGAGTTTCTGTTACATAACGTTGAGAGAGCTGTCCTCAATAGCACAGGCTGGAGATTACATTAAAGGAGATGCCAACGGCTCCTGTTGAGAATTAGGACAACCTCACTATTCACTGCTCAGGCTCAGACTTTTCTTGGCTCTGATGATCATCTGGAATCTCCTTTCTCCCTCAACTGGGCCCCCCTCTAACTCATTTTGAAGTTCTGATGCCTCCACTGCTTCCATCCTAAAACTTGGAAAAAGAAGAAAAAAAATTGCAAAATATCTTTAGTGCCTTGCGATTACCGCAGGGCTGCCCTGGCGCTCACTGACTCTCTAATGAATCTTCCAGTGTGTTCACTGGCGCTGGCCTCTGCTGTAGCCGGGCTGAGCCGTGGAAGACTTCATCCTAACATAACCCGAGAATGTTAGGAACCAGAACAGAAAGCTGCTTAGCCCCTAACTCCTAAGTCTGTGGGTTCTAGTGTTTTATCTTTACGGTTTCCCCAATGATGGGAGTAAAGCGGGGTGCTCTCTAGTTCATTAGACAGGATGTGCGTATATGAAGCTACCAGGAAGGTATTTTATAAATGAATGCTGATATTCCCTTTCCAATGTAATTAGATATTCTGTTTCTATCTAAGGTCCTTATTACGCCAAAAAAGAATAATGAAGCTTTCAAACACGATACAGCTGGGCAGATTTCAGCATCCTCACAGAGAAGCCGGCCTGCCAGCCCTCCAAGTTTCAGAAGGAGGAGGCTGGGGGTGGGGGGGGGGTGGGCAGAAGGGGAGGAAATCTGACTCCTTTGTCGGGGAGAGTTGCAGGGGATCTAAGAAACTCCCCGATCAAAAAAAAAAAAAAGACATGAGGGGTTAGATGCCTGTTGTCTAAAATTTTTAAAGGCAAAGCAGGGTTTAAATAGGGGGCCAGAGGAAGAGGTGACTCAATCCCCCTCCTGCTTTAGGAAAAACCAACTCAGCTGATGCCTGGTTTTATCCCTGGTTTCCCAGCTCCACAGGCTCCACTGAGGAGACCAGCGAGCTTCCAGAGTGTGCAGAGAGTTTTGATCACACAGTAGGAGAAAGATGATGAAACTCAGCTTCAGCATCCGTGGAGATGCCCCGTATAGATCAGATCTACTGTGGGGAGGATCTTTTTGGAATCCTGTAGGCGCTGGAGAGACTCAGAAGCTGTTAAATGATGCAGTTTAAAAAGAGGTTCCTGTGCCTTATATGTGGAATCTTAAGGGGAAGAAAAGGGAGATACAAATGAACTTACAAAACAGAAAGAGACTCACAGTCTTAGAGAATGAACTTATGGCTGCCTGCGAGGAGGGATGGGGGAAGGGATAGTTAGAGAGTTTGGGATGAACATGTACACTTCAAAATGGATAACCAACAAGGAACTATTCTAGAGCGCATGGAATTCTGCAATTGTTATGTGGTAGCCAGAGAGGAGGGGGGTTTGGAGGAGAATGGACACATGTATATGTATGAGTCCCTTAGATGCTCACCTGTAAACTATCACAAGATTGTTTGTTGCCTAGCAATGTTGTTGTTTAGTCGCTAAGTCAGGTCCGACTCTTCTGTGATGCCATGGACTGTAGCCCACCAGGTTCCTCTGTCCATGGGATTCTCCAGGGAAGAATACTGGAGTGGGTTGCCATTTCCTCCTCCAGGGGATCTTCCCCACCCAGGGATCAGCCTGTGTCTCCTGCTTTGGCAGGTGTATTCTTTACCACTGAGCCAATAGAGCAACCCAAACACAAAATAAATAGGTTTAAATTTTTTAAAAAAAAAATAAAAAGAGATCATACAGATGATGCACAAGACCCACACTAAACACCTGCTGCCTTGAGGATGGGTGTTGGCAGTCCGGGGGCGGGGGGCGGGATGGGCTGTGGAGGCAGAGAGCTGAGGGTGGGGAAAAGAACAGGGGAACTGAAACCTGGAACCCGGCTTTGGCTGTGTAATTGGGGCCAAATCAGTTGACTGGTCTGAGCATCTGTACCCTTTCCTTAAAATGTGTATGAAACCCACTGCACTAAGTTGATGTGGAATTTAAATAAGGACCAGACAACATGTCCAGCACATGGTCACGATCAACAACTTGTAGCCCCTTCCCCAGACCTGTTTCCCGAGCAAAGCCCCCACCATCTAAAGCAATGCTTTGTTAACTCATACATCAAAGACGCTAGGAACACCTCTTCAGTGTCCATTTGATATTCCTTGTGGTAAACTGAGTAAGGACTTTTTGCTGCTGCTGCTAAGTCGATTCAGTCGTGTCCGACTCTGTGCGACCCCATAGACGGCAGCCCACCAGGCTCCCCCGTCCCTGGGATTCTCCAGGCAAGAGTACTGGAGTGGGGTGCCATTGCCTTCTCCGAAGCACTCTTTAAGAATATGTAAATCTAGATTTCCTGATAGACTCTGCATTAGGTGGTTGATTGGAGGGAACACACCAGCCGATCGTCCTTTTAATCTTGGAGGCCTCAGTTTAATTACTGTCCACGAATCCTCAGTTTAATTACTCAGCTCAGAACTCAAGAGGAGTTGTATGACTCCAGCCCTGGGTGAGCCAGCTGCTTAAGAACGTAGGGATGGGGAAAGTTATGCCTTTCAGCTCCTTTCCACTCTTCCGTCCCGGGAGGAGTTGCGGCCATGAAGAGGGAGGCACGAGCAAAGCTGGGGGAGTGGGCTCCCTGCAGAGCCTCACCCAGGTCACCCCTGCATTCTCTTTACTAAGGAATGTGCATAAGAAATGTGTCTTCTTCCCAGTGACTTATTTCACTCCATCTGGTAGCCTCTAGTTGCCTCCATGTTGCTGCAGATAGCATGATTTCATTCTTTTTAATGGCTGAGTAGTATTCCATTGAGAAAACCAAATACCATGCATCACTGTATATGGGATCTAAAATATAAGACAAGTGAGCCTGTCTACGAAACAGAAACAATTCACTGACACCGAGAACAGACTTGTGGTTGCCAAGAGGGAGGAGGCTGGGGGAGGGGTGGAGGGGAGGTAAAGTGAAAGTGAGGTCGCTCAGTCACATCTGACTCTTTCCACCCCACGGACTGCAGCCCACCAGGCTCCTCTGTCAATGAGATTCTCCAGGTAAGAATACTGGAGTGTGTTGCCATTTCCTTCTCCAGGGGATCTTCCCAACCCAGGGATCGAACCCGGGTCTCTCGCATTGCAGGCAGACGCTTTATCGTCTGAGCCACCAGAGAAGCCTCCAGGGAAGCCCAGGAAGTGGGAGATTGGGGCTAGCAAATGTAAGCTTTTGTATATAGGATGAAAAAACAACAAGGTCCTACTGTATAGCACAGAGAACTATATTCAGAATCCTATGATAAAATATAATGAATAAAACATAAAAAAGAAGGTGTATATGTACATAAGAGCGTCCTTGGTGGCTCAGATGGTAAAGAATCCATCTGTACTGCAGGAGACCCAGGTTCAATCCTTGGGTTCGGAAAATCCCCTGGAGAAGGGAATGGCTACCCATTCCAGTATTCTTGCCTGGGAAATCCTATGGACAGAGGAGCCGAGTGGGCTACAGTCCATGGAATCACAAAGAGTAGGACACTACTGAGCAACTAACGCTGTCAGTTTCCACTTTCAATTTCCATGAACTGAAACATTTCTGTTCCCCTTAAACAACCCCTACAGCAGTGAGTTTAAGATCAAAGGTGACTTCATGTGTATAACTGAATCACTTTGCTATACAGCAGAAATTAACAAAACATTGTAAATCAACTATACTTCAATTTAAAAAAAATTTTAAAAAGTGTAAAGAAAAGACCTGTTTATAAGAATAGATATTCGAAAAACAAAATTAGCATTTTATTTAGCATTAGCAAAATATCTGCATAATAATAGTAACATCAACACTTACAGACTGGGGCTGTGTGACTGGCCCTCCTCTCTCTAGGCTCATTATAACTCATTATTAACTTACACCATCTGCCCAACGACTCCACAAAGGAGGTACTGTTATCATCCTCATTTTAGGGATTAAGAAACTCGGACCCAAGAGAGAGTCAGTGAATCATACAAGATCCCAGAGTCAATGGCAAGGATCTGGACCCAAGGCAGACTGGATCCTAAGTCTGGGCTCTCGACTGTTCATTTGTTTCATTGGTTAATATCCCGTGGATGATTTGTACAGTTTTCTTGCTCAGAGAAAAACCTTTCCCTAATCCCAAATCTTAAACCTTTAGATCTATTTGTTCAGTGTGTTTGCAAGGAATTAAGTAGCTGGAATAGTCTCCGCTGAGAGTGGTTATGACTAAATTTGACATTCAGGTGTATGAAGGTTTGTTGATTTTATTTCCAAGTGAAATAACCTTTCTGTTGGTTTTATTGGT
Source organism: Moschus berezovskii (assembly GCF_049115385.1). Lineage (NCBI taxonomy): Eukaryota > Metazoa > Chordata > Mammalia > Artiodactyla > Moschidae > Moschus > Moschus berezovskii. The sequence goes on along the minus strand of NC_142477.1, from coordinate 11,404,299 downwards.
GATGATGTTTTAGCAATTTGTTCAATGGCAGATAAGTCCCACTGAAGTTACTCATGTTACGAAATGGAAGAAAAGTCTATTCCTTTCATTAATGTCTCTTAGGTTGTAAAACCCTAACCACAGAGCATCCTGCAGACACCACCCAGGGGACAGAGCCAGCCAGGTGGGCCTCGGGCTAAAGCAGAGCCTTTGGGAGCCCTTAACTGAGTTTCAGGGAGACAGGGAGGGGACAGGAAGACGAGGGGATAGGAACTGTAGTAAAAGTAAGGCAACTTGAGTAGCGTCGATAGCCAGTCCTCACGTGGTGTTCACTGCATGGAGCTGCTGTCTGCCCTTACGTGTGGTAACTCACTTGGCTTGGTCCTAGGAAGGAGGCCTGGTTCATACTCCCACGTCAGGATTATCTGATAATCTTACAGAATTCTAGGGCTACCCTGGTGGCTCAAACGGTAAAGCGTCTGCCTGCAATGCAGGAAACCCAGGTTCAACCCCTGGGTCAGGAAGATCCCCTGGAGAAGGAAATGGCAACCCACTCCAGTACTCTTGCCTGGAAAATCTCATGGACAGAGGAGCCTTGTAGGCTACAGTCCATGGGGTCGAAAGAGTTGGACATGACTGAATGAATTCACTTTCTTTCTTTTCTTTCCAGAATTCTAAAAGGTATCCTTTATTTACCCAAAGCAGAACACTTCTGTGGTTTTTTGGTGTAGGCCTGAGAGTAACCACTGATCAGTAGGATGACCATGGGAAAAGTAGATCACATCTCTGACCCTCAGCTTCCCCTTCTACCCCCACAAAAGGCAATGTCGACAGTCCCTGGGATTGTGTGTGAGCTACACAAAACAACGCAGGGGTTGCGCTCACAATTCCTGGCACAGTATATAGGAGGCATGGCTGTTATCTGCATTGTCCTAAAAGTGATCAAGCTAAGAGCGTTATTTATATTTTATATGATTTTTCTTTCTTTAAGCAGCTTCTGATGATGAAACCAGGGCCAGGCGCTGTACTTATCTCCCAGGGCCTCCCCAACAAGGACCACACTGAGTGGCTTATAGCAACAGGAAATGATCATCTCCCAGTTCTGGAGACTAAAAGTCTGAAATCAAGGTGTCAGCAGGGCCACGCCCTTTCCCTGCAGTCTCCAAGGACGATCTGGTCCAGGCCTTTCTCTGAGCCACTGGCGTTGCCCACAAGCCTTGGGGTTGCTTTGCTTGTAAACGCATGGCTCCGATCTCTGCTCCCCCTCACATGTCTTCTACTCTGTGAGTTTTCTCTCCCACTTGTAAGGACTGGACTTAAGTTGTTGCTCTTATGACCTCATATTAATTTGATTACTCTTTGGGCTTCTCTGGTGGCTCAGATGGTAAAGGATTTGTCGGTAATGCAGGAGACACGGGTTTGATTCCTGGGTCGGGAAGATCTCCTGGAGAAGGGAATGGCAACCCACTCCAGTACTCTTGCCTGGAGAATCCTATGGACAGAGGAGCCTGGTGGGATACAGTCCATGAGAGGGCAAAGCATTGGACACGACTGAGCTAATAGCACTAATGATCTCATCTTAAATTGATTACTCTGCAAAGTCCATACTTCCAGAAGGATGGTGCTCATGGGAACCAGGGAATGGGATTTCAGCATACATTTTTGTGGCACACAATTCAGCTCATCACAAGTGCCCTGAAGACCTGGCTATAGACCTGTCACTGATGAGAATATAAATTTGCAAATAAAACCATTTCCTATTAACTTTGTGGAATGAAAACACTGGTTTGGGGGTGACAGTCTGCCACTTCTTGCTTAGTTTATCTTTTTCTGATTCACATGTATTCTTTCTCAAGAGCTATAAAATCACAACCTAACTTTTGGAAATCTCAGGGTTACACTGAGAAAAGAAAACGCTGTTCAGTTTTGAATGTTTGTTCGATTGATTCTATCAGCCTGTGTGTTCTGGCGCGTGTGCACCCTTCGCCTGCCTACAAGGGCGGCACTTGTTTGTGGGGTTTGGAGCACCTGGATGCAATTAGCACCAGCATCCATCACCATCCGCGGAGGAGAGGATGATGAAAGCCCTGAACCGGTTTGATCCTTACTGGAATTTGTATAATTAGCCCGAAATAATTACTGAAAAACCCCAGGCTGAAAGCCTTTCCCCCCTTGTGTTTTTATGCTGACACTGTGGAACACTGCTATCTGCCTCTCAGGGGCAGAGAATGGAAGCAAGTTCTATCTACCTGACAAATGGTTAGTGCAGACTCTGGGTGGCTGCTTCTGCCAAACCACTCTGTCCTGAGTGGGCATCCATCTCCCCCAGCTTTTCCTGCAGAGACGCAAGAAGGGGCAAGACCAGGGGACTCACTGCTGCCAGCAGGGAGGGACTTTTCCCCGAAAGCACAGGTGGGTCAGGGATCACCCCAAATATTCCATTGATGGAAAGGAAAACTGAAGTCCAATGAGACAGCTAGAGAGAAGATAGGTCTGAAGTCTGGGTCTCCTGATGATTGAAAACCCCAAACCTCGCTTCTGTCTCAACCTCCCTCACCCTGAGGTAACCAGTCCTTTGCTGTCTGTCTTTACAGGCTTGTCAATTATAGATGTATTGTGCATATGGTGGGCTTCCCCTGTGGCTCAGCTGGTAAAGAATCCACCTGCAATGCAGGAGACCTGGGTTTGATCCCTGAGTTGGGAAGATCCCCTGGAGAAGGGAACAGTTAACCACTCCAGTATTCTGGCCTGGAGAATTCCATGGACTACACAGTCCATGGGGTCACAAACAGTCAGACATGACTGAGCGACTTTAGCTTCATGCATATGGTACAAATAATGAATGAGTATTTGAAGCCCTTTTCCCACCACGGTTATTCCTGTATTTCATATTGTATTCTGATCTCCCAACTGGTGTTTTCCAAGTGGCAGGAGGTAACATGAACCATCGCAGTTTATCTTTACCATTTTTATGTTCTGCCTGATGAAATTCGGCGAAGGCAATGGCAACCCACTCCAGTACTCTTGCCTGGAAAATCCCAGCGATGGGGGAGCCTGGTGGGCTGCCGTCTATGGGGTCGCACAGAGTCGGACACGACTGAAGCGACTTAGCAGCAGCAGCAGCAGCCTGATGAAATTATGTTTCGCTTGCTATCTTACTGAGCTTCTCTGTAAGCCAGGCCCTGCATTGGTCCCAGAGACTCCCCAGTACAGGAGATGGAGATGGATGTTCCCACAAGAAGCTTAAGTTCTAGAAAGAACGTGAAACACATAATGTTGAATCTGGTGTTACTTCAGATCTTCTTCTGGATACTGCCATGTGCCATTTTCAAGAGGAGGTTTTTCCATGGGGCACTTTTTCATGGGCCTTATGCTTGTTTCTTGGAAGTAAAGCTGTGAAAAACCTCAATGTTGTATTAAAAAACAAAGACATCACTTTGCCAGCAAAGGTCCATGTAGTCAAAGCTATTGTTTTTCCAGTAGTCATGTACTAATGTGAGAGTTGGACCATAAAGAAGGCTGAGTGCCAAAGAATTGATGCTTTCAAACTGTGTTGTTGTAGAAGACTCTTGAGAGTCCCTTGGACTGCAAGGAGAGCAAACAAGTCAATCATAAAGAAAATCAACCTTGAATATTCATTGGAAGGTCTGATGCTGAAGCTGAAGCTCTAATACATTGGCCACCTAATATGAAGAGCCAACTCATTTGAAAAGACCCTGATGCTGGGAAAGATTGCAGGCAGGAAGAGAAGGGGGTGACAGAGGATGAGATGGTCGGATGGCATCACTGACTCAATGGACAAGAATTTGAGCAAACTTTGGGAGATGGTGAAGGACAGGGAAGCCTGGCATGCTGCAGTCCATGGGTTTGCAAAGAGTTGGACATAAGTTGGCAACTGAACAATAATACTTAATTCTGCAGGCAAGATTTAGTTTTTTGCTAGCAGTCAGGGAACATAGGGCCCTGCTTTCTGTGGATGTGAGAGACACTCGAGCTCCCCACTCAGAGCTGTCACCTGCCCCCGATTCTTGTGGCCAAGGGAGCGAGCGTCGCTCCTAGGCTGAGTGTCTGGTCATCTCACTAGAGCCATACTTGTCACCACACCTGCCCACTGCCCTCGACTCTGGGCTACTCTTCCTCACTCTCTGCCAGGTAGTCCACCCTGGTGCCCTGTAAAGACTGGGTCCTGTGAGACGTACTGGTGTCTGTAGAGGTGGGGCCAGAATTGGCTTCGAGCTTTTCTAAGCTTCTCTGAGTCGTGGAGTGAGGGCTGGGTCTGCAGAGACACGAGCCCTTCAAATTCACATGACATGCCCCAAACGCGGCCATTAGACTCTCTGTCTGCGTTATCACCACTGGGAGGCTTTTCACCTTGATTTTGGATTTCTAGTATCTTTGAAAGTATTTTGGGAAAATGAATTTAGAGAAGATTGCCACGCAGATCCTGCCTCTTGCTTTACATACAGAAACATATTAACCTCCATCTCAAAATGTAAAGCATGCCTTAGCATGCCAGTGAGATAAGACGCAGGCCCTCTAGTACTTTAGGAAATGTATGACGTGGTTTGTCTCCTCTGTCTAAGCCAAGGGGGAGATGGCTTGATAGCGCGGCTGTCCCGTACATGGTGGAACAGTCACCCAGGTTGAGATGGTTTTGTAATGAGTTCCTTCTGGTCCTTTGAGAGCCGATCATCTTCCACGGAATAAAAGAAAAACCTGCCCCAGCTCTTTGGGGAATAATGTTGTCATGAATCGCTAATCATCGATCATGTCTGATAAGTACGGGGTGAAGGTTTTATATCCTTGAAACCAGTCTTTCCATGCACCGGAGTGACACTGCTGAACAAGCCCAGAATTAGAAGTGACGCTTCTTTAAATGCAAATTGCTTCAGAGCCATTTTCCAGCTCTTAAAAAAAAAAATGCGCTGTCAGTTCCAAGAAGCCACTCTCTCCTGATGGATAATTCTTGGGCCTATTCGCTGCCAGCAGTAACTGAGCTGTGGCTGCCTCCTTCGTTCCTCCCCCAGCAGGCAAGTAGCATGGTTACCAGGAGAGAGGCGCGTTCCTCTCCCGGCACCGTGTACTGTCTATTCAGACTCACGTGAGTGTGAACGGTCAAGCCAGGCTCCAAGGCACAGATCCTAACCCGCTCCATGGAGAAGATAGAGATTCTATTTTACAAGCATGTGTGTCACCAGGGAACACTAGATGGAAGTGGGAAGGGTACAGGAGCAGAATCCCAGATTCGTTATTGTCACACCGAACATGTATGGGCTGGGTGTTGCAGGTTGGTTCTCGGATGTGAACTTGGAGATGGAGATTTGTGCATTGGGACATTTCTTAGGGACTTTGGCGTAGGGGGTGGGGAGCTCACACCCATGGGAGGGAAAGGAGGCGGAAGGGCTGGACAGAGTGAGAAGCTGGCAAGGTACTTGGCAGACCCTCCAGGATGCTCAAAAGATGGGCTGATTCTTCAAGGTGTCCCACATTGGGGAGGGGTTGCCACGCCTTTATGCCCCCGTGTTAATCATTCGTGGGATGTGGCTGCCTTTGGAAGGAGGCAATTTTTTTGGCCCAGGCAATCACCCAAGGAGACTGAGGATGGACAGCTGTCTGCCTGGTGCTGAGCCCAGGAGCTGGGGCCTCCTCACTGCTAGAGGAAGTCTGGACAGTGCTAGACAGCATCCATTAAACCGTGTAACTTTGGGAAGCTCCAGGCCCACTGACGGCCTTGGTCTCTTTATTGAGAACTACATGATTATAAGGCCTGCTCACAGAGTGGGAAAAAGGGATCCCAAACAGTGGAGCATGCCTGAAATGTTCAGCTCAGTAAGTAACAGAAGTCTTCCCCAGTGTCGACTCTGGAAGATGAAAGAGCAGATGTCATTGTTTGGAGAAGGCTCCAATCTGGCTTAGATCCTACAAGCTCTCTGCTTAAGAGATCAGATTCTTTATATATGTGTGTGCTGTGCTAAGTTGCTTCAGTCATGTCCAAGTCTGTGCAGTCCCATTGACTGTAACCCCCCTAGGCACCTCTGTCCATGGGGATTCTCTAGGCAAGAATACTGGAGTGGGTTGCCATTTCCTTCTCCAATATATATTATATAAAGACAGATTCTTCATATATACATGTCTATAATAGCATTTATTTATGATTTTTGGCAGTGCTGGGTCTTCGTTGCTGTGCAGGCTCTTCTCTAGTTGTGGCGAGTGGGGGTCAATCTCTAGCTGTGGTTGTGGGCTTCTTGCACCAGCGATGTCCCTTGCTGCGGAGCACGGGCTCTAGGGCATGTGTGATTCAGTTGTGGCACAGGGGCTCAATCGCTGTGGCTCCTGGGCTCTAGAGAGCAAGCTCAATAATTGTGGTGCACGGGCTTAGTTGCTCTGGGGCATGTGGGATGATCTTCCCAGACCTGGGATTGAACCCGGGTCTCCTGCACTGGCAGGTGGATTCTTTACCACCCAGCCACCAGGGAAGCCCGAGGGCAGATTTTTATATGCACATTACTTCTCTGCCCCTCACAACCTTGTCAGGAATTGAAGTTCATTCCCTGGTAGAGCTTTCTGACCTCTCCCCACCCTGGGGACAGGGCTGCCTTTTACGTGAACCCCCTTGGACTAGCTTCCTATGGCAGTTGTAACAGATCGCCATAAGGTTGGACACTTGAAACAACACACATTTATCCTCTTAAAGTTCTGGAGGTCAGAAGTGTGTGGTGAATCTTACAGGGCGAAAATGAGTGTGTCAATTGTCCGATTCCTTCTGGAGGCTATACGGGAGGCTCCATCCCTGGTGTTTTCTGTCTGATGAAGGTCACGCTCTTTCTGGGGCTTATGGCTGTACATCTCTCCATCACGTGTCTTTCTTCCCCTGCTCCGCACCATCTCATATTCTTCTCTTCTGTAATTGGCTCTCCTTCCAGCTTCCCTTCACAAAGACACTTGTGATGGCATTTCAGGCTCACTTGAGAGCCCAGGATAATCTTCTTACATCAAGATCCATAATCGAACCTGCAGTGTCCATTTTTCCATTAAGGCAGCATACATGGGATCCAGAAATTAGGAGCTGGATCTCTTTGGGGGCTGTTAGTCATCTTGCCACACACCCCCAACCCTTTCTGTCTTTTAAGACCCATGGCCATCCGTCTACCCGTGAACTTCAGGAAGACAGGGAAGTTCACCTGGCTTTTTCCTTCAGGACAAGCAAGTATCTCTCACACACAGAATGTTCCCAAAGCACTCAGGTGGTTGGATCCAAAGCTACTGAAAGTGAAAGTGTTAGTTGCTCAGTCGTGTCTGACTCTTTGGGCCTCCATGGACTGCAGCCTGCCTGGCTCCTATGTCCATGGGATATCCCAGGCAAGAATGCTGGAGTGGGTTGCCCTTCCCTTCTCCAGGGGTTCTTCCTGACCCAGAGATTGAACCTGGGTCTTCTGCATTGCAGGTGGAATCTTGGCCATCTGCACCACTAGGGAAGCCCCAGTACCCCTACCCCAAAGCAGTCACTCATTGTGAGCAGTTAGCAAGCTGACAAGTGCCCTGTGGGTTAGAAGCTAAGATAAATGGTGCTTCCTCCAAGAAGCAGCAAATTTGCTCAAGGACATTAGCAGTCCTTCTGTGTCCTCCCCTGATTTCATGGCCAAGGACAACTCCACCTTCGGAAAGCATGGGACTCCTTTGCATGGGGTTGGACCGCTGTACTGGTGTGGATTTGCAGGATTTCCTCCTGCTTACCTCATTCCCTACTTCCACCTATAATTTTACATACCAAGGTACTAGTGTCTTGCTTTGCTCAGCTTCAGTACCAAATAGGGTCTTCCCAGGTGGCACTAGTGATAAAGAGCTGCCTACCAATGCAGGAGACATAAGAGATGCAGGTTCCATCCCTGCGGGGGGTGGGGGTGGGGAAGAGCCCCTGGAGGAGGGCATGGCAATCCACTCCAGTAGTTTTGCCTGGAGAATCCCATGGACAGAGGAGTCTGGCTGGCTGCAGTCCATGGGGTCGCAAAGAGTTGGACACGACTGAAGGAACACAGCAGCAGCAGTGGTACAAAGTGGAACCTAAGAAAATAATAATCAAAAACATAATTATTATAGTTAAAGCTGTGGGTTTTGCAGTAGTCATGTATGGATGTGAGAGCTAGATCGACATCTGCTCAACTAGAAGGCTGAGCACTGAAGAATTGATGCTTTTGAACTGTGGTGTTGGAGGAGACTCTTGAGAGTCCCTTGGACTGCAAGGAGATCCAACCAGTCCATCCTAAAGGAAATTAGCCCTGAATATTCATTGGAAGGACTGATGCTGAAACTGAAGCTCCAACACTTTGGCCACCTGATACAAATAAATGACTCATTGGAAAAGACCCTGATGCTGTGAAAGATAGAAGGCAGGAGGAGAAGGGGATGACAGAGGGAGAGATGGTTGGATGATGTCACTGACTTGATGGACCTGAGTTTGAGCAAACTCCTGGAGTTGGTGATGGACAGAGGAGCCTGGCATGCTGCAGTCTATGGGGTTGCAAAGAGTTGGACACCACTGAGTGGAGTGACTGAACTGAACTGAACTTACTCTTCTCAAGTTCTCTTCCAAGGGATGAATTTTGACTGGGTCCTCAGGTCCAGGTGAGAGCTGGTTGAGTACTAGGGCATCACAGCTGAGCAGGGGGCAGATGAGCAGAAGCATGCCGTGGTGGGGGAGGGGGCTCCACTGAGGATGAAGCAGGGCCAAGAGGCTGGTCTGATGGGACCAGGCAGCTCAGGTTCGGGGCTCTGGAGAAGAGCAATTTCAGAGCACAGAGAGTATGGAGTGCTGGCGTGAGGAGTGTGGTTGCTTCCGAGGTCTGTCTGTTCCCCAGCTCTGTTTTCCTGGAGGAACTCCCTTTCTCCTAGTTGCTGGGGGTCCTGTTGAAGGAAGGTTTGTCGTGCTCTGATCCCAGGGCTGCAGGAAGGTGTGTGGTTCAGGCTGGTCAGTCTTATAATCCAGCCCATTGAAAAGGATGAAACGTCCCAAGGGGCAAAGGTCCAACTGGGCCATTGAGACCATTCCATGGGTAACTTCATCCATGTTGAGGATGAGGAGTGTCTTTTCTGGCAAGGGGCTTGCTAAGTCAGGAGCTGGAATCTGAATCTGCAACTGATGCAACTTCATATCTAGAAAGAATTTTCTAGAAAGACCTGAAAGCTCCAGCCTGGGCATAGAGTTGAGTTCCTTCCATAGAACAGTGAAGGCCAGCCACGTCCCACCCCATCCAGCTGCAACCAGTTCCACACTCCAGGGTGGACACTTCCCACCCGTCACTGTCCAGTTGTACAGCATTACATTAAGGGCTTTGAGTCCATGAAGCACTGGGTCCTGCTGGATTCCCATCAAGAAAAAGCACACAGCACTTCCTTGAAGAACGTCTGCAGGTAGAAAGAGAAAGGCAAGCAAACAGCTCGCCTGAGAAAAGAAGCTTAAACACACAAACTTAGTTTTGCTGAGAAGGGTTTTTGACGGCAGATGTCTGCATTTTATCAAGGTGAATCCGGTGGGTTATGGTCACTTCGAATATGCTTGTACAGGTTGCTTTCTTCTTCCAAGGATGCTGGGAGATGAACTCAGTGTCTGATTTAAAATAACTTGAACCACGAAGTAAAACACAGTGAAGAGAAAGAGAGGGCAGGGGCAAAAGAAAGGCATAGACTCGAGATGATGCAGAGTTAATAAAATATAACTTGGCTCATGAAGCTTTGCTTTAACCTTGTATTTTATAAAATTAGTCTTATGTGAACACCTGTATGCAGGTCAGGAAGCAACAGTCAGAACTGTACATGGAACAACCGACTGGTTCCAAATAGGAAAAGGAGTACGTCAAGGCTGTATATTGTCACCTTGCTTATTTAACTTATATGAAGAGTACATCATGAGGAACGCTGGGCTGGAAGAAGCACAAGCTGGAATCAAGATTGCTGGGAGAAATATCAATAACCTCAGATATGCAGATGACACCACCCTTATGGCAGAAAGTGAAGAGGAACTAAAAAGCTTCTTGATGAAAGTGAAGGAGGAGACTGAAAAGCTTGGCCTGAAGCTAAACATTCAGAAAACAAAGATCATGGCATCTGGTCCCATCACTTCATGGGAAATAGATGGGAAAACAGTGGAAACAGTGTCAGACTTTATTTTTTTGGGCTCCAAAATCACTGCGGATGCTGATTGCAGCCATGAAATTAAAAGACGTTTACTCCTTGGAAGGAAAGTTATGACCAACCTTGATAGTATATTAAAAAGCAGAGACATTACTTTGCCAACCAAGGTCCATCTAGTTAAGGCTATGGTTTTTCCTGTGGTCATGTATGGATGTGAAAATTGGACTGTGAAGAAAGCTGATCACCGAAGAATTGATGCTTTTGAAATGTGGAGCTGGAGAAGACTCTTGAGAGTCCCTTGGACTGCATGGAGATCCAACCAGTCTATTCTAAAGGAGATCAATCCTGGGTGTTCATTGGAAGGACTGATGCTAAAGCTGAAACTGCAATACTTTGGCCACCTCATGCGACAAGTTGACTCACTGGAAAAAACTCTGATGCTGGGAAGGATTGGGGGTGGGAGGAGATGGGGACGACAGAGAATGAGATGGCTGGATGGCATCACCGACTCGATGGACATGAGTTTGAGTGAACTCCGGGAGTTGGTGATGGACAGGGAGGCCTGGCGTGCTGTGATTCATGGGGTCGCAGAGAGTCAGACATGACTGAGCGACTTAACTGAACTGATGTGAACACAAGTCAGTGGCATTTTATTTTTCCCTCAGTTGAGGGTAATTCACACTGAGTCCTACAAAATCGGAGAAAAAGAAATATCGTGTATTAACTCATAGATATGGAATCTAGAAAAATAGTACCGATGAGCCTATTTGCAGGGCAGGAAAGAGATGCAAAGGCAGGGAACGCGCAGCCGGGGAGGGGAGGGGTGGGATGAACTGCGAGAGCAGCACCGAGGTACATACACAGTGCTGTGCTGCGCTTCTCAGTCGTGTCCGACTCTTTGCGACCCCCTGGACTGCAGCCCACGAGGCTCCTCTGTCCATGGGGATTCTCTAGGCAAGAACACTGGAGTGGGTTGCCATGCCCTCCTCCAGGGGATCTTCCCAACCCAGAAATCGAACCAGGGTTTCCTGTGTTGCAGACAGATTGTTTACCAGCTGAGCTACCAGGGGAGTCCATACATGCATTGCCATGTGTAACGCAGAGAGCTAGCAGGAAACTGCTGTACCGCATGGGGAGCTCAGTGTGGGGCTCTGTGATGACACAGAGGGGTGCGGTGGGGGAAGCGAGGGAGGCTCAAGAAGGAGGGACACATGCATAATTAAGGCTGATTCACCTTGCTCTACAGCAGAAACCAACCCAACACTGTAAAGCAATTATCCAATTAAAAAAAAAAATGAATTCTGCAGCTGCTCCAAGTTCCAGTTTCCCAGGTGTACTTCCCACTGGGCTGACTTGGTTTGGTCTGTCTTTGAGGTGAAGCCCAGAAGGCAGAGGACACCTCCTGAAATAAGGAGCCACAATGCCCCTGCCGTGGCTCTGTTCTCTTTCCATCTTTGGAGGAAACAAAAAAGCCCCCGTGAAATCAAGCATAATAACGTTGAAGATGAGCGCACATTATGCTTTGTAATGAGGCTAGTGAGACACATCGGAACAATAATCTGAAGATGCCTTTTCTCCATCAGCAGTAACTCATTCCAGGGCAACCCGAGTTCAAGGCAGAGGCCCACGGAGAACACGGCAAAGCTTCTTGGAACAGTTCAGTCCAACAAAGAGAGAGCGTGCGCATGCCACTGCAACCTTTGTGGAAATGAAGAAAAATGGCTTCAAGTATCGAATATTTAACAAAGTGCCTCTGTTCCTTCCATCAAAGAAGAGGCGACGCTGATGCTGCTTTCTGGTTTCATAGGGGACAAACTGAACTTTCCTCAATTCTGAGATCCAAACTAAATGCCTAACTTGCCGGGGTATGGAGGTTTGAAAAACATTTTCTATATCAAAATAACAGGAATATTTGTATGGTAAGACCTGGTATTTGTGTGTGTGCTCACTCAGACTCTTTGTGACCCTGTGGATTTTAGCCTACCAGGCTCCTCTGTTTATGGAATGTTCCAGGCAAGAATACTGGAGTAGGTTGCCATTTTCTACTCCAGGGGATCTTTCTACCATTACAGGGATTGAATCTGCATCTCTTGTGTCTCCTGCATTGGCAGGCAGCTTCCTTTCCAATTAACCCATGTAAGGGTTTTTAAAAATGTTTGAAAGGCCAACTGAAGAAAGAATAAAGAAAGAATTTAGGAAGAGTAAGAGTAGAAAACATTTTCCACTCTGGAAAGCTGGAAGAGAAACAAATCGTATGGTTATAGCTTTTATTTTAATGGACAATATGTAAGAAAAATACACATGTAGGAAATAAGGGTGCTTTCTGCTATGAAAATATAGTAAAAGTCAATACATTAGAGACTTCCCTCTATGAATTCATTTTTCACTAAATTCTAAATTTCACCAATGTAGTGATTTAGAGGGATTTTTGCTGTATCTGAATTTGCACCAGCAGGATGCCTTCAGGAGAGGTGACTGCCACAGTCAGAAGTGATGTTTATGCCTTCAACCCCTTGGACCACTTTCCCTGAGAGAAAAGGAAAGGTAACATCTGACACACCAGGGGTGTTTCAAAGGATGTGCTTCCCTGCTTTGGTGGGCCCTCAGATGGGTTTTCAGCTTTAATGGCAGAAAGTGAAGAGGAAATAAAGAGCCTCTTGATGGGGGTGAAAGAGGAGAGTACAAAACCTGGCTCCAAACTCAACGTTCAAAAAACTAAGATCATGGCATCTGGTCTCATCACTGCGTGGCAAATAGATGAGGGGAAAGTGGAGACACTGACAGATTTTATTTTCTTGGGCTCCAAAATCACTGCAGACAGTGATTGCAGCCATTGTATTAAAAGATGCTTGCTCCTTGGGAGGAAAGCCATGACAAACCTCGACACAGTATTAAAAAGCAGAGACATCACTTTGCTCACAAAGGTCCATACAGCCAAGGCTATGATTTTTCTAGTAGCCATGTACAGATGTGTTGGACCATAAAGAAGGCTGAGTGCCAAAGAATTGATGCCTTCTAACTGTGGGGCTGAAGAACACTCTTGAGAGTCCCCTGGACAGCAAAGAGATCAAACCAGTCAATCCTAAAGGAAACTGACCCTGAATATTTGATGAAGGACTGATGCTGAAGCTGAAACTCCAGTCCTTTGGCCACCTGATGTGAAGAGCTGACTCAGTGAAAAAGACCCTGATGCTGGGAAAGATTGAGGGCAGGAGGAGAAGGGGATGACAGAGCATGAGATGGTTGGATGGCATCACCGACTCGATGGAGTTTGAGTAAACTCCAGGAGATAGTGGAGGACAGAGGAGCCTGGCGTGCTGCAGTCCATGGGATCGCAAAGAGCTGGACACACAGCTTAGTGACTGAACAACAGGAGTCCAGAGGGTGGAATTTCAACCAATAACTCTGCTTCCTTGGCTTCTTGGTTCCTAGTTCTGCTATTCAATGCCCTTTGGGAGACTCTGAATTAGACCCAAGTTACATGAAGGAAGGCAAGGCACTAGGCCCCCATTGGTTGGTGTCAGATGGTGACAGAAATGGCAGGCATGTAGTCTGAAAACGTGGTCGTGGCTTCTGATTCAGGAAGTGGCTTCCGAGGTCTGCCCGATGCCTCAACAGCAGCGGCAGGGCTCCTCTGATGGCGGCAACAACCCTGCAGCTCTGCGGCCAGCAGTTCTGCTGTCACTAGCGCTGTGAACAACTCCCTGATTTACTACAGAGGAGAAGAGTCTGGCGACGGGGCTTCGTTCCTAGGAGAGTCACTAGAGCCTACTTCCCCAGCCGTTCTTGATGGTTTGTGAACATATCCTTTCCTGTATTAGGTTCCTTTTTACGGAAACCTACTGGGGTGGATGATGTTGTCAGTCACTAGACCCTACCTAGGTCAAAGAACTGGCCAGAAATGAACTCCAAAAGACTGAGAGATGCTTTATTCCAGTAATATACACATATTTATCTGCAAAGAAGGCAGATAAAGAGAAGCACAGACTTGGTTACAGGGACTCGGGCACGAGGATTCATGCACCTCTGATGACACATAAGCAGCTACTGTCACAGCTGAGTGGAGATAGAAATCCCCAGGCTTTTCCGTGAAGAGCTTGATTGGGATGAAGTCACCTGGCTTTCTTCAGAAGGTTTGGTGCAAACCCAGCAGGACCCTATGTGGGTAAATCCTCCTGTCAATATCATGACTTTATGATCTTTGCACATTACAACAGGCTGGTTTAGCAAAGCTGGGGTCTTTGGCTAGAAGTTGTAATATGGGGCCTGTTAGTAGGATATGCTTCATAAACACAGTCATGGTCAATTCAATTCTTCTCACTCCAAGGGCTGCTCCAATCAGGGATCATGAAAGCCCTCTTGGTAAAATGCAGGTTCTCACTTTAAAAAGTCAGAGTACTTATGGGAGGGGTCATTTTTCCACACCTGAGTCTCATTAAGGATGGTGATTGCAGCTAGCTGAAGCAGTGCTATAAAAATTATTGTGTAATATATTTTTTCATGGAGATCAATTGCAAATCACGCAGAGAAGTTGAGCATGTACGGCTTGCACCAATCCCCTCATGCATAGTGAAATAGAGGGAGTTGCAGAGTTGCACTGGGGGTGAGGGCACCGGGCTTCTAGTTATGGTTCTGAATAATCTAATTAGCTGTATGGTCTTAGGAGAGCCATTCACCTCTATAAATCCCAGCCTTTTTGTTTGTTAACTTTGTGAAGTACTAAAGCAACAAGCTTCCTAGGTGGCGCTAATGGTAAAGAACCCTCCTGCCACTGCAGGAGATTGGGGTTCAATACCTGGGTCAAGAAGATACCGTGGAGGAGGAAATGGGAACCCATTCCAGTATTCTTGCTTGGCAAATCCCACGGTCAGAGGAGCCTAGTGGGTTATACTGTCTATGGGGTCTCAAAGAGTTGAATACAACTGAAGTAACTTGGCACAAAGTAACAAGCTCCTTTCACCTGTGAAGCCCTAAGATTTGTTACATGTATCCGTTTGAAAAGTCTTTGCTTTTTCAGTTCAGTTCAGTCACTCAGTCATGTCCAACTCTTTGTGACCCCATGAGTCACAGCACGCCAGGCCTCTCTGTCCATCACCAACTCCCGGAGTTTACTCAAACTCATGTCCATTGAGTCGGTGATGCCATCCAGCCATCTCATTCTCTGTCATTCCCTTCTCCTCCCACCCCCAATCTTTCCCAGCATCAGAGTCTTTTCCAGTGAGTCAACTCGTCGCATGAGGTGGCCAAAGTATTGGAATTTCAGCTTTAGCATCAGTCCCTCCAATGAACACTGAGGATTGATCTTTAGAATGAACTGGTTGGATCTCCTGGCAGTCCAAGGGACTCTCAAGAGTCTTTTCCAGCACCACAGTTTAAAAGCATCAATTCTTTGGCGATCAGCTTTCTTATTCATCCCCTGGATGAAAAAACCTTCCTCCATCAAGTAAGAGAAAACTGGTCTTGTAGTGAAAACAAAACTGGCAATGGAATAAAACTAGAATGTAAAATGTAGCTCCTGAATGACCTGACTTTGTGACCCTGGGCAGCTTAATAAATTCCTCAAGGCTCTCTCTCTCTCTCTCTCTCTTTTAACATAACAGCTCTCTTATCTGTTCTTTGGAGTCATATGCTGAGTAAATATAGCATGACTTGACAGTGTTGAAATTAATAAGATTTTATAATGAGAGAGAGCAGAGACATTACTTTGTCAACAAAGGTCCGTCTAATCAAGGCTATGGTTTTTCTAGTGGTCATGTATGGATATGAGTGTTGGACTATAAAGAAAGCTGAGCACTGAAGAATTGATGCTTTTGAACTGTGGTGCTGGAGAAGACTCTTGAGAGTCCCTTGGACTGCAAGGAGATCCAACCAGTCCATTCTAAAGGAGATCAATCCTGGGTGTTCATTGGAAGGACTGATGCTGAAGCTGAAACTCCAATCCTTTGGCCACCTGATGTGAAGAACTGACTCACTGGAAAAGACTCTGATGCTGGAAAAGACTGAAAGCAGGAGGAGACGGGGACGACAGAGAATGAGATGGCTGGATGGCATCACCAGCTCGATGGACATAAGTTTGAGTGAACTCCGGGAGTTGATGATGGACAGGGAGGCCTGGCGTGCTGTGATTCA
Source organism: Moschus berezovskii (assembly GCF_049115385.1). Taxonomy (NCBI): domain Eukaryota; kingdom Metazoa; phylum Chordata; class Mammalia; order Artiodactyla; family Moschidae; genus Moschus; species Moschus berezovskii. The sequence goes on along the minus strand of NC_142477.1, from coordinate 11,388,063 downwards.
TGGGGTCACAAAGAGTCGGACATGACTAAGCGATGGAACTGAACTGAACGAGAAAGTGTGTTAAAGAAAAGGGAAACATGAGTCACACGCTGGGAGAGGAAGTGTGTGCAATGCAACCGACAGAGCGGCCACGCCAAAGACACAGAAGCAGAGAAGGAGACCGAGGCTGCGGCTGACGGAGGGGAGACAGAGACGCTGGCCGTCACGGGTGACCAGGGAGACGCAAGTCAGACCACGATGGGACACCATTTTTCAACCATTTGGAAGGCAATAATTTAAAAATCTGAAAATACCAAGCGCTGAAGGGAATGTCGGTCTGCAGGACTTCTTACCCCCTGAGAGTGTAAGGTCTACACTGGTGCAGGTATTTTGGAAAGCAGCATGGCATTCTCACTAAACTGAGTCATCCACATGCTCACTATTCCAGCGCACGCATTCCCCTTGACCGGGAGGACACCTGACATGTGGACAAAGGGGGCACGGGCGGAACTGTTCATGGCTGCCCTGTTCACCAGAGACTGGAGACCTCAACCAAAGAACGGGCAGATCTACCATCCAACGTGGAACCCGTGACAGCAGACAAGATGGAGGAACTGCCACTGAACACAGTTCCAAAGGATGTTAGCTGCATGATATGAAGGTTAGAAAACTAAGGACTAAAAGTTTACATAACACATACCTTTTATATAAGGCAAAGACAGTCCTTCTCCAGGGGATCTTCCAGACCCAGGGATCAAATCCAGGTCTCCTGCACTGCAGGCAGATTCTTTACCATCTGAGCCACCAGGGAAGCCCATTTTATAAGATAAAAATAGCTTTAATATTAATATAAATGTTACAGATACATAAAATTACAGTAAAGCTACTAAAAGGTAATGAGAGGTTCAAACACAGGATTCAGGGTGTGGTTGTGCCAGATGGTAACTCTGGGGGTCTGTAGATGTTGGATGAAAGTCGCTTGTTAAGGTCTTTGGGGAGGTGGAATTGTGGGTACTTATGGCATTGTTACGGAGAAGGCAATGGTACCCCACTCCAGTACTCTTGCCTGGAAAATCCCACAGGCGGAGGAGCCTGGTGGGCTGCAGTCCATGGGGTCGCTAAGAGTCGGACATGACTGAGCGACTTCACTTTCACTTTTCTCTTTCATGCATTGGAGAAGAAAATGACAACCCACTCCAGTGTTCTTGCCTGGAGAATCCCAGGGACGGGGGAGCCTGGTGGGCTGCCGTCTATGGGGTGGCACAGAGTCGGACACAACTGAAGCGACTTAGCAGCAGCAACAGCAGCAGCAGCATGGCATTGTTAAAACAACCAAGTAAATAAAAAATAAAGCAAATCATGCATAGCTAATGATGAGAGTGTGTCATGAGGCGAAAATTATGGTTAATGCAATTCTTGCACATGGAGTCCAAAAGAAGAACATTCATCCATAACCTTTACATCACCTGCTGCATTTCAGGTGTGTGATGTTGTTATGATGGCCACCCACCGTGGAGCGGTGGCAGTTTCAGACACACCCACAGCTCTGCCAAACAGGTGAAGTTCGGTTTTGCAAATGGCTTCCTCTCTGTTCTGCTAAAGTGTATTTTTGCTCCATTCATATGACGTCAGTTCAGTGGGATAAGTCCTTGAGAAGCGCTGCCTAAGTATGCAAGGTCCGAGACTCTCCTTAGAGGCTCTATACCCTCTAAGACTTTAGCCATAAATACAGACCAGACAGGGGCTCCTGCAGGTAGCTAAAATCTGACTGTGAGTGGACAGGAGGTAGATCAGAACTGAGTTCTTTCAGATCCTTGGATCACTTTGTTGTTTAGCTGGTAAATCATGTCCCACTGTTTTGTGACCTCATGGATGGTAACTGGCCAGGATCCTCTGTCCATGGGGTTTTCCAGGCAAGAAGGCTGAGAGGGTTGTCATTTCCTCCTCCAGGGGATCTTCCTGGCCCAGGGATCAAACCTATGATATGTGTCTTCTATATTGGCAAGTGGATTCTTTACCACTGAGCCATCATGGAAGCCCCACTTGGATCACTACCTCCATTTTCTTTTTTCCTTAAGACTTCTTCAGAGCCATTTTGGGTTTACAACAAAATTCAGAAGGAGGTAACAGAGATTTCCTATACACCCCTACATGTGTAAGCCCTCCCCCATTATCAGCATCATTCAGGAGATTGGTACTTTTTTTTTTTTAACCAAGGATAAACTTACATTAACACATCATCAACTCCCCAAGTTCATGGTTTACCTTAGAGTATGACTTCACTTTAATCTTTCTTAGAATCAGAGTCACCCTCTCTCCAGCATGATTTGGAGGCTCATGTGCTATTTGAGTCAGACCCACTCAGCACTTACCGCAAATCAACAGCTGGTTAGTCAGAGAGTAGCCCATTCAGACTCAGTGGTGCTCCATCAGGTGGTCCCCTTGCCACTGTCTGACCCTTAGGACAATGGAGCTCATATAATCTTTTATTTTAACAAGTATTTGAATGTAGACTTTGTGCCTCCAGCTAGACATTCATTTAAGAAATGAATGTTTCCCTTCCAGTGTGATTTATGGTGGAGTGAAGGGGTCTCACCTGGAGAGTATTCTACAAAGTGGTCTTGAAGTTCTTGGTCAGGGGACAGCATGTGGTCGATGGGAGGCAAACTTGAACACACTCACCAGCCCAAGTTTCCACTGGAAACACAACAACACACAGATGACCTTCTCTTAGACCCCATCCCACAGAAGCAAGGAGAGGGGTATTGATGCTGGTGATCCCTAAGCATGTCTTCCAGGCAGGGAGGTGGCAGCACCCAGAAGCGCTGCTGACAACAGAGCTCTGAGCCACCTGTGGCCGTGTCTGCAGTGCAAAGCAATGTTTCCTTTTGTTTATTTGCTGCTTGGGTCGGATTCATTGAGGTATATTTTGCATCATTATACCCAGTATGTACACAGAGTAAAAATTCACGCTTGTAAGTGTACCATTCCATTCATTTCTGATAAAACTTACAATCGAGTTACCACTGCTGTAATCAAGAGATAGAAGGGTTTTTATCACCCTCCAAAGGTCTCTTGGGCCCACTGTAGCCGGCCATGGGGTGATTTTTCTCCCTCTGTAGTTTTGCCTTTTCCAGCAGGTCATACAAATGGAATCCTACAGTGTGTACTCTTTCGAATGGGGCTTCTTTGACCTAAGAGGAAGCATTTGTGATGCATCCGTGTGGTTGCATGTGTTTGAAGGTTACTCCTTTTTATCACTGCATTGTATTCCACTATATGGAAGTACCACCGCCTGTTTATTCATTCGCCATTTGATGGGCATTTGGCAGTGAAGATTTTGGCAGCTGGAATTAACCTACCATGAAGTCTTCATCTGGGGGCTCGCGTATAATGTCGGATTAGAAGCTGTCACTTTTTGTCTCTAGCCACACCCTCATTCAATACACGAGTAAGAGTCAGGGCCATGTGAGTTGGACATATTTATTGTGAGACAGGTTCTAGGCTATGCACGTGTATTTCCCCCTTTCTTCCACACTGTATCCTTAGGATGTAGAGATTTATCTCCATTTCATACATGAAAGATTGAGGCTGGAAGGTTAAGTGATTGCCTGTGCGTGCATGCTTAATCGCTCCGTCATGTCTGACTCTTTGTGATCCCATGGACTGTAGCCCTGTAACTCGACAGGCTCCTCCTCCTCTTGCCATGGCATTTTCCCCAACTCGCTGGATTGGGTTGCTATTTCCTCCTCCAGGGGATCTTCCCAATCCAGGGTTTTAACCAGAATTTCCAGGGTCTCCTGCATTGCAGGTGGATTCTTTACAGCTGAGCCATCAGGGAAATAGCTGTCTACAGTCACCTAAATGTTTAGTAGGGTTTGAAAGACCATCCTACAGCATAGATAACTAAATGTTACCCCAAATGAGCCCATGTAAGTATGCTAACTCACCAAATAGGGTATGAATTTCCAACCATTGCTTTATCTGAGCATAAAGAATCATGCATGCCATCTGATGTCTGGGTCCTGAAAGTCAAGTGTGGTCTTATGATCCAAATCTCCTGAGCCTCCTGGACACCAGACACAGAAGTGGCTACAAAGGAAACCATTTCTTCTGGAGTCAATTTCACATGATGCAGAATCAAAGCTTTGCCTTGTAGCATCTTAACTTTGGTTGGAATATGCTATTAAGCTTAGGGGTAGTTTTATCCCTTAAGATAAAGACCATGGCATTATTAATATGAAATTCCTAGGGCCCATCCATGACCCTTGTGAGAGGCCTTTGTAAGTGGGAGCTGTGTAACTAAAACTCCATTAGCTTCATGATAAACTCATCTCTGGTGCTGTTTATACTTATTCTCTTTTAACAACACTAGTAAATATTTTGAGAAACTTCAGTAGATTAATTCAACAGAGTCAGCTTTTAAAAATTATGGATTTGTTTGTTTTTTTTTAACAGTTCAGTTCAGTCATTCAGTCATGTCTGACTCTTTGCAACCCCATGGACTGCAGCACGCCAGGCTTCCCTGTCCATCATCACCAACTCCCGGAGCTTACTCAAACTCATGTCCTTCGCGTTGGTGGTGCCATCCAAATATCTCATCCTCTGTCATCCCCTTCTCCTCCTGCCCCCAATCCCTCCCAACACCAGGGTCTTTTCCAATGAGTCAGTTCTTCGTATCAGGTGGCCAAAGTATTGGAGTTTCAGCTTCAGCATCAGTCCTTCCAATGAACACCCAGGATTGATCTCCTTTAGAATGGACTGGCTGGATCTCCTTGCAGTCCAAGGAACTCTCAAGAGTCTTCTCCAACACCAGAGTTCAAAAGCATCAATTCTTCGGTGCTCAGCCTTCTTTATAGTCCAACTCCCACATCCATACATGACCACTGGAAAAACCATGGCTTTGACGAGACGGATCTTTGTTGGCACTTTTTGTAAATACTTTTCTCTAAACAAGAAACCATATGGAGCAGTCTATCAGACCCATCAGACTGAAGCCAGTTGGAAATTGATGAATTGATCTACAGCATGTGGAGAGGACAAAGAAGTTCTAATTTAGTTAGATCAGAATAGAAAACAGAGCTAATATATACAATTTTACCAGGTCACCAACTCAGATGAGCAAGCAGCATAGCACTTTCCTGTGTGTTACGTTCACTGTAGCTGAATTTACTTTTGTCCTGAGACTCCTCTACCACCAGTGACCACAACAAGTTGTGGCTATTGTTCAGTCACAAAGTTGTGCCCGAGTCTTTGCAACCCCATGGACTGCAGCACGCCAGGCTCCCCTGTCCTTCACTATCTCTCAGCATTTGCTCAGATTCATGTCCATTGAGTTGGTGATGCTATCTAACCAATTCATCCTCTGCCACCGCCTTCTTTTGCTTTCAGTCCTCAGCATCAGGGTCTTTTCTGATGAACTGGCTCTTCACATCAGGTGGTCAAAGTACTGGAACTTCAGCATCAGCATTCAGAATATTCAGGAATGATTTCCCTTGGGATTGACTGCTTTGATCTCCTTGCAGTCCAAGAGAGTCTCAAGAATCTTCTCCAGCACCACAGTTGAAAAGCATCAATTCTTCGGCTTTCAGCCTTCTTTATGCTCCAACTCTTACATCCATACATGACTACTGGAAAGACCATAGCTTCGACTAGAGGGACCACAACTTCATCTTAGCTGATTGTGGACAAGCAGGCATTGCACAGCCTCCTCTCCAGCCCTCCACAGGGTCCTGTCTAAATAGTGGTGTAGTAGGGTGGTGTTAACATAGAGGCAAGGTTGGGTGGAGGTGCTGATGCTTGGTCCTGGGTCATCAACTCTCTCTGGCTTCCCCTGGATGCACTTCCAGGACTGCCCTCCTTCCACACCAGCATCTCCCTGCTTTCTTGCCTGTTCTCTGATTCAGTCCTTGGTCCAGCGGCAAGGTTCTGCCAGATGTGCTGTCTTTCCAGATGGATCTGGCTCCTCTTTTGGGTACATGTTTTATTGCTCCCTGTGGTCAGTTTGAGGACTTCAGGACTGACCAAGGCAAAGACAGGACCCTGAGATGACAGCACCACGTGGTCTGCTAAGTGCCCTTGGACAGGATTCTAGTTCTCCAGCCAGAGAACCTTCAGAGACAGCCGCAGGGGGCCACTGGCCAGAAAGACAGAGGACAAGGGAGTTCTGAGGGCAGGGGATGGAGAGGGTGTGCAAGTCAAGAGGATACTACTCAGACCTGGTGGTGGGCCTCTGGGTCGGATTGCTCTGAGGGGTGGTAGAGGGTTGGGCCTTTTATAGTCTCAGGGTTTCTCTTTTCTACAGTGGGCAGATGTTGGGTCCGGATTCATGGGATATGCAAATTAAGCAGGCTCTAAAGTCTGTGGATCTGGGTTCTGTTGAAAGCAATTTATGTGTGCCAGCAGGCTTTGAGCCAATGGTCATATCCTGCTGTGAAGAAGCAAGGCAGTGCCGCTGTCGAGGGGCCATATGGGACTGATTTACACGACAATCCCTACACAGCACAGGCTCATGCAGGAAGTTTTGAGTCTTCCTCAGCACTGAAAGTGTGAAAGTGAAGGTCACTCTGTTGTGCCCATGTCTTTGGGACCCCATGGACTATACAGACCGTGGAAATATCCAGACCAGAACTCTGGAGTGGGTAGCCTTTCCCTTCTCCAGGGGATCTTCCCAACCCAGGGATCAAACCCAGGTCTCTGCATTGCAGGCAGATTCTTTACTAGCTGAGCCACAAGGGAAGCCCAAGAATACTGGAGTGGGTAGCCTTTCCCTTCTCCAGTGGATCTTCCCAACCCAGGAATCGAACTGGGGTCTCCTGCATCATAGGCAGATTCTTTACCCTCTAAGCTCTCAGGGAAACCCCCTCCTCAGCAAGAGCCCCCATGATTTTTGCTTGAGTGCTGTGCTTGAGTATCAAGGGGGCTGCAAGGCTCCCTCCCTCTCCCAGGCTGTGAGTGCTTCTTCAATCTGTTCCCAGTTGGTCTAGGCAATCTACAGCAAGTACTTTAAAGTGAGTCACAGAGCTGGCAAGAAAGTAAGGATTCTGCAGACAATTAAAATGAGAAAAACCAGAAAACCTGGTAGGCAGGGTCCAGGACAGCCTCAGCTCGATGGCAGAGAAAATCTGATGACTTGGGTGCCCAGTTACCTTGCATTCACACCTCAGATCCAGCTCCATCACTTTCTCCAGTCCCAGAAATGAATGATGTCAGATTCATTTGTGTGTAGATATAAAATCTATCCTTGTGCAAATATGCACTAACCCTAATTAGGCTTTGTTCGCTGGGTTGCCTGCAGTAAGTGTGATAAAGAGAATCTTGGAATTAAATCTGTCCCTGAAAATTAAGTGTCTGGAATGTTCATCACTATCAGTATTGATGTAGACGACTAACTCATTTACTTCATAAAAGTTGCCTAAATGCCTACAGTATTTTGTACTTAATCCCTGAAAGAATGATGAAATTTTTCTAAGACATCTTGTAGAAATTTCCAACCTCACCCAGTCTTTTTTAACAGTCTTCCTTCTGTATAGAAAAGTAATTGTTTCCTGTAGTGGGAGGTTTATTTTCCACTCAATGCTGCTAATGTTGAGTCTATCATGGACAGATCTCCACTATTTTCTCAGGATTTATTAGTCAATTATTTCTCCCTGTATTCTGATAGAGCTTCAAAGAGGAAAATAATGGCAGAGATAACATCCCTAATGTTTGTCCATTATTCACTGCTGCTAGAACATGGATTTGTCTTATGACACACAAAATAATAAGCCATGTAGAAGAATATTCGTCTCTATGTAAGTTTTTAAAATGAAAGAACTTTGCCTGAAAAGAAAAGAAAGTCAATAACCCGTGTAAAATATCTACAGACAGATTTTAAATCTAAGAGCTCCTCCTCCTTTGCTAAATCCATCTTACTTCTGGAGAGAATCTAGAACACCGATGTGGAGATGATTTCAATTTGAATTCAGATTTTCCAGACAATTTTGTTACAGAAAACATCCTATCATTGATCAAATAATCTATGCTCATTGATGTTACTGTTTGGTCTCTAAATAGAGAAGATGAAAATGATTGGGGTGAGAAATTGAAGTGTGGGGAACCCAGCTAAATGTAAAGTCAATGATCTGTACCAGACCCTTCCAGTAAAGCATGTGCCTTTTAGATCCAATCAGAAATACCAAAGGTGTGCTGCTGCTGCTGCTGCGTTACTTCAGTTGTGTCTGACTCTGTGTGACCCCATAGATGGAAGCCCACCAGGCTCCCCCGTCCCTGGGATTCTCCAGGCAAGAACACTGGAGTGGGTTGCCATTTCCTTCTCCAAAGTGTGAAAATGAAAAGTGAAAGTGAAGTCGCTCAGTCGTGTCCGACCCGTAGCGACCCCACGGACTGCAGCCTACCAGGTTCCTCCATCCAGGGGATTTTCTAGGCAAGAGAACTGGAGTGGCTTGCCATTGCCTTCTCCGACCAAAGGTGTAGGTATAAGTTTATACAATCAGAAAGCTTCATCTTGTAAAAGTCTTATGAAGGAAGGAGTGAGAATGGATTTTTGTGTGGGCATGTGAGGCCCCTGATGGAGTTATCATCCTGCATTCAGCAAAGAGGCCCAGTGCCTTTCAGCAAACATCCACGGCTGGCAGCCCTTTGCCATGGCCTGCACCTGCCTCATGGCTGACATCAGTCACACCCAGAAATGGAACCCAGGAATCGCCACGTTTCTGTGGGCTGTCTGATGGATGGTGTCTGTTTCAATGGAAAAGGATGCTGTATTAGGAATTACCAGATTTTTGGTCATCCTGGTAATAATTAATAAGATTTTGAACTCCTTCTATGCTTTAATGCCATACTTGGATGTTGTATCTCACTTAATCTTCATTTAACCCTAATTTCACCAGCTAGATGTGTCAAAGCCAAGACTTGAACCCAGATCAGTGATTCATCAACCCAAAGATTTCAACAACTGCACTGTACTATTATTTTCTTTACTGTTAATCACCATGTGTGTGTGCTAAATCACTTTAGTCATGTCTGACTCTTTGTGACCCCATAGACTGCAGCCCGTCAGCTCCTCTGTCCATGGGATTCTCCAGGTAAGAAGACTGGAGTGGGTTGCTATTCCCTTCTCCAGGGGATCTTCCCAATGCAGGAATCGAACCCAAGTCTCTGGCATTGCTTTACTATCTGAGCCACCAGGGAAGCCCATATATCACCACAGTTCTTTTCAAAGTCCTAATTTAGGATGTTACAGACTGCATCATGTTGCTGTTGCTTCAGAGGAAAAATTCAGAATGATATCTAGGTAACCGCACCTCAGAGAGCAGTATTGTTTTTGATAACTCTGCCTTCAGCTCCTTCTGGATCTGAGATGCCTCCACGTATTCCGATAGTCCTACTATATTTAACTTATTTTTCTAAGATAAGCTGTTCTCTGTATATACTATTTGTTTAGATTTCTGAAAGCCTTTCTAATGGAGTGAACTCTAGACTGTGGATTTTACACGGCTCATCCCAGCAATGTTGTTCATTTGCATTTGTGACTGATCTGTTTCACCCTTGTAGATGTTGTGAAAAAAATGTGCAACTTTGTCATCTTCATTAAGCTCTGATCCTCGAGGGCAATCCGTCTTTAGGAGAGGGTGATGGGACCCACTTGCCTATTATAAATGTGTCTCATTTTCAGGCCCTCTATAAATATCTGTTCTCAGTTGACTTCTTTAGAGTCACCCCCACATTTATTTTCATGTGTCCGTGTTGAGTTTTGTGAACCACAGTGCTCCAAATTTAATGTCAAACAATTACTTTTCGAAAATATCAATCTACGTGCTCCTGATAGCCACAGGAACAGTCAGCAATTTGAATATACCACTGCGTCATCCACTGTTTCACACATTAAAACACATGCTATTCATTTTAATGGAAAGAAAATTGCCTCTATGTAATTAAAATATTTCACTTCAATTTGGCAAAAATGTTAATAGGAAGAGGAGACATGAAACAACTGTAGAAAATATATCTCTTAAGGTTTCAATGTGATAGCTTAAGGCTTCAATTCTGTAAACATGGTTGTTTTCTGAATAGATATATATATCAGTGGTTATGTACTAAGATTTTTCAACAACTGTTGACAGGTTCAACTGGATAATTCTTTGGTGTGGGTGTCTGTCCTGTGCCTTGTAGGATGTTTATTAGGATCTCTGCCCTCTGTCCACTAGATTTCAGTAGTAAGCTCCAAAAATGTCTTCAGATATTGCCATTGCCAAGTATTTCTTGGGGAACTAAATGTCACCCAGTTGACAATCATATGGGGCTTCCCAGGTGGCTCAGAGGTAAAAGAATCTGGTTGACAAGCAGGAGACTCAGGTTCAGTCCCTGAGTAGGGAAGATACCCTGGAGAAAGAAATGCCACTCCCTCCAGTTTTCTTGCCTGGGGCATCTCATGGACAGAGGAGCCTGGTGGGCTAAAGCCCATGGGGCTGCAAAAGAGTTGGAGATGAATTAGCTTCTAAACAACAGCAAATACACATACATTGGGTTGGCCAAAACATTTATTTGAGCTTTTCCAGAAGATATTATGAAAAACCCTAACAAACATTTTGGCCAATCCAATATATGCTTTGTTTGGCTTTGTTATTTTTCAGGGACAAAAGAGAGTAACTAGAAAAAGAAAAAAGCCTCTGTTACCTTACTTAACATAAAAATAGCATTCCTAAATAAATGACTGGGTGTGTATATAGAAGTACACCAATAAACAAATATTCATTGATTTAGGAATGACACTGAGTTAGCTCTCTGTTGTTTAACAAATTACCCCAAAACACAGAGCTTTAAACAGTAAGAATTTATTATCCAAATTTCTGTGCATCAGGAACTCAAGCTGAATGGGCATTTCTGGTCCTTAGGTCTCTCATGAGGTTGTAGGTCAAGATATCAACCAGGGATCCAGTCAGGTCAAGACTTGACTGAGGCTCAAGAATTCTCTCCCAAGACACTCACGTGGCTGTGGGCAAAGTTCAGTTCCTGCAGGGCTGTGGACAGAGCCTTCTGCTCTTCACCATGTTGGCTTCTCCACAAGGGCACTCCCACAACATGGCAGCTGGCTTCTTCCTGCGTGGGTGATCCGAGAGCCAGGGGAAGTCGTGCGCTCCTCGTATCTGATTTCCGTCACTCCTGCCATATTCGCTTGCTTTGCGGTGGGTTCCCCTACTGGTCGGGAGGGGATGACACCAGACTGTGGTTGTAGGAGGTAGAGAAGCTGTCGACTACCGTCTCTCTTATGTACACACTCAGCTTCCTTGTGGAGTGAGGATCACGGTCCTTACTTGCCTTTTTGGTACAATTCCACAGCCGGAATCCCTTTTCTCAGCTGAATCAGCACTTCTTCTGAGGGTCGGCCTCCCTCGCTCAATTCCTCTGAAGAACTCTCTCAATCATCCTCCCCTTAGCCTCCCAGCTTCCAGCCCAAGCTCCACGTCTCACTGTGCCTTTCTGAGCTCCGCATCTTGACCTCAAATTTCTCCTGGGCCTGGTCCTAACCTACCTCTCAGGATTGCTGTGGAAATGAAACCAAGAAGCACATAGAAAGTTCTTAGGCCATGAAGAGTGTTTGCAGTGACAGTTTCCATATGCTCATCAACGTCTATAAAAGGGCAGTTGTTCACAGTAGTTCATATATAGGGCTCTAATTATGATTAAGAACGGCTTATCAGTGCAGCCTGGGTTTTAGTCGCAGTGACATTTGAGTTACTTTGGGAAAATGCTTTGAGTTCCAAAATGTCTGCCTTGGAATGAGCTTTTGAATGATGGCTCATTTAAACTCAAGGATAGTCTGTGAAAGTGAGATTTGTTTTCCTGTACTTACTGATGAGTTTAACTAGAATTTCTAATAGAACCATCCTCTTAGAGTTCAGAAAAGATTCCTGGAATAGGAAACAAGAAATCTGGAACCAGGCCTCGTACCAATTGCTGGGGCCATTCTGGACAGGTGGCTGGATTTCAGTTGGCCTCATTTCCCTAAGTTTACAACAAGTGAGACATATGGACGAGGCAATTTCTGAGGCCACATCTGATAAAGCGCTATGCTATTCATCTTGTTACAACAATAATGTCAAATGCAAAACCAGTCAGTAAAGCAAAAAAAAAAAAAAAAGATTTTCTAAAATACACCCTTAACTTATAATGTCATTTAGAAAGATTGCTAGTCCATTTGCTGTGACAGGTGTATAAAAATGTATCAAGCTATGATTTTTGACACTCCTTGAAAATCCAAATGGAAAGTTGTCTTTCTTTAGCTGAAGCCAGTAACGGTGGAAGGATGCTAGTGATCAACATGTTTTGAAAACAGGTAAGTGAAGGAGAAGAAACAAACACGTATTTACTTTTTCCTAAATGAATTGTACCACTGGCTAACCAAATAGTGTATGAAGACAAGTTTTTACCTATAGAAGTGTTCTAGTCAACAAATGAAGACGCTAGAATACAGCCACTGTATGATTCCAGTGAACTCAGTCAATGAGCTCAACAGAAGGCAACAGAAGTCAACATCGTAAGAAGAGAGACACTCAGAACCCATGAGCCTTCTCCTGGAAAACCCAACCACCATCAAGGAAGTGGTCTCGCCATGAAAACAGAGTCTGATTGAGCTCACTTAGATCCAACAATGAATAGAAAAGAAATGCAGAGGACAACACAACACGTACACAACAGCTTGTGGGAGCAAACAGCAAAGCCCAATTTGTGGAAGACTCTAAGGAGAAATTGATCTTTTATCTTCTCCAAATATATTCCAAGGAAAAAGTGATGTAGAGAGAAAACTCTACTGATTAAAAAAGACATAAGAGATTGGCCAATTGATTATAGTGTGTGGATTGCTTGCAAATTCAAACAAGCTGTAAAAAATACAAAGAACACTTGTGACTTTAGTAAGACAATTAGACTTTTGAATATTGACTGCAGATACTTGAAGATGTTATGAAACTGTAATTTTTAAGTATAATAATAATATTATAGTTATGTCAAAGAAAGACAGCCCATATATTTTAGATACCCTGACATTTATGGGTGAAATGATACATTTTCTTCAAAGTCATGTTGAGAGTAATATAAGGGGAACATAGATGCATAAATGGTGGGATTGGGAAGGGGAGGAGTGAAATATGAATGTGGGGGGTAAATTAAACTAAGATGGCCAGGAGGTGAAAGAGTTGACAGTAGGTGTCAGAAACAAGGAGGTTTATCCCACTATTCTCATATAAATATTTGGACTTTCCCCACAAAATCTAGTTTAAAAATGTGTACATACCAGCAATTTAAAAATATTATTCTATCTTCAAATCTTTACTGTATTTATAAAAGCAACTGAAAATTGAAGTCATTTGCTAAGTGCAATCTCTGTTGTAGGTTGGTCATAATCTCTCTTCCAAGGAGCAAGTGTCTTTTAATTTCATGGCTGCAGTCACCATCAGCAGTGATTTTGGAGCCCCCCAAAATAAAGTCTCTCACTGTTTCCATTGTTTCCCCATCTATTTGCCATGAAGTGATGGGACCGGATGCCATGATCTTAGTTTTCTGAATGCTGAGTTTTAAGCCAACCTTTTCACTCTCCTCTTTCACTTTCATCAAGAGGCTCTTCAGTTCCTCTTCACTTTCTGTCATAAGGGTGGTGTCATCTGTGTATCTGAGGTTATTGATATTTCTCCCAGCAATCTTGATTCCAGCTTGTGCTTCATCCACCCCAACATTTCTCATGATGTACTCTGCATATAAGTTAAACAGGGTGACAATATCCAGTCTTGACGTACTCCTTTTCCTATTTGGAACCAGTCTGTTTTTCCATGTCCAATTCTAACTATTGCTTCCTGACCTGTATATGGGTTTCTCAGGAGGCAGATCAGGTGGTCTTATATTCTGATCTCTTTAACAAGCAGCAGAGACATTACTTTGCCAACAAAGGTCCATCTAGTCAAAGCTGTGGTTTTTCATGTAGTCATGTATGGATGTGAGAGTTGGACCACGAAGAAAGCTGAGTGCTGAAGAACTGATACTTTTGAACTGTGGTGCTGGAGAAGACTCTTGAGAGTCCCTTGGACTGCAAGGAGATCCAACCAGTCCATTCTAAAGGAGATCAATCCTGGGTGTTCATTGGAAGGACTGATGCTAAAGCTGAAACTCCAATACTTTGGCCACCTCATGCGACGAGTTGACTCACTGGAAAAGACTCTGATGCTAGGAAGGATTGGGGGTGGGATGAGATGGGGATGACCGAGAATGAGATGGCTGGATGGCATCACCGACTCGATGGACATGAGTTTGAGTGAACTCCGGGAGTTGGTGATGGATAGGGAGGCCTGGCGTGCTGTGATTCATGGGGTCACAAAGAGTTGGACTCGACTGAGCGACTGAACTGAACTGAAGGACAACTCTTATTAAAATCAAATTATATAGTTATTATTTTATCAATCCTACTGATTAAAATATAGTAAATATTAAAGTTCGTTAGCTCTTAGTTATCTGACTGTGCCTTCCATTATCTATGGTCTTACAGGTATTCATATACATGTATTGTATGCATGCATGGAGGCAAAGCTGCATAATGGTGTATAAATGGGTAGTTTAGTATGTTTCTTTGTACCTCCATATTCAGTGATATCACCATGGTTACTTGAAATTGGCCGTGTTGGGAGTATTTACACCATGGAAAGCAGGCAACACTAAAATCTAGGGCTTTTTGATTTCACCTAAGAGCCAATTTGTTAATCATTTACGAGCACATCACTTATTTAAGGAATCATTCATTTGGTTCTAATAGGATTAAAATGTGCTCATAAGACAGACTTACACAGAGAAATACTGGAGAAGTGACGGACTCTCTAAACCCCCTCATTCTTTCACACCTGTACATCTATGGGTCTGTCTCCACTGTTTGTCTGTGAGCGTCTTGCAGGTAGACATTTACTCCCCAGTCTGTTCCCGGCACTAGCAGAGGGGCTGGTACCCTGGGCAGGCCGAATGATGAAAAGATGAATCTCTACTCAGCATCTTCAGTGTGCTCACCACTGTGCCAGCTACTGTGGAGATGCAGAAGGAACATAAACACTTTCTTTACCCTCAAAGGGTTTTTAGTGTAATTGGGATACCCCACTGGTAGATTACCTCACAATGCTATGTTAATTTAGTAAAGTAAAGTAAATTAAAGTCACTCAGTCGTGTCCGACTCTTTGCGACCCCGTGGACTGTAGCCTACCAGGCTTCTCCATCCATGGGATTCTCCAGGCAAGAAGACTGGAGTGGGTTACCATTTCCTTCTCCAGGGGATCTTCCCGACCCAGGGATTGAACCCAGGTCTCCTGCATAGGAGGCAGACGCTTTAACCTCTGAGCCACCAGGGAAGCCCTGGATTGAAACTCTAAGTTCTAAAAGAGACTGATGGACAAGAAGATCAGAGAGTGCAGGTGTATTCAGTGAAACATTAGTTATCTTGGATGGGTGCTCACTTATCTCAGTTCCCTGTTTAGGAACTTATATACACCAGGTACTTTACTAAGCAATTTATAGGTATTTTATTTAAAGCGTTAATGATACTCTGAGATAAAATTACTATTCCAGTTTTACAGGTGAGGGAACTGAGCTCGAGAAGACTAAGTATTAATACTTTTTCAGTGAGAGGCAAGGCTTAGATTTTGTCTTATACTATCTGCTTTCAAAGCTCAGACTCTTAAGTGTTTCACATACTGTGTTAAAAAAGAGGGAGGATAAAATTTGTTCTTGAAAGACTGGTAGAATTTGAAAAAAAAAAAAAAAACAGAGAAAGAAGGGATATTTGTGTTTTAGGGAGAGAGACGTTGCTGAGGCAGGGTGGTGGGAAGAAAGAGCTATTTGTGAACCAGTGGGGAGGCTACCCTGGCTGATGACTGAGTCAGCTTTGGGAAAAGTATGAACGTGAGGCTGCTTGAGAGAACTGACTTTTGTGAAAGCCAGGCAGAGGATATGGCTTTGAAATGGGGAACCAGTAAGGTCTTTGAAACTCAACTTTAAATAAAAATCTAAGATCATGGCATTGGGCCCATCACTTCATGGCAAGCAAAAGGGGGAAAAGTGGAAGCAGTGAGAGACTTTATTTTCTTGGGCTCCAAAATCACTGCAGATGGTGAGTGCAGCCATGAAATTAAAAGACGCTTGCTTCTTGGAAGGAAAGCTATGACAAATCTAGGCAACATATTAAAAAGCAGAGACATTACTTTACCAACAAGGGCCCAGATAATCCAAGCTATGGTTTTTCCAGTAGCCATGTATGGGTGTGAGACTTGGACCATGAAGAAGGCTGAACACTAAAGAATTGATGCTTTCAAATTGTGGTCCTGGAGGACTCTTGAGAGTCCCTTGGAACACAAGGAGATCAAAGCAGTCCATCCTAAAGGAAATCAACCCTGAATATTCATTGGAAGGACTGATGCTGAAGCTGAAGCTCCAATTCTTTGGCCATCTGATGCAAAGAGCTGACTCACTGGGAAAAAACCCTGATGCTGGGAAAGGTTAAAGGCAAGAGGAGAAGGGGGAAATGGAGACTGAGGTGGTTGGTTAGAGAGCATCACCGACTCAATGGACATGAATTTGAGCAAACTCCGGGAGACAGTGGAGGACGCAGAAGCCTGGCGTGCTGCAGTCCAAGGGATCACAAAGAGTCAGACGTGACTTGGTGACTGAACAACAAAGGTCTTCAAGATAGAGACTACTGTATAAATCACAGAATTCAAAGTACATCAGAAAATATACCAGATGGACGGGGAGAGTAAGAATGGATGCAGATGTTGTAGCAATAAAGGTACAAAGCGACATCAGTAGAATCATAGGGATATTCTTGGGACTTGGTGACTGAACAACAAAACTGGAATCTGGGAATTTGTTCCTAAATTATTGCTCATAATGAACAATGATGATGAAATCAGAAGACCAATTTCCATAGTTGAACAAGTAATGACTTTTCCCATTTAGTAATAAAAGGACAAATCCAGTCCTGCCCTAGAGGAGACTGACTCCCAAGGCAGAATCCAGGGCTCAGAAGAAGGAAGGCACTCAGTACCTTCCAAGGGAGAGGGTTTGCTGCGCACGGTGGTTAGCATCTCATGCTCCCGGGCACCAAATCCAGTGACAAAGCCACTCATCTTCTCTTCCACCGCTGTCCTAGCTTGTTTCCAAATGCCCTGCAGGGAGACGATGTGTGTGTGTGTGTGTGCGCTAAGTCGCTTCAGTTGTGTCTGACTCTTTGTGACCCTATTGACTGTGACCAACCTTTCAGTCCAATGGAGCTCTCCAGGCAAAAATACTGGAGTGGGTTGCATGACCCTCTCTAGGGAATCTTCCTGACCCAGGGATCAAACCCACGTCTCTTCTGTCTCCTGCATTGGTGGTTTTTTTTTTTTACCACAAGTGCCACCTGGAAGCCCTCGGGGAGAGAGAGCCAGCCCTAAAGGAGAACCACTCAGATTGTCAAACCACCACTTGCATTTAGTTTAATGTTCTTTATTTCCAGAAGTCGCTCATCCAGTGAGAAGGCGTCATACCAAACAATCTGTACTTTTATTTCCAGGGGAGACATAGGCATTTAATTACTCATCCCACTCACCTTACAAATCTCTGACCAGATGAATTGTTTAAACACAGTTGAAATGTTTCTTAATGGCAAAAAGGAGAAGAGTATACAAGGGCCACACATACAACCTCAGAAGCGTAGGGGAAAATGATGAGCGATCATCCGTAATAGTGAAATCACAGCTAATTCAGACTGTAAGAGATCTGAGGTAAGGATCACTCTATTGTGATCATTCAGTAGACCAAATGAAAAATAAGAATGTAAATTCCTCTGAAGGAAAAGACAGATAAATGCTGGATTGAATGAGACTAGTAGGTTTTAAAATAGCTGAGTAATTTTTAGGGCTTCCCTGGTGTCTCAGACCATAAAGAATCTGCCTGCAAGGTGGGAGACCCTGGTTCAATCCCTGAGTTGGGAAGATACCCTGGAGAAGGGAAAGGCTACCCACTCCAGTATTCTTGCCTGGAGAATCCCATAGGTTTTTAGTCCTTGAAGATGAATCATATTTCTAAAGTCACATTCAAAATTGGTGTTTGCAAAACTGCGTGGGTGGGGATGTGTGGGTTTTGTTGACCTCCACGAGTCCCAGCTTACAAGCTGTCTTACCTGTGACAGTTTACAGCTGTCATAGTCCTAAGAATATTTCTGTACCCATCCACCCCTTTGCAGAAAGAGTTATGATAGTCAATACATTAGTGGGAAGCCTTCCTCCCTCTACTAAAAGCTCTTCACCAAACTCTCAGTGGGATTTCAGTGGAGTCCCAAGAAACTGGTTGGCAGGGAACAGGGCTTTAGGATGTGGTGGAAAATCATATCAAATCAAAAGATTTGGGGGCAGACAGACTGGAATCCCCAGGAGGAAAGGGAGACGATGAGGTCACCAGGAGTGAGAGAAGCTTTGGAACTCACCTGTGCTGGGACTTCAGGGCCGGTTCAGGAATGTCAGGGAATGCTGTGTCCAGGGGTGACTCTGGTTGTGTCCACACAGTCCTGACCTCACCAAGTAACTCTAGTTAGCACAGCAATTCTAACAGTGTAGTCAAAAGCAGAGACATCACTTAGCTGACAAAGATCCATATAGCCAAAACTATTGCTTTGCTAGTAGTCATGTACGGATGTAAGAGTTGGATCATAAAGAATGCTGAGCACCGAAGAACTGATACTTTTGAATTATAGAGCTGGAGAAGACTCTTGAGAGTCCCTTGGACTGCAAGGAGATCAAATTAGTCAATTCTAAAGGAAATCAACCCTAAATTGATTGACTGATGCTGAAGCTGAAGCTCCGAAACTTTGGCCACCTGATGCAAAGAGCCGACTCATTGGAAAAGATCCTGATGCTGGGAAAGATTGAGGGCAGGAAGAGAAGAGGGCAACAGAGGATGAGATGGTTGGAAGTCAAGAGATACTGGGAGTAACAGGACAGTTTGGCCTTGGAGTTAAAAATGAAGCAGTGCAAAGGCTAACAGAGTTTTGCTACGAGAACACATGGTCAGAACAAAAAACCTTCTTCCAGAAACACGAGAGATGACTCTACATGTGCACATCTCCAGATGGTCAATACCAAAATCAGACTGATTATATTCTCTGCAGCCAAAGATGGAAAAGCTCTATACAGTCAGGCAAACATGACCTGGAGCTGACTGTGGTAGTGAAGGACAGGGAAGCCTTGCGTGCTACAGTCTGTGGAGCCACAAAGAGTCAGACACTAAGAGTCAGGCTTAGACTGAACAACAGCAACAGTACAATGCCAGGTTTTGCTTCATATTTGAATATATACATTTGGAACAATGCTATATAAGAATATTTAACAAAACTGGTGAGTTTTACAGCAATAGGGGAATTTCCACTTGAAACTCTCCCCTATCCAGCCTTCCTTCACCCCCTACCACCATTGTACTTTCAACACAGAGCCCTGTGGTCCTCTGAGGGAGTCGACATCACCCCCTCCCTTAAGGCTCGATGGACTTTGGGAGCCCAGGGAGCAACAGCTACAGTCCTTGCAGTGACTTCCTGACCCTTCACGATGGAGTGCCTGGTGCTTCTTCAATTCCGTGCCTCCTACCTCCCCGCCCTCTATATATCAGCCTCCTGGTCTCCTCACTGATCTTCTTACATATCAGACACACATCCTGTCTAAGGCCCCAAAGGGTTGTTTCCTTGCCCTGAATTCTCTTCCCCAGACATCCACCTGGCTCCCTCTGCCTCCTCCGTCAGGACTCTGCTCTACCCTCACCTTCTTAAAGCACTTTCCCTCCCACCCTCTTTGAAAGGGCAGCCAAGTCCATTCTGTACACTCCCAAGTCTCCTGATCTGAATTTGCTATTTCCCCTCAAAGCTCTAATCATCTATATCAAGGGCATTATTTACTATCAGTTTCCACCTACTAGGACGAAGGGGTCTTTTCTGATGTGCAAGATGCTAGATCGTCGTCAGGCCCATGTAGAAATGCGATACTTGTTTGCTGAATTTACTCATTCACTCGTTCATCTTCTGTTGGCCTCTGATGCTGACGTCAAGGGTTAAAATGTGGAGAATCACAGTGGAGGACCCCCTTTGACAATAATGGGATTTTTCTGGGAGACAACCTGCTTTCGTGGAGCTGAACGGGAACACCGTCAGAAACCTCTCCTTTCAGATTCTGAGGACGTCTGTCTTACTAGCTGCTGTCTTCCTAGCAGCATATCAATCGCTCAGCCTCCCTTGCTCACATTATGCTGACAAAGCCTTTTCCAATTTATATCACATCTGCGGTGTCTAATTTGTTCCCCATCTGAACACTTGAGCATGCATAGATTTCAGTATTAACCATATTCAGCATCCTGTGCATCTGCCTACCTTGGACAAGCTTCAGTAAGATGTAACTCATGCCATGGGGATTGACTTTTATCCCACAGTACATAGCATTTGGGTAGGGACTGACTGTTACTTACCTACCCACCTTGCCAGGTCTCAGCATAACTCTCTTGACTGCAGCTCACCGAGCTCTTTTGTTGAGGAGCTTCTCCTTAATAACTTCTTAAAGGCTCTTGAGTGTGTCTAGTAATGACAACATAAAGAACTGCATTAGAGCAATTGAACGTACAATATAGAATTGTTGCTGTCATTGTTTAGTTACTAAGTCATGTCTCCATTTTTGTGACCCCATGGACAAAAGGGGAGCCAGGCTCCCTTGTCCACGGAACTTTCCAGGCAAGAATCCTGGAGTAGGTTGACATTTCCTTCTCCAGGGGATCTTCCCGACCTAGGGATCAAACCCATGTCTCCTGCCTTGGCAGATGAATTTTTTAACCACTGAGCCATCTGGGACGCCCACAACATTGAATAACTAATGACAATTGAATGACTGTATCCTTAACAGTGAAAATTACTCAGTTGTGTCCGACTCTTTGTGACGCCATGGACCATACAGAATTCTCCAGGCCAGAATACTGGAGGGGGTAGCCTTTCCCTTCTCCAGGGGATCTTCCCAACCCAGTGATCAAACCCAGGTCTCCCGCATTGCAGGCAGATTCTTTACCAGCTGAGCCACCAGGGAAGCCCAAGAATACTGGAGTGTGTAGCCTCTCCATTCTCCAGCGGATCTTCCTGACCCAGGAATCAACCAGAGTCTCCGGCTTTGCAGGTGGATTCTTTACCAACTGAGCTCTCAGGGAAGCCTTATATCCTTAAGGGCATATGTAAGTATCTAACCATAACAACAGAATGATTTTGGAATTTACCGGATTGTTCTATCAGAACGAAAGCCTGGTGAGGGCAGAACTGAGATGGTCTTACTCATCACTGGGTCTCTGGGTAGTAGGTAGTAGGGAAGAGTAATTCTTGCCAAATCACTGCATGTCGCTTCATTTGCTGGGAAAGTTGATGCTCTTAATGGTTCAGAGGATGGGCTCTGAATCCTTGCCAGCTCTTGTGTTCAGGGGTGTGTGTGTGTAACCTCAGGGGAGATTTCTGTGCCCCCCACCATGCCTCAGTTTCCCCACCTGTGAACTAAGGGTGACAATGTTTCCTGTCTCACAGATATATTGTGAAGACGAGAGGCATGGTTTTGCATGTGGAGTCATTCAGGACCATGTTCACTCTTCCTAATCTGGGATCACGGTTGGGGCCACAGAATATTTTCAGCACACTTTTCAGAAGGCACACGGTATTCTGGGACCATGAAGCAGCTGTTCAATTGGTGGGAAATTTCTAATTGGCAGCTTCTCAGACGATCAGCATTGGAGTCCCTGCTGGCATTTCAGCCTCACAAAACTGGCCCTGGTGCCATGAACTGGCAACAATTTCTACCTGACCAGTTGTGACTTACGAATGGCACCTATGTGCTACTGTCTAGACCTTGGACTGTGATGACCTTGGCCTGAGATGGCTTCTTCCCTTGTGGTCATCTCTGTCAGCCTTTATCTTGCCTGACCTTGGACCCGTGCCTTTGCTGAGATGCTCTGCTGACACTGAGCTTACGTCACCTGTCAGAGAGCAGACTTGCCCAAAGTTCTCTGTGCTTCTCTTGTTCTGGGACCCTAGTTCTGCCATCTCTCCACCTGAGCTCCCCACCAATAGGTATTTTATATTATAGTTTGCCAGGATGGTGAGGCTGATGTAAGTGAAATCCGTTCTCATCTGCTAGGTCTAAAGTGCAGGCCCTTTTCAGACTTAGAACAAGCTGTCAGTGCCAATAGTGCAAGCCAGTTCTGCTTCCGGTTGTCACTTTGTGATTAGTACTGCCAATTTCAATCTAGCAGAGAAAAAAGTTCTGAGTCTGCATATCTTTAACAAGAATGCCCCTCACTGTTCTGAGCCATTTACAAGAAACACTGCTGCACGGTCAGATTTTCCCAGGTTATATACCTGGAAGTTGCGTTTATATGACCTTGGAAAGCTCACGTTTTATAGGTGAGGCAAATATTTGTATTTGTATATTTATATACTTATATATGGCAACTATAAATATTTATAAATAATTAAATAAATATAAATATTTTTATATTTATATTTGGCAACTCTAAGTGGAGAACACGGCTTACCTTGATCTTACTGTGACTAGGAAAATACCCTTCACTTCATCTACTTGCTGTAGTGGTGTTATAATCTGTACAGCATGATGATGTGACTCCAAAGAAGTCTTGCAGAATGATATTAATTCTGGCAGACGTTTCCCCCACCGATAGACCCGAACATGTTAGTGCATGAGCCACATGTAAGTTGAAATGACAAATGTCTTCAGAAGAGACTCAGATTGTATTAATGATTCTTAAAACAACTGGTGTTTATTAGCTAAAAATATTTCGGGAAATCATGTCTGGAGCTCTACGAATATTATAAATTGAGTATTTATAAAAGGATATTTTATCCCTAAGAAAAAGAGTGTCTTTGATATAGTACATTCAAAGACTAACTGCTGAGTAAAGATCTATTAAACACTCACTCTTGTATAAATGCGATTAAAAATGCAGTTTAAAGTAAAGGTGATTGAGTGACCAAGAGGAACATTAGCAATTAAGTCCCCTACAATTAATAGCTCTAAAACTTCCTCCAAAATTTGAAAAATTGTCAAATAAAATGTCAGAAATATACAGCATTAATGTGAAAATCAACTAAATTATTCACTATTAATTTTATCTGCATTTATGTGTCTATAATTTCAAGAAAAAATATTTTTGAACAGTATATTATAGTATCTAAAAATAATCATTCATGGTTTTCAATCAGATTCTGTTCTCACACTGTAGAATGTTCTAAGATCTAGTTCAACAGCAAATTAGATAAATGTGTAGTTGATTAATGAGTAAAATTGGAATTCTAAAAGGTTCTAACTTGGGTTCATCTTGAAATAGAATATAAATAATATAATTACGTTGTCCATTTTGTGAGTTTAGTTGTAGGTGGGGGAGTGTAAGGAGGGCTGATGATCAAGGAATAAATAATTGAAGGATAAAGCAGGAGTGGAAACCTTTGGAAAGATCCCTGTCTACAAGCACAGTGACAGCTGTGCCTGACTTTACATCTGCCTCTCAGGAGCCTGACTCGCTCACAAGTACTTCACAGGCACTGACTCACTTAAGCACAGAGAGAAATGATTTAGCCCAAAGACAACAGAAAAGTGTCTAGGTGTGAGAAAGTGCTTTTAAAGAGAGTGATCAGGATTGGGCAAGCCACGAACAGAGCCTCCAGTATGAACACCCGCATCTTGTGTAACAGGAAGCTTGCCTCTTGCAAATACAGAATGTATTTCAAATGATGGTGCTCTTCTTGCATTACTATTGCCCAGTGATGTGATCAGATCTCTGTACTCAGATTTTGAGAGATGGAAGGGAATCAGGGCTCCCCAGCCTATGCATGACAAGAACTTGAAAGACTTTGATGGAGAGATCTAAAAATTAGCCATGTATCTAGGGGGAAAAGGGCAGATTCCTGAAGAAGAAAATAATTTGTCCCTCCGTGGTGTCCACCCCTTTGTGACCCCACAGACTGTAGCCCACCAGTCTCCTCCGTCCATGGGATTCTCCAGGCAAGAATACTGGAGTGGGTTTCCATGCCCTCCTCCAGGGGATCTTCTTGACCTAGGGATTGAACCTGTGTCTCTTGCATCTCCTACACCGGCAGGTGGGTGTTTTACCTCTAGTGCCACCTGGAAAGCCCACACACTATACATACATATTTATGTATTTATTTTATTTATATTATACATGGATGTCCATATCTATGTATCAAAGTTAAGGGGGTAAAACTTTCTGAGAATGATCAGATACTATATTAATGTATTAAAGTGGGAAAAGGTAGTCTCTTCCTTTTCATTTTTATTTTAAAATGAGGCAAATTCCCATTTATCTGATGAGGTGATAGTTTAGTCATTTGGTCATGTCCAACTTTTGTGACCCCATGGATTGTAGCCCGCCAGTCCATGGGAGTCTCCAGGCAAGAATATTGGAGTGGGTTGCCATTTCCTTCTGCAGGGGATTTTCCCAACCCAGGGATCTAACCCAGGTCTCCTGCATTGCAGGCAGATTCTTTGCTGACTGAGCTATGATGCAGTCACGTCTATATCCTGAGACAATAGAATGTCCGGGATGACCTGTAACACACTCTCTCTCTGAACCTGTACCTCCCTGGTTATACATTCCTTTTATTCAAACAAGTCGATAATTTTGTTCACCAAAAAAGCAAGCTTTGCTCTCTATTTTTCCCAAATTGGAAAAATATAACCACAAACCCAACATCTCTCTTTATTCTTTTTTCAAAATTAAAAAAGAAAGAAAGCCTATCAAGAAAAATGGTCTTTTGACTACTGCTAAGCACCTCAACCTATTGTAGGAGAAAAACAGCGCCTGTGATGTAACCATTCAGAACATCCTTGAGCCCTGATGGCTTGGCATGTGACAAGAATTGTCTCTCCCCATTATCCTCACTTTAAGATCAGAGGGAGAAGGAAAATGAACTCTCATCAGTGGAGTGGATTCTCTTGCTTTCTCAAACACATTCAGGTCCGTTTCCTGGGCCTGGGGAAGTAGAGTGTTCTCACTGGAGCGTGAAGGCTGAGGCACAGCTGATGAATAGGATATTATACAGACACACCCCTGTTTCTGCTCCCGATGCCTAAGCCTGCCCTGCCGATTAATTGCACAGGGGTTCCACAGGCATATGGCAGGCTGGTGACTAAGCTGTGATTACTTCATGCTCTGGGGAACACACTGGGGCCCTGTGACTCCGTTTTGCAATTTTTCCATATCAATCAGGACACCGTAGTCTTTGCAGCACAAACTGTAGCCTGGTTCCCCTTAGCTATTGCCAGGTAACTGTTTATCCACAGCAGATAAACCTACCTCCCTGTCTCCTCCAGAAGACTCCCTGATTTTACTGGGCACTTCTAGCAATATTCTGACAATTAAAATGTGCTGGACCACTTATCTGTGTATTGATGGAAAGAACAACTCTACGGAGTGTGAAATTACTAATGAGGCATAGATTTCAAGCTTCAATTTTCACCTCTTTGAGAACTGTCTAGCCAAGAACAAAAAAATATATATCAACACTTGAGATAAAAGTGAAGAAGCAAGTCACTAGGGGAAAAAATCTCTAACAATGAATTATAGGTATACTGTAGGTGTAATTGTAGGAATATAAAGCTAGAAACATAAATAATTCATTTTTTTTCTGAAAGTTTTAAATTGCTGTATTTTGTTCTTAACAAGAGTCTGTTTTATGTGGTTTCCCCTTACATTAGGTGATGAATTTTTTTAGCTCTTCACAAAATTAATAGCAGTTAGACACTCCGTTCAATTAAAAAATTCTTATTTGTAATATAGGATTTATTCCAAAATCATTAATACCAGATAAACCAGTCCATTCTAAAGGAGATCAGTCCTGGGTGTTCATTGGAAGGACTGATGCTAAAGCTGAAACTCCAACCTCTGGCCACCTCATGCGACGAGTTGACTCACTGGAAAAGACTCTGATGCTGGGAAGGATTGGAAGCGGGAGGAGAAGGGGACGACAGAGAATGAGATTGCTGGATGGCATCACCGACTCTATGGACATGAGTTTGAGTGAACTCCAGGAGTTGGTGATGGACAGGGAGGCCTGGCGTGCTGTGATTCATGGGGTCGCGGAGAGTCGGACACGACTGAGCGACTGAACTGAACTGAAAGCAATGAAGATAATTTTTTGTTTTCTATTCACTAAAGGTTAGAGTTTTAATTTTCTCCCTAGACATTTCTTCTACTCTGTTTATTGCTTTGAAAAATTTGAGGGAAAGTAAGAACTGACTTTGTCCCGAGCTGGAGGGAATCTTCCTTAGAGTATGTTAACATGCTTAAACTTGTTCGTCCTTCCTCTGTGTCTCCAGGCAATGGACGGTGAGAGACAAGATAAAAGATGACTTATGGCATCTGGTGCCCAACAGGGAAAGCAGGACTGCGCACCTACATCCTACCTGATGGAAGGCCAGTCTCAGGATCCACCACATGTGGGCAGAGTGAATGACTTGGTTTCTTAGACAAGGGAAGTTGACATAAATGAAGAATGGGTTTAAAGCATCTGCCCATGTGTCATTTGAAATTACGGTTTTCCCTGGGTACATGCCCAGGAGTGGGGTTGCTGGGTCATATGGTAGCTCTATTTTTAGTTTTTTAAGGAATCTCCATGCCGTTCTCCTTAGTGGATCATCAATTTGCATTCCCACCAACAAGAAGAAGGTTCTCTTTTCTCCACATTCTCTCCAGAATTCACTGTTTGTAGATTTTTTGATGATGGTATGGTATGAAACACATGCCCTCCAATGTTCATTGCAGCACTATTTACAACAGCCAGGACATGGAAGCGACCAAAATGTCCATCACCAGGGGAATGAATAAAGATGTGGTACATGTATACAATGGAACACTACTCAGCCATAAAAAGGAACAAAACTGTGTCATTTGCAGAGATATAGAGGGACCTAGAGACTGTCATGCAGAGTGAAGGAAGTCAGAAAGGGAAAAACAAATATATTAGTGCGTATATGTGGAGTCTAGAAAAAATGGCACCAATCTATTTGCAAAGCAGAAATGAAGACACTGGTGTAGAAAACAAGTGTATGGACACCAAGCGGGAAAAGGTGGGGTGGGGTAAACTGGGAGATTGGGATTGGCATCTACACACTACTCTTAAAAAATAGATAACTAACGAGAACCTACCAGTGAGAAATTTTATAGCACAGGGAATTCTGCTAAGTGCTCAGAGCATTAACCTAAATGGGAAGGAAATTCAAAGAAGGGAGGATATATGTATCTGTATAGCTGACTCATTCGAAGGACTGATGTTGAAGCTGAAACTCCAATACTTTGACCACCTGATACAAAGAACTGGCTCAGTGGCAAAGACTCTGATGCTGGGAAAGATTGAAGGCAGGAGGAGAAGGGGATGGCAGAGGATGAGATGGTTGGTTGGCATCACCAACCCAATGGACATGAGTTTGAGCAAGCTCCAGGAGTTGGTGATGGACAAGGAGGCCTGGTATGCTGCAGTCTATGGGGTTGCAAAGAGTCGGACATGATTGAGTGACTGAACTGAACTGATAACTGACTCACTTTGCTGTACAGCAGAAACTAACACAGCATTGTAAAGCAACTATACTCCAGTAAAAATTAAAACTAAAACAATTACAACAATAGCAAAAATCATTTGGCCAACCTCAGGGGAGAAAGTTGAAAGCTACACTCACTACTTCTGCAAAGTCCCTATGAGATACTATATATAAAGGAGCAGTAAAAATCTCCATTATGTGCAGTTAGTGCAGAGTCAAACCATCCTAGCTTTATTCAAAATGAGGGAGAAACCCACTGGGACACTGCAAAACAAAGGCTTGAGAATCAGAAGGAGACAGAGTATATTAAAATAACTTAAAATCTACCCTGTTTCAGCAACTCTTCTTCTACGACAAGTAAAACCACTGACATTCATTTTGTATTTATAGTTAATCCTCACACTTCTGAAAGGGAGTATTATTATTCCCACGTTTCAGATGAGACATGTGAGATGTAGCTGGATCTATGCGTGTTTGCGGTCACGACCTTCGTCTCCCAGGACAAACAGAATCAGAATTTAGACACAGACCTTTCAGAAGCTTCTCATTCTCCACAGTGTTCCACTGCATGAGGGTATTTTCCAGCAACAGATAAAAGTAAGGTTTGCAATCTCTAAATTCTTTAGACATAAAACTCTAGTATAATCTCCCAAATCCTTAGCAATTTATTTAACTCCAATAGAGATTTTTTTAATAACTTATAGCTTATTGGGAAAGGACCAAGTTAAACGGTTCAATTAATAATTGACAAAAGTTTTAGTAGTGTGAGGAATATCATGTATACTACAAATTGAAATTATATGATTATCAACTATACATTCTATATATGTAATTATATATATAATTCTGAGCTATGTATAGATCAGAAAATGAAGCTAGATCTTGCTTTGTGTATGTCTGAATATGTCTTGGTATGTCTTTGTCTCCAGACAATATTTTTGAGATTAAGCTGTAAATGAGCTCTGTTTAATTGGCTTAAAGAAAAGTAAGTGCTTACAAACCAAATAATTTTAAACAATGCATTTCAGGTTCATGTGAACTGGAAAATATTCAGTATTAAATACCTGATATTAATGTTTGTTGATCTAACTAATATAGACATGTCTTAAGAGTAATTAACGTTAAGTAGAATATTTTCTGGAAAAGGAAATGGCAACCTACTCCAATATTCTTGCTTGGGGAATCTCATGGACAGAGGACCCTGGTGGGCTACAGTGAATGGGGTCAGAAAGAGTCGGACAAGACTTAGGTGACTTAGTGGCAACAGCAATTATATATGCACATATTCACCTTTTGGAAATTGTACAACATTCTTATATTAGTCACTAATCATATTAATAGCAGTTTGAAAAAATTACTTTCTCTTATTTAAAAAGATCTATCATACCATCATCTCTATATACTAACATCTGAGGGTCATGTCTTACACATTTCTTCATTCAGATTGTCCATTTCATCTGTAGTTCTTCTTGCTAAGATTCTTAATGTTATATATGCTGCATACCAATACTTCAAAGAACACATTTTTTTCTGATTAAAAGTAGCTCATGTTTAACTACAGATATTATGGAAAAAATTACAGAGAAGAATCAATCATACAAAATAAATAATTACCTGTAAATGTATAACCAAGAAAATCCCTAATATATTTGGTGAATATGATCTCAAAATTAAGTCTTTTTTTTTTTGTTCCTAAATATGGGCTTTCTCAGTGGCTCAGTGGGTAAGGAATCCATCTGCCAATGCCGGAGACACGGGCTCGATCCTTGGGTCGGGAAGATCCCTTGAAGAAGTAAATGGCAACCCACTACAGTATTCTTGCCTGGAGAATCCCATGGACAGAGGAGTCTGGTGGGCTACAGTCCATGGGGTCACAAGAATCGGACAGGACTTATTGACTAAACCACAGCCACCACCATGCATATATATGCAATCTAAAAAATGATACTGATGAACAAATTTGCAGGGAGAGTTGGCTTAAAACATTCAGAAAATGAAGTTTATGGCATCGGTCTCATCATTTCATGGAAAATAGATGGGAAACAATGGAACCAGTGACAGACTTCATTTTCGTGGGCTCCAGAATCACTGCAGATGGTGACTGCAGCCATGAAATTAAAAGATGCTTACTTCTTCTTAGAAGAAAAGCTACAACAAACACAGACAGCATATTAAAAAGCAGAGACATCACTTTGCCAACAAAGGTCCATCTAGTCAAGGCTATGGTTTTCCCAGTAGTCATGTATGGATGTGAGAGTAGGACCATAAAGAAAGCTGAGTACCAAAGAACTAATGCTTTTGAACTATGGTGTACTCTTGAGAGTCCCTTGGACTGCAAGGAGATCCAACAGGTCAATCATAAAGGAAATCAACCCTGAAAATTCATTGGAAGGACTGATGCTTAAGCTGAAACTCCAATACTTTGATCATCTGATGCAAAGAACTGACTCACTGGAAAAGACCCTGATGCTGGGAAAGATTCAAGGTGGGAAGAGAAGGGGATGACAGAGGATGAGATGGTTGGGTGGCATCACCGACTCCATAGACATGAGTTTGAGCAAACTCTGGGAGTTGGTGATGGCCAGGGGGGCCTGGTGTGCTGCAGTCTGTGTGGTTGCAAAGAGTCAGACATGACTGAGCGACTGAACTGAACTGAATAGAGCCTCAGACAGAGAATGGACTTATGGACACAGTGGAGGCAGGAGAGAGTGAGATCTCTCTCTGAAATCACCATATATAAAATAGACAGCTAGTGGGAAGTTGCAGTATAACACATGGAACTCAGCCTGGTGCTCTTTGACTCCCTAGTGGGATGGGATGTGGTGGGAGGTGGGAGGGAGGTTCAAGAGGAAGAGAACATATGATCTGATTCATGTTGATGTACGGTAGGAACCAACAAAACATTGTAAAGCAATTATCCTCCAATTAAAAATGAATAAATTAAAAACTGTTAACTTTAAGACTCTCTTACTTCTCTATCTTTTCCTTGATCATATATAACAGAATTTTGTCTAAATTATTAGTCTCAAATAGAAGTTTTCCTTTATTGATGAAATATACTGTTATTTTGATTGTTTTTAATTTTGCTAATTTCTGCTTTTGTCTTCACTGTTTCCTTCAGTTAGCTTTTGTCATGATTGTTGCTGCATTTCAGTTGCTCAGTCATGTTTGACTGTTTGAGACCCCATGGTCTGCAGCAGGCCAGACTCCTGGGTCCTTCATTATCTCCTAGAGTTAGCTCTAATTCATATCCTTTGAGTTGGTTATGCCATCCTGCCATTTTATTCTGTGTCACCTGCTTCTCCTCCTGCCCTCAATCTTTCCCACCATCAGGGTCTCTTCCAATGTTGGTTGTTTGCCTAGGGTGGACAAAGTATTGGAGCTTCAGCTTCAGCATCAGTCCTTCCAATGAATATTCAGAATTGATTTCCTTTAGGATTGACTGGCTTGTTCTCCTTGCTTAGAGACTGTCAAGAGTCTTCAACAATTTGAAAGCATCAATTCTCTGGAGCTCAGCATTCTTTATGCTCCAACTTTTACATCCATACATGACTGCTGGAAAAGCCATAGCTTTTACTACATGGACCTTTGTTTGCAAAGTGATGTCTTTACTTTTTAATTAGCTGTCTAGGTTTGTCATAGCTTTCTTCCAAGGAGTAGAGTGAGGTGAAAGTCGCTCAGTCGTGTCCGACTATTTTCAACCCCATGGGTTATACAGTCCATGAAATTCTCCAGGCCAGAATACTGGAGTGGGTAGCCTTTCCCTTCTTCAGGGGATCTTCCCAACCTAGGGATCGAACTCAGGTCTCCTGCATTGCAGGCAGATTCTTTACCAGCTGAGCCACAAGGGAAGCCCAGGAATACTGGAGTGAGTAGCCTTTCTCTTCTCCAGCGGATCTTCCTGACCCAGGAATTGAACCAGGGTTTCCTGCATTGCAGGCAGATTCTTTACCAACTGAGCTATGAGGGAAGCCCAAGGAGTAAGAGTCTTTTAATTTCATGGCTGCAGTCACCATCCCCAGTGATTCTAGAGCCCAGGAAAATAAAGTCTGACACTGTTTCCACTTGTTCCCCATCTACTTGCCATGACGTGATGGGACAGGATGTGATGATCTTAGTGTTTTGAATGTTGAGTCTTAAGCCAGCTTTTTCGCTCAGTCCTTTCACCCTCGGGCTTCCCTGGTGGCTCAGATGGTAAGGAGTGTGCCTGCAATAGGGAGACTTGGGTTCAATCCTTGGGTTGGGAAGATCCCCTGGAGAAGGGAAGAGCACCCTGCTCCAGTATCTTGCCTGGAGAATCCTGTGGAGAGAGGAGCCTGGTGGCTATTGTCCATGGGGTTGAAAAGAGTTGGACATGCCTGAGTGACTTACACTTTTACTTTCTTTCACCCTCTTCAAGAGCTTTTATGCTTCCTCTTCGCTTTCTGCCATCAGAGTGGTATCATCTGTGTATCTGAGGTTATTGATATTTCTCCTGGCAATCCTGATTCAGCCTGTGCTTCATCCAGCCTGGCATTTCGCATGATGTCCTTTGCACATAAGTTAAATAAGAGGATGACAATATACAGCCTTGACTTACTCCTTTCCCAATTTTGAACCAGTTTTGCTCCATCTCTGGTTCTGTTGCTTCTTGATCTGTATACAGATTTCTCAGGAGGCAGATAAGATGGTTTGGTATTCCCATCTCTTTAAGAATTTTCCACAGTTTGTTGTGATCCACACAGTCAAAGGCTTTAGCTTTTAACATAGTCAAAGCAGTAGATGTTTTTCTGAAATTCCCTTGCTTTTTCTATGATTCAGGGGATGTTGGCAATTTGATCTCTGGTTCCTTTGCCTTTTTGAAATCCAGCTTGTACCACTGGAAATTTTCAGTTTGTGTACTGTTGAAGCCTAACTTGAAGGATTTTGAGTACTGACTTGCTAATATGTGAAATGAGTACAATTGTGAGGTGGTCTAAACATTCTTTGGCATTCCCTTTCTTTAGGGTTGGAATGAAACCTTACCTCTTCCAGTCCTGTGGCCACTGTTGAATTTTCCAAATTTGCTGGTATATTAATTGTAGCACTTTAACAGCATCATATTTTAGGCTTTGAAATAGCTCAGCTGGAATTCCATCACCTCTGCTTTGTTCGCAGTAATGTTTCATGATTATTTTATTACTATTTTTCAATTTCTTGGTTTGAGAACACATCATGCATTCTAATATTTAATTTCTTTAATAAGTGAATTCACAACTATAAATTTTCCTTTGAATACCACTTTAATTTCATCTTATTGTTTGAGTAGGTTTTTGTCATTCGGTTTTAACTAATTTCTAATTTTCATTTTTATTTCTGTGTGTGTGATGTTTTAAACATATTTGTGCTTCTTCAAAAAAGTGAAGTGAAAGATGGGCCCAGCATGCATTTTTTAAATTTTTTTTTTTCTGTTGTGCCAAGTGGCATGTGGAATCATAGTTCCCCAATCAGGAATCAGACCCAAACCTCCCGCATTGTAAGTGCAGAATCTTAACAACTGGACCACCAGGGAAGTCATCCAGTATGCATTTTGAAGTGTTCTTTAAAGTCTTGGAAAACATCTTGAAAATGTCTTTGGCAACAGTTTGAAACAGCAACAGTCCCGTGATTTATGGAGAGTTAGATACTTTTGTGATACAAATATTAGGAAAGGATCCTGGGGGAGAGGGAATGGTGATTAATAGAGCAAAGAGGTTCTGATTTATCTGAGTTGAGACATTTCTTTATTCCATTTTCTAAGCTAAGATATAATTGACATATAACATTATGTTAGTTTTATGTGTGAATAACATAATGATTTAATATATGTATACATCCTGAAATAGTCACCACAGTGTTTAGTTAACATCTGTCAACTCACGCAGGTAAGTCACTTTTTCTCGTGATGAGAACCTTTAAGATATATTCTCTTAACAACGTTCGAATGTACAATACAATGCTAGTAACTGTAGACACCATGCCGTAACTTATAGCACCATGACATTTATTTTATAACTGGAAATTTGTACCTTTTGACCACTTTCATCCATTTTTCCCATTTTGTTTTTACCCAAGACTTATTGAGGTCTATTTTCCCCAGGGAATTAATTTCTGATTCCATTGTACTTTGATCAGTTAATATAGCTTCTGCAATATCAACTCTCTGGAATTTATTATGGTCAGTAAACATGCCTATATCACATCAATGACTACAAGCTTTGAGTGTGTACATATCTGAAAAATTCTATATTCTGCCCTGACATTAAATTACTTTGGGGGCATAGGATTCTAACTCTAGTTATTTCTCTCAGGGATTTCAGGATAATTTTCATTGTCTTCTGAAATTTGTTAATTATAGGATAATTCTTACCCTATCAGAATTTTAATGCTGATTTTATCTCTTTTATATTGCTGTGTTTTATCATTTTTGGCTAGACGTTGAAAGGATTTGGATTCTAAACTCTGGTTTCTGAAACCTCATTATGTGTGTATAGGTGTTAATTTTTTTTTCTGAGGTAGTTCTCAGTAAGCTCTGGGCGTCCTTTGAAAATGCCCACTGGGGTCCTGATTCTGCTTCCTCTCTGCTCCTCGCGTCCTGGCCTCTGAGAGTCCTCGTGGACTGGACTCTTGTGTCCATTCCCCACGCTTCTTCTCTTCTCTTTCTTTCTCTAACTTTCTTCATCCTGTTGCATTACCATCGGGAAGAGATCCTCACCCTTGTCTTCTGGTTGATTAATTTGTGTTCTGTGACTGTGTGCATCACGTTCAGAGGAACTGATGAAATTTTTTTTTCAGTTTTATTTTTTTTTTTTATTTTTTAAATTTTAACTGGAGGCTACTTTACAATATTTTATTGGTTTTGCCATACTTTGACATGAATCCACCCCGGATGTACATGTGTTCCCCTTCTTGAAATTTTTATTTGCATGGACCGGTTTTTCATTTTCATGCTCTTTTTATTCTTGCAAGACCCTCTTTTATCGCTAAAGGTTCAACATGCCAGTTTCTTACAAGGTACAATCTGATTGCTTTCCATTAACTTCATTTCATTGGGTAATAAGCATCTTTCCCTTAGCTGGGGTGGGTAGCTCTCCATTTGCCAGGGCAATTTAGAATTCCACTCTCACCTCTGTATATGAAAAACCCTGCTGTTGCTGGTTGTAGACTCCTCAGGGATGGGAGGGGCCCTGCTGGGTTCTGTGGTCCCAGCTTTTCTGAAAGAGTGGGGAGGGCTCTGATGCTGCTGGCTGCACCATCTTGGCAGCCTGCCTTTCACCCCACCATCCTGGGTCCCACTAAACATGCAGGAAACTGTCCAGTGCTTGGACCCAAGCTTCAGCACCATCCAGATGGTCCCTTTAGCTGCCTGGCCAAGACGTGTGCCAGGTGTCTGAGCAGGGGCGAGGCCGCCTGGGCGTCCCTCCCCACAGTGTTCAGTCACCTCCCTGCCTTCCTGGATCCCTCCTGCCTTCACACACACCTCCTCTAATCACATTGCTGCTTTTTTCAGTTTTATGAGTTTGGCATTGAGGTTTTCTATTTCAAACCGATTCATGTCTGCTTTATACATTTCAAAACATGTTTTCTAAGAGTTTAGAGAGGATGCTTTCTTGTTTGCCATTGTTGTTTCAGATTTTTAAAAATATTTTCAACCATGTTTAGAACTCTGGAGTCTGGGAAGCTCCACCTTGGTGTGGAGAATCACCTGTCTTTGCATCTTTTAGAGGAAAGGGACTTAAACAAATAAAAAACCAAAGGGATGAAGAAAATTTGAGGAGTTCACGTTTCCCAGGTGGCTCAGTGGTAAAGAACCCATCTGCCAAGGCAGTAGACTTCGGAGATGCGGATTGGATCCCTGGGTTGGGAAGATCCTTTGGAGGAGGGCATGGCTACCCACTCCAGTATCCCTGCCTGGAGAATCCCATGGACAGAGGAGCCTGGAGGGCCACAGTCCATGGGGTCACAGAGAGTCAGACATGACTGAACAGGCACATATGTACATATAGTTAGATATTTTGACTCTGGGCATACAAATATCATTTACATGAAAAGAAAGGTCTAAGACTGGCCAAAGAAGATTAAAGCTTTGATATCTCAAATAATTAGAACACGTATGACAAGGAGAATATTCGGGAACAATGCAGTTTCAGCTGCAAGTGAAGAACCAGTGACGGTGAGGAAGAACCCGGCTCCGTCTCCCACGTCTGAGCTGACAGCACATCAGCGCGCATTTGCCAAATGTCCCGATGTGCGCAGCATGCAGACTCAGCTGTGACAAGCAGGGAGTGAACTGTGCAATGGTTCACACGCATGGGGAGGCTTTACTCCCCTCTCTCTTTTCACATATAATAGCCCAAAGCTGTCATTTCCGGGCTATGGACATCACCTGTGTAAATGCCGTTCATCAAGAACATAGGCTGACATACGCTGCAGGTTTCAACTCCTGGCCTCTAGGCTGTCATGGTTATTTCCTTCTAGACCGGAGGTGGGAAAGAGCACGCCAGAGCATGAGGGAGAGGTCCTAATGGTCTGGGACAAATGGGGTGCCCAGCCCCTCTCCTGTTCCATCATCCAGAACTCAATCAGAGGGCCTTGATAAATGCCAGGGAGAGGAAGAGATGGGGACTAGCTGTGTGATCAGATCAAGAAGGGGACCAAGTGGTGCTGAGCCGCTGGCTTTCGGTACCAGAGTTGACTCGGATGGCTATCAAACCTCACTCCATACCTCCTTCTCATGGGAACTCTATTATCTCCCCTGTGGAGCACACCCCAAATTTCATTTAGTCACTGAATTCATATCAAACTATAGGAACTCTGGGTTATGTTCACTCCTTTCCAACAGGCTAGAATGTGACTTTCTTCTATACTACACTCTGACCTGGGTGTGGGAAGATGCTAGCAGATAGATATTAGCTTACATAGGCATATGAAAGCGTTCATAGGCTGCTTCCTGCTGGTACAAATTTGGGGCCCTCCACACTGTCTGATCTTGAAGCTGAAACTCCAATACTTTGGCCACCTGATGCGAAGAGCTGACTCATTGGAAAAGACCCTGATGCTGGGAAAGATTGAGGGCAGGAGGAGAAGGGGACGACAGAGGATGAGATGGTTGGATGGCCTCACTGACTCAATGGACATGGGTTTGGGTAAACTCTGGGAGTTGGTGATGGACAGAGAGGCCTGGTGTGCTGCAGTTCATGGGGTCGCAAAGAGTCGGACATGACTGAGTGACTGAACTGAACAGTATCTTAGAGTCACTGGCTTTTTTTGAGCCATTCCAGAGATTTCTTGGGCTTTCCATGATGCACTGGTGGTATAGAACCCGCCTGCCAATGCAGGAAACGTAAGAGACCTGGGTTTGATCCTTGGGTTGGGAAGATCCCCTGGAGGAGGGCATGGCAATGCACTCCAGGATTCTTGTCTGGAGAATCCCATGGACAGAGGAGCCTGGTGGGCTACAGTCCATGGGTTTGCAGAGAGTTGGAAATAATAAGCGACTTGGCACACACACACACAGATGTTTCTCAGGCAACATAATTCTCCAAATAACAATAAAATTTTGATCTATTTACTTACGGTTTATGTCATGTGTCAATATACACACACACCCTCAATTCTCCAAAGACAATTTTTTTAAAATCTACATTAAAAAATTTCTCTCTCTTCTGCTCTCAGCATCTGCTCCTTTCATAACATCTGAAACAAGTAAGCTCGGGGGGGAAATTACACGTAATTTCTTGTTTGCATCTCTGTCTTTCAAAACCTTTTGCAGACTTATTCCTAGCCATTGAGGTTAAGAAGTCTCTATAAAGTTTGAAATTTCTAGACTCCAAGATTTTATGTTTCTTCCTCCAAACCAATCCATTCTTTGTCAATTGCTTCTTTGTTCTTTTTGAAATAACTTGTGAACACAGCAAGTAACGATCATCATACAGTGACATTTCTGGCTTTTCCCACCTCTTGTCCCCCAGCTATCGGTCCAACGAGTACTCCATCAAGCGGTCATCTCCCACTGTTCTAGAAATCTTCTGCAGTATGGTGGGCCCTTTAGCCCCATCCCCACCACTTTTATTTCCTCATCATCTCAGCCACGTCGTTGAACCAATGCTCTGCATTAAAAGCTTGCATTGCCGAGGCGCCCCGCTTCAAGACAGCAACTGTTGCTTTGCTGGGGTGCTGCCAGCGGCTCTCACACAGTTTCAAATGTGGGTGACACTCAATCCTGATAAGTTTACTGGTGGCTATGGGAGATCTAGAGCAGATGCTGCTGGCCAGCGAGGTTGGCTCTTCCCTGGAGGTACCCCGGGATCTCGGGTGACCAGTGCTGCCGTATTTCACACGCAGCTTCTAAGCGCAGTGTCAGTGTCTCCATCCCAATCAGCCAGAAAGCTAATGAGAGTGACCAGCATGTGTGGGAGGCCAGGGTGGCCAGGACAGGAATAGAAGGCATCACTTGTGTTCCAACGTGGTTGGCTACAGCCCTGTTGTCAGCCCAAACCCAACGGTGAGAAAGGCTGGGAGATGTAACTCCAGAGAAGAGAGTAGCACCGGTTCTTTGAAGCCTGTAACGAACTTGTCCTCAAGGATGAGCTGAGCTTGTTCGTGTCACGCAGAAGACAATGAGTGGACCCAGGAGGAAGCACAAGCTGGCTCTCGCATTTAACCTATCTCAAGTTCTCCAGAGAAATTCTCTCCATGAAGCTGCTGGAACCCAAGCAAGTGAAGATGGTGAGGATTGGACATGGAGGTTTGCATTAGATTCCCATTGGTGCCATTGGGCTTCCCGGGTGGCTCAGTGGTCAAGCATCGGCCTACCAATGCAGAAGACACCAGAGATGCATGTTCAATCCCTGGGGAAGATCCTCTGGGGAAGGAAATGGGAACCCACTCCAGTATTCTTGCCTGGGAAATCCCGTGGACAGAGGAGCCTGGTGAGCTACAGTCCATGGGGCGCAAAGCGTCAGACATGACTGAAGGGACATAGCGTGCACCCACCCCATAAGAATGTACCACAGACTCATAAGACCCCATAAGAATGAGCCACAGACTGAGTGGCTGAAACCTTTTAAGCAAATCTAGTCTATGACAATCCATAGATAATTGATGAAAACCTACTGTGCAGCACAGAAAAGTGCTCTGTGATGCTACATGGGAAGGAAATCCAAAAAAGAGGGGATATAAGAAAATGGCAATCCACTGTAGTGTTCTTGCCTGGGAAATTCCATGGACAGAGGAACCTGGTGGCCTACAGTCTATGGGGTCACAAAAGAGTTGGACATGACTGAGCGACTGAGCCACAGTAGCTGATCCACTTGATTATATGGCAGAAACTAACACAGCATTGAAAAGCAATTACAGTCCAATGAAAGTTTTTTGAAAAATCTACTCTACTGCCCAGCAAGGACCTACTGTAAAGCACAGGAAACTCTATTCAATATTCTCTAACAAAAGGGAAACAAATTTGAAAAGTAAAAGATACATGTATAACTGATTCACTTTGCTATACAGAAGAAACTAGTACAGCATTGTAAATCAAGTGTTCACAAATATGCAACTTGAAAAAAATTATTCCAAAAAAGAGTATTCTCCCACAGTTCTGGAGGCAAAAATTCCCCAGATCAAGGTATAGCAAGGGGTAGTTCGCCCTGGAGTCTCCTGGGAGGATCCTGCCTTCCTTGCTTCAGTTCTGGAAGCCCAGGGATTCCTTGGCTTGGGGCAACATCATCACAGCACCTCCAGCAGCTCTGGGCATCTTCACACAGCAATCACCTCTCAGCGTCTATGTGCTTGCATGGTGTTCACGCATGTGAGTATGTGTGTGCGTGTGTGTGTGTGTCTGTGTGTGTGTATACAACTTTCTTTCTTCTCATAAGACTTGGACGTACCGGTTTGGAGTCCACTCTGATGGCCTTATCTTAATTATGTCTGCCAAGATCCTATGTCTGAATCAGGTCATCTCCATAGGTACTGGAGATTAGAACTTTAGCACATCTTTTGGGGGCAAACAGGGCTTCTTAAGTGGAGCTTGTGGTAAAGAACCCATCTGCCAATGCAGGAGATTTAAGAGACTGCAGTTCCATTCCTGAGTTGGAAAGATCCCCCGGAGGAAGGCATGCCAGCCTATTCAGTATTCTTGCCTGGAGAATCCCATGGGCAGAGAAGCCTGGTGGGCAACCATCTATAGGGTTGGAGAGTCAGACATGACTGAAGTGACTTAGCAAGCAGCGCAACCCCTGCAGAGTGCCAACAAAGGTACTTCTGTTTTCACTGCGCAGTTCTGCGGGAAATGTACCTGAAACATTCCACCTTGCCTAGGTACCAACCAGTGACCTAGAATCTATGACCTGAGTGGAAATGGAAGCTGCCTCAGAGAAATGCCTCCATTGGCCTGCCGGGACTCACTGTCTTAGTTTTATCTTCAAGTTTGCCATCAGATGGACCTAATATTCTTTTAGGGTCCCACTAACTCACTCTCCTATATTATCAATAAACGTGCTTTTATAGGGAGAATGTACAAAGCACAGTCTCTTCCCCCACACCCCCAGGAAATTTCTTCTTCCCTCATTCCCCTTCCTGCATCACTAGGAGACAGACAAGGTCTTCAGCTTCTGATTGAGCCGTGACCGATCAGTTCTCTCCTCTGCTACCCCAGCAACGGCAGCCTCCGTCTCAAACTCTGCCAAGTCAAACACCAACTGTGGGGACCAACCGCCCTGGGTCCAGGGTTTATAGGAGGCTGCACCATCGGGAACCTAAGCCAAGGCCAGAAGAGGAATTATGGCTCCAGGGTTAATCTGCTGAGTATTTAGTTTTTCCAGTGGCTGTCAGCTGAATTACCTTCACAGCAGAGTGACACCAAACTTGTCAGGGAAGTGCTGCTTCTGATCTTGGTTTTTTTTTCTTGGGGTTGAGAAGGGAATACCCACATGAGCTATGCAGACTCTGGCTGGCGGGCTCCAGCGATGGGCTAGAAAGGATTGTCCAGGAACCATGTTCGTCCGGTTGCTTCTGTGCTGTGATGTAGAGAGTGGTACTTGGCTGTGTTTCCAGCAGGCTGGGGCATTCGAGATAATTCAGTCACTCTTTTACTTCTGTTTCCCTGATTTTGACATACTGTATTGATATAACAGACGATATTGGCTTCCTGCTTTTGGTACTGATAAAATTTCTTTGGAATATACATTTGTTAAACCAAGAGAGGTGATTTAGAAAAAGTTGTGTGGGTTTGTCGCTCAGTCGTGTCCAACTCTTTGCGACCCCATGGACTGTAGCCCTCCAGGCTCCTCTGTCCATGGGATTCTCCAGGCAAGAACACTGGCGTGAGTAGCCATTCCCTTCTCCAGGGGATCTTCGCCACCCAGGGATTGAACCCGTGTCTCTTACGTCTCCTGCACTGGCCGGTGGATTCTTAGCACTAGTGCCACCTGGGAAGCCCTTAAAAAAAAGAGGGACATAAACGAGACAGAGCCCGCACGAACCAGCTTTGGAAAATACTGTCCAAGACAATTATTAATTCAATTTTTATATAGATTTATTCACATTCAGGAATCTTTCTGCAATCAGTTTCAGGAGTTTGCGTCTTTCTAACAATTTATCCATTTCATCTCAGTTCAGTTCAGTTCAGTCGCTCAATCGTGTCCGACTCTCCGTGACCCCATGAATTACAGCACGCCAGGCCTCCCTGTCCATCACCACCTCCCGGAGTACACTCAAACTCATGTCCACAGAGTCGGTGATGCCATCCAGCCATCTCATTCTCCGTCGTCCCCTTCTCCTCCCGCCCCCAACCTTTCCCAGCATCAGAGTCTTTTCCAGTGAGTCAACACATCGCATGAGGTGGCCAAAGTATTGCAGTTTCAGCTTTAGCATCAGTCCCTCCAATGAACATCCAGGATTGATCTCCTTTAGAATGGACTGGTTGGACCTCCTTGCAGTATAAGGGACTCTCAAGAGTCTTCTCCAACACCACAGTTCAAAAGCATCGATTCTTCGGCGATCAGCTTTCTTCACAGTCCAACTCTCACATCCATACATGACCATGGGAAAAACCATTGCCTTGACTAGACGGACCTTGGTTGGCAAAGTAATGTCTCTGCTTTTTAATATACTATCAAGGTTGGTCATAACTTTCCTTCCAAGGAGCAAGCGTATTTTAATTTCATGGCTGCAATCAGCATCTGCAGTGATTTTGGAGCCCAAAAAAACAAAGTCTGACACTGTTTCCACTGTTTTTCCATCTATTTCCCAAGAAGTGATGGGACCAGATGCCATGATCTTAGTTTTCTGAATGTTGAGCTTCAAGCCAACCTTTTCACTCTCCTCTTTCACTTTCATCAAGGGGCTTTTGAGTTCCTCTTCACTTTCTGCCATAAGGGTAGTGTCATCTGCATATCTGAGGTTATTGATATTTCTCCCGGCAATCTTGATTCCAGCTTGTGCTTCTTCCAGCCCAGCGTTCCTCATGATGTACTCTGCATATAAGTTAAATAAGCAAGGTGACAATATACAACCTTGACGTACACCTTTTCCTATTTGGAACCAGTCTGTTGTTCCATGTCCAGTTCTAACAGTTGCTTCCTGACCTGCATACAGGTTTCTTAAGAGGCAGGTCAGGTGGTCTGGGATTCCCATCTCTTTCAGAATGTTCCACAGTTTATTGTGATCGACACAGTCAAAGGCTTTGGCATAGTCAATGAAGCAGAAATAGATGTTTTTCTGAAACTCTCTTGCTTTCTCCATGATCCAGCGGATGTTGGCAATTTGATCTCTGGTGCCTCTGCCTTTTCTAAAACCTGCTTGAACATCTGAGAGTTCACGGTTTATATACTGCTGAAGCCTGGCTTGGAGAATTTTGAGCATGACTTTACTAGCGTGTGAGATGAGTGCAATTGTGCGGTAGTTTGAGCATTGTTTGGCATTGCCTTTCTTTGGGATTGGAATGAAGACTGACCTCTTCCAGTCCTGTGGCCACTGCTGAGTTTTCCAAATCTGCTGGCATATTGAGTGTAGCACTTTCACAGCATCATCTTTCAAGACTTGAAATAGCTCAACTGGAATTCCATCACCTCCACTAGCTTTGTTAGTAGTGATGCTTTCTAAGGCCCACTTGACTTCACATTCCAAGATGTCTGGCTCTAGGTCAGTGATCACATTATCGTGACTATCTTGGTCGTGAAGATCTTTTTTGTACAGTTCTTCTGTGTATTCTTGCCACCTCTTCTTAATATCTTCTGCTTCTGTTAGGTCCACACCATTTCTGTCCTTTATCGAGCCCATCTTTGCATGAAATGTTCCCTTGGAATCTCTAATTTTCTTGAAGAGGTCTCTTGTTTTTCCTATTCTGTTGTTTTCCTCTATTTCTTTGCATTGATCACTGAGGAAGTCTTTCTTATCTCTCCTTGCTATTCTTTGGAACTCTGCATTCAGATGCTTATATCTTTCCTTTTCTCCTTTGCTTTTCGCCTCTCTTCTTTTTACAGCTATTTGTAAGGCCTCCTCAGACAGCCATTTCGCTCTTTTGCATTTCTTTTCCATGGGGATGGTCTTGGTCCCTGTCTCCTGTACAATGTCACGAACCTCCGTCCAGAGTTCATCAGGCACTCTATCAATCAGATCTAGTCCCTTAAGTCTATTTCTCACTTCCACTGTATAATCATAAGGGATTTGATTGAGGTCGTATCTGAATGGTCTAGTGGTTTTCCCTACTTTCTTCAATTTAAGTCTGAACTTCGCAATAAGGAGTTCATGATCTGAGCCACAGTCAGCTCCTGGTCTTGTTTTCGCTAACTGTATACAGCTTCTCCATCTTTGGCTGCAAAGAATATAATCATTCTGATTTCGGTGTTGACCATCTGGTGATGTCCATGTGTAGAGTCTTCTCTTGTGTTGTTGGAAGAGGGTGTTTGCTATGACCAGTGCATTCTCTTGACAAAACTCTATTAGCCTTTGCCCTGCTTCATTCCGTGCTCCAAGGCCAAATTTGCCAGTTACTCCAGGTGTTTCTTGACTTCCTACTTTTGCATTCCAGTCCCCTAGAATGAAAAGGACATCTTTTTTGGGTGTTAGTTCTAAAAGGTCTTGTAGGTCTTCATAGAACCGATTAACTTCGGCTTCTTCAGCATTACTGGTTGGGGCATAGGCCTGGATTACTGTAATATTGAATGGTTTGCCTTGGAAATGAACAGAAATCGTTCTGTCATTTTTAAGATTGCATCCAAGTACTGCATTTCGGACTCTTTTGTTGACCATGATGGCTACTCCATTTCTTCTAAGGGATTCCTGCCCACAATAGTAGATATAATGGTCATCCGAGTTAAATTCACCCATTCCAGTCCATTTTAATTCACTGATTCCTAGAATGTGGACATTCACTCTTGCCATCTCCTGTTTGACCACTTCCAATTTGCCTTGATTCATGGACCTAACATTCCAGGTTCCTATGCAATATTGCTCTTTACAGCACCGGACCTTGCTTCTATCACTGGTCACATCCACAGCTGGGTATTGGTTCTGCTTTTGCTCCATCCCTTCATTCCTTCTATAGTTATTTCTCCACTGATCTCCAGTAGCATACTGGGCACCTACCGACCTGGGGAGTTCCTCATTCAGTATCCTATCATTTTGCCCTTTGTTACTGTTCATGGGGTTCTCAAGGCAAGTATACTGAAGTGGTTTGCCAGTCCCTTCTCCAGTGTACCACATTCGGCTGTGGTCCGTCCATGTGATCAGATTGGCTAGTTTCCTGTGATTATGATTTCAGTTTGTCTGCCCTCTGGTGCCCCCTAGCAATACCTACCGTCTTATTTGGGTTTCTCTTACCTTGGTCGTGGAAAATCTCTTCACAGCCGCTCCAGCAAAGTGCAGCCGCTGTACCTTACCTTGGACGAGGGGTATCTCCTCGAGGCCGCCCCTCCTGACCTTGAACGTGGAGTAGCTCCTCTCGGCCCTCCTGCGCCCGCGCAGCCACCGCCTGTTGGACGTGGGGTAGCTCCTCTCAGCCGCGGGCCCTGGCCTCAGGCGTGGGGTAGC
This sequence comes from Moschus berezovskii, assembly GCF_049115385.1. NCBI lineage: Eukaryota > Metazoa > Chordata > Mammalia > Artiodactyla > Moschidae > Moschus > Moschus berezovskii. The sequence continues at coordinate 11,343,421 of NC_142477.1, read as the reverse complement.
TCCTCACGGCCGCACCTCTTTGCGTGGTTCGTTGCGCCGGGGCCGGCGTCTCTCGCGTCGCGTCCATTTCATCTAGTTAATCTAATTTGCTAGCCTTCAGTTTATCATAGTTTTCCCTTTGAAATTTTTATTTTCCTTAGGTCAGTAATGATATCTCTCTTTTATCCCCAATTTTAGTATTTGAATCTTGTTTCCTTTTTTTTTGGGGGGGGGGGTCATCGAACTAAAGGCTTTTCACTTTGCTGATGCTTTACAAAGAACCAGATTTTTCTTTCACTAGTTTTGCTTCTATACTCTCTATTTCACTGATTTCCACTGTAATCTTTAATATTTCCTTCCTCTCCCTGGCTCTAGGTATAGACTCTGCTATTCGCTAGTGTTAAAGCATAGAATGTTTCTTACTGATGTGACATCATTTTGTTTAGATATAGGGATTTCTAGTTATAAATTTTTCCCTAAACACCACTTCCACGGCACTCTATGTATTTTGGTATAGCGTATGTTCGTTTTCACTCACGTTGAAGTATTTTCTAATTCATCTTGTGGTTTCTTTTTTGCCTCACTGGTTGTGTGTTGTTTAAATGTTCAAATAACTGAATTTTCAAACTATTTTTGTTATTGATTTCTAACTTCATTTAACTGTGGTTGGATATTATATGCTGCATGACTTTGATCTTATACCATCATTGAACTCGTCTTATGGCTTAAAAATGGTCTCAGTTCAGTTCAGTTCAGTCTCTCAGTCGTGTCCGACTCTCCGCGACCCCATGAATCACAGCACGCCAGGCCTCCCTGTCCATCACCAAATCCCGGAGTTCCCTCAAATTCATGTCCACAGAGTCGGTGATGCCATCCAGCCATCTCATTCTTGGTCGTCCCCTTCTCCTCCCGCCCCCAACCCTTCCCAGCATCAGAGTCTTTTCCAGTGAGTCAACTCGTCGCATGAGGTGGCCAAAGTATTGCAGTTTCAGCTTTAGCATCAGTCCTTCCAATGAACACCCAGGATCAATCTCCCTTAGAATGGACTGGTAGGATCTCCTTGTGGTACAAGGGACTCTCAAGAGTCTTCTCCAACACCACAGTTCAAAAGCATCAATTCTTCAGCGATCAGCTTTCTTCACAGTCCAACTCTCACATCCATACATGACCATGGGAAAAACCATTGCCTTGACTAGACGGACCTTGGTTGGCAAAGTAATGTCTCTGCTTTTTAATATATTATCAAGGTTGATCATAACTTTCCTTCCAAGGAGTAAGCGTCTTTTAATTTCATGGCTGCAATCAGCATCTGCAGTGATTTTGGAGCCCAAAAAAAAAAGTCTGACACTGTTTCCATTGTTTTTCCATCTATTTCCCATGAAGTGATGGGACCAGATGCCATGATCTTTGTTTTCTGAATGTTGAGCTTCAAGCCAACCTTTTCACTCACCTCTTTTACTTTCATCAAGAGGCTTTTGAGTTCCTCTTCACTTTCTGCCATAAGGGTAGTGTCATCTGCATACCTGAGATTATTGATATTTCTCCCAGCAATCTTGATTCCAGCCTGTGCTTCTTCCAGCCCAGCGTTCCTCATGATATACTCTGCATATAAGTTAAATAACCAAGGTGACAATATACAGCCTTGACGCACTCCGTTTCCTATTTGGAACCAGTTGGTTGTTCCATGTACAGTTCTGACTGTTGCTCCCTGACCTGCATACAGGTTTCTCAAGAGGCAGGTCAGGTGGTCTGGGATTCCCATCTCTTTCAGAATTTTCCACAGTTTATTGTGATCCACACAGTCAAAGGCTTTGGCATAGTCAATGAAGCAGAAATAGATGTTTTTCTGGAACTCTCTTGCTTTCTCCATGATCCAGCGGATGTTGGCAATTTGATCTCTGGTGCCTCTGACTTTTCTAAAACCTGCTTGAACATCTGGGAGTTCACGGTTCACATATTGCTGAAGCTGGCTTGGAAAATTTTGAGCATGACTTTACTAGCGTGTGAGATGAGTGCAATTGTGCGGTAGTTTGAGCTTTCTTTGGCATTCCCTTTCTTTGGGATTGGAATGAAGACTGATCTTTTCCAGTCCTGTGGCCACTGCTGAGTTTTCCAAATTTGCTGGCATATTGAGTGCAGCACTTTCACAGCATCATCTGTCAAGATTTGGAATAGCTCCACTGGAATTCCATCACCACCACTAGCTTTGTTCGTAGTGATGCTTTCTAAGGCCCACTTGACTTCACATTCCAAGATGTCTGGCTCTAGGTCAGTGATCACATTATCGTGACTATCTTGGTCGTGAAGATCTTTTTTGTACAGTTCTTCTGTGTATTCTTGCCACCTCCTCTTAATATCTCCTGCTTCTGTTCGGTCCATACCATTTCTGTCCTTTATCGAGCCCATCTTTGCATGAAATGTTCCCTTGATATCTCTAATTTTCTTGAAGAGATCTCTTGTTTTTCCTATTCTGTTGTTTTCCTCTATTTCTTTGCATTGATCACTGAGGAAGTCTTTCTTATCTCTCCTTGCTATTCTTTGGAACTCTGCATTCAGATGCTTATATCTTTCCTTTTCTCCTTTGCTTTTCGCTTCTCTTCTTTTCACAGCTATTTGTAAGGCCTCCTCAGACAGCCATTTTGCTTTTTTGCATTTCTTTTCCATGGGGATGGTCTTGGTCCCTGTCTCCTGTACAATGTCACGAACCTCCGTCCAGAGTTCATCAGGCACTCTATCAGATCTAGTCCCTTAAATCTATTTCTCACTTCCACTGTATAATCATAAGGGATTTGATTGAGGTCATACCTGAATGGTCTAGGGGTTTTCCCTACTTTCTTCAATTGAAGTCTGAATTTGGCAATAAGGAGTTCATGATCTGAGACACAGTCAGCTCCTGGTCTTGTTTTTGCTAACTGTATACAGCTTCTCCATCTTTGGCTGCAAAGAATATAATCAATCTGATTTCGGTGTTGACCATCTGGTGATGCCCATGTGTAGAGTCTTCTCTTGTGTTGTTGGAAGAGGGTGTTTGCTATGACCAGTGCGTTCTCTTGACAAAACTCTATTAGCCTTTGCCCTGCTTCATTCCGTGCTCCAAGGCCAAATTTGCCAGTTACTCCAGGTGTTTCTTGACTTCCTACTTTTGCATTCCAGTCCCCTAGAATGAAAAGGACATCTTTTTTGGGTGTTAGTTCTAAAAGGTCTTGTAGGTCTTCATAGAACCGATTAACTTCGGCTTCTTCAGCATTACTGGTTGGGGCATAGGCCTGGATTACTGTAATATTGAATGGTTTGCCTTGGAAATGAACAGAAATCGTTCTGTCATTTTTAAGATTGCATCCAAGTACTGCATTTCGGACTCTTTTGTTGACCATGATGGCTACTCCATTTCTTCTAAGGGATTCCTGCCCACAATAGTAGATATAATGGTCATCCGAGTTAAATTCACCCATTCCAGTCCATTTTAATTCACTGATTCCTAGAATGTGGACATTCACTCTTGCCATCTCCTGTTTGACCACTTCCAATTTGCCTTGATTCATGGACCTAACATTCCAGGTTCCTATGCAATATTGCTCTTTACAGCACCGGACCTTGCTTCTATCACTGGTCACATCCACAGCTGGGTATTGGTTCTGCTTTTGCTCCATCCCTTCATTCCTTCTATAGTTATTTCTCCACTGATCTCCAGTAGCATACTGGGCACCTACCGACCTGGGGAGTTCCTCATTCAGTATCCTATCATTTTGCCCTTTGTTACTGTTCATGGGGTTCTCAAGGCAAGTATACTGAAGTGGTTTGCCAGTCCCTTCTCCAGTGTACCACATTCGGCTGTGGTCCGTCCATGTGATCAGATTGGCTAGTTTCCTGTGATTATGATTTCAGTTTGTCTGCCCTCTGGTGCCCCCTAGCAATACCTACCGTCTTATTTGGGTTTCTCTTACCTTGGTCGTGGAAAATCTCTTCACAGCCGCTCCAGCAAAGTGCAGCCGCTGTACCTTACCTTGGACGAGGGGTATCTCCTCGAGGCCGCCCCTCCTGACCTTGAACGTGGAGTAGCTCCTCTCGGCCCTCCTGCGCCCGCGCAGCCACCGCCTGTTGGACGTGGGGTAGCTCCTCTCAGCCGCGGGCCCTGGCCTCAGGCGTGGGGTAGCTCCTCACGGCCGCACCTCTTTGCGTGGTTCGTTGCGCCGGGGCCGGCGTCTCTCGCGTCGCGTCCATTTCATCTAGTTAATCTAATTTGCTAGCCTTCAGTTTATCATAGTTTTCCCTTTGAAATTTTTATTTTCCTTAGGTCAGTAATGATATCTCTCTTTTATCCCCAATTTTAGTATTTGAATCTTGTTTCCTTTTTTTTGGGGGGGGGGGTCATCGAACTAAAGGCTTTTCACTTTGCTGATGCTTTACAAAGAACCAGATTTTTCTTTCACTAGTTTTGCTTCTATACTCTCTATTTCACTGATTTCCACTGTAATCTTTAATATTTCCTTCCTCTCCCTGGCTCTAGGTATAGACTCTGCTATTCGCTAGTGTTAAAGCATAGAATGTTTCTTACTGATGTGACATCATTTTGTTTAGATATAGGGATTTCTAGTTATAAATTTTTCCCTAAACACCACTTCCACGGCACTCTATGTATTTTGGTATAGCGTATGTTCGTTTTCACTCACGTTGAAGTATTTTCTAATTCATCTTGTGGTTTCTTTTTTGCCTCACTGGTTGTGTGTTGTTTAAATGTTCAAATAACTGAATTTTCAAACTATTTTTGTTATTGATTTCTAACTTCATTTAACTGTGGTTGGATATTATATGCTGCATGACTTTGATCTTATACCATCATTGAACTCGTCTTATGGCTTAAAAATGGTCTCAGTTCAGTTCAGTTCAGTCTCTCAGTCGTGTCCGACTCTCCGCGACCCCATGAATCACAGCACGCCAGGCCTCCCTGTCCATCACCAAATCCCGGAGTTCCCTCAAATTCATGTCCACAGAGTCGGTGATGCCATCCAGCCATCTCATTCTTGGTCGTCCCCTTCTCCTCCCGCCCCCAACCCTTCCCAGCATCAGAGTCTTTTCCAGTGAGTCAACTCGTCGCATGAGGTGGCCAAAGTATTGCAGTTTCAGCTTTAGCATCAGTCCTTCCAATGAACACCCAGGATCAATCTCCCTTAGAATGGACTGGTAGGATCTCCTTGTGGTACAAGGGACTCTCAAGAGTCTTCTCCAACACCACAGTTCAAAAGCATCAATTCTTCAGCGATCAGCTTTCTTCACAGTCCAACTCTCACATCCATACATGACCATGGGAAAAACCATTGCCTTGACTAGACGGACCTTGGTTGGCAAAGTAATGTCTCTGCTTTTTAATATATTATCAAGGTTGATCATAACTTTCCTTCCAAGGAGTAAGCGTCTTTTAATTTCATGGCTGCAATCAGCATCTGCAGTGATTTTGGAGCCCAAAAAAAAAAGTCTGACACTGTTTCCATTGTTTTTCCATCTATTTCCCATGAAGTGATGGGACCAGATGCCATGATCTTTGTTTTCTGAATGTTGAGCTTCAAGCCAACCTTTTCACTCACCTCTTTTACTTTCATCAAGAGGCTTTTGAGTTCCTCTTCACTTTCTGCCATAAGGGTAGTGTCATCTGCATACCTGAGATTATTGATATTTCTCCCAGCAATCTTGATTCCAGCCTGTGCTTCTTCCAGCCCAGCGTTCCTCATGATATACTCTGCATATAAGTTAAATAACCAAGGTGACAATATACAGCCTTGACGCACTCCGTTTCCTATTTGGAACCAGTTGGTTGTTCCATGTACAGTTCTGACTGTTGCTCCCTGACCTGCATACAGGTTTCTCAAGAGGCAGGTCAGGTGGTCTGGGATTCCCATCTCTTTCAGAATTTTCCACAGTTTATTGTGATCCACACAGTCAAAGGCTTTGGCATAGTCAATGAAGCAGAAATAGATGTTTTTCTGGAACTCTCTTGCTTTCTCCATGATCCAGCGGATGTTGGCAATTTGATCTCTGGTGCCTCTGACTTTTCTAAAACCTGCTTGAACATCTGGGAGTTCACGGTTCACATATTGCTGAAGCTGGCTTGGAAAATTTTGAGCATGACTTTACTAGCGTGTGAGATGAGTGCAATTGTGCGGTAGTTTGAGCTTTCTTTGGCATTCCCTTTCTTTGGGATTGGAATGAAGACTGATCTTTTCCAGTCCTGTGGCCACTGCTGAGTTTTCCAAATTTGCTGGCATATTGAGTGCAGCACTTTCACAGCATCATCTGTCAAGATTTGGAATAGCTCCACTGGAATTCCATCACCACCACTAGCTTTGTTCGTAGTGATGCTTTCTAAGGCCCACTTGACTTCACATTCCAAGATGTCTGGCTCTAGGTCAGTGATCACATTATCGTGACTATCTTGGTCGTGAAGATCTTTTTTGTACAGTTCTTCTGTGTATTCTTGCCACCTCCTCTTAATATCTCCTGCTTCTGTTCGGTCCATACCATTTCTGTCCTTTATCGAGCCCATCTTTGCATGAAATGTTCCCTTGATATCTCTAATTTTCTTGAAGAGATCTCTTGTTTTTCCTATTCTGTTGTTTTCCTCTATTTCTTTGCATTGATCACTGAGGAAGTCTTTCTTATCTCTCCTTGCTATTCTTTGGAACTCTGCATTCAGATGCTTATATCTTTCCTTTTCTCCTTTGCTTTTCGCTTCTCTTCTTTTCACAGCTATTTGTAAGGCCTCCTCAGACAGCCATTTTGCTTTTTTGCATTTCTTTTCCATGGGGATGGTCTTGGTCCCTGTCTCCTGTACAATGTCACGAACCTCCGTCCAGAGTTCATCAGGCACTCTATCAGATCTAGTCCCTTAAATCTATTTCTCACTTCCACTGTATAATCATAAGGGATTTGATTGAGGTCATACCTGAATGGTCTAGGGGTTTTCCCTACTTTCTTCAATTGAAGTCTGAATTTGGCAATAAGGAGTTCATGATCTGAGACACAGTCAGCTCCTGGTCTTGTTTTTGCTAACTGTATACAGCTTCTCCATCTTTGGCTGCAAAGAATATAATCAATCTGATTTCGGTGTTGACCATCTGGTGATGCCCATGTGTAGAGTCTTCTCTTGTGTTGTTGGAAGAGGGTGTTTGCTATGACCAGTGCGTTCTCTTGACAAAACTCTATTAGCCTTTGCCCTGCTTCATTCCGTGCTCCAAGGCCAAATTTGCCAGTTACTCCAGGTGTTTCTTGACTTCCTACTTTTGCATTCCAGTCCCCTAGAATGAAAAGGACATCTTTTTTGGGTGTTGGTTCTAAAAGGTCTTGTAGGTCTTCATAGAACTGTTCAACTTCGGCTTCTTCAGCGTTACTGGTTGGGGCATAGGCCTGGATTACTGTAATATTGAATGGTTTGCCTTGGAAATGAACAGAAATCATTCTGTCATTTTTAAGATTGCATCCAAGTACTTCATTTCGGACTCTTTTGTTGACCATGATAGCTACTCCTTTTCTTCTAAGGGATTCCTGCCCACAGTAGTAGATATAATGGTCATCTGAGTTAAATTGTTATATGTCTATGTTATAGTTAAATGTCTATGTTTACCTTGCCTTCTCCTGTTTGACCACTTCCAATTTGCCTTGATTCATGGACCTAACATTCCAAGTTCCTATGCAATATTGATCTTTACAGCATCGGACCTTGCTTCCATCATCAGTCACATCCACAACTGGGTATTGGTTTTGCTTTTGCTCCATCCCTTTATTCCTTCTAGAGTTACTTCTCCACTGAGCTCCAGTAGCATACTGGGCACCTACCGACCTGGGGAATTCCTCATTCAGTAGCCTATCATTTTGCCCTTTGATACTGTTTATGGGGTTCTCAAGGCAAGTATACTGAAGTGGTTTGCCATTCCCTTCTCCAGTGGACCACATTCGCCTGTGGTCCATGTGATCAGATCAACTAGTTTCCTGTGATTATGATTTCAGTATGTCTGCCCTCTGATGCTCCCTCCCAAAACCTACCATCTTATTTGGGTTTCTCTTACCTCGGTCGTGGAAAATCTCTTCACAGCCACTCCAGCAAAGTACAGCCGCTGTACCTTACCTTGGACGAGGGGTATCTCCTCAAGGCCGCCCCTCCTGAACTTGAACGTGGAGTAGCTCCTCTCGGCCCTCCTGTGCCCGCGCTGCCACCGCCTGTTGGACGTTGGGCAGCTCCTCTCGGTCGCTGGCCCTGGCTTCAGGCGTGGGGTAGCTCCTCTCGGCCGTGCCTCTTTGTCTGGTCGGTTGCGCCGCCTGGAGAATTTTCCATATGATCTTTAAAGACTGTGTGTTTTGCAGTGTTCAGGTGGAATGTTCCACACACGTGTGCTGGATCCATTCACTTTGCAGTGTTCTATATCTTTGTGAGTCTTCTGCTTGTTTTTTTCTACCCATCACTGACAGTGAGATAGTCAAGTTTCCAACCATTATTGTTGGATTGTCTTTTTTCTCCCCTCAGTTTTGTCTGTCTTTGCTGAATGTGTTTTGGCACCTTTGCAATTATGCACACGTATGTTTATCATGACTCTAGCATCCTCATGGATTTGACTCTTTTTTATTACAAACAGTCTTTTATCTCCAGCAACATGTTTGGTTTTAATGTCTACTTTCTCTGATACTTTAGCTTTCTTATGGTTGCTGTTGGCACGGTTATTTCTTTTTTCTATCTTTTTGCTTCCAACCTACTTATATCTTTGAATTAAAGTATGTCTCCTGTAGATGGCATATAGTTGGATATTACTTTTTAACTGAGTATTATATTAAGATCTTTTTGTTTTATTTTTTCATTCATTCACACCTAATGTTATTATTGATATTGGCCAAATTATATTTGCAATTTACTTTTTGCTTTCTATGTGTCAAGTGCTTTATTTGTTTTTCTGTCCCTCACTGCTTTCTTTTGAATTGAGTGAATATATTTAAGGCAGTAATTTCATTCCTTTAGTGATTTTTAAAAGTATATTCTTCAAGTTATCTTATTAATTTCTCAAGGGTTTACTTATGAGAGTATACTTCAGATTTATTCAAACTTGATTGCATATAGATATTTCTGGATTTAAGTTTGGGAAAATCTGATAAGTAAACCCTTGAGCCATGACTAAAATAACTCAAAGAATATAGTAAAAAGTCATTAAAAAATTAAATATACATGTATGCACATAAATGTTCTTTTCTCATTTTATGGGCTATTTAGTTCTGTTCGGTCCCTCAGGCATGTCTGACTCTTTGTGACCCCATGGACTGCTGCACGCCACGCTTCTCTGTCCATCACCAACTCCCAGAACTTGCTCAAACTCATATCTATAGAGTCAGTGATGCCATCCAACCATCTCATCCTCTGTTGTCCCCTTCTCCTCCTGCCTTCAATCTTTCCTAGCATCAGGGTCTTTTCCAATGAGTCAGCTCTTTGAATCAAGTGGTCAAAGTTTTGAAGTTTCAGCTTCAGCATCAGTCCTTCCAATGAATATTCAGGACGGATTTCCTTTATGATAGACTGGTTGGATCTCCTAGCAGTCCAAGGAACTCTCAAGAGTCTTCTCCAACACCACAGTTCAAAAGCATCAATTCTTCGGCACTCAACTTTCCTTCCATTCGTGACTACTGGAAAAACCATAGCTTTGACTAGATGGAACTTTGTTGGCAAAGTAATATCTCTGCTTTGTAATATAGGCTGTTACTATTCTGTATGGGCTTCCCTGAGAGCTCAGTTGGTAAAGAATCTGCCTTCAGTGTTTGATTCCTGGGTCAGGAAGATTCCTGGGTCAGAAAGATCCACTGGATAGGCTACCCATTCAGTATTCTTGGGCTTCCCTTGTGGCTCAGCTGGTAAAGAACCCATATGTAATTCAGGAGACCTGGGTTCTATCCCTGGGTTGGGAAGATCCCCTGGAGATGGGAAAGTGTATACTCCAGTATTCTGGCCTGGAGAATTCCATGGACTATACAGTCCATGGGGTCGTAAAGAGTCAGACCCGGCCGAGGGACTTTCACTTTCACTTCATATTACTTCTACAGGTATTATAAACTTGACAATACATTTCTGTGATTACTAATATATAATTTTCTGTTTTTGAAAGAAGTAGAGGTAAAAAAGAGAAATGACATATCTACGGAGTTTGCTTTTAAATAAATGAGCTAAAGAAGCCTCTCTATTTTGGCCCTAAGTGATTTAGGTCTTCACGGCAGACTGGGGCAGTTAGCCCAAGAACCCTTGGATGCTGAACTCAAAATGTCACAGGGGGAATACTAAAGTATTTCTCATTAAATGTTGTTACTGGGACATCCCTGGCAGCGCAGTGCTTAAGACTCTGCCTTCCAATGCAGGGGCCATGAATTCGATCCTGGGTTGGAGAACAAAGGTCCCACATACTGTGGGGAACAGCCAAAAACCATTTGTGCTAAGATGGTATTTCAATGAATTTCAGATATTCAGGTATATATTATATTATATATAATTAATATATATCATATATATATTATATATAATATTCAGGTATATACTATATTATATTTCAGGTATAATAAAGGTATATATTACTTTATGATTCTCTAAACCAATGTAGAATAAAGACCAACACTCACAGGGTATGGATATTCCAGAATTCTCCTAGATATCCCCTAACTGCTTAGTTAAACTTTTCTGAGAAGTATTTAAAAGAAAAAAGCTACAAAATGCCCATCCAAAACGAAACACTTTAGCATACCAAGAATGCAGACAAAGTCTTGGTGGACACACCAGGATTTTGCAGCATGGAGAGATCATTTTTTCTAGAAACTTCATGGTCAACTGTTACCAGTTACAGTCATGAGCTTCATAAATTATGGATGCACTTCTCATCATTCCAGTAAGTGCAAATCAGCTACCGGATGTGCAGAAGTGAAGTCTGTTATATAAGTGCACATAGCAGAGAATCATAACCCTGTGGAGCAGCATGTCAGGCATAGTTTGTCTGAAGAATGAAATATAGGAGTTAAGTGAGCAACAGATCAAGCGCATGGGGACCTAAAATGTGACTGACCACCTGGCGGCAGAAACAAGTGACACTCTTTGCTAGGAGCTAAACAAGGACCTTGGACTGCAAGGAGATCCAAGCAGTCCATCCTAAAGGAGATGAGTCCTGGGTGTTCATTGAAAGGACTGATGCTAAAACTGAAACTCCAATACTCTGGCCACCTCATGCAAAGAGTTGGCTCATTGGAAAAGACCCTGATGCTGGGAAAGATTGAGGGCAGGAGGAGAAGGGGACGACAGAGGATGAGATGGTTGGATGGCATCACTGAGTCAATGGACATGGGTTTGGGTGGACTCTGGGAGCTGGTGATGGACAGGGAGGCCTGGCGTGCTGCGGTTCATGGGGTCACAAAGAGTCAGACTGAAGGACTGAACTGAACAAGGACCAAGGTGGCAGAAACCCAGAGGGAAAGAAATAGGATCTGATACTGTGATACTGTAGACGCATGCAAACAGCAGACCACCAGGGACAGGCCACACCGAGATTTCTTTTTGTTACTGAAGCCTAGTTGATTTACAATGTTGCATTAATACCTGCTGTAACTAGTTCAGTGCATATATATGTATATGCATTCTTTTAAATATTCTTTTCCACTATGGTTTACCGTGGGATCTTGAATATAGCTCCTTGTGCTATATGGTAAGACCTTGTTGTTTATCCATCCTATATATAATAGCTTGCTTGTGCTAATCCCAAACTCCCAGTCCTTCCCTCCCCACCCTTTCCCCCTTAGCATCCACAAGAAGTCTATTATCTATGTCTGTGAGTTTGTTTGAAATAATGCCACTTGCAGCAGCATGGATGGAACTCGAGATGATCTCACTAAGTGAACTTAAGTCAGAAAGATAAATACCATATGATATCACTTATATGTGCAATTTAAAATATGACACACACAGATTTTTGGTTATCCGATGGGAACAGCGGGTAAAATATCTGTCTGATTCAAACAGAGAGATAACATCTTCTTATTTGCATTTGAAAATGGTTATTCTGGTTTTTGCGTGGAGAATTAAATTGGAAGGGAAGCAATAATAGTAAGTTATTAACTGCTCTAAAAGACAAGGAAAGAATAGTTTAAACTGGGCTTGTGTGATTATAGGATACAAAGGCCTTGCAGATGGAGAGAATGTTTTGGATGCTGAGAATGAAAGGAGAAATGTGGCGCAGATAAAAAACCAAAAGAACAAGCAGTAACCTAAAGTAAAGCTTAAATCTTTAGAGGTCTTGATTGGAATACCCCCACTTCTGGGAGCCAGACTACTTTAAGAAGATCCAGTGATGGTGATAACTGATGGAGACTGTAAACACTTAAACATTAAGTTCAAAGCCACAGAAATAAAATCTTGTTGAGTTTAGATCAGTGTTACATTGAAAGAATTTTAACTTTGGTTTTCTCTCTCATTTTCCCTTCCAGTGTTGAGCTGAGTGGGGCAAAAGACTGCCAAGCACATGCATTGGAGGGTTCTTCAAGAAGTGATTCTCTGTACCATTTCTCTAGATTCCACACACACGTGTTAATATATGATATTTGTTTTCCTCTTTCTGACTTCATTCTGTGTGAGAACGTCTAGGTCCATTCGTGTCTCTATAAATGACCTGATTTTGTTCTGTTTTTTGGCGAAGTCATATTCCACTGCTCATAGAATATCTTCTTTATTCATTCCTCTGCTGATGGACATTTGTGTTGCTTCCGTGTCCTGGCTATTGTAAATAGTGCTGCAATATATGCTACTCAAACTATGTGTAAAATAGATAGCTAATGAGAACCTACTGTATAACTGTGGGAGCTCAGTGCTCTGTGCTGACCTAAATGGGAAGGAAATCCAGAGAAGATGGGATATATATAAACATATGGCTCAGTCACTTTGCCGTATAGCAGAAACTTAACACACAGTGTAAATCAACTATACTCACGTGTCACTAGTGGTGAAGAACCCACCTGCCGATGCAGGAGACGGAAGAGATGCGGGTGTCATCCCTGGGTGGGGAAGACTCCCCTGGAGGAAGGAATGGCAGTCCACTCCAGTATTCTTGCCTGGAGCATCCCATGGACACAGAAGCCTGGTGGGCTACAGTCCATAGGGTCTCAAAGAGTCGGACATGACTAAAATGACTTAACTCACATACACACACACACGCACACACACACACCACTCCAATAATACTTAACATTAAACAAAGGAAATGAGTCTCTATCAGCTCCAGTTTGGTAAGAAGCTTCTATGGGCTTATCTTTCTTTGTAGAAACTCACCCCTTGGCACCACCACTGTTCACTACCCCCACTCCCACTCTATGGATCAAGGTGCATCAAGCTGGAGGGGTTTCTGGTCATTGTAACCGCCTAAGGGCAGCATGTGTCCTGTTCCATGCCACTGCAAGGAGATGAACGGCTCTCTCTAGATGTGGACAAGGGCATGAATGACTCTCTCTAGATGTAAACAAGGTTCAGTTTCACAGCCTGTTGACATTCTGCAGAAAATCATTCTTCCTGGTTAGGTAGCCTGTCCTGTGTGTGGTTGATGTTTAGCAGCTTCCCTGTTTTCTGCTCCTTAAATGTAACACATCCCCTCAAGTTATGACCATCAAAAATGTCTCCAATTATTGCCAAGTGTCTTGGCTCTGGTGATGATCCACTGGTTTAGAGTTTTTATTTTTTATTCACTTAGATTATTTACTTTTAAGACAAATAATCCAATTTTATTTATTTGTTTATTTTTGGCCATACTGAGTGCTATGTGAGATCTTAGTTCCCTGGTCAGGTATCAAACCTACACCTGCCTTGGCGTGTGGAGTCTTAAGCACTGGACCACCAGGGGAGTCCCCTAGTTGAAAACTTTTAATTAGCTTTTTTATTGTTCTTTCTTAGCCTTTGTTATTGTTCTTGTTGATTATTTTGACAAAGGAAGCTGTTAGTTTTAAGTTTCGTTATTTAAAAATATACTAGTAACATTCTCTGATCTTAGTTTGGGTACTTAAATAGAGAAATGTTTGATTCCATCACAGTCAAAATGTCATGTTCCAAAATAAACTGGTGAAATAAACATGCTATGCAAATCTGATGAGTTTCAAAACAGTCATGACAAATTTAAGAAAAAACTTGCTGTCATTGGAAAATACTCTTGATAAATTGCAAAGTGAGAAAAAGCAGCTATAAAGTGATAAGTAGAATATGACATTGAAAAAATATATACATATATATATGTATGCACTCTGAAAAGATATACATTATAATATCAGGGGATGGTGGCATTACATACGATTTTTGACACTTACATTTTCTTTGTGCCCCTCTATTTTCCAACTTTCTTCCATTAGCAATGCATTACATTGGCAAAGAGAAAAAACAAATCACAAATGATGTTCTTTAAAATTGTTACATTTACAGAAAATATTACTCAGCAATTAAAAAGAATACATTTGAATCAGTTCTAATGAGGTATATGAAACTGGAGCCTATTATACACAGTGAAGTAAGCCAGAAAGAAAAACACCAGTACAGTATACTAACGCATATATATGGAGTTTAGAAAGATGGTAATGAGAACCCTGTATATGAGACAGCAAAAGAGACACAGGTGTATAGAACAGTCTTTGGGACTCTGTGGGAGAGGGCGAGGGTGGGATGATTTGGGAGAATGGCATTGAAACATGTATATTATCATATATGAAATGAATCGCTAGTCCAGGTTCGATGCATGATACAGGATGCTCGGGGCTGGTGCACGGGGATGAACCAGAGGGGTGGGACGGGGAGGGAGATGGGAGGGGGTTCAAGATGGGGAACCCAGGGCAGATTCATGTCAATGTATGGCAAAACCAATATAATAATTTAAAGTAATTAGCCACCAAATTAAATTTTAAAAATTGTTACATTTATAGAACTTCTTATATTTTATATTCAATAACTAGTTACCTCAGAGGTCACCATCTAAAGACTTGTATCAACCTAGTCACACCAATAATTCAAAAATAACAATTCAAAGTAAAGAGAACTTTTGAACTCTTAGCTTTCATATCATGGGACTGTCATTTTTGTATGTGATTGAGGGGGAAAGCACAGTTACTAATTTAAGTAGGAGAAAACCCTGCTATTGCTCCCTGTCTGTAAAAGCAACAGATAATTACAAAGAAAGACACATTAAAATATGAAGAGAATTGGCCAAGCAGTACTATTTCCTGAAGATGAGATTTTACAAAGTATGTTATTTTTCTGCTTCGATAGTGTTGCTTCAATGTTCTGTTTACAAAAGAGGTTTGTCTAAGGAAGTTCAATAACAATGACATAAATGACTGTTTGCTTAGTAATGGAAAATACAGATGCAGTAATATCTCCAAGAACAATATACAATGAGCTTATTTGAAATATTTTCAGGCAGTTCTTATTTTATAGCATCCCATTTGCCTCAAAAAGATATACGACTTTTAGTGACTCTATGCTATTACAACACACTACTAACATGCCAACCTGAGTGACCATGAAATTAATAATGAATAGTATTTTGTTTCCTTCTCAGGATTTTGAAGTATATTTTAGAATGATATGAACAGTGCTAAACTTAATAGTATGTTCAAAGAAGTTTATTTTTGGTTTCATTCAGCACATTCTGGAATAGATAGAGAAGCACTTGGTATCATTCTGCTGACCTTAGAAAGTTTCTTAAAGTATCAGTAAAAATCCCTAAAGACTGGCATTTGAGAGGGATTATCCAATCTGGTATTGGGGTATTAGGGAAGTGAATAGTTTTGTAGGAAAAGATTAGGAAGTAGAGCATGGTGCTGACCGCTTATCCCACTATGACGAAGTGAAAATGTCATATAGATATGTCTTAAAGACATTAATATAATTGGAATCTCAGAAAAAGAGAACAGAGAGAGTTGAGCAGAGGCAAAATTTAAAGAGAGAAGGATAGGGATTATGCAAAACTGTTAAAGACATTCATCCATGTGTTCAGAGGCCACAGAAAAAAGCCAGGAAAGTTGAATACAAGGTAAACCTCCCCAAGGCACATCAGAGACACATAGATACAAAAAAAAAAAAAACAGCCCAAAGGGAAAATCTTTCTGCTGCTGTTCAGTCGCTCAGTTGTGTCCAACTCTTTGTGACCCCATGGATTGCAGCCACCAGACTTCCCTGTCCTTTACCATCTCCCAGAGCTCACTCAACTCATGTCCATTGAGTCGGTGATGCTCTCCAACTATCTCATCCTCTGTCGCCCCCTTCTCCCCTTGCCTTCCATCTTGCCCAGCATCAAGGAAAACCTTAAAGGAGCCAAAGAAAAAGCCATGTCATTCTCAGAGAAGCAAGAATCAGAATGGTAGATGTATTCCACAAGAAAACATCTTTACAGTTTAAGAAAAAGGCATCTACACTCCTGTGCCTTGATCAAATATCCTTAGACAAGAGGGCAAAAGAAAGACATCATAGGATAAGTCAAAGCTGAGAGCCATTGTCGCCAGCAGGCTGACACTCTAAGAAATAAGGAAGGAGCTCCTACTTATCAGTCAACAGGGGCACCTGCTACAGAAGCACAGGCTCTCAGGAAGGAAAGAAGAGCCCTGGGAAATGTACAGCTGTGTCTCCACGAAAGAAAAAGAGCGTTATTACAGGTACACCAACAACAGTATATGTCTGAGATTTAAAACATACATAGAAATAAAGCATAAGACAGCATTTGCAAATACGTGCAGAAGAGGTGAATTGACCACTCTAAGGTTTTTACAGTCGCATCAAGAGGCAAAACTGATTGAAGAAAGAAAGGACAAGTCAAGGGTGACTATTACCAGCAGGAATTTTTCACTAAAGTAACAATACAAGAGGCGAAAGGAGACACTGCGGGCACTCGATTAATTGGAAAGGGAAAATGAGAACAAAGAAGAGATGAGACAAATAGAAATCCAGCAGCAGGACAGAGGACTGGAGCTTCACCGCACTCATCAAGATTAACATCAGTGCAGTGAGCAGTCCATGGTAAGACACTTCTTAGACTCGATTAAAAAAATGTAGAGCCAACTCTGTGGTCTTCACAGGAGATACACTGCATATGTAAGAACTTAGGCTGAAAGTCACAGAAATGGAAAGTACAAACCTGCGGCATTAGATAGCTACTGAGCCTACATTAATACTAGGCAGACTTTAGGACAAGGAGCATAAAAGACGGTTCCATAGTGAGAAAATAGTCAATGCAACTATAGACATAATAGCGGCATAGCTATATAGTGCCTGCTGCTGCTGCTAAGTCACTTTAGTCGTGTCCGACTCTGTGTGACCCCATAGACGGCAGCACACCAGGCTCCCCCGTCCCTGGGATTCTCTAGGCAAGAACGCTGGAGTGAGTTGCCATTTCCTTCTCCAATGCATGAAAGTGAAAAGTGAAAGTGAAGTTGCTCAGTCGAGTCCGAGTGAGTGACCCCATGGACTGCAGCCTACCAGCTCCTCCATCCATGGGATTTTCCAGGCAAGAGTACTGGAGTGGCTTGCCATTGCCTTCTCCGATATAGTGCCTAGCATCCAGCATATGAGCTAATGGGAGAAGAAAGACAGGACAGAAAGTAAGCAGTCAAAGCTGAAGAGTTTAACCTATCATTACTTTTGTATATTTTTACATGAGGGTGTGTATGCACACTAAGTTGCTTCAGTCGAGTCCAACTCTTTGTGAACCCGTGGACTATAGCCCACCAGGCTTATCTGCCCATGGGATTCTTCAGGCAAGTATACTGGAGTGGATTGCCATCTCCTTCTCCAGCGGATCTTCCTGACCCATGAATCGAACCCAGGTCTCTTACGCCTCGTGCATTGGCAGGCAAGTTCTTTACCACTAGCGCCACTTGAGAAGCCTGGATGTGTATCACCTAGCCAAACAAAAAGATTTTGAAAAACAACTTTATTGAAGCACGATTGACATGCAAATAAACTGAGAGTATTTAAAGTGTCTCTTTTCAATAAAACCCTTGAAACTATCACTACAATCAGTATAATGAACTTATCCATGGCTCCAGGCTTCCTGGTGCCCCTTTGTATTATAATTTTCCTCCCTCTCATTTTCCTCTTCAGCCTCCAACTGTGGACAAACAGACTTGTTTCTGTCAGTTTACACTGGAATCTCAGCCCATTTGGGCTGCGACTCTTGCCTAGAAAATCCCATGGATGGAGGAGCCTCGTGGGCTGCAGTCTGTGGGGTCGCTAAGGGTCGGACACGACTGAGTAACTTCACTTTCACTTTCCACTTTCACACAATGGAGAAGGAAATGGCAACCCACTCCAGTGTTCTTGCCTGGAGAATCCCAGGGACGGGGGAGCCTGGTGGGCTTCCGTCTATGGGGTCACACAGAGTCGGACACGACTAAAGTGACTTAGCAGCAGCAGCAGCAGCAACAAAATACTGGAGTCTGGGAAGCTGTTTATACAACAGAAACTTATTCCTCACAGTGAAGGTGGAGGTCTGAAGTCAGGGACCCAGCATCTCTCTGGGGGCCCTGTTATCAGGGCACTAATTTCATTAATGATCCAATCATTCCATAAGGAAACTTGCTCCTTGGAAGAATAGCTATGACCAACCTAGATAGCATATTAATAAACAGAGACATTATTTTGCCAAGAAAGGTCCGTCTAGTCAAGGCTATGGTTTTTCCCATGGTCACATATGGATGTGAGAGTTGGACTATAAAGAAAGCTGAGCGCCGAAGAATTGATGCTTTTGAACTGTGGTGTTGGAGAAGACTCTTGAGAATCCCTCAGCCTGCAAGGAGATCCAACCAGTCCATCCTAAGGGACATCAGTCTTGAATATTCACTGGAAGGACTGATGCTGAAGCTGAAGCCCCAGTACTTTGGCCCCCTGATTAGACGAGCTGACTCATTGGGGAAGACCCTGATGCTGGGAAAGATTGAAGGAGGGAGGAGAAGGGGACGACAGAGGATGAGATGGTTGGATGGCATCACTGACTCAATGGACATGAGTCTGAGTAAACTCTGGGAGTTGGTGATGGGCAGGGAGGCCTGGCGTGCTGCAGTCCATGGGGTTGCAAAGAGTTGGACATGACTGAGTGACTGAACTGACTGATGATTTATCTTGAGTTAATTTTTGTGCGTGTGATGAGGAATGGATTGAGATTAAGTGAAGTGAAGTGAAAATCACTTAGTCGTGTCCGATTTTTGGTTTGCGCATAGGGATCATTTATTCTGCCAAGACTTGTTAGAAAAGCTTCTTTCTCTACTCCATTGCTGCTCCATCTTTCTCTACTCTCATTTTTCAAAGATCAAATATATATATATATATATATATATATATCATAAAATATATTTTATGCATGCAATGTTATTTGGCCACCTGGTGTGAAGAGCTGACTCATTAGAAAAGACCCCGATGCTAGGAAAGACTGAGAGCAAGAGGAGAAGGGGGCGGCAGAGGATGAGATGGCTGGACGGCATCACCGACTCGATGGACATGAGTTTGAGCAAACCCTGGGAGATAGTGAAGACAGAGGAGCCTGGCGTGCTGCAGTCCATAGGGTCACAAAGGGCCAGGCATGACTTAGCAACTGAAGAATAACACAACGCACTTCTCATGCATAGCTGCGACTCTTTCTATACTTTCTTCTGTTTCACTGACCTGCTCCTCAATATTGACGCAAACACCTTCACCCCACGTCTACCCTCATCAGGGTGTGTTACCTATGACTTGTATTTTCTCTGTTCTGTCCTCCTTGATGGAAAAGATGGAATGGCAGAATCAGTTGCCAAGTAGTTATATTTCCTTTCCTGTCATCTGTCCAAATTAAATCATCTACAGTAAACTATGCTTTCATCTCCATTTTCCTCTTATTTTACCCCAAATACAGAGAGAAACGAGGCTTATTACTTTAATATGCTTCATAAAGCCTTTTATCATGTTGAGAATTAAGTCTCTTGTGGATGGGTTATGATCGTTTACCCATGTCCTTGGATCTATACAGCTTCTTTAATCTTTGCCATTTAGTCTATGAAAATTGAAGCTGAATGAAATAATGTGTGCTTCTCAGAGGCAGTGACACGAAAATTAAGTACTGACAAGTCTGTGCTCAATAACATGACAGATTCCAAAGAATCTTTTTTTTTTTTCATCAAACAGCTAACATTTTTAGAGGCAGAGTATCACTGGCTTCATAGTCCTGTCTTTAACTTTATTACTACTGTTTAAAGTTCTATACTCACTAGGTTATGCATTGTGATATAGCTCTAACCGATGCTAGAAGTCTGTCCTCACTCTTAAAAAAAATGAATCATACCTGTTTGGTAAGAGGAACCTTGGACAGGCAAGGAAGGGCAGGTCTGTTGCTGCAGCTGCAGAAAGAAATCAAATTCTAAGCAGCAAAGTCATTTCAGGAGACTTTATTTTAAAACCTGAAGTCAGAAAAAAAAGTAGCAAAAGCACAATCCTTTTCTGTGTTTAATAACCACAGAAATCTTGTCTGCGTATAATTACTTCATGGGGTTTCTTGTCAAAGTCCATTTTGAATATCCGGATTCGAGAACGTTTCAGTGTAGTTCTCATAAAATTAGAGTATTTAATCTCTTAAAGCTTTTCATTGGAATTGGTCACCATGGATTTGCTGTTATTGTTTAATCGCTAAGTTGTGTCCCCACACTTTTGCAACCCCATGGACTATAGTATGCAAGGCTCCAGTCCATGGGATTTATCAGGCAAGAATACAGGAGTGGGTTGTCATTTCCTTCTCCAGGGGATCTTCCCAAGCAGGGATCTAACCTGTATCTCCTGCATTGCAGGTAGATTCTATACCGTGGATAACAATATTCAAATGGATGTCTTTAATTGTGGAAGTGGATCAAGAATCTACTTTGCTGTTGTTGTTAACTGAAGAATATTAGACAATCATGTTTGTTCTCTCTTATCCTTTGAAGTAGCGAATCCAATGCCTCTGGTAGAGTCCATCCTTTAAAACAATACGCACACAGAGTTCATTCTGTCCATTTCAGGCTTCCCTTCGAGGGCTGGAGCCCAGTGACAGAGGGGAGAGGGCAGATACTGTCACCCCCAGGTCTGCTCACACAGAGCTCGCTCACACAGCCAGAGGCTCCACCAGGAGCCTGTCTCTGGAAAGCCTCTAGCCAGGGACAAAACTGGCCAGGTGCAGAAATAATATGGGGATCTGTGGAGCTGGAGTAAGGGGATTAAGAAAAATGTAAGCATCCGTATTAATATTTTCTCTAGGTGTGGGATTCATCAGATTAAAAGCGATCTCAGTGGATTTTTTCCCCTGTTCTTTCTGGTGCAAATAATTTCTCCTGGATATGAAAATCAAAGAGACATAAGTCCCTCTTTTCCTGTGCAACCTGCAGAATAAACTGCCCAGCTTTGTGGGGAGACGGTTTCCGGGCCACTGAGAGGCCTAAGAGGAGACGAAGGTTTTTAGGAGAAAAAGCCAGCACAGTCTCAATTTCTGTCCTGCTTCTTCTGACAACAGTTTCCTCTCTTTCCATCTCCAGGGTCCCGCTGATAGGAGCACTTCGGCTCACTGGGAAATTCAATCCATTGATTCTACTCCCAGGCTGGTCATCTTTCACCCCTGACTGATAAGTGCTGCAGAGAAAAAAAATGACCTAGATGTATGCAGAAGGTAAGGACCCCACAATTCCCCTCTCTGATTTATTTTCAGTTTTCTTAATTCTGACAAAAATGACAAATATCGTAGGACTGAAGAATCGCATCAAACAAAACACCGATTTAACCAGTCCGAGTTTTCTCCTAGCATATGGAATCTTGTCATTTCCTTTGATTTCTTCACATGAACTGGTCTTTCTTTCCCATTTAAGAGATCTCACAAGACAACATCATTTTGGAAGATGCCATTTTTCTTAAACATGACATGCTCACATTTACTTTCTTAGTAATATCATACATTTAATAGCCCAAAAATTCATGTGTCTTTTTTTGAAGTATAATTGATTTGCAATGTTATATTAGTTTGAAGTGTATAATATAGTGATTCAATATTTTTATAGCTTA
This sequence comes from Moschus berezovskii, assembly GCF_049115385.1. Taxonomy (NCBI): domain Eukaryota; kingdom Metazoa; phylum Chordata; class Mammalia; order Artiodactyla; family Moschidae; genus Moschus; species Moschus berezovskii. Next base: position 11,321,370 of record NC_142477.1, on the reverse strand, counting down.
TGCTCCATTTAAATTTATTATAAATTATCAACTATAATCCCTGGGCTGTTCAATTTATCCTGTGTCTCATTTATTTTATATCTAGTAGTTTGTACCTCTTAATCCCTGTCCCTATCTTGATCCTCCTGTCTTCCTTTTCCCCTCTGGTAAAGCTGTGGTTTTTCCAGTAGTCATGTATGGATGTGAGAGTTGGACTATAAAGAAGTCCGAAAGCTGAAGAATTGATGCTTTTGAACTGTGGTGTTGGAGAAGACTCTTGAGAGTCCCTTGGACAGCAAGGAGATCCAACCAGTCCATCCTAAAGGAGATCAGTCCTGGGTGTTCATTGGAAGGACTGATGCTGAAGCTGAAACTCCAGTCCTTTGGCCACCTCATGCGAAGAACTGACTCATTGGAAAAGACCCTGATGCTGGGAAAGATTGAAGGCGGGAGGAGAAAGCGGACGACAGAGGATTAGACAGTTTGATGGCATCACCGACTCAATGGACATGAGTTTGAGCAAGCTCTGGGAGTTAGTGATGGACAGGGAGGCCTGGCGTGCTGCCGTCCATGGGGTTGCACAGAGTCGGGACGACTAGCGACTGGACTTCTCTGTATCTGTGAGCTCATTTCTGTTTTGTTATATTCATTCATCTGTATTCTTTTTTAGATCCCACATATAAGTGATAACACACGGTGTTTGTCTATCTCTGTCTGACTTACCTCACTAAGCATCACACCTTCCAGGTTCATCCAGGTTATTGTAACTGACGAAACTGTGGAAACCACTGGAGCCCTGAAGACGTGATAGCTTTGGGCTCTGCTCACTTTATTTCTTAATTAAAAATACAAAATCTTGTCACCTATATTGCAACCTATAGGGAGCCATCAGTAATAATGACATATACTCATCTTTGTATTTGATAGATACAAATTTAGAAAAATTCCCAAGATTTTATTAAGAAAAATCACAGAATAGTAAAAAAAAAAGCTTTTAATTTTGGATCTTAAAAATGAAATTTGCTGCTGATTTTCCTCCTTCTTGTCTCCTTGGACTCTTCTGTGAGTGAATCCCCAACAGTTGTGGTGTAAGATGGTTTCATTTCGTTTAATTAACAGAGCTGGGTCTTCAGGGAATCTTCCCATTAAGTCTGAGCGGTTCTGTAAATGGAGCGGAGGCCAAAACAACCACCCACTGACAACGTTCATGGAAATAATGCCGTGTTGAAGACAGAGCCCCAGGGTAATGTTAGCGCAGTTTTCATCATAACTTCTAATTACGGAGAATAAGTCACTTCAACAATTTCTGTGTTTTAGATATAATAAAAGGAATGGTTAACAGTCAGCAATGATCCTCAAGCTGGTGAAGTTACACGGCCAAGGAGTCTGAATTGTGAACCTCAATAAAGTAAAATAGTTTATAGAGTGTCCCTCTACCTGGCTTATTAGTAAAGGTCATTGACCAAAGATCATGTCCTTCCAGAAGCACTCAGACAGTGACCACAGGGACCGCTGGAAGGTTATTAAGATGCACAGACCATGTGCTAAGAACATACACTCTTACAGACAGGAACGGTTGATGTAGAACTGCAACCCGAGTTATTGCAAACCACCCTGAGAACCCCCAACCCCACCCTCCATGTGATGTATGTTTGAAGCAAAACCCACCAAATAACTGTAGTGGCTGTACTCTTAACAATGACCTTAATTTTAATCTTCTTATCTTTATTATTTTCCAGATTCTGTATAATGGGTTCGTATTCCTTTTATAATCAGAAACCTTTGTTCCCTCTGAAGAATCCTGCAAGGCCCTCCCCATCTCCTGTATCCTTCAAGCTGCGATTCCTGACGATTTCCTCTCTTCTGGGATTTTTGGACCTGCCTGTTCTCCGGTCCCCAGGCTCTCAGGTATCAGTCTTATGCCTGTCTCCCTATGTCTTGACTTGACCTCTTTCACTCTTGCCTTCAACACTGGCAGAGAAATTTACTAAAAATGCAGTGTTTTACCATTGCCTAAAACTTCCAGTGACTTCATTTTGTTTCCAAAATAAAAAATAACTGAGCTTCCAACCCATCAGCTTATATTAATTTGGGGAGAGTTGCTATCTTCGCCATGCTGAGTTTTCTGATCCACTGACAAGGTAAATCTCTTTTTTTTTTGCATCTTTGTTCTGTCTCCCATCATTACCAACTCTCGGCTTCCTCCCCGTCCTGCTTTCTTGCTCCATCATTGTTCGTGTAACCAAATATCTATATTATGGCATATTTGAAAGAACGGTTTCCTAGCTGTAATTGAATGGCCCACCTGGAAGCTTCTCTTTCCATCTCTTCCTACAAATTTGCAGCCAGACACTTCCAAATAGGAGCGTACAGTCTACCTCTCTGCTTAAATATCTATCAGGTAATGGTGAACCAGTGTGAGCTTGCCAAGTGGCTCAGTGGTAAAGAATCCACCTGTCAATGCAGGAGATGAGGGTTTGATCCCTGGGTGGGGAAGATCCCCTGGAGAAGGAAATTGCAACCCACCACCGTATTCTTGCTTGAGAAATCCCATGGACAGAAAGAACCTGGCGAGTTACAGTCCATGGGGTCACAAAGCAGTCAGACACGACTGAGCAACTGAACAGCAGCAATGGTGGATCGGTACCTAGGGGCTGACTTTGCCCTGGCCCAATCCTCCTTTTGGAATGAAAATGTTAGGAGAAAAATGGAGAAATCAGGGAAACATGGGTGATATTAGAAACAAGCACAAGCAGCAGCACTCACGGGAAACCTTGCCATGGTCTTGTAAGAAAGAAGCTGCTAGAAGTGGGCCACAGCTGCCACTTCATCAGCACAATTGCAGAGCCTCCTGCTGTCTAGCAAGTCAGCGGGACCTCGTTAACCCCGGGCCTGCAGGACAGCACTTAGAGTTTGATTTCCACACTCACAAGTAGTTTTTAAAGGAAATTTCCATTTTTTTTAAATGTTGTTCTTTGGGGAAACTATCTTGATATTGAAAATGTAGGATTGTTAAGAGTTTGACACGATGACAGTTTGCCAGAGTCCTTCTGCCTCTGGAAGCAGCAACCGAAGGCCTCCATGTCCTGCACCCATCAAAAGTGATTAAGGAGAGTGTGGCTTCATCGTGGACATTTGACAGCCAGTGAATAAAGCGTGTGCCACAGTGACTTTTAGGAATGTAGGGGGGTTGTAAAACCCTAATTGAAATAAAAGCCAATATTATGGAACGCTCAAGATTTCTAATTGGTAAGTTTCTTTTTTTTCCTGATTATAAAAGTGAATCCTACTTCATTTGAAGAGTTTGGAATGATACAGCAAATAGAAGGGTAAAATTAAAGGTCTATGTCATCCCACTACCCAGAAGAAATTATTGCTAACATTTTGGTGTTTTTCTAGCCAATCATTTCTAAAAACTCTTTTAGAAAGTGGATGCATCTCATAATCTTTCTGATTGGAGTATAGTTGCTTTACAATGTTGTGCTAGTTTCTGCTGTACAGCAAAGAAAATCAGCTATAAGTATACACACATCTCCTCTTTTTAGGATTTCCTTCCCCTTTAAGTCATCACCGATCACTGAGTACAGTTCCCTGTGCTACAGAGTAGGTTCTCATTAGTTATGCTGTTCACACTTTTCACATCTTTAGGAGTTATAATTACTGGTTCAAATAAAAAGCATTTTAGAGTTGAGGGTCTCCTGCCACATATTTCCAAGCAATTTTGCAAAAATTAAGTAGCAAGTCCCACTGCCAAAATGTGAGCATCTTACTATACCTCTGTTATACTGAGCGCTCGTAGTGTCTGTGTTAGATGCTATCTAATTCTTACTTTCACAGAACATTTTCAAGTGTTCATTGTTTAATTTAAAACCAAAGCTTTATTGAGGTGGAGTTGACAAATAAAACTGTACAATATTTAAAATCTCCATGGTGATAGCCGACTCACTGGAAAAGACCCTGATGCTGGAAAGACTGACGGCAGGAGGAGAAGGGGATGACAGAGGATGAGATGATTGGAGGGCATCACCGACTCAATGGACATGAGTTTGAGTAAATTCCGGGAGTTGGTGATGGACACGGAGGCCTGGTGTGCTGCAGTCTATGGGGTCGCAAAGAGGTGGACACAACTGAGTGACTGAATTGAACGGAACTGAGTGGCCAACCCAGTGCTGAAAGGTGGGAATCTTTGTCTCAGCAGAGCAAGCCACCCTCAGTGTCTGCTGGGGAAGAGGACAGGGGAACAGATAGACTCAAAAACAGAGGACAGAGGACCATTTACCCCAAGTACCAGGTAACCAGAGCCACAGTGTGAAGTGGTGGAGGGTAAAAAAATTAAGAGGCGGACTGTTAAACAATCAGTATAATGAGGTTAGTCTCTCAGTTGTATCCAACTCTTTTCAACCCCATGGACTGTAGCCTGCCAGGATCCTCTGTCCATGGAATTCTCCAGGAAATACTATTGGCATGGGGAACCTTTCTCTTCTCCGGGGGATCTTCTCAACCTAGGGACTGAACCTGGTTCTCCTGCATTGCAGGCAGATTCTTCACCATCTGAGCCACCGGGGACTCAATGGAAAGGACTGGGATGCTGGAAAGATTGAAGGAGAGGACCAGATGGTCAGGTAGCACCACTGACTCAGTGGACATGAATATGAGCAGACTCCGGAACATAGTGAAGGACAGGGATGCCTGGCGTGTTGCAGTCCATGGGGTTGCAAAGAGTCGGACCCGACTGAGACACTGAACAACAACGAGAACATAATAAGGTTAACAGCCTTGTGATCACCTTTCCTTTACGGATGGAGGAGAGTGAGGCATGGAGGTGGTAAGAAAATTGTTCAAATCATACGACTGTGGCTGGAATCCACATCTTTGCTTCCTAGTTTAGAGACCCTGATCGTAAACACTTCATCATCTCTCAAGCAGGGATGTTAAGAACTTTCAGACTGAGGAGTTGCCTGAATTGAGAATCAGACTTCAACAGCGATGTGGGAACCTAAATCTCGGTGAAGAACTGGCTTCAGAACTTCCAGGCATGGTCTGTTGTTAATTTCGTGGTTGTTAATGAGGTTGTTAGTTCAGCTGCTGAACCAAAGATCCCAAACTCACAATGTACTCTTCACATTGCAGAGTCTGGATAAGTAGTCCTGGACAGGCATTGATACCAACGCAACCCTAAGAAACCCCAAATTCCTCTTCTTCCACTCTCTGCCTTCCTCGGCATGTGCCTGCCACTCGAAGGTCCAAGAAGACTGCTCTAACACACACAGTCAAGTCTTCACTCCAGCAGGGGGAGGGGCTAGCAGATGGCGGGGCACCTCCTCCTTCTCATGTCCCCCAGGTAGCTCTTGTGGACTTACTAACATGCCAGGGGAACCAAGCAGCAGTCTTTTTCTGATCCTGTTAGATGCCCACCACAATTATTAAAGAGAGAAAGCATGAATAGATAGTGCTGGAAAAGTAGCTTTTGGCTGCTTGTGTTTCTAAATCTTTAGCATGCTTGAATGTTCTCCTAGTGCGATCAAGAGCGGTGAGCTCCGTCGAAGAGACAGCAAAAATGAAACAGCAAGACGCTGGAGTTAGGAAAGGAGGAGGGAGAATGCCCTGGAGGGTGGAGAAGGGCTGGTTAGTGCAGAAGTCCTGCAGGACTTGCAGATGTCAGCAACGCCAGCGAGAGCAAAGGAACTCCTGAGTTACTAAGAAAGAAAAAAAAGGCTCTGAACTCCATCCTCATGAACTTGATGAAGCAGACAGTCTGTCAGAGAATTTGGGGATACATATTTAGGTATGTGGGTTACCTGGTAAAGAACCCACCTGCCAATGCAGGAGACATGAGATGCAAATTTGATCCCTGGGTCAGGAATATCCCCTGGTGGAAGACATGGCAACGCATTTCCAGTGTTCTTGCCTGGAAAATCTTATGGACAGAGGAGCCTGCAGGCTGCAGTCCATAGAGTTGCAAAGAGTTGGACACAACTGAAGTGACTTAGCATGCTCGCACATTTAGGTAAGCAGGAAATTAAGTAAATGAATCAAGTAAAGCAATCATTACCTTTAGGTGGGAAAGGACAGATTTACTCATAGCACAGGATGTGGTTACACTGTGAATTATATTACAGGACGATAAAATAATCTGCTTATAGTGGTGTCATGGGTTGAATTTGTCCCCCCCACACACACACAAATTCATATGTCGTAGACCTAACCCCTAGTATGTCACTATTTTTTGGAGATAGAACCTTTGCTTTATCAGTCATTAGAAAGACTGATGCTGAAGACGAAACTCCTATACTTTGGCCACCTGATGCGCAGAACTGACTCATTGAAAAGACCCTGATGCTGGGAAAGATTGAAAGTGGGAGGAGAAGGGGACGACAGAGGATGAGATGGTTGATGGCATTGCTTTCTCAATGGACATGAGTTTGAGTAAACTCTGGGAGTTGGCGACAAACAGGGAGGCCTGGCGTGCTGCAGTCCATGGGGTTGCAAAGAGTTGGACACAACTGAGCAACTGAACTGAATGAATTGAACTGAGAGCCTTTGCAGAGGCAATCAAGGTAAGACCATTAAGATGAGCCCCGATACAATTTAGAAGGTGTCCTTATTAAAAAGGATTTGGACACAGACACATAGACACACACGAAGAATGCCACATGAAGAGGGAGGTAGAGATGGGACGCTGCTTCCACAAGCAGAGGGGCACCAAAGATGGCCAGCAAATATCAGAAACTAAGGAACCAGCCCTGCCAACAGCTTGATCTCAGACATCCAGCCTCCAAAGCTGGGAGACAGTACCTTTCTACGTTTAAGCCTTCCTGCTAGTGGTACTTTGTTACACAGCCCTAGCAGACTAATAAAACTGGCTGAAGTGAAACTGTGACACCAATTTATAGGAGGAAGAATAGTAGTGGGGGAAGTGTGAAGGTAAACTCTCACTTTCCCCGGAAAAGCGAGGAGGGAAAAAAATCAAGATTCCTCAATCAGTATGTTATCTGGAAAGAGTGACATCAATGGCAGGAGACACCGCTGAAATGTGAGCCATCGGCCTTTGCAGAGAAATGGGAGGAGTGAGGACTCCCGCTGCCTCCCCTACCTCCTAGGCGACTCGTAGGAAATGCGCACGCGCAGTTCAGTTCAGTTCTCGTGTCCGACTCTCCGCGACCCCATGAATCACAGCACGCCAGGCCTCCCTGTCCATCACCAACTCCCGGAGTACACTCAAACTCATGTCCACAGAGTCGCGCAGTACATTCATAAACCTGAACAAGGACCAGCTCTAAGATGCTTGGGGCACACGGGGTGATGTTCTTCAGCAGGCTTGCTCCCTCTGCGTCCTCAGCCCCTCCTCTGCCTCTGCTGTCTTCCCAGCTTCTTCACCACTGACATTCTGACATCTGAGGATTTCCTGGGTCCACAAGACACATGCCACAGCCTCAGACACCTGGCCCTCCTGCTTCCGTCTGGGTGTGTAAAATTTGACAGCGCTGATTTGAAGTTTTGTATTTAATCATCATAAAGTCTTCAGAGGGCTTCCCTGGTGGCTCAGATGGCAAATAATCTGCCTGCAATACAGAAGACAGGGGTTCCATCCCTGGGTGGGGAAGATCCCCTGGAGGAGGGGAAGGCAACCCACTCCAGTATTCTGGCCTGGAGAGTCCCATGGACAGAGGAGCCTGGCGGGCAACAGTCCATGGGGTTGCACAGTCGGACAGGAATGAAGCAACTGAGCACAGCGCAGCAAAGTCTTCAGAGCTCTGTGCTGCTGCGAATGCATTCAAATGCTTGAGACAAATGAACGCCTCACCCCCGTGGTTCTGAAACACTCCGTTCTTTGGTTGCATCAGCCGAGGAACAGCTCTGCAGTCTGGTCACAAACATCGACTTAGGTGAACGTTCAAATAAAAATGGCACATTTAAATCTGCTGGCAACCATCCCCTGCTGACCCCCTGAAGAAGCACACCTCAGAGAAGAGAAGGTTTTCATCGTCATTCTCACTGAGGTGCTCCACTCGCGTTCTTGGCATCCAAGGATCCTCTCTAGCTACTTTCAGATGCAGGCAGATTTTGGATACTCTTTTCCCTCCAATCTTCCCACCTGGTTCACAGTCCGCCCCCCACTAAGGCTCTGTCCACCCAGACCCCGCCTCCCTGAGCGTCGCATCCTCCGGGCCCACCGCTTCTGGGTGCAGGCTGCTCCAGCTTCTCCTCCTGGTGCCCAGAGGTGTGATCAGGACTTGCCTCCAACCAGGGGAGGCCCTCGAAGCATCCCAGGGGTGGCTTCTCACCCACGATGAGCTCCAGCTGGTAGTCAGATGTTCCCTGAGCCTGGCCTTCTGGAGGGCTGGGGAGCACGTGACAGCCAGTGTGGGGGTCCCAGTGGGTCAGCACCTGCTGAAACCTGCCAGGGCCGTTCTCCTCAGCTGACACCACCCTGATGCAATGTTTGGTTCTCCTTCCAGTGTACAAGGATGGCTCATGACGAAGGGCAATGGTGTGGGTCTGTGAGGGAGGTGTTTTGACAGATCTGAGATGTTCAGGGACAGCCTGAGCCTGTGTAGCTTTCACGTTCTTCCTATGCACAAGGATGAGGCTGTAGGGAAGATGTCTGCTGTGGTGTCCCCTGTCTCCTGGGTGCCACCTCCACTGAGAGGTATGACAATGAGTGTCCTGGGGCCTTTGGGAAGTGTCGCTTCTCGATCTCATCCTGTTCAGAGGCAAGGAGGTTGGGCCTATCAAGGTGATCAGTGCAATGTCTCATCTCTATCCCCTCAATCTCTAAGTAGGAAAATGAGATGGAGAAAGCTGTCTGTGGAAGAAAGGAAACAATTTCCTTACTTAAGCCCTGGCAGGGTGCTCAGGGCTGGTGCACTGGGATGACCCTGAGGGGTAGGATGGGGAGGGATTTGGGAGGGGGGTTCAGGATGGGGACACATGTACACCCATGGCGGATTCATGTCAATGTATGGCAAAAATCACCACAATATTGTAATTAACCTCCAATTAACATAAATAAAATAATTAATAAAAAAGAAAGATATAGAGGCTGAAAATGGCTGTGACTTAAAAAATAAGCTGACACTTGTGGGGGGAAAAAGATAAGCAAAGAAGACTCACGTCTACCAGTCAATTGATACAAATCTGTATCTCATAGTCCCTCCTCAGCCCAATTAGCCATTTTGACCATGCCTCTCATGAGACAAGGAGAAGGTCTCATGCTCTATTTTTGCCCAGAAGACTAAAGATGTAGAATGATTTAGCTGTTGCATATGGTTTTACAGTGGAGAAGGCAATGGCACCCCACTCTTGCTCTTGCCTGGAAAATCCCATGGACAGAGGAGCCTGGTAGGCTGCAGTCCATGGGGTCACTAAGAGTCAGACTCAACTGAGCGACTTCACTTTCACTTTTCACTTTCTTGCATTGGAGAAGGAAATGGCAAGCCGCCCCAGTGTTCTTGCCTGGAAAATCCCAGGGATGGCAGAGCCTGGTGGGCTGCCGTCTATGGGGTTGCACAGAGTCGGACATGACTGAACCGACTTAGCAGCAGCAGCAAGGTTTTACGGTGAGTTACTGAGAAATCACAGTACTGTGTTACTGTGTGGATCACAATAAACTGTGGAAAATTCTGAAAGAGATGGGAATACCAGACCACCTGACCTACCTCTTGAGAAACCTATATGCAGGTCAGGAAGTAACAGTTAGAACTGGACATGGAACAACAGACTGGTTTCAAATAGGAAAAGGAGTATGTCAAGGCTGTATATTGTCACCCTGCTTATTTAACTTATATGCAAAGTACATCATGAGGAATGCTGGGCTGGAAGAACCACAAGCTGGAATCAAGATTGCTGGGAGAAATATCAATAACCTCAGATATGCAGATGACACCACCCTTATGGCAGAAAGTGAAGAAGAACTCAAAGGCCTCTTGATGAAAGTGAAAGAGGAGAGTGAAAAGGTTGGCTTGAAGCTCAACATTCAGAAAACTAAGATCATGGCATCTGGTCCCATCACTTCATGGGAAATAGACGGGGAAACAGTGGAAACAGTGTCAGGCTTTATTTTTTTGGGCTCCCAAATCACTGCGGATGCTGATTGCAGCCATGAAATTAAAAGATGCTTACTCTTTGGAAGGAAAGTTATGACCAACTTAGATAGTATATTAAAAAGCAGAGACATTATTTTGCCAACAAAGGACCATCTAGTCAAGGCTATGGTTTTTCCCGTGGTCATGTATGGATGTGAGAGTTGGACTGTGAAAAAGCTGAGTGCTGAAGAATTGATGCTTTTGAACTGTGGTGCTGGAGAAGACTCTTGAGAGTCCCTTGGACTGCAAGGAGATCCAACCAGTCCATCCTAAAGGAGATCAGTCCTGGGTGTTTATTGGAAGGACTGATGCTGAAGCTGAAACTCCAATACTTTGGTGACTTCTTGTGAAAAGTTCTGTCACTGGAAAAAACTCTGATGCTGGGAGGGATTGGGGGCGGGAGGAGAAGGGGACAACAGAGGATAAGATGGCTGGATGGCATCACCGAATTGATGCACATGAGTTTGGGTGAACTCTGGGAGTTGGTGATGGACAGGGAGGCCTGGCGTGCTGTTATTCATGGGGTCGCAGAGAGTCGGACATGACAGAGACTGAAGCGAACTGAACTGAGAAATCAAGATTGGAAGCCACAGTCTCCTAATTGTCTGGTCTGAGCTTTCAACAGCTCTTTGCAGTAATTCCTATGCACACTCAAGTCCAGCCACCCTCAGATAGATGGGGTGCAGCCAAACCAAGACATTGTAGGGGTGAGAGGAGACAAGAGAGCAGCCCCTCGGAAACCCCTTCGTCTGGCAGAATTGCCTTAGAAAAACATCTTTGTATACATGTTGGGGGTGTGGGAATCCAAATCCTTCTCTTTTGGTAGGAAGCTAGGGGGTTGCTTAGAGTGTGTGCATGATGTAACTTTAGATTGGTGCTCTCAAGTTTTACCGAAGAATTGATACCTTCGAACTATGGTGCTGGAGGAGAGTCCCTTGGACAGCAAGGAGATCAAACCAGTCAATAGGAAGGGAGATCAACCCTCAATACTCATTGGAAAGACAGATGCCAAAGTTGAAACTCCAGGATTTTGGTCATCTAATGAGAACAGCCGACTCATTGGGAAAGACCCTGATGCTGGGAAAGATTGAGGCAGGAGAAAGAGGACGTCAGAGGATGAGATGGTTGGACAGCGTCATGGATGCAACGACACGAACTCAGGCAAACTTTGGGAGGTGGTGAGGGACAGAGAGGCCTGGCGTGCTGCAGTCCATGGGGTCACAAAAGAATTGGACACGACTGGGAGACCAAACAACAACATTGTTTTACACATCTGAACGGAAGCTGGAGGGGCCCAAGTTTCTGAGGCTGTGACGTGTGTCTCATGGGTCCAGGCAATTCTCAGGTTCAGAGTGCCATGGTGGAGAGGCTGGGAAGGTGACAGGGGCAGAGGAGGGGCTGGTGGCACAGGGAGAAAGCCCACTACATGGCATCTCTCATGGAGTGACCTAGCAGCACCCCCACTGAGCTGAAACATTTTGAAGAGTTTCATTTTTTTAAGTTTTGTCTAAGTAAGGCACATATTTCTGCTTTCTAAATAAGGCTTAATTTTCAAGAAGGAAATGTGGATACTCAGACCCCTGGGTGGTGTGGTGTGGCTGAGTGGCAGAGGAGCCATCCCAAGCTGGCTCAGCTGTGGTCCTTGGTTGGTGCCTGGGTCAGGAAGGAGCAAGCATCCTTGCCCAAAACAGCAACTCTCCAGGGGCTGCAAACCCAGATGAAGAAAGGCTGAGACATCCTGCCCAGTAGGATCAGGGGACAACTCAGGTCAGCCTTGCCTCAGGGAAAATATCTTCCAGGAGAAATTAAAACTCAGAATTTTGCCTGAGTCAGGAGTTCAAATTATTCTACGTATGAGGTGTGGGAAAATCTAATTAGAAGGATTAATATAAAATTGGTCCTAGGCCAGTGATATTGCTGAGCCATCTGGAATAATTAAGTGGGCAGCCAAAATTAAATGGAGGAATACTTCACCCGTTGAGGACTGACATGCAAAACAAGAGCCATTTTACAGTTTAAAGAAAGAAGATCTCTATGAAAATCCAAAGGGAAACACAGCAAATAGGGTACAGACTCGCATCAGAGGAACCTGAAATTATAAAATACCAAATTTGTAGAGTGAACAGACTTCAAATCAATAAGGATTAAAGGTAAGTTATATAAAGTATTTTTTAAAGGAAAGAATTGTGCTAAGAAAATTATTTAGTCCTAGGGAGAAAAAATAAAATTAGATTTCATACAATAACAACAGTAACATTCTAGAGGCATAAAAGATGTAATCATGAATATAAAACTTTACAGATTTGAGAGTCCTGGATCTAGCTGGGGATATAGACATCTGGAAAAAGTGTGGCTTACACTAATACAACAATAAAGTTCCTGATTCACTTGTATCCAGCAGAGAGCTGAGGTCATAGAATAGCCAACTAGGTCCAGATCTGGGAGGGGAAGCCAGTGACTACAGAAAGATGAGACCCTGGTACCTTATTGACCTGGGTCCCATGCAGCTGTAGCCCCTGCTAAGTTGAATTCTGCTTCAACAGTCAGTAAATTGGTGGAGACAAAGTGGAAGCTGGAGGGAGGGTATGCAGCCCTGGGAGAAGCAGATGATGGTGGTGGGTAGTGGTTGCACTTTCCTGAGTGTATCACATCATACATCTCACTAGATGCTAGAAGGGAGACAGGAATCCCAAGAAAGCCACTGTGGGAGGGGCACAAAATTCCACCTGGATCCTGTTTATCCATCTTCTCCGTGTAATAAAAGTCTAATTCATTGGGGAAATGAAGGCAAAAATGCTGTCTTGCACCTGCAGGAAAGGAACATAAGAAATGCCTTTAGTCCCAGGTTTGGGAAGTGGGAGCAGGAGTCCAAAGGGCCTAGAACCACAGCTGCAAGACAGACGGGAGCATTGGCGAAGTCCTCCCCTCTGAAGCCCAGGATGTGAGCCCACCCATCTAAGACTCAGGGTTCATCTGAGCACCAGAGAAGTCCATCCACCCCACACCATATGACAAGTGTCAACTAAAAGTACTTGTGAATCCTGCTGGGAAATATACCAGACACAGACTCTCCCCGAAGACCAGGGGAAGGGAAGTCGAGGTGGGGAAGTTCTAAGGTTTCTCATTTTTAGAGGAGAAACTAGAAAACCAGCTTCCGTACAACAAGATGGTGTTGCTAGAAGAATCTGAAGCTTGTAGGGATTGAAGGTAATCAAAACAATAGCCTCAGAAGCAGCTCAACTCCTAAGTAGATCAAGGGTCAACAAACCATGGCCCACAACCAGATCTGGCACATTGCCTACTTAGTGAATATAGTTTTATTGGGACACACCCACACCCACCTGTGTACATATTGCTGAGATTATTTTGCAGAGGGCTTATGACTCAAGAGTCCTAAAATACTTGTTACTTGATCCTTTCCAAGAATGACTGCTGATCTTTTGACTAGATTAATGTAAACTTCCTGGGAAGGGATGAGTAAAAGAAAAGATATGTTAAACATAAAGCTGTTTATTCAGTTTCTGCAGTACTATGGACATTTTTCAGTAAAAAATTTCAAACCATAAAAACAGCAACAAACTCCAAAGAAAGAGAACACTAAATAAAACCAAACTCAGGTATGAAACAGATGTTGTAACTATCTGAAGAGAAATTTAAAATGGCCATTAATAATGCATTCATGTTGAAGAGTCTGGTAGAAAAGGTGTATAACATGAAAGATCAGATGAAAAATCAGCAGGGAGATGGAAACTGTAGGAAAAAATGTTAGAAATGAACAGCACTATAACAGAGATGCAGAATGGTTTCCAGGGGCTCCTTATATACTCAGGAAAGAGCTAGTGTACTTGACAACATGGCAGTGAAAGTTACTGAACTGAAACACAAAAGGAAAAGACTGAAAAATAAAAGAGCATCCAATACTATGAAAAAATATCAAACTTTTGGACATGCGCATAGTAAAAATCCCATAAGGAGAAAACAGTGCATAGCAACCTTATGAAATATGACAGGATTTTCCAAAATGATTTGTAGACACCAACCACAGATCTATAAAGCTCAGAAATGTAAAAGACAAAGAGAAAAACATGAGGTTAGCCAGAAAATAATGCATTCAATACAGAGGAACAAAGATAAGAATCTCAGCATTTCTTATTGGAAACCATGTAAGTAAGAACATAATGCATTGACAACTTTAAAGTCCTGGAAGAAAACAAAATCTGTCAATTTAGCATTTAATACTCTGTGAAAATATCCCTTGAAAATGCAAGTTAATTAAATCTTTCTCAGACAAACAAGGAAATTCATTGCTGGCAGATCTATTCTACAAGAAATGTTAAAAGTATGCTCTTCAAGGAGAAGGAATACAATATCAAACAGAAACATTATGAAATAAAAAAGAGGGTGGAAAATATAATAAATGAAGGTGAAAGAAAGCAGAAACATTACTTTGCCAACAAAGATCTGTCTAGTCAAATTTGTGATTTTTCCAGTAGTCATGTATGGATGTGAGTTGGACTATAAAGAAAGCTGAGCTCTGAAGAACTGATGCTTTTGAACTGTGGTGTTGGAGAAGACTCTTGAGAGTCCCTTGGACTGTGAGGAGATCCTCCCAGTCAGTCCTAAAGGAAATCAGTCCTGCATATTCATTGGAAGGACTGATGCTGAAGCTGAAACTCCAGTCCTTTGGCCACTTGATATGAAGAGCTGACTCATTGGAACAGACCCTGATGTTGGGAAAGATTGAAGGTGGGAGGAGAAGGGGACGACAGAGGATGAGATGGTTGGATGGCATCACCAACTCAATGGACATGAGTCTGAGTAAACTCCAGGAGTTGGTGATGGACAGGGAAGCCTAGTGTGCTGCAGTCTGTGAGGTCGCAAAGAGTCGGACACGACTGAGAGACTGAACTGAAGCGAATAGAAAGTTCATTTTTCTTTTATTTTAATTGCTCTAAAGATAGCTGTGTAAAGCAAAAATTATAACATTGTATGGTGTGTTTATGGTGTATATAAGAGTAAACTGGCAGTAATATCACAAATAAGAGAGAAGAATATATGTGTAAGTTCACTTATATACAAGAATATGTATTTGTAAGGTTCTTATACCACATATGAAGAAGTGTAATATTAACTGAGTACAGATTCTGGTTAAGATCTACATTTCAAAATAATAGGAATAAAAATAGAATCACATAAACTGCTCAAATATCCCAAGAGAAGATAAGAAACAATGAAAAATAAATAAGGAAAAAATTAAATGAACAGAAAACTGCTAACCACGTGGTAATACATATCGATAGATACATTTGACATAAGTGGTCTGAATACATAGTACGAAAATACCTTTAGATTTGGTAAAAACAAGACCCACCACTATGTCATACATGAGAAATTCACAGTGAATATAAAGGCACACATAAGTGAAAACTAATAGAATGGGAAATGATATACCATGCAAATACTAAACAAAAGAAACTGTAGTTCTGATATTTATTTCATATAGTATGTTTGAAGTAGATGTAAAAATTAAAAAAATTACCAGAGTTAAAGAAGAACATTACAAAATGATAAGAAAAAGATCAGTTTTCTAAGAAAACTTAATAATAAACACATGCATACCTGACAATAGATTTCAAACCATATGAAGTAGAACCGATAGAACTAAAAGAAGAAATAAACAAATCTATAATTAAAATTGGAGTTTTTAACACTCCCCTCTCTGTACTGAAAAGTCAAATAGGCAGAAAGTCACTAAAGATATTGGAGACTTGAATGAACAACTTTACTAAATTGATACTTTATTGGACAACAACAAAAAAAACCTTTTTAAAAGTAAACTTGAACCATCCATTGAACAGTTCACACTCTGGCCGTACACAAACTTTAATAAATTTAAAGGAATAAAAAGTACAGTGAAGTGTTTTCTCAACTCTTAAGATTAGAAATAGTAACAGAAAGATGTCTGGTAAATCTTTGCCAAACATTTGGAAACTGAACAGCACACTTTGTAATAACCCATGGGTCAAAGACTAAGCCCACAGTAAAATTAAGAATATTTAAGCTGACTGATAATTATGAAAACACTACATTTCAAAATTTTGGGGATGAAGTTAAAGTAGTGCTTAGAGGGAAATTTATAGCAAAACTAGTCATACTAGGAAAGAAGCCCTCAAATCTGTAATCTGAGCATCCTCCTTAAGAAACCAGGGGGAAAGAGAAAATGAAACACATCACTGCAGTTAGTAATTTGGTTCCTCACAGGCTCACTGGTCAGCAACTCTGAAACAAACAAGCAAACATCAAATTAAAGGAAATCTCCAAAAATAAAGTGGAAAAATTCTCTTCATCAAAGATAAGGAAAGACTGCTGCTGCTGCTGCTGCTAAGTCACTTCAGTCGTGTCCGACTCTGTGTGACCCCATAGACGGAAGCCCACCAGGCTCCCCCGTCCCTGGGATTCTCCAGGCAAGAACACTGGAATGGGTTGCCATTTCCTTCTCCAATGTGTGAAAGTGGAAAGTGAAAAGTGAAAGTGAAGTCGCTCAGTCGTGTCCGACCCTTAGCGACCCCACGGACTGCAGCCCACCAGGCTCCTCCATCCATGGGATTTTCTAGGCAAGAGTACTGGAGTGGCTTGCCATTGCCTTCTCACCTGTCAATGATTAAAGGATATTAAAGACATGTGACAACTAACTGCAGTGTGTTTCTTGGCACTGCATCCTGAAATAGAAAACAGATATAGATTTTAAAACAAAATTTTAAAAATTTGAAATCCAGATGAAGTCCTTAGAGTCATCTCTGTGGATAAATATTGCTGCAGTTTCTTTCTTTCTTTATTCTGTTTGATATTCTATTATATGCATGTCACCAAGTGGCACAGATAAAAAGTTTAAAAAATATTGACTAGCTTAATGATATAATACCGGTATCTTTATATAGAATATAAATGTGTATATGTAATCAGAGACGTCCCAGGTGAGTCAGTGGTAAAGAATCCACTAGCCAGAGCAGGTGACACAGGTTTGATCCCTGGGTTGGAAAAATCTCCTGGAGAAGAAAATGGCATCCCACTCCAGTATTCTTACCTGGGAAATCCCAGGGTCAGAGGAGCCTGGTGGGCTACAGTCCATGGAGTTGCAAAAGAGTTGGATACAAGTTAGCAACTAAACAACAATATATACTCACACGTATATATTACAGATAAAATCACATTTGTGTATAGTATCTAAATTATCAAAATTCACATGGAAATGAAATATCCCAACCTCAGAAGATTAATTATGTGTGTGAAGAAATAAGAATTTTAATGAATCTTTAAAGTTTTATTCCTTTTAAGAAAACTCATAGAAATCTAATACTAATTTTCCAAATTAGTGGGGAAAGACTTTGTTTTGGTCTTCTCTTTATGTCTCTAGAACTTGAAAGGTTTACCACAGTACTATCATTACGTCCTGTTGTGGACATTTTATTTGAAGATATAATATATAAGTCCCTTAAATACAGAAGGATTTCCTGCTAAAGAGCTTCAGATAAACTCTCATTTATGAATAAAAGCAAACTAAAAGCAGTAAACTAATGTATTTTACAGATACACTCAAATGCTGGTTAGTTTAGTTTAGTTTTTTTTTTTTTTTTAAAGAATACCACAGTGCCATAGCTTGTCATTGAAAAGACTGATGCTGGAACTGAAGCTCCAACTCTTTGGCCTCTTGATGTGAAAAGCTGACTCATTGGAAAGACCCTGATGCTGGGAAAGATTGAGGGCAGGAGGAGAAGGGGGCGACAGAGGATGAGATAATTGGATGACATCATTGACAGGATGGACATGAGCTTGAACAAGCCCAGGGAGATAGGGAAGGACAGGGAAGCCTGGCGTGCTGCAGTGCGTGGGGTCACAAAGAGTCAGACAGGACTCAGTGACTCAACAACACAGCATCACAGCTTATCTCATCAGAAGGATGGGACACAGATAAGCTTAAGAATGAAGCTGGATGCATCGTCTTAGGCTGAGGCTGTGTTCAATGTTTACGCAAGCCGTGAGACCACTGACACCATCTACTTCACATCTTGTCTGCGGCCACCACCCCTGCAGAGTTTGTCGATGATTGATTGACCTAAACCAGTGATTATAGTCCCATCTTATGCAATTAAAATAAATAGAAGGAAGTTGTGAATATTTTTGGATGAGTTAGTAGAAGGGGGGAGCATGAGGCTTGAAACTAGCACCCACTGTAACACGGGTTGATGAACTAGATGGGCCCACTTCCTGGGACCCTGTGCTTACCCTCTGACACCGAGATTTCTGTACAGACAATCCGTATGCCCACAGTGAGATTTTCCTTGCTGTTACAGACTTAACTGTGTGCTCCCCGCCCTGGGTTCTTGTGTGACATCCTAACCCCCAGGGTGACTGTATTTGGAGACTGCCCACCAGGCTCCGCTGTCCATGGAGTTGTCCAGGCAAGAATACTGGAGTGGGTTGCCTTTCCCTCCTCCAGGGGATCTTCCCGATCCAGGGATCGAACCCGGGTATGCTGCACTGCAGGCAGATTCTTTACCTTCTGAGCCACCAGGGAAGCCCTTTTAAAGAACTACTTAAGGTTATATTAGGTTATAAATGTGGACTCCAAATCCAGTAGGTCTTGTGTCTTTACAAGTAGAGGGAGAAATACCAGGGATACACATGTGAAAGTGGCCACCTAAAAGCCAATAAGAGAGGCCTCAGGAGAAACCAACTCTGTTGGTACCTTGGTCTTAAGACTTCCAGCCTGCAGACTGTAAGATAAAAATTTCTATTGGTGAAACCACCCAGTCTGTGGTATTTTGTTATGGCAGACTGAGCAGCCGATGGGTGTTCTACTTCAAACACCTTAAACTTGGAACAAAACAATGTTACTTGGGATACTGCCTTCTCCTCCTTTCCCAGCTGAGACTAAGAAGCAGAATGGAGACGAGGGAATGCAGAGAGGGAAGCTGTGTTCTTGTCCGTGGGTTCCCTGCATCTCTGTTTAACCCAGATTGACGCTGAGGCCACCTTCATGCCAGCATCTGCTTTTTTGCTCCTGTATGATTTTTTTCCAGGCCCTTTACAAGTGGTCCTGCTGCATATTCCATGCAACAGGAGATTGTATTTGATTTGCCTTCTTCCAGCAACCCTTTTCTGGTTTCCTGGTCTCCTACCAGAGGTCCTCTTGGTAGAGTCTTGGAAAGACAGTCTAAGCCACCCCAAGTCCCACTGGGCTGCTTAATCCAAGGGAAACTCTGTCAGCTGTGTGTCATGAAAGGGTGGAAGGGTAGCTTACTCCACTGCTATCACCTCTGTGCCCTGCTATCTCCCTCCAATCCTGTGCCTGCCCCCGGGAAAAAGTGGCAGGTTTAACTGCAGATGGGGAGGGAAAGAGCCATCAACCTCCTTTCCTGGATTCACCCGCAGTATTTATAGGAAAAGTCTGCTGATAAGCTCTTCACTAAGTCTGAACAGGTCTTGCCAAGGGACACGAAAGGAAGCCCTCTCTAGCAGTCCCACGAGACCTGACTCAGCGGTCCCTCTGTCTGCTCACTGTCACATCACCTCCTCACGTGGGCTGAGACGGTGGTCCTGGGCGGCAGAGGTTGCTTAATATCTTTCCATTAAGGATTCACAGAACTCTCTGGTTCTTTCCACTGAGGCCACTTATGTTATGCTTTACATGTCTCATCAAAAGAAGATCAAGGAACCCAGGTTGAAAATTTTAGTTCAGAGGAAAAAATACTGAAATCAATTTTGCAATATGTTTTTCTACATGCAGGATATCCAGAGTGAGTATCCTATTGGCAAGTGAAAATGTGAAGAGGCTGGAAACATGTACTTGTGGAACTCTTAAGATCAATACAATTGCTGAGGGAAGGAATAAAAAGAAAGAGGACAATGAAAGTCCAAAGTGAGCTTGGTAAATGATCACCATGCAGGTAATGCTAGAGGTGGTGGTGGCGGGGCTTAAAATACTCAGTCGGAAAGGCAGGGATTGTGTTGTAGAGAAGAAGAAAGAAGAGTGAGATTCCTTGAACAAAATGACACCTTTTGAGTTAGGAAGTTTGACAAAGGCTAGATGTGAAGATGATGATGGTGGTGGTGGTGGTGGTATGGTCTTGCTGGTATCTCCCTGCAAGCACGCACTTCCTTTGGATCGCTTAGTCTGCAATGGTAGAGTCGGACTAAAGGTCTTTGAAACCAATCCAAGTCTAAATCTCGGGCGTAAATGATCCACTTCATTTGATGGCAGATGTGACATTCTACTGCTTTATGATTTGTCACTACTGGTACCTGGACCAGAGCAAGATCCAACAAATGCCTTTGAATGAATGAATTAAATGACCTATAGATAGGCTAGGTTTCTGACAGTACGGTATTGATTTATAACGACACAGTAATGATCATTAAATAATCCAAATGATTTTTAGACATCTTTTCTATCCAAGTATATCTTCGAAACTGGGGCTGCTAACTGACATTTAAGAGAGTAAGAAACTTGATTAAAATGCCTAAAGGGTAAAAAGACTTCTGAAACAATGACACCAATTAGAAAGAACCTCCAAAAACCCCACCTACAGATTTGGTATTGGTATGGAGGGAGGAAGTTGGATACTACTGTGGTTCTGCCACTAATTAGCTGTGCAACCTTGTGAAAGTCACCACTTAACCCTCCAGGACATCAGGTTTTTCAGCGGTAAACTGAGAGGATTGAAGTCAATATCTTCAAGACATTTTCACTCTTAAAATGATCAGACTAAGTGAGTTAGACAAAGACGAATATCATAGATATTGCTTAATGTAGAATCAAAGAATGACACGAATACACTTATTTACAAAACAAAAACAGACTCATTGTCTTAGCGAATGAACTTACGCTTACGAGTGGGGGAAGGGAAGGGGGGAAGGGTAGATTGGGAGTTTGGGATTGACATGTACACACTGCTCTATTTAAAGAAAATGTCTTTCCCTGAAAAAAAAGATTCTATGATTCTCATATTAAATATATTTTATTAAGAATTTAAAAAAAATTTATAAAGACACAAATGAATTCAAAATCTTGCTTAGTTATTGAAACAGTGGCTTAACAGCCACTTAAATTTTTTTCAAAGTCTAATTCTTGAGGAGTACCATCTGATATAGTAGAACAGGAAAGACAAATTTTGATTTTTTTGTTCCTAGCACAGTTTGAACACAAGGTATCTTTTTGAGAGTGGTGGTAGCATGTCACAGATTAAAGGATTTGAATTATCTCAAAATTGCCCTTCAAATTTGTAACCTGATAATGACATCCACACTTGATAGAAGCCAGTCCAGCAAGGCAGATGGACTGCAGAGAGGTGAGAAAACACATTCCGTACCATTAAAAAGCCACAGTAGGTCATCACAATGGAATAATGATGAAAATGCCAAATTGCATATTTCTTAAGTTAGAAAACAATCAATAAGCGTTTTAGTGTGTGTGTGTACTCAGTTGTGTACAATTCTCTGCAACCCCATGGACTGTAGCCCGCTCAGCTCCTCTGTCCATGGACTTTTCCAGGCAAGAATACTGGAGTAGGTTGTCATTCCTTCTCCAGGGGATCTTCCTGACCCAGGGATGGAACCCAGGTCTCCTGTGTCTCCTGCAATGGTAGGCAGATTCTCTGCCAATGTGCCACTTGAGAAACCCCTAAGCGTTTCAGTAGACACTCATAAAATATACATGATTTTATGATGTAAAATCATAAAATGATTGAGTGATTTTAAGGAAGATTAACATCTGATCTGTCCAGAAAAAATCCCACGGAAATGTGCAGTGCTGAAGTGGTTTATACAGTGTTGCTCCAAAATTCATGCCCGTCTGAAACCTCAGGTTGTACCTATTTGGAACTGGGGTCTTCGCAGACATAAGTAATGAATTCAGATGAGATTGTACTGCATTAGGTTGGGCCCCAAATCCAATGACTTATGTTCCTTTAAGAAGAGGAGGGGACACATAAATCCACACAAGGAAGGGGTGCCAAGCGAGACGAGGCGGAGACTGAAGTGATGCGGCTGCAAGCCAAGTATTGCTGGCAACACCAGAAGCTGCAAGAGGCAAGGAGTGGTTCTTCTCTGGAGTCTGCAGAGAGAGCATGGTTCTGCCAGCTCCTTGATTCTGTGCTTTTCTCTTCCAGAACCCTGAGAGAAATAAACGTCTGCTGTTTCAGGCCACCAGGTTTGTGGCAGTTTGTTCTGGCAGCCATAGGAACTAATGCAGGTGTTCAGTTGGATTATGGAATTAAAAAAACAAGGCAGGGAGGTGCCGTACGCTTGAGTCCTGCCATGACTGTGCTCCTTATCCAACTGATTTCACCCCATTTGATTCTTCCGTTTAATTCTTACCTCCTCTTACTAGGACGTAGCTGTTATCATGTCTGTTTTACAAAACAAGTAACTGAGTTGCAGGGAAGTTGAGAGGCTTGTTCACCTTCATACACATGGTTCAGTGGTGGAGAAGGCTGGGCACCAGATGAAGAGGAAAAAATAAAAGTAAAACCTTGTGCTTTTCTTAAGGCTGCCATTCAGGGGAGTTGAGGAGTCCACCAAATGTCTTAAGATGTGGCTACAGGAGGAGGCAACTCAGCTTCTGTGGGCAAGAGGGACGAAGAGGAGGACGGGGCATTGAAGGGAGAGGGTGGTGGACAGGAGTCCCCCTCTTTCCAGGCAGGAGGGGGGACTCAGCACAGGAGCCCCACCAGCCTCACCAGGGCCTGAAGCTTGTTTCTTCAGATGAGCTGGAGCTGTGGGGGACGATCTGAAGGCAGCAAGACTCCTACTGTTCTCTGAGGAAGTTCCAGACATTTTCTCTGCAGGGACCGGCCCACCCGTGTGAAGCAGGCACATGTAGAAAAGGAAACCATGCAGTGACATGTTAACAAAGGCTGACGAGTTAGTCCTAGAATATGCCTATTTTGTACGGAACTGTTTTTAACTTTTTATTCTGTATTGGAGTAGAGTTGGTTAACCATGTTGTGCTAGCTTCAGGTGTAGAGCAAGGTGATTCAATTACACATATGTTGTTGAGTTAGTCGCTCAGTCGCGTCTTGACTCTTTGCAACCCTGTGGACTGTGGCCCACTAGGCTCCTCTGTCTATGGAATTCCCCAGACAAGAATACTGGAATGCGTTGCCATTTCCTTCGCCAGGGGATCTTCCCAACCCAGGTCTCCTGCGTTGCAGGCAGATTCTCTACCATCTGAGCCACCGGGGAAGCCCCATTATACATACCCATGTATCTATTCTTTTTCAATTTTTTCCCACTTAGGCTGTTACAAAATACGGAGCAGAGTTCGCTACCGTAGCTTTTATTATATTCCCTCCTCTAGTGGCCTGCCCTGCAGGCACCACAAAGATGAGCAGTCTCCCTTTCAACTTTGCAGTGTAACGTGGGGGAGAAGTCACATGTAGTCACCAACAACTCAGTTATTACCACTCTTCCCACACACAGAAAAATTGTAGGGTTGTCACCTCGTCCCCTGATTTCAAGTGGACAAGATTCCTTGGTGGCTCAGTGCTAAAGAACCCACCTGCCAATGCAGGAGATGCGAGTTCGATCCCTGGGTCAAGAAGAATCCCTGGAGAAAGAAATGGAAGCCCGCTGGCAGGCAGATTCTTTACCCTTGGGCCGTCAGGGAAGCCCCAAGGGGCCCACAGTAGCCTTTATCCTATTACTCTGGGCCCCCAAAGTGGGGGAAAAAGAGGAAGCCCTACTTGGTTCTAGCCTACTGGTCAAAGCCAATTTGAAGTGATTTATTTTGTCTAAGAAATGGCAGTGCCATGAGACAAGAGGAGATCAAATAACTCTGTGGCTGTCAAGGATTTCTTAGTCCCAGAAATCCTGTCTGGACCAGGAAGGCAACAGGTTCCTCAGAGACTTGTCAGTGATTGTCAGACCCAGGCGCAGTCCACGGGGCAGGGAGTGGGTGCCAGCAAGGGGGCAAGGGGCACTTGGATGTGGGTTCCTTAATCAGTAACTAAAGTCTAAATATAGGACAGAGCTAGGAACCTGGCCATGGCCGTTTTGGTTTTCGTTCTCCTTTTCACCCCTCCTGCCATTCAGGCATTTGCTCCTGTAAATCCCTCTGTTTTCCTCTAAAAAGAATGCCTCCTCTGCTCCTTGATGAGTAGAAGCATTCATAGATGGGCTGGGATCCTGAGAATGTCCGGTGGGACCCCCCTGTCCTCAGGTTTGAAGGCGTGTGGTGTGGTGAGATTGCACAGGGATCCGGAGACGGGGCGGTGGAGGGGCGGCACACGCAAGGACCCCACCCCAGAGGTGCAGCAGGAGGACGAGTAAGCCTGACTGCCTGTCCTGGGCTGGTCCCCGTCCCTGCATCTGTGGATGAGTGACACACTGTGCCTGGAATGAGTGAGTCAGCCTGGCCTTGGATGCCGGGACGTGAGCTGAGTCTTCACCGAGGCTCGAGAGTGTGGCCAGGAAGGCATGCGAGTCTCTGTGAG
Source organism: Moschus berezovskii (assembly GCF_049115385.1). Classification (NCBI taxonomy): domain Eukaryota; kingdom Metazoa; phylum Chordata; class Mammalia; order Artiodactyla; family Moschidae; genus Moschus; species Moschus berezovskii. The sequence goes on along the minus strand of NC_142477.1, from coordinate 11,296,814 downwards.
TGTATAAACAAATGTTCATGCTCTATCTGGGGCCAGGGTGACCTGAACTACCTGCCCTTAAGGAGAAATAGGAGCTTTCCAGGTGGTGCTAGTCATAAAGAATCCACCTGCCATAAGAGACGCAGATTTGATCCCTGGGTCGGGAAGATCCCCTGGAGTAGGAGGTGGCACCCCACGCCAGTATTCCTGCCTGGAGAATCCCATGGACAGAGGACCTGGCGGGCTACAGTGCATAGGGCCGCAAAGAGTCAGACACACCTGAAGCGACTGGTCACAAATAAATTGGTTGAATGAAAGCCAAAGATCCAGAAGTAGGTATGAAGACATGAGTTTCTCCTGAGCATAACTGCCTAGTAGTATTGCACACAAAACGGAAGGTGTCATCAACATAGAACATAAACCCTGACAATTGTCTAGTGACGATATGTAATCGAAGTGTAGAATAAAAAAAAGAAAAAATCTATGGCAAACATGTATTACAAAAATCTGACTATTTATTGCCCCTGTAGTTTTAGAGCATAAATAATAAATAGCTAATTCTTTCTTGACTCATATATCTCACTATCTTCTCCTCCATTAAATTCCAAGTTGGAATTTGATAGGCACTAAAATAAGGCTTTAAATGTGGCCTCCATGGAGTCACAGAGTTGGAAGCGCTCCTTATCCCTGGCTTTGAAGCAGCACGCAGTGGGCGGGGGTGCCCGGAGCACTCCAGGTCCTTAGTGACCCTCTTCCCCTACAGCACGCCCAATCCTGTTTCCAGAAAGGATGTCGCTGCTCCCAGGTTGTCACTCCCTGCCCAACAGCACAAACCATCTAAGAGCATTGATTACCCGTCATTGACTAACAGACGGTTCATTGGGAGTAGTTGCTCAACCATACATCCATCTTCTCCTGCCTCATTTGAGACTTCAGTCATCCATCAGCACCATCCCAGCTGTCATCCTCATATGACTTTGGACAGAATTTCAGAAAAACATCCATTTCTGCTTCATTGACTATGGTAAAGCCTTTGACTGTGTCTTTCACAACAAATTGTGGAAAATTGTTCAACAGATGGGAATACCAGACCACCTGACCTGCCTCCAGAGAAATCTGTATGCAGGTCAAGAATCAACAGTTAGAACTGGACATGGAACAATGGACTGTTTCCAAATTGGGAAAGGAGTACGTTAAGGATGTATATTGTCACCTTGCTTATTTAACTTGTATGCAGAGTGCATCATGCAAAATGCCGGGCTGGAATCAAGATTTCCAGGAGAAATATCAATAACCTCAGATATGCAGATGACACCACCCTTATGGCAGAAAATGAAGAGGAATTAAAGAGCCTCTTGATGAAGGTGAAAGAGGAGAGTGAAAACACTGGCTTAAAACTCAACACCCATGGCCTCTGGTCCCATCACTTCATGGCCAATAGATGGGGAAACAAGGGAAACAGTGACAGACTTTATTTTCTTGAGCTCCAAAATCACTGTGGACGGTGACTGCAGCCATGAAAGTAAAAGACACTTGCTCCTTGAAAGAAAAGCAATGACAAACCTAGACAGCATATTAAAAAGCAGAGATATTACTTTGCCTACAAAGGTCTGTCTAGTCAAAGCTATGGTTTTTCCAGTAGTCATGTATGGATGTGAGAGCCGGACAATAAAAAAGGCTGACAGCCGAAGAACTAATGCCTTGGAAGAGTGGTGTTGGAGAAGACTCAAGAATCCCTCGGACAGCAAGGAGATCAAACCAGTCAATCCTAAAGGAAATCAACCCTGAATATTTACTGGAAGAACTGATGCTAAAGCTGAAGTTTCAATACTTTGGCCACCTGATGCGAGAGGTCAACTCATTGGAAAAGACCCTGATGCTGGGAAAGATTGAGGGCAGGAAGAGAAAGGGGCAACAGAGGTTGAGATGGTTGGATGGCATCACCGACTCAATGGACATGAGTTTGAGCAAACTCTTGGAGATACTGAAGGACAGGGAAGCCTGGCGTGCTGCAGTTCATGGGGTCATAAAGAGTTGGACATGACTGAGTGATTGAACAGCAACAACAGTTTCCCACTCTTCCTAGTTTACCACCCCACCACCAACTCTACCATGCACCTTCATGAATGTCAACTGCAAAGTTTCTTTCTCTTTAAAGACTTCTCACAAGTTCAAGTTCATGGTTAACTGAAACCCCCTTTTCCCTAAGAACCCTATTTCCCCTGCAACCCTCTCATACAATGCCATCATTTCTGGTCCTCTAACCCCAGGTGCTGGATCATGGAGAAAGCAAGAGAGTTCCAGAAGAGCATCTATTTCTGCTTCATTGACTATGCCAAAGCCTTTGACTGTGTGGATCACAATAAACTGTGGAAAATTCTGAAAGAGATGGGAATCCCAGACTACCCGACCTGCCTCTTGAGAAACCTGTATGCAGGTCAGGAAACAACAGTCAGAACTGTACATGGAACAACAGACTGGTTCCAAATAGGAAAAGGTGTACGTCAAGGTTGTATATTGTCACCTTGCTTATTTAACTTATATGCAGAGTACATCATGAGGAACGCTGGGCTGGAAGAAGCACAAGCTGGAATCAAGATTGCTGGGAGAAATATCAATAACCTCAGATATGCAGATGACACACTACCCTTATGGCAGAAAGTGAAGAGGAACTCAAAAGCCTCTTGATGAAAGTGAAAGAAGAGAGTGAAAAGGTTGGCTTGAAGCTCAACATTCAGAAAACAAAGATCACGGCATCTGGTCCCATCACTTTATGGGAAATAGATGGAAAAACAGTGGAAACAGTGTCAGACTTTATTTTTTGGGCTCCAAAATCACTGCGGATGCTGATTGCAGCCATGAAATTAAAAGATGCTTGCTCCTTGGGAGGAAAGTTATGACCAACCTTGATAGTATATTAAAAAGCAGAGACATTACTTTGCCAACAAAGGTCCGTCTAGTCAAGGCTATGGTTTTTCCCGTGGTCATGTATGGATGTGAGAGTTGGACTGTGAAGAAGGCTGATCGCCAAAGAATCGATGCTTTTGAACTGTGGTGTTGGAGAAGACTCTTGAGAGTCCCTTGGACTGCAAGGAGATCCAACCAGTCCATTCTAAAGGAGATCAATCCTGGGTGTTCATTGGAAGGACTGATGCTAAAGCTGAAACTGCAATACTTTGGCCACCTCATGCGATGAGTTGACTCACTGGGAAAGACTCTGATGCTGGGAAAGGTTGGGGGCGGGAGGAGAAGGGGACGGCAGAGAATGAAATGGCTGGATGGCATCACCGACTCTGTGGACATGAGTTTGAGTGAACTCCAGGAGTTGATGATGGACAGAGAGGCCTGGCATGCTGTGATTCATTTGGTCGCGGAGAGTTGGACTTGACTGAGAGACTGAACTGAACCCCAGGTATGTCTGGATGGCGGGTAGGTATGCCCTTTGTTTCTCACTGCATCTGGCCAACCGTGTCTTCCTGTCTCAGAAGAACTGGTTCCATTGAATATAGACCATCAGACTACAGCTTTGGCCGCCCTTCTTGGAGGCTATGCCTCCTTGTTGCTGCTGTTCAGAAGCCACAAGCCCAGTTTTTCTCTGTCATTTGCCAGAGATCTCAGCACCTGACTCACTGGTTCTCCATCACCATTTCTGTCTTCATTCTTCAGATTTCACATCCATTGGGGTGTTCCGTTCCCAGACTTGAGCTTTCAGTTCCTTGGCCTCTCCTCACAGTCCTCGTGAGCCTCTTTCCCCGTCTATTGTCATTCCTTGTACTTTTCCTATCACCAGCGATTAGATCACCGTGAAGCCTTCAGTTCTCAGACAATGATATCATTCCCAGTCCACTTTCTCTTGAACTGGGGTCTCCAGATCAAATTAAAGGCTGCCCAGTTAAATCTAAATTTCAGATAAATAGTTTCGTGTATTTACAAATGATTATGGCCACACGATATTTGTGCAAGGATACTTTTAACTAAAATGCTACTTGTTTTTATTCTGAAATTCAAATCAAGTGGATATCTTGGGTTATTACCCAGCTCTGCCAGCCTTACCCTGGACCCCGATTCTGAGTGTCTCTGACTGAACGGGCCTCTGGGCCTTTTGGCCCGATCGTTTTATGGGGCCCGTGTTTCCGTGTCCTCTTCTTAGAACTTCGATACCTCAGGGCCTCTGTGCCATCACTTCCACATCTCCCTGGCAGAACCCCAACGACATTTAAATCCAATTCCCTCTGTATTTTGTGCCTGCCTCTAAAGAACTTAATGCAGATTGAGAAAAATTAGCCATCATGCTGGCAGGCCTTTTTTTTTTTTTTTTTGCCATCTATGACCATAAATATTAAGTAGATTCTTAGCACTGCCCAACAATTCTACTACATCGCTGTTTTTAAATCAATTTTTATTGGAGTATAGTTGCTTTACAGCTTTATGTTAGTTCCCACTGTGCAGCAAAGGGGATCAGTTTTCTGTATACACGAATCCCCTCCCCTCCAGACTTCCTTCCCATCCAGGTCGCCACAGTGCGTTAAATGAAGTTCTCCGTGCTATGCGGTATGTTCTCACTGGTTATCTGTTCTAGGCAGGGTATTCAGTAGCTTGTATGTGTCAATCTCCCAATCCCTGTCACCTTTCCTTTCCCCCTCGGTGTCCATATATCTGTTCTCTACGTCTGCGTCTTTACTTCTGCTCTGCAAATAGGTTCACCTATACCAGTTTTCTAGATTCCACGTGTATGCATTAAGATACGATACCTGCTTTACTCTTTCTGACTCACTTCATGCTGTAGGGCAGACTCTGTGTCCATCCACTGCATTTCTTTTGCCTACTGCTTTCATACTCACAGAGAAAATGGTTCATCCCTTCTGATTGTTTTCTTATCCCTCCTAACACCAACTTCCTTGTTTACTCTCAGCTGGTAGACACGTTTTTTATTTCTCTGGGCAAACAGAGAGCAGCTTCGCCTCCCATCACTAAATGAGCCCAACTTCCTGCAACGAGTCCCTGAGCTCTAGCTTCCTTCCTGCTTCTATGTGAGGCCACACCTCCACTTGTACACTGGATCCTTTTTTTCTTTTTTGGCCTGTGTTACTTCACTGCTTTTGCAATTATTAATGCTTCTTCATCCTTCCATGTTAGATCACTGCAATCAACACGTTAGGCGATATCTTTGTTAAAAAAAATGTTTGTCCCATATCGCTTCTGCTTTGCTATAGTGGAGTATGCTTCTGCTCCTTGACTCACCTGTGTGGCCAAATACCCCAACAGAGTTGCTGAACCAATGCTTCTCAAACTTGCATAGGGATGAGCTTGTCATAATACAGTTCCAACTCAGTAAGTCTGGGGTACAGCCAAGAGATTCTGAATATTTAACAAGCTCAGGGGTGATGCTAATGATTCAAGACAAGAGACCATGTTCTGAGGAGCAAGGATCTGTGTCGACACTTTCTATTATATTTGAGAACCTCTCCAACCAAGCTTCCGTGTCCTTCATTTCCCTCTCAGGGTAGCTGCGGACTGTGATCGGCCAAGTTTAAAGTCACTTCTGGGTACCCCCCTCCCTCCTGCCCTTTCCACCCCCAAATCCCACCACCCCACTCCACCCCACCACCGCTCTAGAACAGTTCCCTGCTCAGCCTGGTTTCCTCCTTCTCATTGATTTTTCCTTTTTGCCTTCTTTGATGGCTGCTCCTCGCTTTTCCAAAGGCTCCATGATGGACGCTCCAGACTGAAGGCCCTCTCTTTTCTATGCCATCTACACTCTCCAACTCTCTGTGTGTTGATATCCGGCCTGCAGCTTCGAATCTCTCTGAAGGCTAAAAACTCCCACATGGCATCTCCATCTCTGAGATCTCTGATATACAATGCAGATTTGTTGCCTTGATTTTTCTACCTGGATATCTTAGGAGTCTCAAATGTACTATGTAGGAAACCAAAGTTTGAATTCTACCACCACCACCAACTTCCCCCATCTCAGGAAATGGTACCATAATACATCTAATTTCCCAGAACAGGAATTCAGGAGTTATCTTTGCCTCCTCTCTGTTCACATCCTCTTCATCCAGCCCATCAGCAAAGTCTATCAACTCAGCTCTCAGAATATACCCCATTCTGAGACCACTGTCTGAGATGATACAAGCCTTGTCCAAATCCTTATCTTCCATCCCTGGAATAACCGCATTAACTTCCTAACAAAGGGTTCCTGCTTTCACTCTGGTGAGAATTGCGTTCCCCATATAAAATGACCTTCAAGTAGATCTTAGACATATAGGGGCTGAAATGACATAAATTCTCCTTAACAAATTTTCTGAGTGAAATTGGTAAATATTCAGTATGCTCACCATCAAGCTATTTATATGCTCATTGTATCTACTTGTTTCAGATGTTAGAATCATACATGATCTTCCAAAAATGAGCCTCAGGGACATCTTTATGAGAAGAAAAATCATACTTTTCTTCTTTCCCCTAATTCAAAACACTGTGTATTCATTTCTTTTTTTCCCCCCTCTTCTTTTAAAATTTATTTTTAACTGGAGGATAATTGTTTTACATTTGCCTTCATTTCTAAAATGTTTTCAAGACAAAGGTAATGATTTTTATTTCTAAGTGTTTTCTGAGACTAGAGTCTCATAAACTGTTTTGCACAGGAGATTATGAAGGCAGGATTTGACTTGGGAACCTAACATTCTCAGTATTTCTCAGTTCACTTTACAAATATTACTTGAAACCATAAAGTTGGGGAAAACCAAATTTTGCCCTGAGACCCTTGAGGCTGACCATCCCAGGCTTTATAAGCTCTTAAGTTGAGAAGAATAAGAGTCAGATTCTAGGTACTTTATTAATTTTAAGTGTATATATTTGCAATATTAAATTCACTCATAGCTAAGTAGCTTTCTTGTTCTTTTTGTTTCTTTCTCTTAAGAGAAGATACATTTCCCGTAACACATTAAAGGCTTTAATGCAGCAAACTGTAGCCCATGGGGCAAGACTGGTCCACTGCTTGCTTTTGTACAGACCACAAGCCAAGACTGGCTTTCACATTTTTAAAAGGTACCATTTTAAGTGGTAATGGGTCTACATCACATCCTTGATTTTACCGCTTGGTCCACAAAGTCTAAAATCTTACTATCTGGTCCTTTAAGAAAAATTTTGCTGAATCATGTATGTAAAGCTCCCCTGAGATTATTTCTGGAGCTCGAATTTCAATAATCAGAAGAAAAATGGAAAATCTAGTAAGCTTTATGCTTATTTCAGCTCTCCCTTCTCCCAAAAGATTGCCTTTGTTTTTCGGTTTAGTTTTTGGTTTTTTCACTTATTTATTTCCCAGGAGAAATTTAAATCAGTTGCTTATCTCCCTAATGCTTTGTCTACAGATTCCAGTCTGGCTTCAACCATAGCTGCCCATCTCCTCCTTAGCATTTCAAAAGCCCACTCCCTGTGATGTCCCAGGAAGGGAGGGCATTGGTTGGTGTCTGTGAAGTTAAGGGACATTTACTGGATTATGGCACGCAGAGGTGGCAACTACACCGTGGGAGTTGAAGAAGGAGTTGCCCTGGTTTCCTGTAGCAGAGGTAACTAGGAAAGTGTGTTTTTGTTCTCCCTTTATCATTTCTTTTGGGAACATTCAGACGTATGCAGAGTGTTGAGATAAAGAAGGGAAACTTCAGAAATGGAGACATGGATTCTCAGCCAAATGGTCTTGAAGTCACAACTCATAAAATCTCACTGCCTGGTTGTGAGTCTGTGGGATTGAGTCTGTCTAAACTGCTCTGCCTAATCCTTCTTCCCTCTGGGGTGTGTGGTAGCTAATTCTTCCCTCTGGAAGAGATGGTTAGCATTTCTTGCCTTCTAGGGCTGACTGATGCTATGGCCCAATCAGACTGACTTTTTTCATTGCCAAAGACATCAGGTGATAATTTCCACTTTGTTCTCAAATATTCTATTGATGCCTACAGTCTATATATAAATATTTCGCAGGGACCAAAGATATACCCTTGGGGTAAAGGTCATTTGCTACTCACTTCAGGTTGCTAAATATTAGATGATACCAAGAGCAAAAGACCCTGATGCTGGGGAAGATTGAGGGCAGGAGGGGAAAGGGGCAACAGATGATGAGATGGTTGGATGGCATCACTGACTCAGGGGAGACAAGCTTGAGCAAACTCCAGAATATACTGAAGAACAGGGGGGCTTGGCGTGCTGCAGTCCTCAGAGTCACAAAGAGCTGGACAAAACTTAGTGACAGAACGACAACTAAGGGCTCTGAAGGCAAACATTCTGGTGAGGTTTCAAATGGCAGGTGACACGCCCAATAGAAAGCCCAATTCTCACAGTGATGGCCAATGGCTGAGACTCAGAGACAATCACGAAACATTACAATTAAAAGAGCGTGGGCATGGTCAATAAAGCCGAAATAGATGTTTTTCTGGAAAAAAATAAAATAAAAAAGCGTTATTTTATTTCCTTATAAGTTATATGCTTTTTCATCAATGAGCATCATTTTGAAATAAGTCCTATGGGTCAAGAACCATGGCATCAACAGGGACTTCTACTGTAGACAAATATACCAAAGAGAGGTTCTCAAATGGGCAGCAGTAGCTGTCTCAAACCTGTTTAGCCTAACTGATTAATGATGCAATATTGAGTAAAGACCTATTGTTGGCAACTCAGAACTTTTTTTTATAAAGAGCTTTCATTTAAGAATGCCAAAGGGAAAAAGGAGTAGCAATGGGAATTCTTTTATTTTTTATTTTAAAATGCCCAAACTTCCAAGAAAAAAACTATGCTTTTTCACAGTCTTTCACAGTTCAAAAGTTTATCAAAGTCTATCAAAGTCATGAAGTCAGTGGCTTAAGTTTTATGAAAAATGGCAAAGATACTATTGTTGGATTTAGATTGATATGGGATAAAACTGTGAAGAAAACTAGGAGTAGAGGGAATATTGAGAATCTGGGTACACTGGCATCCACAGATATTTTGGAGAGAAGCATGGGCTACTCAGGCAATGGAAGTGAGGGTAATCAACTAAGTTTTACTTGTTTGTTGACAAGAAAACTGATCACTGAAGAACTGATGCTTTTGAACTGTGGTGTTGGAGAAGACTCTTGAGAGTCCCTTGGACTGCAAGGAGATCCAACCAGTCCATTCTAAAGGAGATCAATCCTGGGTGTTCATTGGAAGGACTGATGCTAAAGCTGAAACTCCAATACTTTGGCCACCTCATGCGAAGAGTTGACTCACTGGAAAAGACTCTGATGCTGGGAGGGATTGGGGTCAGGAGGAGAAGGGGATGACAGAGAATGAGATGGCTGGATGGCATCACCAACTCGGGAGATGAACTCCGGGAGTTGGTGATGGACAGGGAGGCCTGGCGTGCTGTGCTTCATGGGGTCGCAAAGAGTCGGACACGACTGAGCGACTGAAGTGAACTGAACTGAACTATCTCACGTTTGACTGTTACATCATCCCAGCATCCATGATGGGGGCTTTTCTGGGGGATAAGGCATTATGAATGATATAGGGTAGATTAAAATTAAAAAAGAACCTAAAGAGCAAGTCTATGTTCTTGAGAAAGTAAGCCCAGATTCAGTCTTAAACCCAGAATTATAAAACCTTTAAGCACAACTTTTTCTCTTCCTCTTAATAAGGATAATAGTTGACAAAATAAATAAATAGATCTTAAAAAAGAACACCAGGGGTGGTTGTAGAGTCACAAAGGAAGCAATCTTGAACTCCAACTATCATCCAGAAAGTATAGATGGATGTGATGTTTAAAATAATATTATAGGAAGATCAGGGTGGTACTTCATATGAAGGTATTAGAGTTTGGTACTTCTTGGCAGTGGATAAAAAGAAACCATTTTGAAATTTATGGAATGACTGTGGCACTGAATCTCTCTTCTGAATCTCAAGAGAGCAAACTTTCTTCTCGTGTTGACACCAGAGTTTTAACACACCCGAGCATTAAACAAAGAGCATCTTGTTTTGTGAAGTTTATTACAAACAATTGTGCTGGCTGTTAAAATTTGCTGGATGTTTCCAAGAATGCTTAGCCCCATCATGGGAACATGGATATTTAGAGACTAAATATATCACAGTTCATGCTTCAAAGTGTGCAAAACAGCTTTCAGAGTTGAGTGGGTTGGGGTTGCCTTTACTCAATCAACCAGATTCAAAGCCCATCAATTCAGTGCTTTGGTGGTGGTAAGAATCGCAACCACTTGTATTCTGTATAAGACTATGCAGCCAACTTCATAATATTTGTCAAACCTAGTGGAATGTAGAAACCAGCCAACATTTTATCCTAGGCAAGCAGGAAATGGCAAATACAATTTTCTGTATAACAAGCAGATGTGGGTTGGATTGCAGTCTCAGACATGAAGGATTTTGATTCTTCAAAGCCTTGGGCTGACCTGCCAGGCGTCTGATCATCTTACATCAGACTTTAAAATGGGTCAGAGAAGAGACACTCAGCTAATCATGAAACACTAAAAGAAGTTTTGTTTTTCTTTCATGAAAACTGAAGATGGCAAAATGTCAAAACTTTGTTTACAGAGAGTTCTCTAGGGAATGGGACAGTACACATGAGTTCTGTATGAGTCAGATCTGTTAGACCTTTGGCTAGAAATGGACCTGAGGGAAACTCTGGGGCCACTTTCATCTAACTCTCTGGCTCCTTTAACTCAGAACAGGGGTGAAGTATTTATCTCTGAGCTCTGAGATTTCCCAAGGAGCATCCCTTTACCCTCAGCTTGTTCCCTTGGATCACGGAAGCAAGGAATGTTGCTGTGAAAGAAAAAGCAGCTCTAGCCAATTAGGGTTAGGGTTAGGGTTAGGGTTAGGGTTCTCCTGTTCCTGGCTGTGTGATCTTGGATGTCTCATGTCTCATAATCTCCATATTCTCATCTTAAAAGGTAATAATGGGACTTCCCAGATAGTCTAGGGGTTAAGACTTTGCTTTTCAATGCAGAGGGTGTGGGTTCAGTCCCTGGTTGGTGAGCTAAAATCCAACATGCCACATGGCCACAAAACAAAAACGGAAAACAGAAACAATGTCATCACAAATTCAATAAAGACTTTAAAAGTGGTGCACATTAAAAAAAATCTAAAATGGGAATAATGACAGTGACATATGATTTTCATGAGGATTAAATAAAGCCGTGCTTGGAAAGTACCCAGACCAAGTACATGTTATCTAAGTGGTTACCTTATCTTCATTATATATTATTATTGTTATCATTATTGTCATTTCAGTTGTCTCTTTGCCCTTTAGCTCAATTCAACAAACATTTATTGAAAGCCAGCTTTCTATCATTTAACAGGGTAGCTAAGTTTCGTTTGCATATGTGACACCTGTCCACTTAATCCCTTCCTTGAGTTCTAGTCATTAATCCATGGAGTTCTACAGACTCTCAGGATAAGGAGGACATCAACGTTATTACCACATTCTCTTAACATTTACTTCAGCTCTGTCTTCACCAGCACTCACCTTTGAAGATTTTGAATCCAAAATGCAATTGCCAGTGCTTAGAAATTATGAGTTGCTTAAGACTGGGAAATGTTGAGCATTAGAAGAGTTCTCTCACTCAGTAATTACCCATTAAAGTTCAATAGCATTAAATACAGGCTATAAAAAAAAGGAGATAGAAATAAAAGATCTTAAAAGCCCAGGTATATCTTTGAATTGATAACAGCCATGAGATATTAACTTATGTTTATTTCTGTTCATGCGCCATTGCCCTAATATATTTGAAAGGAAATGGTTCAGGACAGCCCATACCACTTTGCTCAGGCTCTGTCTGAAATGTGTCGCTACTGATCCAAACCACAAGAGTCCCAGGATAGTCTTTCTCTCTCTTTCATGTGCTGTGTGGGTTCCTCAAAGAGTTCATGTAACCTCCGAAGGCGATCATAACTTGAGCTTTGGGGACAATCAGAGTTGTTCGGTTCAGTTCTTATGTTTCATTGATGAAAGTGCTGTGAGGAAAACATCAGACAAATACACAGACGTAGGGAACAAATGTACAAACACCCAAAGAGGGGAGAGACCAGTTGGGAGATTGAGACTGACATATATATACTACTATGTAGCTCAGATGGTAAAGAATCTGCCTGCAGTGTAGGAGACCCGGGTTTAATCTCTGGGTCGGGAAGATCCCCTGGAGAAGGGAATGGTGACCTACTCCAGTATTGTTGCCTGAAGACTCCCATGGACAGAGGAGCCTGGTGGGCTGTGGTCCATAGGGTCGCACAGAGTCAGATACGACTGAGTGACTAACACTGTTACTCTTACTGTGAATAAGGGAGATAACTAATGAGAACCTACTTTATTGCACAGAGAACTCTGCTTAATGCACTGTGGTGACCTGAATGCAGAGGAAATCCAAAAGGAAGAGGACATATGTAAATGTACAGCTGATTCACCTTTGTGGACAGCAGAAACTAGCACAACATTAGAAAGCACCTATATTGTTGTTTGTAAGTCATGTCCTACTCTTTTGTGACCCTATGGGCTGTGGCTCACCGAGCTTCTCTGTCCATGGGATTTTTCAGCCAAGAATACTGGAGTGGATTGCCATTTCCTTCTCCAGGAGAGCTTCTTGACCCAGGGATAGAACTTGCATCTCCAAGATTGGCAGGTGGGTTCTTTAACACTGAGCCACCAGGGAAACCCAAAGCAACTATACTCCAATAAAAACAAATTATAGGAGACCTAAAAAAGAAAACATCAGACAGATACAAATTGAGGCGCATTCTATAAAATACTTAATGAGTACTATTAAGGTCATAAAATCATGGAAAATCTGAGAAATTGCTGTGACTAAGAGGATGACTAACTGTAATATACAGTGCTGGATGAGATCCCAGGACATAACAAGAGCATCAGATAAATGCTAAGAAAATCTGAATCATGTGGGCTTGTTAACAGCAATGTATCCATGCTGGTTCTTTAATTGTGACACACGTATCTCACGAAGGTGAGAAGCTAACAGTAGGGGGAACCAAGCATAATGTACAGGAGAATTCTCTCTACTAGCTCTATTAAATTTCCTATAAATATAAAATTCTTCTGCAATAAAAGTTTATTTTCAAAAACAGCCACATGATTAAATTTAAACCAGTCAGTAGCTGATGGAATTAAACAACTTCATGAATGCTCATGTTTTCATGTCTGGGGCTCTCATGGGCGTTAATGACAGACTGTGGTCTGGGCTGCTGGAAAGAGTGTGCAAAGGGAACTATATTCGTAGTTCAGACTACCCTCTTCTCTATCTTGCTGTGTTTGACTGGCCAGCTGTGCCAATCATTTCTACTTTATAGGTTGTCTGCGAGGATTGAATTTCACCTTGTGAACCTCCACACAGTGTCTGACACAGTAGATACTCAGTATGAATTTCCTTCTTATTCACCTTAACCTTCTTCCCAAAACAGGATTACTATTACTACTACTACTAAGTCATTTCAGTCATGTCTGACTCTGTGTGACCCCATAGACGGCAGCCCACCAGGCTGCCCCATCCCTGGGATTCTCCAGGCAAGAACACTGGAGTGGGTTGCCATTTCCTTCTCCAATGTGTGAAAGTGAAAAGTGAAAGTGAAGTCGCTCAGTCATGTCTGACTCATAGCGACCCCATGGACTGCAGCCTACCAGGCTCCTCCGTCCATGGGATTTTCTAGGCAAGAGTACTGGAGTGGCTTGCCATTGCCTTCTCCGCAAAACAGGATTAGTCATGCTCTATTTTTTCTTCAGATGATAAGTACTTGACCAACCACTACAAACAGTTTTGGCCATGCCAAGCATGATTGCCTCATGAGAGATAAAGTCTCTAGTGTTTAGTATCCACTGACTTTCAATCAATAACCTCAGATATGCAGATGACACTACCCTTATGGCAGAAAGTGAAGAGGAACTCAAAAGCCTCTTGATGAAAGTGAAAGAGGAGAGTGAAAAGGTTGGTTTGAAGCTCAACATTCAGAAAACAAAGATCATGGCATCTGGTCCCATCACTTCATGGGAGATAGATGGAAAAACAGTGGAAACAGTGTCAGACTTTGTTTTTTTGGGCTCCAAAATCACTGCAGATGCTGATTGCAGCCATGAAATTAAAAGACGCTTGCTCCTTGGAAGGAAAGTTATGACCAACCTTGATAGTATATTAAAAAGCAGAGACATTACTTTGCCAACCAAGGTCCGTCTAGTCAAGGCAATGGTTTTTCCCGTGGTCATGTATGGATGTGAGAGTTGGACTGTGAAGAAGGCTGATCGCCGAAGAATCAATGCTTTTGAACTGTGGTGTTGGAGAAGACTCTTGAGAGTCCCTTATACTGCAAGGAGATCCAACCAGTCCATTCTAATGGAGATCAATCCTGGATGTTCATTGGAGGGACTGATGCTAAAGCTGAAACTCCAATACTTTGGCCACCTCATGCGACGAGTTGACTCACTGGAAAAGACTCTGATGCTGGGAAAGGTTGGGGGCGGGAGGAGAAGGGGACGACAGAGAATGAGATGGCTGGATGGCATCACCGACTCTGTGGACATGAGTTTGAGTGTACTCCAGGAGTTGGTGATGGACAGGGAGGCCTGGCGTGCTGTGATTCATGGGGTCGCGGAGAGTCGGACACGACTGAGCGACTGAACTGAACTGAACTGAACTGACTTTCAATCATCTGTGAATTGTCTGCACACAAAGACAGAAGCTCTAAAAACAAAATAAAGATGTAAAATAACCTGGTTGAATTGTTGCTTTGGTTCCATGTTTTTGAGAAAACTAAATCAGGTAGAATTTGAAGGAACTTAAAAAAAAAAAAAACTATTCTATAGAAATGAGTTAATCTACCTGAATTTTCTTTTTTTCCCTGTAGAATGAAAAATAGGTATGGAACAGAAAGAAACAAGATTATTCTGAAAATCTGTGGCTCTTTGTTAAGGGGCCCAGATGATTCAAATGGAGGTATACACACTCACTCAAGCAGTTGACTTTTAAGAACCCACTAGGTGTGAATTTCTGGGCTTCCCAGGTGGTGCTGGTGGTAAAGTATCTGCCTGCCAGTGCAGGAGACATAAGAGATGTGGGTTCAGTCCCTGGGTTGGGAAGATTCCCTGCAGGAGGGCATGGCAGCCCATTCCGGTATTCTTGTCTGAAAGAATCCCATGGACAGGGGAGCCTGGAGGGCTATGGACCATAGGGTCACAAAGACTCAGACACGACTGAAGTGACTTAGCACACAGCATACAGATGCCAGTGTCTCTACTTGGTGCTGGAGATGGAGGCAAAGGATAGTCTCCACTCTTAGGCTGTTTATAATCTTGTCAGCAGATTCCACAGGGTAAGACTTGACCCAAAGCCAGGTCAAGTCAGTGTCCCAGAGCATGTATTCTGCTGAGCTTTAAAGACCTCTTGGAGGAAAATGAGACAATAGGGGTGAATGCAGGGCTAATCTCAAAGTCCTTGCCTCACACTGCCATAAATGGCAGACTCGCAAAGACAAAAGGGTGGGATTAAAAGGCAGGCTAGTAGATGAGGCCAAAGGGCCAGGTGGTTGCCAGCTCCTCTGGTCAGACCTGTCCAGCTCAGGAGCCTAGTTTTCTAGGCTTCCACTGTACTCAGAACTCTGTGTTTGCGGGGCAGGGGGTAAACTGAAGTGGAATGACATGGGAAGCAGAGTTTGAAGACTCTGGATAACATTCATGCAAGAAGTGATGAGAAGTTAAGTAAAGTAGTGGCCAAAAGAATGAAAAACAAGCCATATTGTGATTGGTATTGATGAGCTGGTGACCAAGTGACTATGGGACATACAGTCCGGGATAGCTCCCAGGTTTGCGTCTCAGCTCACTGAGCCTATTACAGTGTCTTTATCAACATTAGAGACAGGAGAGGGAACAGGGGGGAAAGGGAGTCTAAAGAGGTTAGCTTCAAACAGGAAAATGCTGAACTTTTAAAACCGATGGGATGTCTAAGACACAATTGAACATAAGACCAAGAAGAAATCAGTACTTCTTTTTTCTTTTTGTAAATTTTATTTTATTGAAGTATAGTTGATTTGCAGCCTTCCCTAGTAGCTCAGATGGTAAAGAATCTGCCTGCCAATGTTGGAGATGTGGGTTCAATCCCTGGGTCAAGAAGAACTCCTGGAGAGTGGCCACCCACTCCAGTATTCTTGCCTGGAAAATTCCATGGACAGAGGAACCTGGCGGGCTACAGTTAATGGGGTCACAGAAGAGTAGGACATGACTTAGTGACTGAAGAGTAACAAATAGTTGCTTAACAGTGTAGGGTTCATTTCTGCTTATGGCAAAACGATTCAGTTATACATCTGCGTGTGTGTATCTATTTAGATTCTTCTCCATTGTGGTTTATCACAGGATATTGAATGTAGTCCCCTGTGGTCTATAGCAGAACCTTCTTGCTTACCCATGTATATATAATAGCCTGCATCTGTTTATCTCGAGCCCCACCCTCCCCACCCCCCTCCCCTCCCCTGGGCAACCACAAGCCTGCCCTCTATGTCTGTGAGTGTCCCCTGTTTTGCAGATGCGTTCATTTCTGTCATACTTTAGATTCCACTTGGAAGGGACATCATATGGTATTTTTCAGTTCAGTTCAGTTCAGTCGCTCAGTCGTGTCCGACTCTCCGTGACCCCATGAATCACAGCACGCCAGGCCTCCCTGTCCATCACCAACTCCCGGAGTACACTCAAACTCATGTCCACAGAGTCGGTGATGCCATCCAGCCATCTCATTCTCCGTCGTCCCCTTCTCCTCCCGCCCCCAACCTTTCCCAGCATCAGAGTCTTTTCCAGTGAGTCAACTCGTCGCATGAGGTGGCCAAAGTATTGCAGTTTCAGCTTTAGCATCAGTCCCTCCAATGAACATCCAGGATTGATCTCCTTTAGAATGGACTGGTTGGATCTCCTTGCAGTATAAGGGACTCTCAAGAGTCTTCTCCAACACCACAGTTCAAAAGCATCGATTCTTCGGCGATCAGCTTTCTTCACAGTCCAACTCTCACATCCATACATGACCACGGGAAAAACCATTGCCTTGACTAGACGGACCTTGGTTGGCAAAGTAATGTCTCTGCTTTTTAATATACTATCAAGGTTGGTCATAACTTTCCTTCCAAGGAGCAAGCGTCTTTTAATTTCATGGCTGCAATCAGCATCTGCAGTGATTTTGGAGCCCAAAAAAACAAAGTCTGACACTGTTTCCACTGTTTTTCCATCTATTTCCCATGAAGTGATGGGACCAGATGCCATGATCTTTGTTTTCTGAATGTTCAGAGAGCACTAATTCTTAATAAGAAAGAGACAGTGATGGCAAGAAATTCCATTGGAGCTGGTGGAAAAAAAAACTATTGTGAGAGGTGCTGATAGGAAAAACCTTATTTATTATGGAAATTTTTCTTTAATAAAAAAGAAATGCAATGAATTTTTGATAAAATACTGACTTAAAGAATTAACACAAAGTGGATCACGAAAGCATTGTTTAAGAAAAGATTGAAGAGCAAAAGACTGTGAGATCCCCAGACTAGCGTTTATATTTGAAAATGTAGCCAGGAATTAATTTGCTCACAGAAAGTACACTAGGTTAACGGAAAAGCAAGAACTCAGGGTTTGGCCTAATGCTTTGCCACACCTCTGAAACTGTACAGGTCTTCTTTGATTTATTTATTTTTTGATAATTTGCTTCAACCCAAAGAATAAAGCTATGATGCAGAAACCTGACTGAGAAGACGCTGAGACATCAAGACTCTTCTTTTATCTTCATTAATCCCCTCCCTACAAGCTCCACGTACTGACCATTGATGACAGACAGCAGGAAACATGGTGTGCAGCTGCTTCTTCTGGAACTCTCTACCATGCCACAGAGTTGAGCAACTGGATTTCTTAAAATACGTCAACATTGATTACAAGCCAGAGCAGCACATCATACCGTCCATTTTCAGGAAACACAAAACCAAGACTCTATCAATAAAATAACATGTTGTGTTGAGCCAACGGTTAGATAACTTTATAAGTGTCTTCTGGAAAGATATATTTATTTCTTGATCACTAATACTGTGTATGACAATTCATCTCTATCCCTCTGGATTAGTTTTGACTGTGAGTGACAGAAAACACCAAATAGCAGTGGCTTACTGGGGCTTCCCTGCTGGTTCAGAGATAAAGAATCTACCTATCAATGCACGAGATATAAGAGAGCCAGGTTTGATCCCTGGTCTGAGAAGATCCCCTGGAGGAGGGCATGGCAACCCACTCCAATATTCTTGCCTGGAGAATTCCAAGGACAGAAGAGCCTGACAGGCTGGATTCCATGGGGTCACAAAGAGCTGGACGCAACAAGAGCAGCGTGTAAGACTGAGGTTTATTTACTTCTAGTGTAAAAGACGTCTGCTTCTAGCACTGTGGTTGTCAGGGGTCCCAACCGCAACCCTGGAGGTGCTCCTCCATCCTCAACAGGTGACTCCCACATCACGGTCTCTGGTATCCCAGTCATCACACACACAGCCCCGCCAGCAGAAAGGAGGTGAGCGCACTTGAACTTGGACAAGGATTTCTCTTACTCGTCAGAACCCAGTCGCATGGCTGCGTCTACCTGCCATGGAGGGGGAGGAATTCAGTCTCTGTTCTAAATAGCCATTTGCCCAGATAGAAATGAAGGGTCTTCTACAGGGGAATGGGGGCAAGGACAAGTCTCTTCCACGCCAGTCTCCTTAAGATTAGGGTGGTCTTATTTGAGAAAGAGTTTATTTTTAAATATATAGGGTTACTCCATCCAAATACTACCTATTCAGCCCTTACGATGTATCAGACACATTAAAACATACTGTAGTATAAAGTGTTACTCCCACGGTCGTGTCTGACTTTGCGACCCCATGGACTGCAGCCCTCCAGGCTCCTCTGTCCGTGGAATTCTCCAGGCAAGAATACTGGAGTGGGTAGCCATTCCCTTCTCCAGGAGATCTTCCTGACCCAAGGATCGAATCCAGGTCTTCTGCATTGTGGGGAGATTCTTTACCATCTGAGTCACCAGGAAGTACAGTTGATTTCAAAGTTGTGTTTAATTTCTGCTGTACAGCAAAGTGATTCAGATATCTATCTATCTATCTATATATTTGGTTTTTCATATTCTTTTGCTTTATGATTCATCACAGGATATTGACTATAGTTCACTGTGCTGTGCAGTAGGGCCTTGTTGGTCATCCATCCTGTCTATAATGGTTAACATCTGCTGATCCTAACCTCCCAAAACTCAGGCTCATTCATAAGCAACAAGGAAACGGCAGTGAACAAAGCAGAAAAAAAAAACAAAAACAAAAACCCTGTCCTCATAGAGCTTAAATTCTTATAAGAGATTGCCACATCTTTACCTTGTGTCAGAAAACTGTCTTTACAAAGAGCACAGCAGCAGTGTTCTTTTGTAACTGAACTAGGGAATGGATGTAGTGTGTTTGGCTTAATAACCCGAGGGACAATTAGAATATCTTGCCCTTTGACACATGCGGCTTCAAGGGCAGGAGAAAAGTATCATTCAAACAAACAAACAAACAATAAAGATGATCCTTTCTGACCCCAGCTTTGAATGTCCTCAAATTCCGCATCTGTCCAACATTCAGCAACAAAGCGAAGAGATGGTGAGGTTAGGAGTCTCCTCTGCGTCCTCCTCTACAAGGACACAAGAGATTGCTGGGGCCTGTGTGACATTCCTGGGTCTTTCGTGCCATGACACAATTCAGAGTGGGGATAGCACCTTTGGGCTCTCTGTGACACTTGGGCTCACCGTTTGGTGCCACTAATCAGCTCAGGATGACTAGAGACAAAGGGACGCTGTTACCAACCAGGGTTCTTGGCCTCCTTATCAATAGAAATTGATCAGAGGTCAGACAAGGAATTTAGGCAGGGATGTATTGGGGCCCGGCTGCAGCAGGAGGAAGTGAGAACTAGTAACGGGTTCCCTTTTCCCTCGTTTCCTGTGGGGGGTGAGCTGGTTCCTTACACAGGGTGAGGGTAGGGGGGTGTCCAGGGTTGGGCCAGAAGGGTGGCCTAAGTGATTTGCCCATTCCTTCGGAGGTGTTGCCCATCTATTTCCCATGAAGTGATGGGACCAGATGCCATGATCTTTGTTTTCTGAATGTTGAGCTTCAAGCCAACCTTTTCACTCTCCTCTTTCACTTTCATCAAGAGGCTTTTTAGTTCCTTTCTGCCATGAGGGTGGTGTCATCTGCATATCTGAGGTTATTGATATTTCTCCCAGCAATCTTAATTCCAGCTTGTGCTTCTTCCAGCCCAGCGTTCCTCATGATGTACTCTGCATATAAGTTAAATAAGCAGGGTGACGTACTCCTTTTCCTATTTGGAACCAGTCTGTTGTTCCATGTCCAGTTCTAACTGTTGCTTCCTGACCTGCATACAGGTTTCTCAAGAGGCAGGTCAGGTGGTCTGGTATTCCCATCTCTTTCAGAATGTTCCACAGTTTATTGTGATCCACACAGTCAAAGGCTTTGGCATAGTCAATGAAGCAGAAATAGATGTTTTTCTGGAACTCTCTTGCTTTCTCCATGATCCAGTGGATGTTGGCAATTTGATCTCTGGTGCCTCTGCCTTTTCTAAAACCTGCTTGAGCATCTGGGAGTTCACGGTTCACATACTGCTGAAGCCTGGCTTGGAGAATTTTGAGCATGACTTTACTAGCGTGTGAGATGAGTGCAACTGTGCGGTAGTTTTAGCATTCTTTGGCATTCCCTTTCTTTGGGATTGGAATGAAGACTGACTTTTTCCAGTCCTGTGGCCACTGCTGAGTTTTCCAAATTTGCTGGCATATTGAGTGCAGCACTTTCACAGCATCATCTTTCAGGATTTGAAATAGCTCAGTTGGAATTCCATCACCTCCACTAGCTTTGTGCGTAGTGCTGCTCTCTAAGGTCCACTTGACTTCACATTCCAAGATGTCTGGCTCCAGGTGAAACAGTGTCAGACTTTATTTTTGGGGGCTCCAAAATCACTGCAGATGCTGATTGCAGCCAGGAAATTAAAAGACGCTTACTCCTTTGAAGGAAAGTTATGACCAACCTAGATAGCATATTAAAAAGCAGAGACATTACTTTGCCAACAAAGGTCCGTCTAGTCAAGGCTATGGTTTTTCCCGTGGTCATGTATGGATGTAAGAGTTGGACTGTGAAGAAAGCTGATCGCCGAAGAATTGATGCTTTTGAACTGTGGTGCTGGAGAAGACTCTTGAGAGTCCCTTGGACTGCAAGGAGATCCAACCAGTCCATTCTAAAGGAGATCAATCCTGGGTGTTCATTGGAAGGACTGATGCTAAAGCTGAAACTCCAATACTTTGCCCATCTCATGCGACAGGTTGACTCATTGGAAAAGACTCTGATGCTGGGAGGGATTGGGGGCGGGAGGAGAAGGGGACGACAGAGAATGAGATGGCTGGATGGCATCACCGACTCGATGGACATGAGTTTGAGTGAACTCCGGGAGTTGGTGATGGACAGGAAGGCCTGGCGTGCTGTGAACTGAACTGAACTGAACTGAACTCGGAGGTGTTGCATACTGGGGGCATGCACAGTGCCCTGATTTTGCTCAGGGCTCTTCAGAAGTGGCAGTTGAATTTTTGGTCTTTCTTCCACCTTATTGCCTATAATTTGCCCCAACAGTCAATATATGTGCTTATTTCCAGCCCTTTATAGTTTCTTTGTCTGTTGTTGCTGGAGGAGACACCTGTGCAGGTGCAAGCACTGCAGCCAAGGGTCCCAGGCCTTGGTCTGTCTCGATGCTGTACTGCTCTGGAAAGAAAAGGGAGGGAATTGCACTTCAGATACAGTATCAGGAGCCCTTGCATTCCTCTCGTGTTCATCACTAATTACCAGTTTGTACCCATTTTCCAGAATTCAGAGGAGGTGATGAGGTGATGGGAGGTGATGAGGTTTAACGGAAACTTTGGTTACTACTTTGGTTCTATGTTTGTGAGCCCAAGTATGTACATTGTTTGAACTATAATTTTTGCATCTACAATAAACAAGAAAAAGAATATTACCTATTTCCAAATGCTGTTTTAAAAGTGAATAAAGGAAGCATAATATACATATGACATTTTAGTTAATGTTTTATAGATTAGGAGGTCATCAGTATATTAATATTATTGAAATGGTGAATTTCTTGGGCAAGATTACTGAGCAGACCAATCAAGGGGTTTCCCAGGTTGCACAGTGGTAAAGGCTCTGCCTGCCAATACAAGGGACACGGGTTCAATGCCAGGGTCAGGAAGATCCCCTGGAGAAGGAAGTAGCAACCACTCCAGTATTATTGCCTGGAAGATTCCATGGACAGAGGAGCCTGGTGGGCTACAGTCCTCAGGGCTGCGAAGAGTTGGACACAACTGAGCAACTGAGCAAGCTGTTTTACAATGAGTATACACTTTGATTAATGTTATCTTTGAGAAAAGGTAGACATTCACAAATTTCTGATTTGTCGTAGGTGTTTAGATAAGCTTAGCTGACCTTTTCTCAAACCTTGACAATTAGTGGCTGAAACAGGATATGCCCTCTGAGAAGAACACACGGTGTCCTTTGCTGCTTTGATTAGACAGCCAGGAAACCCAACACCAAAGAGAACGCTGCAAAGGCAATTAAACTTGGAGAGGGTGTCAACCCAACATGTGACCAAACAAACATAAAAATCTCGGTAACAAGTGGTACTTCGATTGGCCGTGAACCCTTGTATTTTTACCAGAGAAAGTGCTGAACTTGTTTTCAGCAGACACAGTTCATATTTCTCCAGAAAAAAGTTTCCTTTTGAACGGAGTTTTCCAAAATCATCAGGCTGAGCAGTCTTTTCACACTCTGGACTGTTTTAGCAGCTGTCATGGCTAAGCTAGAAAAGATTTTTTTTATTATTATTATTTTAATCGAAGGATAAGTGCTTTACAGAATTTTGTTGTTTTCTGTCAAACCTCAACATGAGTCAGCCATAGGTAGACATATATACATATATTTGTCTGAGAAACACACATCATGTTTTTATGGATGTGGTTGGGCCCTGCCACCAAATGAAGGGTGGGATTCGGAAAAAGAATGGAAAGTCTGTAGATGGAGAGCAAAGAGAAGCTGAGAGGTGACTCAGCAAGAGATGAAAGACAGTCCCTGACAATACAAGAGAGACTGCCCTGCATCGCTTGGTAATTCTCCTCGGGGATCTTCTCTCCACTGCCTGCCCTCCAATACGAGGGCTTCTCAGGTGGCTCAGTGGTAAAGAATCCACCTGCCAATGCACAAGGCTCAAGAGACGCGGGTTCGATCTCTGGGTTGGGAAGATCCCCTGGAGGAGGAAATGGCAACCTGCTCTGGTATTTCTTCCCTGGGAAATGCCTTGGACAGAGGAGCCTGGTGGGCGACAGACCATGAGGTTGCAGAATCAGACGTGACTTAGTGAGTGTGGGCCTCCTTTCATGGAAACAACACAAAATTGTTCCGGCCGAGAGAGACAATGGCTCTGCCCTGCTATAAGGCAGTGTTAGCCTTTATTAGTTGTTTCTTTAATGTTTCCTTTTGAAAGGGTGACGCCATTTCCTCATAAGACCAGGATGAAACTTCTGCTCATCTAATCATGTAATTTTGTAATACTCAAAATTACACATTGAGTTGAGTGAGATGACTTTACAGAGTGTTTCATTGGTTGTGGTGTCATCAAGAGATTAAATTAGTACTGGTCGCTCAGTCACGGCCGACTCTTTGCGACCCCATGGACTGTGGTCCTCCACGCTTCTCTGTCCGTGGGATTCTCCAGGCAAGAATACTGGAGTGGGTCACCATTCCCTTCTCCAAGAGATCTTCCCATCCCAGGGACTGAACCCAGGTATCCTGCATTGCAGGCAGACTGTTTACCATTTGAGCCACCAGGGAAGCCCAGATTGGAGACCTGGAAACCTCAGGTGTAAACCCCTAGATGATGGGGGAGTTGTACGTCAAGAGAGAAAGGATTTAGAAATATTGGCTTTAAAAAGCTACTGGGCAGGCCAGCATGATTTACTGGATGTCCTTGATTTAGGATTCTAGAGTCCCAGAGAAATTGTCTCAGAAAGAAAATTAGAAGAGAAATAGGGGGTGGGTACTGAAGGGTCATGCAGATGCTGGCAATCGTTCGAGAACTTTGGAAGCGTGATCCCTCCAAACCCGAGGGTGAGCTTCCTCTCAGGTTGCTGCTCTGAACCCACTGACCCCCCAGCCACTCTGGAGAGCATCCTGGTGACTTTGGGATCAGTGTGTCCCCTGGTGTTAGGTGACCCTCCCAGGGAAGGTCTACTGGGGCAGCCCCTCCGGCTTCCCCCGACTGGAGCCCCACCTCTGAGGGCTCCAGAACTGCCCCTCCTGGACATGGGCGCAGAGTCTGCATTGGTGAGTCTGACCCTGAAGCAAACTCAAGGGCGCCAAGTTCTTCCCCACTGTGTTATCAGATTTCTGCATTTGGCAGAGATGATTCTGCCTGTTGTTAGATTAAATCAGCCTGAAGTCTAAAGTGTTCACTGAGCAGGACACACTGTTAGCAAGGAAGGAAATACTGCCCAGAAATAATTTAAAAGGAATTATCCTTATTATTGGATCTGCCAAAAGAAAGCAGTGGGAGGCGGGTGGATGGGAGATTAGAGAGACTTGAACTTAACTTGAGCTCACAGGCTTCAGTTCAGTTCAGTTCAGTCGCTCAGTCGTGTCCGACTCTCCGCGACCCCATGAATCACAGCACGCCAGGCCTCCCTGTCCATCACCAACTCCCGGAGTACACTCAAACTCATGTCCACAGAGTCGGTGATGCCATCCAGCCATCTCATTCTCCATCGTCCCCTTCTCCTCCCGCCCCCAACCTTTCCCAGCATCAGAGTCTTTTCCAGTGAGTCAACTCGCCGCATGAGGTGGCCAAAGTATTGCAGTTTCAGCTTTAGCATCAGTCCCTCCAATGAACACCCAGGATTGATCTCCTTTAGAATGGACTGGTTGGATCTCCTTGCAATATAAGGGACTCTCAAGAGTCTTCTCCAACACCACAGTTCAAAAGCATCGAATCTTCGGCGATCAGCTTTCTTCACAGTCCAACTCTCACATCCATACATGACCACGGGAAAAACCATAGCCTTGACTAGACGGACCTTGGTTGGCAAAGTAATGTCTCTGCTTTTTAATATACTATCAAGGTTGGTCATAACTTTCCTTCCAAGGAGCAAGCGTCTTTTAATTTCATGGCTGCAATCAGCATCTGCAGTGATTTTGGAGCCCAAAAAAACAAAGTCTGACACTGTTTCCACTGTTTTTCCATCTATTTCCCATGAAGTGATGGGACCAGATGCCATGATCTTTGTTTTCTGAATGTTGAGCTTCAAGCCAACCTTTTCACTCTCCTCTTTCACTTTCATCAAGAGGCTTTTGAGTTCCTCTTCACTTTCTGCCATAAGGGTAGTGTCATCTGCATATCTGAGGTTATTGATATTTCTCCCGGCAATCTTGATTCCAGCTTGTGCTTCTTCCAGCCCAGCGTTCCTCATGATGTACTCTGCATATAAGTTAAATAAGCAGGGTGACAATATACAACCTTGACGTACACCTTTTCCTATTTGGAACCAGTCTGTTGTTCCATGTCCAGTTCTAACTGTTTCTTCCTGACCTGCATACAGGTTTCTCAAGAGGCAGGTCAGGTGGTCTGGGATTCCCATCTCTTTCAGAATGTTCCACAGTTTATTGTGATCGACACAGTCAAAGGCTTTGGCATAGTCAATGAAGCAGAAATAGATGTTTTTCTGAAACTCTCTTGCTTTCTCCATGATCCAGCGGATGTTGGTAATTTGATCTCTGGTGCCTCTGCCTTTTCTAAAACCTGCTTGTACATCTGGGAGTTCACGATTTACATACTGCTGAAGCCTGGCTTGGAGAATTTTGAGCATGACTTTACTAGCGTGTGAGATGAGTGCAATTGTGCGGTAGTTTGAGCATTCTTTGGCATTGCCTTTCTTTGGGATTGGAATGAAGACTGACCTCTTCCAGTCCTGAGCTCACAGGCTTACTACTTTTCAAATGTTTTAAGTGCTGATTACCCAGGGAAACACAAAACCACCCTGGGCTTTAAGATCTGGGCCTTAGTTTTCCAAGTCTCTGATGCTGTTCATCAGACTCCTGCAACCCACCACAGAAGCACTCCTATTGTCTTCACCCAGGGCATTTGCCAAGCTTTGTTTTTCATACCAAACATTGTCATTGATACTGTGACCCTAGATTCATTGTCTCCTGTGCTTGGGAAGAGATAACCGATAGAGTTCTCCTCTCCCAAGAACTATTCCTGGTTTGTCACCTCACACCACGAACTAAGTCATTTTCTCTGAATTTATGATGAGGTTAAATTGATTAATTAGATAAAAAGAACCGGTATTCAAGTAGTCTTTAAGATGCACTCAAGGTAACTTTTATTCAACTAAAATGTAGTAGCTCTCCAAATTCAAGATTATGGGTAGGCAACGTATCCCCACTAAATACTAACCATGAATTTTTAAAACAAGTTTCTGTACTTTAATGATTGCTGCTGCTGTTGCTGCTAAGTCGCTTCAGTCGTGTCCAACTCTGTGTGACCCCATAGACGGCAGCCCACCAGGCTCCCCCATCCCTGGGATTCTCCAGGCAAGAACACTGGAGTGGGATGCTATTTCCTTCTCTACTTCACTGTTTCACAAAAAAAGGACATGTTTAAATGTGCCGTGGAGGGTAGGCTGGTATAAAATAACAGGGGGTTGCAGTCTCTGGGTACTTTGAGTTTTTAAGATTTCTTATAAGATTGTTTATCGTTTCATCAACTGAAATACGCCCAGAGGGACATTGAATGATGCTGACTCTGGTTATTAGGGTGTCAAAGACTATGGAGACCCAGTGACTTAGGAGAGATGGCAGAAGCCTGGGGGACCCTGAGTCAGAGGAAAGGTGTATTTTTCCTTGTCTTGTCCCAAACTTGATGACTTAATGACCTGTGACTGGTATTGGCCCCAAGTATTGATTTTCCCATCTCCTGCTTTTATCAGCCACCCTTTGGAAAATTGCTGCTGCAGGCACCTGCCGCAGAAGCAGCCCACGTGACTCATCATCAGCGGGCTGTCCTTCTCTCTCCCATTCATCTTAACAAGAGGGTTTCCAGCTTACTTCCATCATTTCAGAGCTTAACAGTCTACTTCTGTCTGAACGAGCTTCACACAAGCATTTCATGCAAACCATACGGAATACACATCTTGCTGTTAATTTCAGAATCTTAAGACTGATTCTTAGAGCTTTCTCTCTTTGTTCCTCCCCTATGGCTGTTACTAACAGCCAGCAGGAGAAACTCAGGCAGACAAAAATGTGTGTGTGTTAGTTGCTTAGTTGTGTCCAACTCTTTGTGACCCCGTGGACTGTAGCCTGCCACACTCCTCTGTCAATGGAATTCTCCAGGCAAGAATACTGGAGTGGGTTGCTGTTGCCTTCTTTCAGGGTACCTTTCCCACCCAGGAATTGAACCCATCTCCTGCATTGGCAAGCAGATTCTTTACCATCTGAGCCACCAGGGAAGTCCAGAAAAAAATAGATGACCAAATATCTTGTTTCTTGAGGCAGAATACAACCTTCCTAAGAAGCATGCTTCCTCTTCATGCTTAGATATTGATAGTAACCAATTGTGCGGTGATGCATAATTTCCCTGCGTTCTGTTTTCTATTGATCTGATTCTCTGTACCTATGGGGCAGAGGACATTTCACTTCCTCTTTGCTTTAGAGCCACAGGATCTTAGTGCAATAACAAGAAAATGTCTAACAAGATAAATATCATTTTTGATCTGCTAACAGGATAATATGTTATATAATACCATAAGAAACATAAAAATTGAGACAATCTGAGGAAATGTTTCTTGATAATAGGAAATATATAATTAATAGAAAAGCACTCAGGGGGATGGAGAGAAGTTCTAACACTCAGAACATTTCAAATTAGGTAAAAACCAGAAAAACGAAGGCTGGGCTTTGGTTTATATCTGTGTATCTCTTGGGTTTTTCTTATGCAGACAACTCACTACAGAAGTGATAGTATTCTACTTTAACTCTGGACCACATCATGCAATAAACAAGTTATTGATGGCAGTGTTCTTCCAATATTAAAGGCACTTTGCAATTTCCGAACCAAAGTCATCTTTGCAACACAGTTCAAAAGGGATGATTGTACTCAAGTTGGGAAAATATGAAACTGACTAGTATGCTCTGCAGAATACGGTTTCTTTATATATATTTTACGTCTCTTCTTCAAGACATTAAAGTTGACCCATGAAGCAATATTTCTTCTATTCAGGTCCTGAAGGTGTGCAGGTAATTACATAAAAAATTTAAAAAGCCATCACCTTCTGAATGCATTGCATGTGTTTCTTTTGCTGCCCACGGTCTGCTGTTCTCTGCACACACAGGCTCATGGGTTCACAGCAGCCTCTCTACCAGGTGGATGAGATGGTCTGTTTGTTCCACTTTCCATGTTAATCGTGTGCAAGTTTTGGACTATATTTTTGTGTTTAAATATTTAAGCAACACAGAAATGCAAAATAAAAAGTTAATGTCCCGTCTCTCTCTCATTAATCACCCATACTCCGGATTGTTATATATTCAGTTCAGGACCTCTGTTTTACTAATTTATGCACTCATGTAGACACTCAATGTGCTCTTAACTTAAATAGAATCATCCTGTTTTTATTTTTCTGAAATTTGCTGTTTTCAATTCATGGTGTATCTTGGAGGTTTCTCCAGGCAGAAACGTGTGGATCAGTATCATTCTTTTAAAAGACTCTGTAGTTTTCATTGTGCTGACATTATTCATAGAATCATTTTTAAAGGTAAGAATGTTAGTTATTTTTCATTATTAACTTCTACCAAGAACGTTATAATAAATGCTCTCGTTTCTGTATCTTGTGCATCAGTATTAAGACTTAACGCCCTTGGGAACATCTCCTATATCCCAGGCATCACTTCTCACACTTTACAAATACGACTTCTTAATCCATTCAGCTCATTTATGAGCTGGTTACTATCATCCCATGTACAGGGGACAAAGCTGAGGCAGGGAGCGTTTACTGACCTTGAAATCAGGACTTTCATCCCATTAAATGTTCTAATTGGTTATTACTGATTTACTTATTTTTAAAAATCCTATTGATTTTTGCATAGAAATCTTTTAACTAGTCTTTGCACTGAATTTACTTATCAGATTGAATAATTTCAATGCATTGCACTGACCTTTTAAAACAGCTCTATGGAGGAATAAGAAGGGAATGGCTACCACTCCAGTATTCCTGGAGAATTCCACGGACAGAGGAGCCTGGCAGGCTACAGTCCACGGGGTCGCAAAGAGTCGGGCATGACTGAGCGACTTCACTTTCACTTTCATGATTTTTAGTACACTTACTGAGGTACAGAGGAGCCTGGCAGGCTACAGTCCACGGGGTCGCAAAGAGTCGGGCATGACTGAGCGACTTCACTTTCACTTTCATGATTTTTAGTACACTTACTGAGGTACACAAACCAGGCTTAGAAAATTCCTGGGCCTCGAATAAGAGCCTCATATCAGCTTGTAGTTAAAGCCCATCCCCACCCCTAGCTCCAAGCAACCACCAAAGTACTTTCTGTCTCTCCAGAGGTGCCTTTTCTGGACACTTCATTTAAATGTGGTCACACAATGTGCAGCCCTTTGTGTCTGGCTTCTTTGATTTGGTATAATGTTTTTGAAGTTCACTCATGTCATAGCATTTGTTCCCTTTTATTACTGAGTATAATTTCATTATGTGGGTAAACTCTATTTATCTACCCACTAGTTGATGGGCTTTTGAGTTTTTCCAGGTTTTGCTTATTGTGAATGATGTTGCTATGAACACTGCATGTAGGTCTTTCATAGTGATTGCAGTCATGAAATTAAAAGATGCTTGCTCCTTGGGAAAAAAGCTATGACAATTCAAGATAGTGTTTAAAAAGCAGAGACATCACCTTGCCAACAGTGGTCCATATAGTTAAAGCTATGATTTTTCCAGTAGTCATGTACAGATGAGAGAGTTGGACCATGAAGAAGGCTGAGTGCCGAATAATTAATGCTTTCAAATCATGGTGTTGAAGAAAACTCTTGAGAGTCTCTAGGACTTCAAGGAGATCAAACCAGTCAATTCTAAAGAAAATCAGTCCTGAATATTCATTGGAAGGACTGAGGCTGGGCTGAAGCTCCAGTACTTTGACCTCCTGATGCGAAGAGTCAACTCATTGGAAAGGACCATGATGCTGGGAAAGATTGAAGCAAAAGGAACAGGGGGTGGCAGAGGATGAGATGGCTAAATAGCATCACTGAATCAATGGAAATGAAATTGAGCAAACTCTGGGAATAGTGGAGGACAGACAAGGCAGTTGAAGATATATGTTGCATTTCCCTGCCAGTTTCCAAACTGCACTGTTGAAACAATAGGTAGCTTTTGGAGGCTTTTGGAAGGCAGCTGTCATGATTTCCGCTGTTTCAGGTTTTGTTTCAATAATGTTCTCTTTGGCTCTTACCTGAAATTCGCTGGTGACATTCTAGGGACTATCTTCTTTTCAGTCACCTATATTTTATCCATATTTTGTATACCAAATACGTTTAGGTTAACATCTCTCATTTTGATCTCAAAAAAGAGCTTCTTTTTCCTTATTAAAATGTTGGCAATGAAAGCACACCATTGTTTTATAGGTGAAAAATCAAGGTTTACAGAAGTGGAGGGAGGGGGAAAGAAGTTGGCCAAAGTGTTCAAACTTTCAACTGTGAGATCAATAATCTGAGGATTTAAGTATAATCTGGTGACTGTTCATCAGGCACTCTATCAATGAGATCTAGTCCCTTAAATCTATTTCTCACTTCCACTGTATAATCATAAGGGATTTGATTGAGGTCATATCTGAATGGTCTAGTGGTTTTCCCTACTTTCTTCAATTTAAGTCTGAACTTCGCAATAAGGAGTTCATGATCTGAGCCACAGTCAGCTCCTGGTCTTGTTTTCGCTAACTGTATACAGCTTCTCCATCTTTGGTTGCAAAGAATATAATCAATCGGATTTCGGTGTTGACCATCTGGTGATGTCCATGTGTAGAGTCATCTCTTGTGTTGTTGGAAGAGGGTGTTTGCTATGACCAGTGCATTCTCTTGACAAAACTCTATTAGCCTTTGCCCTGCTTCATTCCGTGCTCCAAGGCCAAATTTGCCTGTTACTCCAGGTGTTTCTTGATTTCCTACTTTTGCGTTCCAGTCCCCTAGAATGAAAAGGACATCTTTTTTGGGTGTTAGTTCTAAAAGGTCTTGTAGGTCTTCATAGAACCGATTAACTTCGGCTTCTTCAGCATTACTGGTTGGGGCATAGGCCTGGATTACTGTAATATTGAATGGTTTGCCTTGGAAACAAACAGAAATCATTCTGTCATTTTTAAGATTGCATCCAAGTACTGCATTTCGGACTCTTTTGTTGACCATGATGGCTACTCCATTTCTTTTAAGGGATTCCTGCCCACAGTAGTAGATATAATGGTCATCCGAGTTAAATTCACCCATTCCAGTCCATTTTAATTCACTGATTCCTAGAATGTCTATGTTCACTCTTGCCATCTCCTGTTTGACCACTTCCAATTTGCCTTGATTCATGGACCTAACATTCCAGGTTCCTATGCAATATTGCTCTTTACAGCACCGGACCTTGCTTCTATCACTGGTCACATCCACAGCTGGGTATTGGTTTTGCTTTTGCTCCATCCCTTTATTCCTTCTATACTTATTTTTCCACTGATCTCCAGTAGCATACTGGGCACCTACCGACCTGGGGAGTTCCTCATGCAGTATCCTATCATTTTGCCCTTTGTTACTGTTCATGGGGTTCTCAAGGCAAGTATACTGAAGTGGTTTGCCATTCCCTTCTCCAGTGGACCATATTCGGCTGTGGTCCATGTGATCAGATCGGCTAGTTTCCTGTGATTATGATTTCAGTTTGTCTGCCCTCTGGTGCCCCCTAGCAATACCTACAGTCTTATTTGGGTTTCTCTTACCTTGGTCGTGGAAAAATCTTCACAGCCGCCCCAGCAAAGTGCAGCCGCTGTACCTTACCTTGGACGAGGGGTATCTCCTGAAGGCCGCCCTCCTGACCTTGAACGCGGAGTAGCTCCTCTCGGCCCTCCTGCGCCGGCACAGCCACCGCCTGTTGGACCTGGGGTAGCTCCTCTCGGCTGCCGGCCCTGGCCTCAGGCGTGGGGTAGCTCCTCACGGCCGCACCTCTTTGCGTGGATCGTTGCGCCGGGGCCGGCGTCTCTCGCGTCGCGTCTGCGCCGCCGAGGCCGGCATTTCTCGCGTCGCGTCTGCGCCGCCGGGGAAAGGAGACAGGGACCAAGACCATCCCCATGGAAAAGAAATGCAAAAGAGCGAAATGGCTGTCTGAGGAGGCCTTACAAATAGCTGTGAAAAGAAGAGAGGCGAAAAGCAAAGGAGAAAAGGAAAGATATAAGCATCTGAATGTAGAGTTCCAAAGAATAGCAAGAAGAGATAAGAAAGCCTTCCTCAGTGATCAATGCAAAGAAATAGAGGAAAACAACAGAATAGGAAAAACAAGAGACCTCTTCAAGAAAATTAGAGATTCCAAGGGAACATTTCATGCAAAGATGGGCTCGATAAAGGACAGAAATGGTATGGACCTAACAGAAGCAGAAGATATTAAGAAGAGGTGGCAGGAATACACAGAAGAACTATACAAAAAAGATCTTCACGACCAAGATAGTCACAATAACGTGATCACTGACCTAGAGCCAGACATCTTGGAATGTGAAGTCAAGTGGGCCTTAGAAAGCATCACTACGAACAAAGCTAGTGGAGGTGATGGAATTCCAGTGGAGCTATTTCAAGTCTTGAAAGATGATGCTGTGAAAGTGCTGCACTCAATATGTCAGCAGATTTGGAAAACTCAGCAGTGGCCACAGGACTGGAAGAGGTCAGTCTTCATTCCAATCCCAAAGAAAGGCAATGCCAAAGAATGCTCAAACTACCGCACAGTTGCACTCATCTCACACGCTAGTAAAGTCATGCTCAAAATTCTCCAAGCCAGGCTTCAGCAGTATGTAAACCGTGAACTCCCAGATGTTCAAGCAGGTTTTAGAAAAGGCAGAGGCACCAGAGATCAAATTACCAACATCCGCTGGATCATGGAGAAAGCAAGAGAGTTTCAGAGAAACATCTATTTCTGCTTCATTGACTATGCCAAAGCCTTTGACTGTGTCGATCACAATAAACTGTGGAACATTCTGAAAGAGATGGGAATCCCAGACCACCTGACCTGCCTCTTGAGAAACCTGTATGCAGGTCAGGAAGAAACAGTTAGAACTGGACATGGAACAACAGACTGGTTCCAAATAGGAAAAGGTGTACGTCAAGGTTGTATATTGTCACCCTGCTTATTTAACTTATATGCAGAGTACATCATGAGGAACGCTGGGCTGGAAGAAGCACAAGCTGGAATCAAGATTGCTGGGAGAAATATCAATAACCTCAGATATGCAGATGACACTACCCTTATGGCAGAAAGTGAAGAGGAACTCAAGGGCCTCTTGATGAAAGTGAAAGAGGAGAGTGAAAAGTTTGGCTTGAAGCTCAACATTCAGAAAACAAAGATCATGGCATCTGGTCCCATCACTTCATGGGAAATAGATGGAAAAACAGTGGAAACAGTGTCAGACTTTGTTTTTTTGGGCTCCAAAATCACTGCAGATGCTGATTGCAGCCATGAAATTAAAAGACGCTTGCTCCTTGGAAGGAAAGTTATGACCAACCTTGATAGTATATTAAAAAGCAGAGACATTACTTTGCCAACCAAGGTCCGTCTAGTCAAGGCTATGGTTTTTCCCGTGGTCATGTATGGATGTGAGAGTTGGACTGTGAAGAAAGCTGATCGCCGAAGATTCGATGCTTTTGAACTGTGGTGTTGGAGAAGACTCTTGAGAGTCCCTTATATTGCAAGGAGATCCAACCAGTCCATTCTAAAGGAGATCAATCCTGGGTGTTCATTGGAGGGACTGATGCTAAAGCTGAAACTGCAATACTTTGGCCACCTCATGCGGCGAGTTGACTCACTGGAAAAGACTCTGATGCTGGGAAAGGTTGGGGGCGGGAGGAGAAGGGGACGATGGAGAATGAGATGGCTGGATGGCATCACCGACTCTGTGGACATGAGTTTGAGTGTACTCCGGGAGTTGGTGATGGACAGGGAGGCCTGGCGTGCTGTGATTCATGGGGTCGCGGAGAGTCGGACACGACTGAGCGACTGAACTGAACTGAACTGGTGACTGTAGTTGATAACACTGTATCCTGTAAGTGAGATTTGCTAAGAGATAGAGCTGGAATGGTCTCCACAAAAGGAGCAGGAGGAGAAGAGAAAGCAAGGAAAGGGGAGGAGATGGGGAAGGGCGAGAGGGGAGAAGATGAGCAACGTTTCTACAATCCTCGTCTATGAATGACGAACATCACACTGAGCTCTCTCCAAACCCTGAAATCTTAACTGTGCTAGAATCAGCATCTTCAAGATAACTATCAACTCTTCTCTTGTTGGTGAAATCAATCATCAGGCTTTGCAAAGAAATTCTTAAATTTTCTAAGGATAAAGTTGCTGCTGCTGCTGCTAAGTCACTTCAGTCGTGTCCGACTCTGTGCGACCCCACAGACGGAAGCCCACCAGGCTCCCCCGTCCCTGGGATTCTCCAGGCAAGAACACTGGAGTGGGTTGCCATTTCCTTCTCCAATGTGTGCAAGTGAAAAGTGAAAGGGAAGTCGCTCAGTCGTGTCCAACCCTTAGCGACCCCATGGACTGCAGCCCACCAGGCTCCTCCATCCATGGGATTTTCCAGGCAAGAGTACTGGAGTGGCTTGCCATTGCCTTCTCCATAAAGTTGCTAGCATTCCTTTTTGTTTGTTTGCTGGTTGTTGAGTTAGTAGGAGGAAGACAGGATATTAGAAGGAAAGAGAAAAGCAGGAAAGACCTGGGTGTGGAAAGAGCCAGAGCAGTGAAGGCAGGTCAGACACCCCCTCTCTTGAGTCCCTGCTTACGCCAGTGTCTGAATACTCACCCTCCCACTTCCCTCCTTTCATTTGGGCAAGTCGTGCTTTTCTCTCCAGACTTAAATCATGAACAAGAAGATGGTGGACTAGTCCATTACTCATCTATTGTGGATGTGAGCAGGTTTTGAAGTTTCTGGATGGTGTCAGATAACAGGAAATCCAATGAGAAAGTACTGTATTTTTTACCTTTGTATGTCCCTCCCATCACAGCTGTCATTCACTGACTCTCCCATGTAACACAACACAGTAATGTGGCCACAGGGACACGAGAGAGCCCAGAGCCCTCTCCGGATGCTGTTACCACCGCAGCTGTGTCTACCCCAGGGGTCTTCACACAGGATGGACCGCTTTGGGGACCACAGCACAGATGCTCCTTCACTGTAGACAGTGCTGTGCAAGCCTAACAGAATGCATAAGGGTCTCCGCCAGGGACCCTCCCCGGTGGCCGAGCTCCCCTAACTCAGCTGTGCTCTTGGACCGAACACAGAGGCCCTTCTCCTCCTCTCACTAAATAGACCCAACTTCATCCCAGAATTCCCTGTGCTCTCCTACCTTCTCCTTCCTCAGAAGCTGGATTGATTTAGAAACGGATTGACGTGAATTCACATTGAAGCGTGACTTTATGTATTAAGTCAAGCCATATTAAATCATTTCCATAAATATATAAGGGCTTCCTTGGCGGCTCAGTGATAAAGAATCTGACTGCCAACGCAGGGGACCTGGTTCGATCCCTGGTCAGGAGAATCCTCTGGAGAAGGAAATGGCAACCCTTCCAGTATTCTTGCCAGGAGCATTCAGGGGACGGAGGAGCCTGGTGGGCTACCACCATGGGGTCACAAAAGAGTCAGACACGGCTGAGCAGCTAAACAACAACAACAAAGGCAAAAACCGGCAAATGGCAGGAACTTTATGTGGTTCAAGATAATAACTGAGCTCGTGACTATAATCCACATGTAATTCTCGGTCTATGGTATATTTTGTTTGGATCCAACACTGATATAGAATTGTCTTTGTCAATTCCAACAGTACCCGATGTAATTAATATACTTAATTTTCCAAATCTGCAAATAATTTCAAAATGTCAAATCGCATCAAACAAGGGTTCAAATTTTGGAAACTTCTCGTAGCATAATGCTATCTCAAGTCTGTGACATGCAATCCAGACACGGCCTGAATAAATTACTAAATTGAGAGTCACAGGAAGTCTCTTTCTAAAGAGTCAAAGCACTTGAATATTCTAGATATTGATTTTAACATCTCTGAGCTAAACACCAGCTTCACAAAAGGGTTCCAGAGACTTGCTTTATTTTAAGCAGATTTAGAAGAATCCATATGTTTAAATACACAGAGAGAATAAACTGGATTTTCTAACAGTAACATAGACCATTTCCTTAAACTCTCTTTTAAATGAACAAATAATTATATACATATATGTATGTACACACACACACACACTTTCTTCTGAATCCCTTGGAATTTTAGCAAAAATGTTAAAGATACCCTCAAGGAAAGTATGTGTCTATAAAGGAGTTGAAAGGAGATAGAATGGCTTTGAAAACAGAATGACTGAACATCTCTGTCCCTTAGAAGTTTAAGAAAGAAAGTAAATGATGTTAAATAAACCAAATGAACAGCCAGGAAGAAGCCAGAGAAGGCAGTTGGAGATACATGGTGCATTTCTCTGCCAGTTTGCAAGCTCCGCTGTGAAACAACCTGCAGCTTGTGGAAGGCAGCTACCGTGATTCCCGCTGTTTCGGGTTTTGTTTCCACAGTGTTCTCTTTGGCTCTTACCTGAAATTCTTTGGTGAATTTTTAGGGCCTATCTTCTTTTCAGTCACCTCTATTTTATTCATATTTTTCATACCAAATAGGTTTGAGTTAAAATCTCTCATTTCGATCACAAAAGGTAGCTTGCTTTCCCCTATTAAGAAGTTGGCACTGAAAAGATCTTCCTTAAACCAAAGATTCTGATGTGATTCTGGAAGTAGGACACAGTTCATTCTTTTAATGACTTTGAAGTTGATAACAATAGTTATGCTAATGGAAATATTGATTTGGGTGGGAAACTCTTTTGAACAGGTACACATCATAATTAATATTAATTTTCAAAATTCCTTTGAATTCCATTAACTTTAGTGTAAAATATTGAACTTATGTTAGTGAATAGAGTAAGAGATATTAAAACATGTAGCTTTACAGAAAACCATTTTGAAGCAGTGTTTGTCATTCTCTCATCCCCAGTCAAAATTTTGTGAATAATTTTTCAATTTTAAAAGAAGTTCTATGAACATCTGTTGAAAAACCAAAATACTATTTCTTTCCAAAGGTCCCCTTCATAAATGATAATTCACTATCATAGAAATAGAGCCAAATGCACCATTTTGGGGAAACGGTGGAAACAGTGTCAGACTTTGTTTTTTTCGGCTCCAAAATCACTGTGGATGCTGATTGCAGCCATGAAATTAAAAGACGCTTACTCCTTGGAAGGAAAGTTATGACCAACCTAGACAGTATATTAAAAAGCAGAGACATTACTTTGCCAACAAAGGTCCGTCTAGTCAAGGCTATGGTTTTTCCAGTGGTCATGTGTGGATGTGAGAGTTGGACTGTGAAGAAAGCTGATCACCGAAGAACTGATGCTTTTGAACTGTGGTGCTGGAGAAGACTCTTGAGAGTCCCTTGGACTGCAAGGAGATCCAACCAGTCCATTCTAAAGGAGATACATCCTGGGTGTTCATTGGAAGGGCTGATGCTAAAGGTGAAACTCCAATACTTTGGCCACCTCATGCAACGAGTTGACTCACTGGAAAAGAGTCTGATGCTGGGAGGGATTGGGGGCAGGAGGAGAAGGGGACGACAGAGAATGAGATGGCTGGATGGCATCACTGACTCTGTGGACATGAGTTTGAGTGAACTCCGGGAGCTGATGATGGACAGGGAGGCCTGGCGTGCTGTGATTCATGGGGTCGTGGAGAGTCAGACACGACTGAGTGACTGAACTGAACTGAACTGAATATGTAAAGGGGTTAGAGCTACAAGCTTAAAAACATTACAGAGGAAAAGCAGGAGTCTAATGGGGCAGGATTTGAAAGATGAAAACATAAATCTCACTCTAGACTTGTATCGGCTTCCCTTCTAAGATTGTGCTGTCACTCTCGAAAGCTTTGATGATGCTGAGAACTAGCAGTGTATGTATCTCCACCACTACTGCCTTCAGCAAACAACCATCTTAAATAGGTGCATAAAATTAAAGGAATAATTTTCTCATTAAGTAAAGAAATGTGTATACACAGATTTATATTACGTGTGTCCTTGTTGTTGTTGCTTAGTCACTAAGTTATGTCCTCCTCTTTTGTGACCCCATGGTTGCCCACCAAGGCTCCTCTGCCCAAGGGATTTTCCAGGCAAGAATACTGGAGTGGTTGCCATTTCCTTCCTCGCGGGAGCATTTCTGCGCTGTTGGTGGGGATGTAAATCAGTACAGTCACTATGGAAAAGAGTATGGGGTTCTTAAAAAGTTAAAACTACCATATGATCTAGTAATACTACCTCTAGTACACACCAAAGTGTATGAAGTCACTGTCTTTAAGAGATAGCTCCACCCCCATGTACACTGTTACAGTATTCCAAACTCGAAGCATGAAAACAACCTAAGCATCCATTGACGCACGAATGGATAAAAATAAATGTAGGTATAATATTAATACAACGGAATATTGTTGCTGCTTAGTTGCAAGTTGTGTCAGACCCTTTTGCAACTCCATGGGCTGTAGCCTGCCAGCCTTCTTTGTCCATGGGATTTTCCAGGCAAGAATATTGGAGTGGGTTGCCATTTCTTTCTCTTGGGGATCTTCCCGACCCAGGGATCGAATTCATGTCTCCTGCATTGACAAGTGGGTTCTTAACTACTGAGCCACCAGGAACACATATAAATGTGTTTATACATATAAATAAATATGTATTTGCATTTTTACATGGAGGAATTTTTTCTCTTGAGTGTGTTAGAAGCAGTCAGTGATTTCCTGGTTCTACAAAATCCCATTTTTGGTATAAGTGAAAGTGAAAGTCACTCAGTCATGTCCGACTCTTTGCCACCCCATGGACTAGACAGTCCATGGAATTCTCCAGGTCAGAAGACTGGAGTGGGTAGGCTTTCCTTTCTCCAGGGGATCTTCCCAACCCAGGGATCGAACCCAGGTCTCCCACATTGCAGGCAGACTGTCTACCAGCTGAGCCACAAGAAAAGCTACAAAAGTGGGGAAAACATACCAAATCAAACTTCCCACCTAG
Source organism: Moschus berezovskii (assembly GCF_049115385.1). Taxonomy (NCBI): domain Eukaryota; kingdom Metazoa; phylum Chordata; class Mammalia; order Artiodactyla; family Moschidae; genus Moschus; species Moschus berezovskii. Next base: position 11,257,408 of record NC_142477.1, on the reverse strand, counting down.
TGGACCACAGCTTCTCTCCACTTAAAGAAGATCTTATTTGACTTCACACATTGTGCACACGAATACTCTATAATCAGTTGTCGTTGCTTAATTTCTAAGTCGCGTCCTACTCTTTTACAACCCCATGAACTGTAGCCCACCAGGCCGCTCTGTCCATGAGATTTCCAGGCAAGAACATGAGTGGGTTTCTATTTTCTCGTCCAGGGGATCTTCCTGACCCGGAGATCAAACCTGAGTCTCCTGCATTAGCAGGCGGGTTCTTTATCACTGAGCCACCAGAGAAGCCCACATAATATGTACATGGTGCTTCAGTTCAGTTCAGTTCAGTTGCTCAGTCGTGTCCGACTCTCTGCAACCCCATGAATCACAGCATGCCAGGCCTCCCTGTCCATCACCAGCTCCCGGAGTTCACTCAAACTCATGTCCATCAAGTCGGTGATGCCATCCAGCTATCTCATTCTTTGTCATCCCTTTCTCCTCCCACCCCCAACCTTTCCCAGCATCAGTCTTTTCCAGTGAGTCAACTCGTCACATGAGGTGGCCAAAGTATTGGAGTTTCAGCTCTAGCATCAGTCCTTCCAATGAACACCTAGGATTGATCTCCTTTAGAATGGACTTGTTGGATCTCCTTGCAGTCCAAGGGACTCTCAAGAGTCTTCTCCAGCACCACAGTTCAAAAGCATCAATTCTTCGGCGATCAAGATGCAACAAATTTAAGAACCAGCCATTCTCTGAAACAATAATTGCAGAAAGTAGCATTTACATTTCCCTGGTAGCTCAGCTGATAAGGAATCTATTTGTAATGCAGAAGACCCTGGTTCGATTCCTGGGTTGGGAAGTTTCCCTGGAGAAGGGATAAGGCTACCCACTCCAGTATTCATGGGCTTCCCTGGTGGCTCAGACTGTAAAGAATCTCCCTGCAATGATGGAGACCTAGGTTCGATCCCTGGGTTGGAAAGATCCCTTGGAGGAGGGCATGGCAACCCACTCCAGTATTCTTGCCTGGAGAATCCCATGGACAGAGGAGTCTGGTGGGCTACAGTCCATGGGGTCGCAAAGAGTCAGACACAACTGAATGACTAAGCATAGCACAGCACAGCATGTATGTTGTGGGCCTAGTTACCTGCAGGGCACACTGCTCTAAAGGATTATTCCTGTGTGTAACTGATGGTGCCTAGACGTTTATCCAATCTCCATCAGGAGTCCAAGAGAGTGTTCTCAGAAATCACAGCTGGAAGGTCATGGTGAGGTTCATCTTATGGCACCAAACAGTCATTCTTACTTGATGATGTATCTCCAGCAATGTCAAAGAGGGTGTCTGGAGGAAGACATGCTCTCTGATGTCACCTACATGTAGACTCTGAAAAAGTCAAACTCGTAGAAATGGAGAACAGAATGCTGGCTACCAGTGGCTGGTGGTGGGGCGGGGATTAGCAGACATTAAGATCCTGGTCAAAGGATCCAAACTTCCAGTTAGCAGATGACTATGTCCTGGGAGCCAATGTAGAGCATGGTGATGATAATTAATGATACTGGATTGTAATGAGAAACTCAGTCATGTCTGACTCTTTGCGACCCCATGGACTATACAGTCCATGGAATTCCCCAGGCCAGAATACTGGAGTGGTTAACCTTTCCCTTCTCCAGGGGATCTTCCAAACTCAGGGATCAAACCCAGGTGTCCCACATTGCAGGCAGATTCTTTACCAGCTGAGCCACAAAGGAAGCCCTGATACTGCATTATATACTGGGAAATTGCTAAGATGGTAGATCTTAAATGTGCTCACCACAGAAAAGAAGTGGTAATTGTGTGATGTTATGTGGATGTTCTAAAGGAGATCAGTCCTGGGTGTTCACTGGAAGGACTGATGCTAAAGCTGAAACTCCAATACTTTGGCCACCTCATGCAACGAGTTGACTCACTGGAAAAGACTCTGATGCTGGGAGGGATTGGGGGCTGGAGGAGAAGGGGACGACAGAGAATGAGATGGCTGGATGGCATCACCGACTCGATGGACATGAGTTTGGGTGAACTCCGGGAGTTGGTGATGGACAGGGAGGCCTAGGCGTGCTGTGATTCATGGGGTCGCAAAGAGTCGGACATGACTGAGCGACTGAACTGAACTGAACTGAATGTGGGTGTTACCCAATGCTATGATGGTAATCATTTCGCAGCATAGAAATGTATCTAATCATCTGGGTGTTACACCTTAAACTTATACATTATTATGTGTCAATTCCATCTCAGTAAAGCTGGGGAAAATAGTGTCTGAACATGTGAACTTAATGATTCCTTATGAGCTCATGTTTCAGTGGCCTCCCACCTTGCAGACACAGGTCTTGTTCAAAAGTCGTGTGTAAAAAGTGAATGGGGCTTCCCTTGTGGATCAGCTGCTAAAGAATCCACCTGCAATGTGGGAAACCTGGGTTCGATCTCTGGGTTGGGAAGATCCCCTGGAGAAGGGAAAGGCTACCCACTCCAGTCTTCCGGCCTGGAGAACTCCGTGGACTGTATTGTCCCTGGGCTTGCCAAGAGTTGGACACGATTGAACTGAACTGAAAAAGTGAGATGCTCTCAAAAACAGACATAAGGATCAATGGAGCACCATGGACAGCCCAGAAATAAACCCACACAGCTATGGTCAATTAATATACAGCAAAGGAGGCAAGGATATACCGTAGAGGAAAAGACAGTCTCTCTAACAAGTGGTATTGGAAAAGATGGACAGCTGCATATAAATCAGTGCAATTAGAACATTCCTTCATACCTCACACAAAAATAAAGTTGAGTTGGTTTGAAGTCCTAAAGATAAAACATGATACCGTAAAACTCCTTGAGGTGAACACAGGCAAAGCATTCTTGGGCATAAATCATAGCAGAATTTTCTTCAATCAGTCTCCCAGGGCAAGGAAAGCAAAAATAAACAAACGGGGTCTAATCAAACTTAAAAGCTTTTGCAGCACAAAGAAAGTGATTGACAAATGAAAAGACCACCCAGGGCAGGGGGGTGTCTGGAGAAAGACAAATGCCATGTGGCATTACTTATATGTGGAGTCTAAAAACAATGTAACTGAATCGATACACAAATCAGAAACAGACTCACAGGTATAGGAAACAAGCTTACAGTTGCCAAAGGTGAAAAAAAGAGAAAGTTTTAGTTTCTCAGCTGTATCCGACTGTTCGCAACCCCATGGACTGTAGCCCACCAGGCTTCTCTGTCCACAGGTTTTCCTAGGGAAGAATATTGGAGTGGGTTGCCATTTCCTTCTCTGGGGGATTTTCCTGATCCAGGGATTGAACCTGGATGTCCCACATTACAGGCAAATTCTTTACCATCTGAGCCACCAGGGAAGCCCTACCAAAGGTGGAGAGAGACCAGTTAGGAGTATGGAATTAGCAAACTGCTGAACGTGAAAGAGATAAGCAACAAGGATTTATTGTCTAGCACAGAGTATTATATTTAATATCTTATAATAACCTGTAATAGAATGTAATCTGAGAAAAAAAAACTGAACCACCATGCTATACACCTGAAATTAACACAATGTTGCAAGTTAATTTTATTTCAATTAAAAAAATTAGACTTGTGATATCACTATCTGTATTTTGACAAAATTTTTTTGTTTACTTTTCATTTTCTTTAAACTGTTTCTCGTCTTCATTAAACTTTGCCATGATCATTATTTTACTGTTTAACATATATAGAAAGGATGTTTAAAAAAAAAAAGTGAAGGGCCCAGTGGCAACATGGGTTAGATCCCTGGTCCAGGAAGATCCCACAGGCCACAGGGTAACTAAGCCTGTGTGAGTTACCTGAGCCCAAGCTCCAGAGCCTTCGAGCCCGCAACTACCGAAGCCTGGGTGCCCTAGGGCCCATGCTCCACAACAGAAGGCAGCACAAGGAGAAGCTTGAGCGCCGCAGCGAGAGAGCAGCCCCCACTCGCCACAGCTAGACAGAGCTGCATGCAGCAAGGAAGACCAAGCACAGCCAAACAGAAACAAATAAACATTTTAAAAAAGTAACGTGCTCTGATTGAAGTGTGCATATATGTATTGTGATGGTGGTGGTTGGGGAGCAGAAGAGCAGTGACCACCTACATTTTCATGAGCCATTTTCATAGATCTTCAGTTCAGTTCAGTCGCTCAGTCATATCCGACTCTTTGCGACCCCGTGAATCACAGCATGCCAGGCCTCATAGATCTTAGGCTGCTTAAAAAAAAGATCTTAGAATTTTAATCTGAGTGAATGGCCCAAGAAGGCAGATGCTGTTGACTGGCATCTCAGAGGGAGAAGGCACATCCTAATATGACAGTTTGCCTTTGAGATGATCTAACTACCTAGTTGCATCAATGTCTGACCCACTAAACATAGCTTGCTTGATTCTTTTAAAGACATGCATGTTTGGGAGAGAATGCATTGATCCCTTGATGAGAATAATTTGGTCAAGATTTCTTAAGGTAGGTTCAGTTCAGTTCAGTTCAGTCGCTCAGTCGTGTCTGACTCTCCGCGACCCCATGAATCACAGCACGCCAGGCCTCCCTGTCCATCACCAACTCCCGGAGTACACTCAAACTCATGTCCACAGAGTCGGTGATGCCATCCAGCCATCTCATTCTCTGTCGTCCCCTTCTCCTCCCGCCCCCAACCTTTCCCAGCATCAGAGTCTTTTCCAGTGAGTCAACTCTTCACATGAGGTGGCCAAAGTATTGCAGTTTCAGCTTTAGCATCAGTCCCTCCAATGAACATCCAGGATTGATCTCCTCTAGAATGGACTGGTTGGATCTCCTTGCAGTGTAAGGAACTCTCAAGAGTCTTCTCCAACACCACAGTTCAAAAGCATCAATTCTTCAGCAATCAGCTTTCTTCACAGTCCAACTCTCACATCCATACATGACCACGGGAAAAACCATTGCCTTGACTAGACGGACCTTGGTTGGCAAAGTAATGTCTCTGCTTTTTAATATACTGTCTAGGTTGGTCATAACTTTCCTTCCAAGGAACAAGCGTCTTTTAATTTCATGGCTGCAATCAGCATCTGCAGTGATTTTGGAGCCCAAAAAAATAGTCTGACACTGTTTCCACTGTTTTTCCATCTATTTCCCATGAAGTGATGGGACCAGATGCCATGATCTTTGTTTTCTGAATGTTGAGCTTCAAGCCAACCTTTTCACTCTCCTCTTTCACTTTCATCAAGAGGCCTTTGAGCTCCTCTTCACTTTCTGCCATAAGGGTAGTGTCATCTGCATATCTGAGGTTATAGCAGGCATTTTATTTATCAGTAGGCTCTTTGTACAGATATCTTGTGCTTGACTCAGCATCATATGAATTTGATTCAAGTTGTTGAATTTTTGGAGCTGATGTCCAACTCCTAACCACAGGGTTACAAACATACACTCTTACAGGAGCAGACAGCGAGGTGAATGAACAAGAGCCCCTGGGGTCAGATCCAGACTTTCAATAGGAGATAAACATCCAGATTTTTGTGGCAGTATTTGTTGTTGTTCAACTGATAAGTCATGTTCATCTTCTTGTGACCCCATGGATGCAGCATACCAAGATTCTTTGTTCTTCACTATCTCCCAGAGTTTTCTCAATTCATGTCCATTGAGTCAGTGATGCTATCTAATCTTCTCATCCTCAGCTGTCCCCTTCTCCTTCTGCTTTCAGTCTTTCCCAGCATCACAGTCTTTTCCAATGAGTCAGCTCTTTGCATCGGGAGGATCAAAGTACCGGAAATTCAGCTTCAGCATCAGTCCTTCCAATGAATATTCAGGACTGGTTTCCTTTAGGTTGGACTGGTTTGATCTCCTTGCTGTCCAAGGGACTCTCAAGAGTCTTCTCCAGCACCACAGTTCAACAGCATCCATTCTTCAGGGCTCAGCTTTCATTATGGTCCAGCTCTCACATCCATACACGGCTACCAGAAAAACTACAAGTGACTACACACACCTTTGTGAGCAAAGTGATGTCTCTGCTTGTGAACACACTGTCTGGGTTTGTCACAGCTTCCCTTCCAAGGAACAAGAGTCTTTTAATTTCATGGCTGTAGTCACTGTCCACAGTGATTTTGGAGCCCAAGAAAATAGATCTTGTCACTGATTCCAGTTTTTCTCCTCCTATTTGCCACTAAGAGATGGGACCACATGCCATGATCTCAGCTCTTTGAATGTTGAGTTTTAAGCCAGCTTTTTCAGTCTCCTCTTTCAGCTTCATCAACAGGCTCTTTAGTTCCTCTTTACTTTCTGCCACTAGAGTGGTGTCATCTGCATATCCGAGGTTGTTGATATTTCTCCAGGCAATTTTGATTCCCACTTGTGTTTCATCCAGTCCAGCATTTCACTTGATGTACTCTGCATACAAGTTAAACAAGCAGGGTGATAATATCCACCCTGATGTACTCCTTTCCCAATTTTGAACCAGTCAGTTGTTCCATGTAAGTTTCCAACTGTTACCTCTTGACCCACATACAGGTTTTTCAGGAGACAGGTAGAGTGGTCTGGTATCTCTATAAGGATTTTCCATAGTTTGTTGTGATCCACACAGTCAAAGGTTTCAGCATACTCATTAAAGCAGAATTAGATGTTTTTCTGGAATTCCCTTGCTTTTGCTATGATCCAACAGGTGCTGGCAATTTGATCTCTGGTTCCTCTGCCTTTTATAAACCCAACTTGTACATATGGAATTTTTTGGTTCATGTACTATTGAAGCCTATCTTGAAGGATTTTGAACATAACCTTACTAGCAACTTGAGTGCAATTGCACATCAGTTTAAACATTCATTGGCATTGCCCTACTTTGGGATTGAAATGAAAACTGACTGTTTCCAATCCTGTGGCCACTGCTGAGTTTTCCAAAGTTGCTGGCATACTGAGTGCAGCACAAGCTGGAATAAACAAAGTGTTGTTGGAAGCCGGGTCTGGTTTGTTGTGCCCAGAAGATGACTTCTGCCCTTGTTCTAAAACTAGGCCGTACAATGCAGCATTCTGGAAGTTTCTGTGCTTACCACCATTATGAGTCTAATCTGAAAATGATGAACAATCTCATGATTTCAGGGAAAATTGTTCAGTTCAATTAATTCCACACCTTTTATCTTAGACTAGTTAACAGAAGGTATTTAAGTAATTATTTTAACAATGACAATAATACTCTTTATGCACACACCTACAATGTTGTAATTATACACTCACACACAGACACCTGTAGAGTCTACATACTTAGTCCCTTCAGTCATGTCCAACTCTTTCAGACCCTATGGACTGTAGTCTACCACGCTTCTCTGTCCATGGGATTCTCCAGGCAAGAATGCTGGAGTGGGTTGCCATTTCTTCCTCCAGGGGATCTTCCCCACCCAGGGATCAAACCCACAACTCTAGTGTCTCCTGCACTGCAGGTGGAGTCTTTATCCACTGAGCCACTTATGTTGGGTAGACTCTGTTTAGCTCAAGATGAATATGTCATTCGTCCTGATTTGCCATTTTAAACTGGAAACCCTAATATACAAAGATCTGTAGTGAGTTTTCCATGAAAAAGACTCTCCCCAGTGCATACCATTAGACCTAAAATTTCTTGACCTCCCTCAAGGTCATCTTTCCCTATCATAACACATAGAAAGGCAGATGAATTAGTCCTTCAATGTATTGGATGGACATTTTCAAAAGAAAAGTTTATGGCGATGCCTTTGTAATGTTCTCAGCAGCTCTTTGTCTCTTGAATCCTGCAGAGCTTCCCATTGATCGTCTTGATTGACCTCTCTGTGGCTGTGTGTTCGGGCTAATTTGTTTGCTCTGGAAAAATAGTTATGCTTTTATCTGTTGCTTAGATCAATGGCTTCTGCATCTGTGTTTTCTGCCTCATCTGATGTCCAAACTTTGTTTCTTTTTTAATTTATATGCAATAAGAATACAAAGGAAAATCAACAAAAGCAGTATCTTAGTAAAATTTTATAAAATGGAGCAGGAAGGGAGAATTCCACTGAACTCTTCAAGTTTTATTTATTTGTAGCTGTGCTGTCTTGATGGCTATGTGGCCCTTCTCCAGTTGCTGCATGTGGGCGCTTATCCTTGTTGTGGGGCGAGGGTTTCTCATTGTGGTGGCTTCTCTTGTTGTGGAGCATGGGTTCTAAGCTGTACGGGCTTTAGTAATTGGTGCGTGGGCTCAGTGGTTGCAGCCCATGGGCTTGGTTGTCCCGTGGCATGTGGGATCTTCCCAGACCAAGGACTGACCCCATTACCCCTGCATTGGCAGGTGGATTTGTTACCACTTAGCCACCAGGGAAGTTCCCTACTTAACTCTTAATTCAGGGATGAGTCTTAAAGGTGTTACCTCCATCCATCTTGTCAACGATGAAAGTTAGTTCACGCGGTAGTGTTCATTAGGCTGTGCGGACAAGTTGGGAAAAACAGGTCAAACAAGGGCTTGCCCTTCATTCCCATGGTCCTACAGGCAGTGGAGGAGGGAGACGAAGCAAAGATGAGCTCAGGACCTCTTACAGTCCTGATTTCTTTCTCTGCCACAGCTGAGATGCAAATGAACCCTGACTTAGGAGCTATATTTCTGTCTCTTTTCCCTCCTTGTCCATGTCTCTCTTTGTTCTAAGCAGCTAATGTGTTCAGGCTCTGACAATTGCTGCCATAAATTGAACGGTGTAGAACAGAATTCATGCTGAAATATGGGTAATTCAGTGGGCTAATCAACCCAGAACTTGTATTTTAAGAGCATGGAATGGGAAATCACACAATTTAGTAAAATTAGTGCCTGATGGTCATGTCTCTGCCATTCTGAATCTTCGGTGAGGAAATAAGAGAGAGAAGGGAAAAAGCACTTGGGATTAGCTTTTATTATCAGTTAGAAAGCACGTGCTGTATAGATCCCAGAAATTACTTACATTACATCATCGAAATGCTATACTCTCCGATTACCTGCTATGTAGCACAGTCCTATAGAGCTCAGTACTGTGTGTGTGTGCTCAGTCACTTCAGTCACGTCTGACTCTTTGAGACTCTGTGGACCATCACCCGCCAGGCTCCTCTGTCTGTGGGAGTCTCCAGGCAAGAATACTGGAGTGGGTTGCCATGGCCTCCTCTCGGGGTTCTTCCAAATACAGGGACTGAATCCACGTTTCTTACATCTCCTGCACTGGCAGGCAGATTGTATTGGACACTTATAACTTGCTAAAAATTTTATGTAGATTTTATGTTTCTTACCACACATATCCACAATATTATAATAAAATGGGTGGAACAAAGCTTTGAGATATGATGGATCTCTTTTTGGCCTTGATTGTGCTGGTGGTTTCACATGTTTGTATGTACCACCAAATTCATCAAGTTGTATACATTAAATATGAACAGCTTTTTACACATCAATTATACCTCAATAAAGTGGTCTGAAAAAAATCATACCATGAAGGTAACTGCTTTCTGCATAATGCACTGCCAAAGAACAAATAATATGAAAACTCTTGACCAAGCTTAATCTAACCAGTATTTCCAAATCGGTCAAGTCTTTCCAAAATAATATGCCAGCAAACAAGCAGGATGGCATCAAAGACCCCACATTAACCACTGTTATCCAGTATTGACATCAACCCAAGGTTGCTCAGCCCAAGGGGACCTGGGACCTGAGTTATCCTGTTCACTGCTGCACTCCAAGACCCAGACAGTGCACTCAAGATACATTCACTGATTGGGTGAATTCAAGAATGGAAGTAGCCCATGGAAGGCGAGAATTGCACAAACCCCACAGAAAGCCAAGAGAATGGCCGTGCAGATGAGTGGCGAAAGCTTGTGCAGGGAAACGTTTCTGCACATAAATCTGTATTTCAAAACATCTGCACAGCAGGGAGATGGTCTACATGACTTGCAATGCCCATGATGTGATGGAAACTAGGGCAGGGCCAACCTGAATTTCCCTGCTGACTGAGCTGCATGATAGCTGGAGACTCTATTTTGGGAGAATCCACTTTAGGAGAATCCGCTTTGGGAGAATCCACTTTGGCAGGAGAATCAACCTCTCTGAACCTGCGTGCTCGTCTGTACAACACGAACGACTCTTACTTCAAGGGAAGCCGAGAGTACTAAATGAGAGTAGGTGAGAGACGAAACGTGACCAAACTCTGAACTCAACCGCTATTTCCCTTTCATCTCATTTTCTTATATTTTTCTTGCAACATTTCCTTCCCTGCCTCCCAACACCTGGATCATGAAACATTTTCATTGTTATTGAAAATATCATTGTGTTCCATCGCCTCTAGGATCACTCACCCATCGTGTGAACTTAGACAAGTTACTTAGTTTCTTTAGGCTGTTTCTCCATCTTTAAAGTGGGAGAAGAGATACGACCTGTGTTGCAGAGTTTTGGGGATGAAATGAGGTGATTAACAAAGGCGTTTAGAAGAGTTGCCAGCATTTAGTAAACACTCCATAAACCTCAGCATCGGTGTTGTTAAGATCAAGTATACTTGTGAAGAAGGTGAATAATTTTGGTAAAAGTGATTTTGGGGAGGACCAGATAGCTGGTAAACAACGACGGAATCACCGCGGGCATCCCTGGTGGCTCGGATGGTGAAGCGTCTGCCCGCAGTGCAGGAGACCTGGTTTTGACCCGGGTCAGGAAGATCCCCTGGAGAAGGAAATGGTAACCCACCCCAGTATTCTTGCCTGGAAAATCCCATGGACAGAGGAGCCTGGTGGGCCATAGTCCATGGGGTCACAAAGAGTTGGACTGAAATTAGTGACTGAACACAAACATGAGGAATCAACATATTTTGTATAAATCTATATCTCAGGTCTAGGAGGAAGCTCAAAAAAGCATCTTTCAAAACATTCACCACCATAGACTCTTCTTGGGAAAAAACCAATATCTGCCTAGTTATCTAACTAATATGCTCTATTTCTCCTTATTTTGATGTAATCCACAGTGCTATTTCTTAGCTGTGTGAGCTTGGAGACGTTATCTTACCTCTCTGAACCTTTTCATATAATTGAGCTGTGAACGTGTGCCATCACAGATGGAGCATGACGTGAAGTGGTTCAGTAAATAGAAACCACGTGTCAACTTCTGGTGGAATAACTGTTGGTTTCCTTACTGTGCCACCCTGACCTGGACTCCAAGTTTCGGAGAAGTCAGCTGTAAGACTGCCCACCAAGTTAGTGAGATGGCGTGGGGTCATGGGAACCCCTCACATAAAAGCATATTCCTTAGGGTCCATTGCCAACCTCTTTCATATTTATTTCCCTTTGAAAATTATGGTTACTGTATTAGTCAGGAAAACAGACACCACCCCAAGTATGCACAACAGGAGGAATTTAATTCAGGAGGTTGGAAACTCACTCGGTGCCTGGCAGTTGGGAGACCAGCAGGAGACTGTGGGGAAATGCAGAGATTGAGAGCGGCAGGAGGCGGGCAGGCCAGAGGCAGAGGTGAGGGCACAGCAGGCCGAGGACACGTGGCAGGAGCTGGCGGAGACACTGCGGGAAAAACACCCCAGCTGCGTCCTCCTCACCCTCCTGTCTCCTGCCATGGACCAGCTGAGCAAGGAGGACGTGCCCAGGGTGGAAGCCGAGGATGCAGGCGGAGAGCAGGGGGAGGGCGTGAGTGCAGCTGCCCAGGGAACACAGTTGCAGGGGAGTGCAGATTGTCTGCTAATGGCGTTCAGATCCAGCGCACGTGGCTGGTCATCGCAAAAGCCATAGCTGGAAACAAAAGCACTCAATTTAGTAGAGATGCATAGGATACGTTTAATGTGGGGGAAAAATTTTGTCATTATGTGTGGCAGCAAATGGGCTTCACAGGTAACACTAGTGGTAAAGAACTCACCTGCCAATTTAGGAGACAGAAGAGATGTGGGTTTGATCCCTGGGTCAGGAAGATCCCCTGGAGGAGGACATAACAACCCACTCCAATATTCTTTTCTGGAGAATCCCATGGACAGAGGAGCCTGGTGGGCTACAGTCCATGGCATTGCAAAGAGTCAGACATGGCTGAGGTGACCTAGCACACGTGGCAGGAAAAGACTACTGGGATCTTGAATCTAAGTTCTCAATTCAAATGTGGATTTCCCTGCACGTTTACATTAAGTGTAACTTAAAAAAAAAAAAAACGAACCTTCAGAACATTCTTTCCTGACTCCTAAAATAGCATCAACAAAACACTCACTAAGTCTTTATATCAGAAGGGCAGTTAGTGTGAAGAGAAAAGTGTATAAAAAATGGTTTCCAGTGGTTTACGTGTTTCTCCAGGAGTTTCCAGGGAACTTTCAAGTAGTTTCAGTGATTCCCTAAAAAAACCATAGGTAGGTTTAGATTTGTGCAAAGTCAACTCTTCCCAAAAGCGAGACCCTGCTTCTCGTACAGTCTGGTGGCCCGCTTTTCCTCTGCCGCTCACTGTGCCTTTATCAATTCAGCATCTACTGTCTTCAGCTTTGCGTGATGATCAAATGTGAATAAGATGCTTATTTCTTTACAGGTCATAGCTTTACTTGGAAAAGAATGCAGGCAAAGAGAACATAAGTTACAACATAGATTATAGCAACAGAGAAATGATATGTTACAGGGGAGGGCTGCACTCTGTAGTCTGGTACTTGAGTTGGGTTTTGGCTTTTACTGTTGTTTTAACCTTTTGAGCTGATGCCACTGGAAAGTGGCTGCCATTCGTGGGGTTATCAGGCAAGAGTCTGGTTTGATATGCTAAGCACTGGGTGAAAATATCTCTTAACAAAAATTTCACTGCCTTTCTAAAATTCTAGAGATTTCTTTCCAGCAATCATTGCCCCCACTCCCCCACCCCACACACAGCACCAGCCTGGTACTGCTCCACTCTGGTGCCAGAGTAAGTGATCCCGGAGGTAACAGCATCCTTGCAGAGGGTACTAAATTGATAAAGGCACAGTTAACTATGAAGGAACAGCAGATTTCAGGAATTTGCAAAAGCAGCTTTTGGAAAAAGTTGATTTTGCACGAATCTAAAACCACTTTAAAACGTGCTGGGCTATTTACCATAGCTAGGATATGGAAGAAACCTAGATGTCCATTGGCAGATGAATGGATAAGGAAGCTATAGTAACATATATACAATGGAATATTACTCAGTTATACAAAGGAACATATTTGAGTTCGTTCTCATGAGGTGGATGAACCTAGAGCCTATTATACAGAGTGAAGTAAGACAGAAAGTGAAAGACAAATATCATATATTAATGCATATATATGGATTCTAGTTCATCAGGCACTCTATCTATCAGATCTAGTCCCTTAAATCTATTTCTCACTTCCACTGTATACTCATAAGGGATTTGATTTAGGTCATATCTGAATGGTCTAGTGGTTTGCCCTACTTTCTTCAATTTAAGTCTGAATTTGGCAATAAGGAGTTCATGATCTGAGCCACAGTCAGCTCCTGGTCTTGTTTTTGCTAACTGTATAGAGCTTTTCCATCTTTGGCTACAAAGAATATAATCAATCTGATTTTGGTGTTGACCATCTGGTGATGTCCATGTGTAGAGTCTTCTCTTGTGTTGTTGGAAGAGGGTGTTTGCTATGACCAGTGCGTTCTCTTGGCAAAACTCTATTAGCCTTTGCCCTGCTTCATTTCGTGCTCCAAGGCCAAATTTGCCTGTTACTCCAGGTGTTTCTTGATTTCCTACTTTTGCATTCCAGTCCCCTATAATGAAAAGGACATCTTTTTTGGGTGTTCGTTCTAAAAGGTCTTGTAGGTCTTCATAGAACTGTTCAACTTCGGCTTCTTCAGCGTTACTGGTTGGGGCATAGGCCTGGATTACTGTAATATTGAATGGTTTGCCTTGGAAACGAACAGAAATCATTCTGTCGCTTTTATGATTGCATCCAAGTACTGTATTTTGGACTCTTTTGTTGACCATGATGGCTACTCCATTTCTTCTAAGGGATTCCTGCCCACGGTAGTAGATATAATGGTCGTCTGAGTTAAATTCACCCATTCCAGTCCATTTTAATTCACTGATTCCTAGAATGTCTATGTTCACTCTTGTCATCTCCTGTTTGACCACTTCCAATTTGCCTTGATTCATGGACCTGACATTCAAGGTTCCTATGCAATATTGCTCTTTACAGCACCGGACCTTGCTTCTATTGCCAGTCACATCCACAACTGGGTATTGGTTTTGCTTTGGCTCCATCCCTTCATTCTTTCTGGAGTTATTTCTCCACTGATCTCCAGTAGCATACTGGGCACCTACCGACCTGGGGAATTCCTCATTCAGTATCCTATCATCATTCTCAAGGAGATCAATCCTGGGTATTCATTGGAGGGACTGATGCTAAAGCTGAAACTCCAATACTTTGGCCACCTCATGCGACGAGTTGACTCACTGGAAAAGACTCTGATGTTGGGAAACACTGAGGGTGGGAGGAGAAGGGGACGACAGAGAGTGAGATGGCTGGATGGCATCACCGACTCAATGGACATGAGTTTGAGTGAACTCCAGGAGTTGGTGATGGATAGGGAGGCCTGGAGTGCTGTGATTCATGGGGTCGCAAAGAATCAGACACGACTGAGTGACTGAACTGAACTGAACTGAACTTAATGGATTTTAGAAAAATGGTACTATGTGCAGGGCAGCAAAGGAGCCACAGATATCAAGAAGAGACTTTTGGACTCAATGGGAGAAGGCAAGGGTGGGATGATTTGCGAGAATAACACTGAAACATATACATTATCATATATAAAATAGATAGCCAGTGGAAGTTTGATGTATGACACAGGGCCCCCAAAGCCGGTGCCCTGTGATGACCTGGAGGAATGGGGTGAGGAGGGAGATGGGGGGGGATTTCCATAAAGATGGAAATTTTCATGTGCTTTATTGTTTCGTATGGGAGAAAAGAAAACTAAGAACATTTTGGATTTTCTAAGACTCTGATGCTAGGAAAGGTTGGGGGCAGGAGGAGAAGGGGACGACAGAGAATGAGATGGCTGGATGGCATCACCGACTCTGTGGACATGAGTTTGAGTGAACTCCGGTGATGTACAGGGAGGCCTGTCGTGCTGTGATTCATGGGGTCGCGGAGAGTCGGACACGACTGAGCGACTGAACTGAACTGAACTGACTGAAGTGTATTATAAAATAATGGGATTCCCTGGTGCCTCAGGAGTAAAGAATCCACCTGTCAATGCAGGAGATGCAGGAGACATAAGAGGTCTGGATTCCATCTCTGGGTCAGAAAGATCCCCTGGGGGAGGAAATGGTGACCCACTCCAGTGTTCTTGCCTGGAGAATCCCATGGACAGAGGGGCCTGGTGGGCTACAGTCCATGGGGTCACAAAAGAGTCAGACACCACTTAGCAAGTAATCTACTACTACCGCCATAAAATAACAATGGATGCAAGATCAACCGAAAATATTCAAGTGTGATCACAGGAATTTCCTGGCAATTTCTTTCCTAGGCCTGGATGGGACACATGAAGCGGGGTTGCCACCAGTTCTCTTGGCATGAAATTGGAACATTTCTCTTGGAGTCAGGACAGGAAAGCTCCATCCTCAGAAACTGGGCCATTAGTACCCGGTGGACCTGACAGATGTAAGCCACTCTTTGATGGAACTCTGTAGGCTGCAGTCCCGGAAATGCATTCTTCTTGCCTATGTTTCCAGATCGGCTGGGTTGACTCACTTGTGCTCTCCTGAAGGTAACTTGGGTGCCCTCTGAAGATTTCTGATGTCCACCCCACCAGTGTTAGAGCAGTCCTGTTAGACATTACAATGTTGATAAGGAAAATCTGAGTTTCTCATGCACTGTTTTAACATGAAGGTGGAGTGAGTGGGGTGTTCTCTAGCTCAAAGAAGGACAAGTATTTAGTCTTTCTAGAATTTTCCTTGCTCCAGCTTCTTCCCCACTTATTCCCACCTGTGAAGTCTGGGATAAGGGGAGAAAGGACTGGAGAAAAATTTATTTTGATTCAGCTGGCGCTGTTTAAAAAGTGTTCTCTTGGCTCCAAAAGAGACTCTTCCTCTCTTGGAGCCAGTGTGGTTCTGCGGAGACAGCCCTGTTCAGGCTCGTGACTCAGGCAATGTCTCCCGCACAGCACCTGCCTGCTGAGGGTACCCCCACCCCAGGCCCTGGGCTGTGTCCGTGGCTGCTGCCTTCCCAAGGCAGAAACAAAGGCAGATGCTGCTGCAGCTGTCTCAGCTGGCCTCTCCATCACGGCTGTACCAGCCAGCTTCCTGCCTTCAGACTCATCCAGGTGAGGGTCAGGTACCGCCCTCTGCCTCCAAACACAAGTTTGGACACAAGCTCGGCTCTTCACTTGTTTCCTCAACACTGTGTTGGAAAAGGGCAAGTTCTGAGAATCCGTGGCTTGGTCAGCATCCAGCCAGGCTGAGAAAACGCCCTCCCTTTTAGCAAGCACCCCTCCCCTCAGCCCTCTCTTGGCTGGAGGGGCCGCATGGGCAGCAGGGGGGGTGGGGGGGGGTGGGGGGGGTGGAAGAATGCTGCTTGTCTCCAGCTTCAAGAGAGTTTCTTCCTCTCAGCCTTGGTCTTCTAGGATGGTTGTTAAGGAGGTAGGTCCTGAGAACAGGCTGGCCATCTCTGGACCACTCTTCGGAGGATGTTCCCATACCTGTCTTTAGACTATGGGGCAGCACGGTTCATTATTCTCAGCTACAAAACACTGAAGAACTTCAGGACAGTGAGGAAACTCCCACTCTCCATTCAGTTACAAGGCACAATTTTCCCGTCGTGGTTTCCGGACAGCTCGGAGGTTCAGCAGCTCTGTGCCGTGCCCTGGGGGCGTCTCCCGCTGAAGGCAGAGAATGACTCTCCTTGTTTCTCCTGCAGCCCCGTGTCTCCATTTGAAGGCTTTAATCTGTTGTCTCATCATCTTGTGTTGAAGCAAAGTAGGATTTAAATAAGTCCGTACATATGTCAGTTGCTGACTTTATAAAGTATAAAAAAGAAGGAGGGTATTACCATCTCCACTTTACAGGTGGAGAATTGGAGATAAAATTAGTTTAGATGAGTTCTTCAAGGTCACTGAGCTAGCGACTGGCTTTCCAAAACACCAACTCTTTCTGACTCTGGAGTATGCTCCCCGAATATCATATTATAATGGAATAACAGACGTGACACCCCCTTGACGACATACCAGACTCAGCTTGGGCAGGCACTGCTGTGGAATTTGTCATTCGGGTTTATTTCAGAAGAACTTGTGTGTGTTAGTTGCTCAGTCACATCTGACTCTTTGCAACCCCATAGACTGTAGCCTGGCAGGCTCCTCTGTCCATGGAATTCTTCAGGCAAGAATCCTGGAGTAGGTAGTCATTCCCTTCTCCAGGGGATCTTCCTGACCCAGGGATTGAACCTGCATCTCTTGCATTGCAGGTAGATTCTTGACCCTCTGAGCCACCAGGGAGGCCCTTCAGAGGAGCTTGCTGCTACTGCTTCTGCTAAGTCACTTCAGTCGTGTCCCAGAATAGCTTCGTTCGTTCCGTCGCTCAGTCATGCCTGATTCTATGCGACCCCGTGGACTGTAGCCTACCAGGCTTCTCCATCCATGGGATCCTCCAGGCAAGAATACTGGAGTGGGTTACCGTTTCCTTCTCCAGGGGATCTTCCCGACCCAGGGATTGAACCTGGGTCTTCCGCAGTGGAGGCAGACGCTTTAACCTCTGAGCCACCAGGGAAGCCCCCAGAATAGCTTCAGTTCAGTTCAGTTCAGTTCAGTCGCTCAGTCATGTCCGACTCTCCGCGACCCCATGAATCACAGCACGCCAGGCCTCCCTGTCCATCACCAACTCCCGGAGTTCACTCAAACTCATGTCCACAGAGTTGGTGATGCCATCCAGCCATCTCATTCTCCGTCGTCCCCTTCTCCTCCCGCCCCCATCCTTTCCCAGCATCAGAGTCTTTTCCAGTGAGTCAACTCGTCGCATGAGGTGGCCAAAGTATTGCAGTTTCAGCTTCAGCATCAGTCCTTCCAATGAACATCCAGGATTGATCTCCTTTAGAATGGACTGGTTGGATCTCCTTGCAGTATAAGGGACTCTCAAGAGTCTTCTCCAACACCACAGTTCAAAAGCATCGATTCTTCGGAGATCAGCCTTCTTCACAGTCCAACTCTCACATCCATACATGACCACGGGAAAAACCATTGCCTTGACTAGATGGACCTTGGTTGGCAAAGTAATGTCTCTGCTTTTTAATATGCTTTCTAGGTTGGTCATAACTTTCCTTCCAAGGAGCAAGCGTCTTTTAATTTCATGGCTGCAATCAGCATCTGCAGTGAAGATCTCCTTAAAAGCAGGATGTAGCGTTCCTGTTGGAAACTTCACCAGAGATGGACCTGAATAAATGATCAGTCTCTCTGGAAACCCATGGCCCTTTGACCCTCCTAAAAGAGGGGAGGAGCTTTGGGCAGAACTTCTCAAATGAAGTGCCCCAAGTCTCAGAGCGCACGTGGACTCACTGCTGGGCACACTCTCCAGATGCTACATGGTGAACACGAGCAGTTATTTTTACTGTTGCGGGCTCCGTGACAAAGAGAGACAACTTCAAGCAATTCTCTACTCATGAAAAGCCACCTGTTTTTGCATATATTTGGTAGAGGTTGAAAACTGGGGTAAGATAAATGTGCTTTTTGTCTCCTAGTTATTTCAGCCAGAAGGTCAGAATAGGTTTTACCCAATTCTCTGAAAAGAGAACAAAATTCTACTTGATTAAAAAAAAAAAAAGAGTCAAAAATCAGCACCAGCTGCTGACAATGTGACCTTGGTTGCATAAACTAAACTTAAAAAGTAAATATAAGTGAGTTTTCAGGCTATCTGGGAAGGTGGGAAGGACTTTTCTGTGGGAGTCAGGAAACTCAGGTTTTAATACAGCTTCTTCCACTAACAGATGATGCTTTTCACTAAATTGCTTTGAGACAGAAATTCTCATCTGTAAAGTCGGGGAGAAGAACCAGGCCAGAGATGCTTCACTTTCTTCTAAATGTTTTTATTTGGGAGATTCCCCAGCAGTCCAAAAGTTAAGACTCTTTGCTTCCACTGCTGGGAGCACAGATCTGACCCATGGTGGGGTAACCAAGATCCCACATGCAGTGTGGTCAAAAACAAACAAGAAAGCAAAAACTTTTATTTGAAACAATTCCAGAAAAGTTGCAACAGCAGTAGGTACTCTGAGCTTCAGAGTCTAATTCTAGATTCACTGACTGTATCTGCTTGTTTCCCTCTTTTATGTACTAATGAAGATAACACTTACAATCATACATAATTATTAACATTTGACGAACCCTTGGAGGGTCAGCTGGAGACACTGTACCCTTTTAGGCCTAAGGAAATACTTCTCTTGTCAACCACGTCCAAAACCAACATGTGGTTATCAAAGTCAGAAAATCTACACTGACCCCAGAGTGCTGTATAATTCACAATCCATTGACAATCCATACGTAAATATCCCAACGATGTAGGTTGCAGCGATGCTTCCTTTGGTTTAGTTGATCATGCTTGGTCGTCTCCTTTGGTCTGGGACGTTCTCTCCTGCTACTTCGTCTTCTGTGATTCTGACCTTTTTGAGTCGCAGAGCTGAGGCTTGGGCTTCGCCTGAGACCCTCATGTTCAGCTCTGAGCTGTGCACTTCAGGCCGGCAGACCCTGGCCATGAGGCTGTGTCTCTCCTGGCAACCCGCTCTGGAGGCTGAGGTCAGAACACCAACGTGTCTTGTTGGTGGTGATGCCCACTTGGATGGCTTGGTTGAAGAGTGTCCCCTGGGTTCCTCCGCTGCAACGACCGCTTTTTCTCTACTGTAAGGCACAAGTAACCTCTATGGAGACACTTCAAAGCTGAGCATACATCCTATTTCCTCATTAAACTTTCATCAACAACTTCAGCTCCTTTTGACAATCTTGCCTGAAGCAATCAGCACAGAGGTGGCTGCAAAATGCTGTTTTTCTCTCCCTCTTCCTACGTTGACATGTTCCTTGCAGCCTTAGGTAGAGGTTCATCCTGACCCACGTAGCTGTTTTCTGTCTATTTTATGTCTCTGTGGACTTGTGGTTGAAACATTTTTTTGAACACAGACTCTGAGATAATGACCTCCATGGTCCATCTCCCAAGAAAAACATGCACATACAAACCACCACCAAAGTACATGTAGTTTTCAGATGTTAACAGAACCTTGAAGTCTGTTCACAGTCCAAACCTAAGATAACTTATGGAGATTTATATAATGACGCTTCTGGCTCTAAAATGACACTGAATCTGGGTCTCCTGTTTTGCTGGCAGGTTCTTTACCATCTGAGCTACTAGGGAAACTTCAAGAATACTGGAGTGGGTAGCCATTCCCTTCTCCAAGGGATCTTCCCAACCCAGGGATCGAACCGGGGTCTCCCACATTTCAGGCAGATTCCAGAGAAGCCCCAATAATTCTACATCTGTTAAAATTATTTGTGAGGAAGAGGATGGCAAGTCTATTAAAATGAATGTGATAGGTGTTTTCATATCTCCTCAACTAGCCAACAGTTTCTAGGAAAACAAGTTATTGCAGTTTCTTTTAGGAATACCACTATACGAGTGCTTTTGAGCTCAGTCTTAAAACCATGTAGTGTCCCTTTAACACTCAGGAAGTGAGATCAACCCTCCCCCTGGCTCCTTTCTTCAACCTATGGGTCCTTGGTGGTTGGAGGGTGACACTGGCTCTGTTGATTTCGTGAGGCTCATCATGAGTTCAGCATAGCTTCAAGTCGCATCTCAGCTCAGCCTGTTTCCTGGAGAGAATGGCAGGAAGAGATGCCCCACCAGTGGTTCTGCAAAGCATCAGTGAAAGCAAAAGTCACTCACTCGTGTCTGACTCTTTGAGACCCCATAGACTATATAATCCATGGAATTCTCCAGGCCAGACTACTGGAGTGGGTAGCCTATCCCTTCTCCAATGGATCTTCACGACCAATTGAACCGGAGTCTTCTGCATTGCAGGTGGATTCTTTACCAGCTGAGCTATCAGGGAAGCCCCGCAAAGCATTAGACCTTACCCTAAAGGAGGGGAAACATTTTCAGTGCTAGAACTGATCTGTTTGTGTTTCTGACTCTGAAAAGGACAGACCAGGGTTCCAGACCCAGATCTGTCATGCAGGCTTGAACCTGCTATTAGTCAATCTTAAATCTCAGAGGCTCAGTCCAGACGGTAATCAGCTCACTGCCCTGGGTGGTGACCCGGAGCCTCTCTTGATGGATGGCGTCCCTAAGACCGCAGTTGCTCTGTATCTGCGGCCTCGTGCTCTGGCTGGAACTGTATGTACTGTCTCAGCCACTCAGCCAGACCCTGGTCACTTCGGAAGACGGGCTTGGCCTTTGTTTCTGGTTTGTTCTCTTGTCCCTGCCCAGGTCAGCCTGGACTCACAATGAATAAGCCAAGGTCAGGGCCTCAGCCCTTGGAATTCAGCGCCTCTCAGCTCTGCAGAGAGATAAACAGTGACCTGAAGGAAGAGTCTAAATCCGTGCTAAACTGGGGGGTTAGAGGTCACCTCCGCCCAGTTTTCCTTGTTCAGTCCTCAGGAGCAGAGGCGGCTGCTCTGGACCAGGGTCAGAGAGAGCAGCCTCAGGGCCGGGGAAGGGAGAGCTGGGCTGGGAGGAGGCTGGCAGGGCCTCGGAGCCTCAGCCACCCTGCAGCGAGGAAACTTCATTCATTCCCTGACTCGTTCCGGCCTTCCCATCTTCCATCCACAAACATTCACTCAGTGACACAAAGCACAGTTGAGAGAAGCAGCACCAGTCCAGCTTCTTGTACCAAGAAAAAAAGTGACGGCTTCACTGCTGTGATCCTAAATATCTTGCTGATATCTTTGAGGAAAGCTCCTTGAAGCTTTGGGCTTTCCAGGTGACTCAGTGGTAAAGAATACCCCCGCCAGTTCAGGAGACACCAGAGATACAGTTTCAATCCCTGGGTCAGAAAGATCCTCTAGAAGAAGAAATGGCAACACACTCCTGTATTCTTGTCTGAAAAATCCCATGGACGGAGGAGCCTGAAGGGCTGCAGTTCATAGGGTTGCAAAAGAATCAGACACAACTGAGCGCGCGCGTGCACACACACACACACACACACACACACACACACAACACACTCTCAAGCTTTACCAATGTCAACATATCTGGGACAGGATTTCCAGAAATGCCTATCTACTGTTCAGATCATTTAATTCCACTTTTCTCACCTTATGTTTTCCAACAAAGATGATTTTGAACGATCATCTCATTATTCTTCTGATTATAATATCCTTATTATTTTAAGACAAAGGAACAGCTATTTCTGCTACCCATACTTCCTTGGCAGAAACTTCCTACTTCTTTGATGAAGTAAAATGGAGGAAAAACCGGAAAGACCACAGAGAGACAAAACCAAGTGAGGGCAACGTGCCTTTAGAGATAAATGATTTATTCAATGATCTGTCCTTAGGTAGCAAACAGAACATTGGGAGTCTAACTGACATGACCTAAGCGTGAGTACAAGACTGTTGTGCTGCAGGCTGTATGAGTTTGGAAACTGGGAAGAACTCAAAATTTACCCTACCCTCAGCAATCATTTTGTTCCCAGTTCCTTCAAATCCTTGAAATGTTAAAAACAAAATGTCATGTCTGAAGAAATTCAGAGTCAGATAGAGTGCATGGTAAATTCTCCAAGAATTGATGCATTTGTAGCAGGTGGATAAAAAGGAGTTTCTGTTTAAAGAAGTGGTGGAGGGTATGGAGTGGAGCCTTGGGGGTAGACGGTGGGGGTTTGGGGTGTGTGTGCTCAGTCACTCGGTCCTGTCTGACTCCTTGTAACCCTATGGACTGTAGTCCTCCAGGCTCCTCTATCCATGGCATTTTCCAGGCAGGAGTACGGGAATGGGTTGCCATTTCCTCCTCTAGGGGATCCTCCTGACCTAGGGATCGAACCCGCGTCTCGAGCATCTCCTGCATTGCAGGCAGATTACCACTGAGCCACCAGGGAAGCCTGGGGAATGGGTAGGAGTGGGAAAATGAAAGAACTCTGGACCTGGCTTCAGCACCTGACTTTGTGGTTTGCTGAGAGTTGGCGCTTCACTGGGGATAAAAGATCTTTTACTATGTAGGCTAGTTGAAAAAATCCAATGAAGTGATGCAGAAGGTTATATAAACTGTAATGTGATGGGTGAATGCGGCCTATTTTAGGAAGCATTTCTAAGCTGAGAAGAGGCTCCGTGTGATCGCCACGTGGCCTGAAGCCCTGCTCTACAGGAGCACAGGTAAGGAATCTCAGATTCTCCATAGACACCGACCTTGTGTGAATCAAGTACTGGTCTCGGAAAACTGGACACGTTAAAATCTTTTCTTGAGACAATCAACAGTAAAGAATCCGCCCGCAATGCAGGAGACCTGGCTTCGATCCCTGGGTTGCGGAAGATCCCCTGGAGAAGGGAATAGCAACCCACTCCAGTATTCTTGCCTAGAGAATTCCATGCACAGAGGAGCCTGGCGGGCTACAGTCCACGGGGTCCCAAAGAGTCGGACACAACTGAGTGACGAACACTTCAGTAGTAATCAGTAAGCACCAACTGCATCCCCACCATGCGTCCGAGTACCGGGCCTGGCCTTGGGGATTCGGAAGCCAAAGGCCTTCCTTGAACTGCAGTCTTCCGGTGTCTGGGGAAGAACAGGCCCGAAGGGGCCGTTGCAAGGGGCCTGAGCAGTGGAGCACAGCCCGGGGTGCGGGGGCAGGACGCGGGAGGCCCTCCTGGGGAAGAGAAGCTGAAACCAGGGCAGCGTTCGCTAGAAGAGGAAGCCGGTCGGGTGAGGGTGGCCAGGGCCAGGCTGTGCGGCCAGGGAAACGCACATGCGCATAAAACGGCGGAGCGCGTCCCTCGGGCCGACTGCACTTCCGGTCGTCGGACCCCGGGTTTCCGGTTCCTGAGAGCATTTCCTTGCGAAAGCTCGCCGCCGCGAACCACTTTTCTGCACCTTTGACATGCGGAGCTTCTGTCAGCCTCTTCCCGGTCTCCCAGCCCAGGAACTGTGTCCCTCAAGGACCGGGGAGCGCCCTGCAATGTGGCCACGGGTCAGGGAGGCCGGGGTGGACCGCGTCTCTGGAAGCGCGGGTCCCTCCCTTAGACAGGCAGCACTTAGCGAGCCCAGGTCTGAGCACATTGACCGTCCCCGCGCGACGTCCGGCAGAACTTGTCCACCAGCTCAACCCCGGGCTTAGAGGCTCATCTTTTGTTTCAGTGGAATTGAGTTCAAGCTCTCTCCCCTGCATCAACAGACTCTCTCACCTACTGCAATAGTCTTTTTTTAAAAATAGCTTTATTTGTTTCTGGCAGTGCTGGGTCTGCCTTGCAATGTGGGCTCTCCTCTGGTTGTTGCAAGCGGGGCTACTGTTTGTCACAGTGCATGGGCTTCTCATTGTGGTGGCTTCTCGTTGCAGAGCACAGGCTCCAGGGCACACAGGCTTCCGGAGTTTCGGCACGTGGGCTCGGTGGTTGCGGCTAGTCATGTGGGATCTTTCCAGATCAGGGATCTAACCGTGTCTCCTGCATTGGCGAATGGATTCTTTGCCACTGACCCACCAGGGAAGCCCTACTGCAGTAGTCTCAAATAAAGTCTTCCCTGGCAGGTATATCTGATCCAGTGCAATCTTTCTTTTCCAAGACTAACCCAGAGGGATGAGAACAGAGGATTAGATGAAAGGGTATGAGCCACGTTTCTGTGATCACTGGAACTGATTGGATTCTGTGACCACTGGAACTGCTTGGATTCTGAAGTGTTCTCTAGCTCAGCATCCCCGGATCCTTGCTTCCTGAGTTATTGTGGACACCAGGTTGTCCTGCTGTATCTGCCTGGCTGAGAGGCAGCTCTTGTGAATGAAATACCCACCGCATAATGCACAATAAACAACTACCTTGAAATAAACAACCACAACCTCCTAAAGCATAATTCAGAAAGCTAGGGAAGACAGCTTTTCCAATGAAGCCAGTTGGCACTGGCTTTGAGGGGATAAATGCCTACCTTTTAAAACATTGATGGATTGGAACTTTATGGAACCTGACTGTGGTGCAGGAGTAAGAACTGGGAAGAAGAAGAGAGCATGTATGTGTCACAAGGAAAGATTGATGGGTGGGTCTCATCACTCACGTCTGCATTCCCGTGGTGTCCCTTGGTGTAACTGCTGCTTTCCATTCCCACGTTCCTTCTTAAGTGCAATTAACTTATTGACCTGTTGTTGGCTGGCAGACCAACCTGAACTCTCCAGTTGCATCAGACTCCAAATCACTGGTGCCTTCTAATGGAATTTTACCTGATACACATAAGAGGGCTGCCAACTGGCATGGATGTTCCCGGCTGATGCTGGCGGGTGGCTGTGGGGTTGGAATTGAGTTGTTTTGACAGGCTTCCTATGGCAACTCACTGTCCTTATGACCCTGACAGCTATTGGCCTTCTTTGGTGATATCTGCTCATTGGCGTGCACCAGTGGCTTTAAACCCAAGTCAGCCCCATCAGTGTGTTGGTATTTGAACGTTCAATCCACATATGCAAAGGCTTATCATAAAAGGAGACTCAGTTTGGACAGCAGGCAGCTTTTTCTTTCCTGCTGCTGGTTGTATTTTTGCTCTTCCAGATGAAAAATTGAAGAAATAATATCTCCCAATAATCTCTACTCAAAATTTATTTTCTCAGCTGTAGCTTCTAATGCGGTGGATCATTTAAATCTTTTTCTTTCCGGCTGTTTCCAAAATCATATTCTATGGTCACGGGCTATAAATAAAGAGTTCTCCCCCGTCATTACTTGAAAGTGTACAGGCACTTGGGAGGGATGAAAGCTTTGCTACTGCTGGAAAGACGTCTATCAGCCCAGAGCAGAGCAATAAGATACCAACTGAGTCCTTAACAGTTTCTCTGGACCCCAAATCCAGCAAAGAAACCAACGGGCCTATGTTAAAAAAAAAAAGGCCTCTACTTAAATATGCATCGGGGCCTCCCTGGTGGTTCAGTGGTAGAGAAGCCACTTGCCAGTGCAGGAGACACGGGTCCCATCCCTGGTCAGGGAGGGTCCTCTCTGTGTAGGGCACTGAAGCCTCGGCGCCACTTCTGAGCCTGTGCTCTGGAGCTGGGAACCTCGACCACCGAGTCCACCTGCTGTAACTGCTGAAGCGTGAGTGCCCTTGAGCCCGCATTTGCTACAAGAGAAGCCGCTGCAATGGGAAGTCCGCTCACCGCAGCTAGGGAAAGCCTGCGGGCAGCGTCAAAGACCCCGTGCAGCAAAAACAGTAAGGAAATACATACAATTATTTTTCTAAAATGCATCAGTGCATCCTCAAATTGTCCCTTTTAGAATATCAGTCTTACTGCATGAAGAAAGCCCTGCTGCTTGTGAACCAGGCTTACAGATTTTATGAGTCGAATACCAACTGTTGAATTGCTGTAGAGTCAAAGATGAACAATGTCGCTTATAGGGATACATGTAGATTTTGACATGAGGTCTAACTTGCTTTCTCAACACTCAAGCCATGTGGGTAGAAATCAACTCTCCTTAGAAGCGCCCACCTCTTCACAAAAGTTCAGTCTTAATTCGTTTCATTTAGTGGGTTTGAACACACTGAAGGAGAGTCCACTTTGCCAAACTATCATGTCCACAAAAGTTTTTCTTAAATGTTAAATCTCGGAGAAGAGAGTGATGGTAGACCAGTGGGTCAATGGCTATACATAGACACATTAAATAAAAGCATTAAATTCAACATCACCTAATACTAAAGTCACCTACTATTGAGTTGGAAATAAACTTGAGGAATCAAATAGTCATGACCCTTGCCTGCATATAGGTACATTTTCTACTTTCCAGCAGTGAAAGGATTTGACTGGTTTGTCTTCTCCATCCTCTCCCCTGACAATATGATGATTTTTAGGAATCCTTGGTCAGTCTTACTGTCAGAAAGCTCCTCCCTGTGTCTAATCCCTCAGATTAGTCCCCCAGTCATGTCTGACTCTTTGCAACCCCAGTGACTGGAGCACATCAGGCTTCCCTATCTATCACCAACTCCCAGAACCCCTCAGAGCAAGCCCTACTTATTCTAATTTATACATTATTTGAACTTATTTCCGCGTGTGCTCGTGGCCGACTCTTTGCAGCCCCACAGACAGACTGTAGCCCTCCAGGCTCCTCTATCCATGGAATTTCCCAGGTAGGAATACCGGAGTGGGTTGTCATCTTCTACTCCAGGGGATCTTCTCAATCCAGAGATCAATCCCACATCTCTTGCATCTCCTGCACTGGAGGGAGATCCTTTACAAATTGTGCCACCTGGGAAGCACTTTACTTACTTTAGCTGGAGAATAAGTACGATGTCTGCCTTAGTCTGCTCAGGGTGCCATAATAAAGCCACAGACTAGAGGCCTGACAATTGCATATTCATCTTCCCTCAGTTCTGCAGTCAGCTAGGTCAGCTCCTGGTGGGACCTGTCTTCCTGGCTGGCAGAGCGCAGTCCTCTCGCTGTGTGCATAAGGATGACTGGGGAGAGAAATCAAACTCGCTGTCTCTCTTCTTAGAGTCTCTTCTTACAAAGGCACTAACCTCATTAATCCAGGCGTCTGTTCTCATGACCTCATCTAACCCCAATTACCTCTCAAGGGCGCAAATCTACACTGGGCCTGGGGCTTCAGCAGATGAGTTTGGAAGGACACAAACATCCAGTCCTTAACAACATCCCATCTCCTGCTTCCTTTGGATTTTATCATTCTGAAATGCTAAATATGTCAGAAGATTTACTTTATATTATTTTGCATGCGTGCGTGCCTCAGTCTCTCAGTCGTGTCTGACTGATTGGGACTCTGTGGACTTGTGAAATGAAAACATCTCCTGTCATATCAATAAAAAGGAAATAGTACAGCCATCAGCGATTTTTGACCTCCAGATATACACGAGGCCTCCCAAAACTGATCCAGCAGATGTTGGCACCCCTGAAGGTGATTGCTGAGGAGCTGGGGAATATAAGCAGCAAGGTGAACAAGGAAATAGGATTTGGCCCCAGATAGGTGAGGTGCTGGAGAAGGCAATGGCAGCCCACTCCAGTACTCTTGCCTGGAAAATCCCATGGACGGAGGAGCCTGGTAGGCTGCAGTCCATGGGGTCGCTAAGAGTCGGACACGACTGAACGACTTCACTCTCACTTTTCAGTTTCACGCACTGGAGAAGGAAATGGCAACCCACTGTAGTGTTCTTGCTTGGAGAATCCCAGGGACGGGGGAGCCTGGTGGGCTGCCATCTCTGGGGTCGCACAGAGTCGGACACGACTGAAGCGACTTAGCAGCAGCAGCACCAGCTGAGGTGCATATTAAAGGAATGAATTCAGTGAGCCCAGAGGCTTGCACCTTCCCATACTCTCTGTTAAACTCCTTCACTTGATGCCTGATCTTTGATGTTCAGACTGCCTGCCCCCGCTTTGGTTCAAACTTATATCCTGATTCCTCCTCCTGCCTCATTGGAGCAGTTTTCTCAGAGCTACTGAGATGCTGTCTCCTGGACTTGTGGTCTTAAATGTTCCCACCAAATGAAATAATTCTTTACTTTCAGGTTGTGACTATATATTTTTGTCAACAGACTATAGACTGCCAGAATGCAGGCTTCTCTGTCCATGGGATTTCCCAGGAAAGAATACCGGCATGGATTGCCAGCTCCTACTCCAGAGAATCTTCCCAACCCAGGGATCGAACCTGGGTCTTGTGTTCTTCATCTTCTGCATTGTAGGCAGATTCTTTACAGCTGAGCCAAAGGGAAGCCCTTATATTATTTTAAGAAATCATTATTGCCTCCCTCCTGATCCTGTGTTCTCTAAACATGTGATGTAACAAGACTACCTACAATACACATATATACAAATATACTTGCATATCTGTGTGTATGTATCATGTATCAGTTCGGTTCAGTCACACAATCATATCCAACTCTTTGTGACCCCATGGACTGCAGCATTCCAGGTTTCCCTGTCCAGCACCAACTCCCAGAGCTTGCTCAAACTTATATCATTAGAGTCAGTGTGTTTATATGTGAGGTGTCTAACTAGCATCTGATAAAAAATGATAAATCAGGATTCCTACTTGACCACTGGTCATCAAAATGAACTCCAGGTAAAAGTAAGAATTAACTCTTAAAGAAATTAATTGCAGAAATACTGAAAGAGAATATAGGAATTTTACTAATAATCTCAGAATAGGAGAGACATTTTAAGCAAATCCAAAACTCAAATCACATAAATAAATGTTACATTTGACTATATAAAAAAATAAATTTATTGCATGGAAAAATAATATCAGAAATAAAGTTAAAATAATGTTGTAAATTAAGAAAATATTTAAAACACATATTGTTGCAGAAACCAGTACTCGAGAAACCAAGCACCACACTTGGAGAGTTGGAGAACTTTGGTTTATTATGCCGGCGGGCCCAGAGGAGTTACAGAGGGATTATAGAGTTTTAATAGACTGTAGTGGGCAACACTAGCTGTTAATAGGCTGGTTTAAACTAAGGGGTTTTGGGCACACAAGGGAATGGCAGTCAGGATGGGGAAGGGGATGCCTGACCTGGACAGTCATGATTAAGCAGGTTTGCAGGGGGCGGGCGATTGCAAAGAGCAGGACAAGGGTGAGTGAGATCAGTTCCAGTTCCTAGTATTGCAAGTCGCCACTTTCTGAGACTACATGACCTATGTGATCCAGACTTTGCAAGGACAAGCTGAGTTACAGAGTCAGAAGGAGAAGGAGGTTATGTAAAATGTTAACTTTTCCTCTTCAATATCACATTTGATAAGCTAATATTTTCAAGACATAAACAATGCTCATGAATCAATAAAAACCAAGGGGTGGGGGACATTGGGTGTGTGCTTAGTGGCTCAGTTGTGTCTGACACTTTACGACCCTTTGGACAGTAGCCCGCCAGGCTTCTCTGTCCATGGGATTTTCCAGGCAAGAATACTGGAGTGTGTTGCCACTTTCTTCTCCAGAGAATCTTCCCGAGCCAGGGATCAAAGCTGGGTCTTCTGCATTGCAGGCAGATCCCTTCCCAACTACGCCACCAGGGAAGCCCAATCTCTAACCTTAACTCAGTTCAGTTCAGTTCAGTTCAGTCGCTCAGTCGTGTCCTACTCTCCGCGACCCCATGAATCACAGCACGCCAGGCCTCCCTGTCCATCACCAACTCCCGGAGTACACTCAAACTCATGTCCACAGAGTCGGTGATGCCATCCAGCCATCTCATTCTCTGTCGTCCCCTTCTCCTCCCGCCCCCAACCTTTCCCAGCATCAGAGTCTTTTCCAGTGAGTCAACTCGTCGCATGAGGTGGGCAAAGTATTGCAGTTTCAGCTTCAGCATCAGTCCTTCCAAAGAAGACCCAGGATTGATCTCCTTTAGAATGGACTAGTTGGATCTCCTTGCAGTATAAGGGACTCTCAAGAGTCTTCTCCAACACCACAGTTCAAAAGCATCGATTCTTCAGCGATCAGCTTTCTTCACAGTCCAACTCTCACATCCATACATGACCACGGGAAAAACCATTGCCTTGACTAGATGGACCTTTGTTGGCAAAGTAATGTCTCTGCTTTTTAATATACTATCAAGGTTGGTCATAACTTTCCTTCCAAGGAGCAAGCGTCTTTTAATTTCATGGCTGCAATCAGCATCTGCAGTGATTTTGGAGCCCAAAAAAATAAAGTCTGACACTGTTTCCACTGTTTTTCCATCTATTTCCCATGAAGTGATGGGACCAGGTGACATGATCTTTGTTTTCTGAATGTTGAGCTTCAAGCCAACCTTTTCACTCTCCTCTTTCACTTTCATCAAGAGGCTTTTGAGTTCCTCTTCACTTTCTGCCATAAGGGTAGTGTCATCTGCATATCTGAGGTTATTGATATTTCTCCCAGCAATCTTGATTCCAGCTTGTGCTTCTTCCAGCCCCGCGTTCCTCATGATGTACTCTGCATATAAGTTAGATAAGCAGGGTGACAATATACAGCCTCGATGTACTCCTTTTCCTATTTGGAACCAGTCTGTTGTTTCATGTCCAGTTCTCACTGTTGCTTCCTGACCTGCATACAGGTTTCTCAAGAGGCAGGTCAGGTTGTCTGGGATTCCCATCTCTTTCAGAATGTTCCACAGTTTATTGTGATCCACACAGTCAAAGGCTTTGGCATAGTCAATGAAGCAGAAATAGATGTTTTTCTGGAACTCTCTTGCTTTCTCCATGATCCAGCGGATGTTGGCAATTTGATCTCTGGTGCCTCTGCCTTTTCTAAAACCTGCTTGAACATCTGGGAGTTCACGGTTCACATATTGCTGAAGCCTGGCTTGGAGAATTTTGAGCATGACTTTACTAGTTTGTGCTGCTGCTGCTGCTGCTGCTAAGTCACTTCAGTCGTGTCCGACTCTGTCTGACCCCATAGATGGAAGCCCACCAGGCTCCCCTGTCCCTGGGATTCTCCAGGCAAGAACACTGGAGTGGGTTGCCATTTCCTTCTCCAATGTGTGAAAGTGGAAAGTGAAAAGTGAAAGTGAAGTCGCTCAGTTGTGTCCAACCCTTAGCGACCCCACGGACTGCAGCCTACCAGGCTCTTCCATCCATGGGATTTTCTAGGCAATAGTACTGGAGTGGCTTGCCATTGCCTTCTCCGTACTAGTGTGTGAGATGAGTGCAATTGTGCGGTAGTTTGAGCATTCTTTGGCATTGCCTTTCTTTGGGATTGGAATGAAGACTGACCTCTTCCAGTCCTGTGGCCACTGCTGAGTTTTCCAAATCTGCTGGCATATTGAGTGCGGTACTTTCACAGCATCATCTTTCAAGACTTGAAATAGCTCAATTGGAATTCCATCACCTCCACTAGCTTTGTTCGTAGTGATGCTTTCTAAGGCCCACTTGACTTCACATTCCAAGATGGCTGGCTCTAGGTCAGTGATCACGTTATCATGACTATCTTGGTCGTGAAGATCTTTTTTGTACAGTTCTTCTGTGTATTCTTGCCACCTCTTCTTAATATCTTCTGCTTCTGTTAGGTCCATACCATTTCTGTCCTTTATCGAGCCCATCTTTGCATGAAATGTTCCCTTGTAATCTCTAATTTTCTTGAAGAGCTCTCTTGTTTTTCCTATTCTGTTGTTTTCCTCTATTTCTTTGCATTGATCACTGAGGAAGGCTTTCTTATCTCTCCTTGCTATTCTTTGGAACTCTGCATTCAGATGCTTGTATCTTTCCTTTTCTCCTTTTAACCTTAACTAGCACTTGCCTATTTTGCAGTGTCTACCTGGTGATATTATATTGTTGAATATATTGTAAATATGTTCATTATTTGTTAAGGGTTCACTTTGTATCCTTTATTCTATGTTTTACATAAAAGCCCACATTTTCTGAATACCCAGTATGTATATGCCAGATGTTTGGTAACATTAAAATAAAAAAAGGGAGGGGGGATCTCTTAAAATCCAGTTGACAGTGCTGCCACCATCTGAACACAAAATCCTCTGGTAATTAAGCGGTAAATAGAGTTTCTTTGGAAAAGTACTTTTGCACATCTCCATTTCCAAAGTTTGAAGTGACAATTGTAATAACTAAACTAACGATGATGACTCAAAAGGGTTGAAAGTTGGGTATTTTCAACATACGACAAAATAGGGTACTGAATTTTGCTTAGGATGTCATTATTTGCTTAAATTCTTTTTTCTAAGCTTTATACAGGCTTTTCAATTTTACTTCTTTTTTTTTTTTTTCTTTTTCTTAAAAGTGCAGCTGAGCACAACTAGGTCAAGATGGTTAAAAAGAAAATTATTTTTAGCCACTTATCTCAGCTAGGAAATCTATTCAAAGTGAATTCACTGCTGTCAAAAGCGATGTGTAATACTAGTGTTTAAAAGTACATGGCATTTTGAATTTGATTTCTTGGAATGAAATCCAGGTGGGGGAGAAGTCCCGACAGCTTCTGTTTAAAACTGTTCTGTTTTGACTCATCTGCTTTTGAACACTGTCACTTTATTAACGTAGTACGTCGATGTGTGAATTATGTTAACAGGAATCCTTGTTCATTTAGAGTCACTTTCTCTCAGAATATTCAACAAGAAGTAATTCCTTCAAATGATTTAATCAACATTATTATAAACTGCCATATCCTACTATTATTTTCATAAAAAGAGCTAAACTTGAGAGAACTGTATTTGGTGGGGGGCGGGGGGGGAATGACAAAATTCTCAATCAGGAAGAGTCCAGATCATGCGTTCCTTGGCAGCTCTGCTTTTGAAGATGCGGACATCTAGATACATTTTTCAATAAAAAATACAATTAGGAAACATCACAAAATCATTATGTATTTGACCTGACTGGGAGCAAATCTTTGTTCATTTTCCCTCTTGCACTCTGGGATATTAATCTTCAGAATATTTCCCAGCAGACCAAAGACATTACTTTTATAGAAAAGGCCAATTCAGCTAAGCCGGGCGGCACTGTGCTATATTTATCACCCAGTAGATGCAGGGTCTGGGTGGAGCTGGGAGGCGTAGAGGTGAATCTATCACTGTCAAATCTGGTTAGGAGAAGCTGGGTCTCTAGTACTGTGAAGTTGTTAAGGAGTTGCTCCCCAGATTTGTGGCCAGGCCTGCACCAAGTGGTCTAAAACACCAGCCAGGAGAGGCAAGAGCTCCATCAGCAGAGGCAAAGTGCATGCAGAACTGCCCAGAAGACAGAAAGACCCTGGCACTTGCAGGAAACACCAGGTTCCCTGAAAAGCAGTGCAAGTGGACCAGGAGCTTGAAGTGGGGACGAGAGATCAGATAAAAGTACGCTGAGACCTGAGGATTCTGGGAGAAGCCAGTGCTGTCAGCCTCAGATTTTAAAAGTACACTTCGAGGTTCAAAAAATGCCTAAAAATAATGAGCCCAATGACGACAATTACAACAAATCCCTCTAAGCTGGACAATTGCCTCCTAATCAGCCATATCCACACTCATCCTGATTCCCCTCAAATCCGTGTTTCATCAGTATTGTCATCGGTAAACAGATCCAGTGATGCCCCCGAGGGTGTTTTGTTTTGCCCGCAGGATGGCTCCCATGTCCTGAGAAGTCCATGATGTCACCCGCTGCAGCCCGTGGTGGGTCACGTTCAAGACTGCACTTGGCACACCTGTTTTCAGAGGTGCCCTTCAGCCCAGGCAGTGGCCCTCCCCTGCCTCTGAAGTTTGTCTTCCTCGAGTGTGTGTGCTTGGGTGTGTTTCCAAGACCACACCTGGCTGCTGAGTACCCACTGGGTGCACACTTCCATCCCAGAGTTCTAGCTCCAGGCCAAAACCATTTCACACCTGGTGATGACACCTGGCACAACCCTGCTGATGGAATCTAAAGAAAGAAATATTAGGGAGGCCAGGGCTGACCTCACTTCATTGCCTCTATAGCAACCACTGTAAGTCTACACAGGACCCTTTGAATTTACTGAAGATAAAGGTTATAGAAAGAGAATTATAACATGGGAAAACAATTTATAAATTATAGACCCCACATGAGTTTTCCCTTTACCATCTGAGCCACCAGGGAAGCCAATTTTCCCCTTAATTCAATGGAAGAAAACCCAATAGAAGGTGGATTTTGTCCTGGAGACACTCGTGCTGTGCTGCTGTGTCTGCCTCCAAGAGAAGACACTTCCGACCAGACCTGCCCAATGATGCACGACCTTGCCCATCAGTGGTCCAAGGATGTCAAGAGCTCAGCAGAAAATTTTCCCATGCAGTGGGTTGAATTGGGTCTCCCCGAAAGACATGGCCAAGACATAAAACATGGGCAGGGGTTGCAGTGATGCTACCATATGCCAGAAATGCCAAGAATCACCTGAAGTTGGAAGAGTCAAGGCAGAACTTTTCCCTTAGAGCCTTCAGAGGGAGGACGGTCCTAATGACATATTAATTTCAGACTTCTGGACTCCAGAACTCTAAGAGGATAAATTTCTGTTGTTTTAAGCCACCAATTTTGTGCTCACCTGTTTCAGACTCAAGAAACTAAAATACCCCAAATCTGTGTTATTTAGTCTAGGTCAGGCTAACACTGAGGGGAGGAAACAGAGGGCTTGAGGTTTAAGGGGTCAGCAAGGAATGCCCCACAGAAGGACAAGTCCGATCTTGAAATAAGTGCTCTAGCATCAAGCATGGACCACCCCTCTCTGTAGACCTTGACCTGGATGGAGTAGACTGAGTCACCAGTCAGTCAAATATCTTCCACACATCCCAAAGAGAAAGATAAATTCTGAGTCCCATATTAGCAAATAAGATGTGTCCTCAGTCCCTTTGGGACCCCATGGGCTGTAGCCCACCAGATCTTTTGTACATGGGATTCTCCAGGCAAAAATACTGAAATGATTCACCATTTCCTCCTAGGGGACTTTCCTGACCCAGGGATGGAACCTACATCTCTTGCATTGGCAGACAATTTTTTTACCACTGCACCACCTGGGAATCCCAGGGAATAAAAATGTTTCCCTTAATGCAGTGTGGTTTTCACATACCCTTACCTGGACTAGAAACTGCAGAGCATAATAAGGTGAAAAGTGGAGTCTGCCCCAATCTCCTTCCAGCCATTCCATCCTCTAGGCTCAGGTTTGCCCTGGTACCTGCCTGCACAGTAAAGAGAATGACGATGTTGATGATAATGGTGTAAATAAAAATAATAGCAAACATTGATGTAGCACTTACTTTGTTCTAAGAACTGTTCTAAGCAGCTTAGATACTTATAAATATTACATCTTTAAAAAAACCATCTGAGAACAGCATCTGAGATGGTATCCCCATTTTGTAGAAAAAGACAGTGAACTCTGAAAGGAATTTGCTCTAAGATACACTTTGCCAGCAAGCATCAGGGACTCAGTCTCAGAAAGTGAAAGTGTTAGTCACTCAGTCATGTCCGACTCTATCACCCCATGGACTGTAGCCCACCAGGCTCCTCTGTCCATGGAATTCTCCAGGTGAGAATACTGGAGTGGGTAGCCATTTCTCTTTCCAGGCGATCTTCCTGACCCAAGGATTGAATCCAGGTCTCCTGCATCGCAGGCAGATTCTTTACCATCTGAGCCACCAGGAAGTACAGTTGATGTACAATGCTGTGTTTGGGTCCTTATATTGCAGGTGAATTCTGTACTGTCTGAGCCACCAGGAAGCCCCCTCATTAAAGAACCTACACGTATATCTGGAGACTACTATGGGTTGACTTGAGTTCTATCACAAAGATAGGATGAAGTCCTAACCCACAGTACCTGTGAACGTGACCTTATTGAGTCTTTACACGCTGCCTGCTAAACTGCTTCAGCCATCTCTGACTCTTTGAAACACTACAGATTGTATTCCACAAGACTCCTTCATCCAGGATTCTCCAGGCAAGAATACTGGAGTGAGTTGCCATGCTCTCCTCCAGGGGATCTTCCTGACACAGGGATCCAACCCTCGTCTCTTATATCTCCTGTATTGGCAGGCACGTTCTTTACCACTAGCACGACCTGGGAAGCCCCACTGGGTCTTGAGAGATCAATTCAATTGCTCAGTCATGTCCAACTCTTTGCCACCCCGTGGACTGTAGCATGCCAGGCCTCCCTGTCCATCACCGACTCCCGGAGCTTGCTCAAATTCATGTCCATTGAGTCGGTGATGCCATCCAACCATCTCATCCTCTGTCATCCCCTTCTCCTCCTGCCTTCAATCTTTCCCAGCTTCAGGGTCTTTTCAAATGAGGCAGTTCTTCTCATCAGGTGGCCAAAGGATTGGAGTTTCAGCTTCAGCATCAGTCCTTCCAATGAATATTCAGGACTAATTTCCTTTAAAATTTACTGATTGGATCTCCTTGCAGTCCAAGGGACTCTCAAGAGTCTTCTCCAACACCACAGTTCAAAAGCATCGATTCTTTGGCGCTCAGCTTTTTTCATGGTCCTACTCTCACATCCATACATGACTACTGGAAAAACCATAGCCTTGACTAGATGGACCTTGGTTGGCAAAGTAATGTCTCTGCTGTTTAAGCTGTCTAGGTTGGTCATAGCTTTTCTTCCAAGGAGCAAGAGTCTTTTAATTTCATGGCTGCAGTCACCATCTGCAGTGATTCTGGAGCCCAAGAAAATAAAGTCTCTCACTGTTTCTATTGTTTCCCCATCCATTTGCCATGAAGTGATGGGACCGGGTGCCATGATCTTAATTTTCTGAATGTTGAGTTTTAAGCCAACTTTTTCACTCTTGTCTTTCACTTTCATCAAGAGGCTCCTTAGTTCTTCTTTGCTTTCTTCCATAAGGTAGTGTCATTTGCATATTTTAGGTTATTGATAATTCTTCCTGTAGCCTTGATTCCAGCTTGTGCTTCCTCCAGCTCGACATTTCTCATAATGTACTCTGCATATAAGTTAAATAAAGCAGGGTGACAATATACAGCCTTGACGTACTCCTTTCCCAATTTGAAACCAGTCTGTTTTTCCATGTCCAGTTCTAACTGTTGCTTCTTGACCTGCATACAGATTTCTCAGGAGGCAGGTGAGGTGGTCTGGTATTCCCATGTCTTTCAGAATTTCCCACAGTTTGTTGTGA
Source organism: Moschus berezovskii (assembly GCF_049115385.1). Classification (NCBI taxonomy): domain Eukaryota; kingdom Metazoa; phylum Chordata; class Mammalia; order Artiodactyla; family Moschidae; genus Moschus; species Moschus berezovskii. The sequence continues at coordinate 11,219,860 of NC_142477.1, read as the reverse complement.
TCCACACAGTCAAAGGCTTTGGCGTGGTCAATAAAGCAGAAGTAATGTTTTTCTGGACTTGCTTGCTTTTTCTATGATCCAATAGATGTTGGCAATTTAATCTCTGGTGCTATGGAATATAAAATCTTTAGAGATGGAATCAAGTTAATATAAGGAATCAAGTTAATCAAGTCCAGTATGACTGTGTCCTTATTGGAAAAGGAAATTAAAACACTGACCTGCACAGAGAAAAGACGCAGACCCTGAGGGGACAGCGAGAGAGGCATGATGCTGCCACAGTCAGGGGGCCCCTGGCACTGCCATAGCAGGAAGAACCTGAAGTCTGGAGCTTCAGATCGGTGCACAGCCCTTCCCACACCCTGACTGTGGATTGCCAACCTCCAGGACAAGGACCATTTCTGTCCTTTATCGAGCCCACCTTTGCATGAAATGTTCCCTTGGAATCTCTAATTTTCTTGAAAAGATCTCTTGTCTTTCCTATTCTGTTGTTTTCTACTATTTCTTTGCATTGATCACTGAGGAAGGCTTTCTTATCTCTCCTAGCTATTCTTTGGAACTCTGCGTTCAGATGCTTATATCTTTCCTTTTCTCCTTTGTTTTTCGCTTCTCTTCTTTTCACAGCTATTTGTAAGGCCTCCTCAGACAGCCATTTTACTTTTTTGCATTTCTTTTCCATGGGGATGGTCTTGGTCCCTGTCTCCTGTACAATGTCACGAACCTCCGTCCAGAGTTCATCAGGCACTCTATCAGATCTAGTCCCTTAAATCTATTTCTCACTTCCACTGTATAATCATAAGGGATTTGATTGAGGTCATATCTGAATGGTCTAATGGTTTTCCCTACTTTCTTCAATTTCAGTCTGAATTTGGCAATAAGGAGTTCATGGTCTGAGCCACAGTCAGCTCCTGATCTTGTTTTCGCTAACTGTATACAGCTTCTCCATCTTTGGTTGCAAAGAATATAATCAATCTGATTTTGGTGTTGACCATCTGGTGATGCCCATGTGTAGAGTCTTCTCTTGTGTTGTTGGAAGAGGGTGTTTGCTATGACCAGTGCGTTCTCTTGGCAAAACTCTATTAGCCTTTGCCCTGCTTCATTTCATGCTCCAAGGCCAAATTTGCCTGTTACTCCAGGTGTTTCTTGATTTCCTACTTTTGCATTCCAGTCCCCTAGAATGAAAAGGACATCTTTTTTGGGTGTTAGTTCTAAAAAGTCTTGTAGGTCTTCATAGAACCGTTTGGCTTCTTCAGCATTACTGGTTGGAGTCTAGACTTGGATTACTGTAATATTGAATGGTTTGCCTTGGAAACGAACAGAAATCATTCTGTCGCTTTTATGATTGCATCCAAGTACTGCATTTCGGACTCTTTTGTTGACCATGATGGCTACTCCATTTCTTCTAAGGGATTCCTGCCCACAGTAGTAGATATAATGGTCATCTGAGTTAAATTCACCCATTCCAGTCCATTTTAATTCACTGATTCCTAGAATGTCTGTGTTCACTCTTGCCATCTCCTGTTTGACCACTTACAATTTGCCTTGATTCATGGACCTAACATTCCAGGTTCCTATGTAATATTGCTCTTTACAGCATCGGACCTTGCTTCTATCACCAGTCACATCCACAACTGGGTATTGGTTTTGCTTTGGCTCCATCCCTTCATTCTTTCTGGAGTTATTTCTCCACTGATCTCCAGGAGCATACTGGGCACCTACCAACCTGGGGAATTCCTCATTCAGTATCCTATCATTTTGCCCTTTGTTACTGTTCATGGGGTTCTCAAGGCAAGTATACTGAAGTGGTTTGCCATTCCCTTCTCCAGTTGACCACATTCTGTCAGACCTCTCCACCATGACCCGTCTGTCTTGGGTGGCCCCACATGGCATGGCTTAGTTTCATTGAGTTAGACAGGGCTGTGGTCCATATGATCAGACCAACTAGTTTTTTGTGATTATGATTTCAGTGTGTCAGCCCTCTAATGCCCCCTCCCAGTACCTACCATCTTATTTGGTTTTCTCTTACCTTGGTGGTGGAATATCTCTTCACAGCTGCTCCAGCTAACAGAAGCAGAAGATATTAAGAAGAGGTGGCAAGAATACACAGAAGACTGTACAAAAAAGATCTTCACGATGAAGATAATCATGATGGCATGATCACTCACCTGGAACCAGACATCTTGGAATGTGAAGTCAAGTGGGGCTTAGAGAGCATCACTTCGAACAAAGCTAATGGAGGTGATCAATTCCAATTGAGCTATTTCAAATCCTGAAAGATGATGCTGTGAAAGTACTGCACTCAATATGCCAGCAAATTTGGAATACTCAGCAGTGGCCACAGGACTGGAAAAGGTCAGTCTTCATTCCAATCCCAAAGAAAGGCAATGCCAAAGAATGCTCAAACTACCGCACAATTGCACTCATCTCACACACTAGTAAAGTCATGCTCAAAATTCTCCAAGCCAGGCTTCAGCAATATGTGAACCATGAACTTAGAGATGTTCAAGCAGGTTTTAGAAAAGGCAGAGGCACCAGAGATCAAATTACCAACATCCGCTGGATCATGGAGAAAGCAAGAGAGTTCCAGAAAAACATATATTTCTGCTTCATTGACTATGCCAAAGCCTTTGACTGTGTGGATCACAATAAGCTGTGGAACATTCTGAAAGAGATGGGAATACCAGACAACCTGACCTGCCTCTTGAGAAACCTGTGTGCAGGTCAGGAAGCAACAGTTAGAACTGGACATGGAACAACAGACTGGTTCCAAATTGGAAAAGGAGTACGTCAAGGTTGTATATTGTCACCCTGCTTATTTAACTTATATGCAGAGTACATCATGAGGAACGTGGGGCTGGAAGAAGCACAAGCTGGAATCAAGATTGCCGGGAGAAATATCAATAATCTCAGATATGCAGATGACACTATCCTTATGGCAGAAAGTGAAGAGGAACTCAAAGGCCTCTTGATGAAAGTGAAAGAGGAGAGTGAAAAGGTTGGCTTGAAGCTCAACATTCAGAAAACAAAGATCATGGCATCTGGTCCCATCACTTCATGGGAAATAGAAGGGGAAACAGTGGAAACAGTGTCAGACTTTATTTTTTTTGCGTTCCAAAATCACTGCAGATGCTGGTTGCAGCCAGGAAATTAAAAGACGCTTACTCCTTGGAAGGAAAGTTTTGACGAACCTCAATAGCATGTTAAAAAGCAGAGACATTACTTTGCCAACCAAGGTCTGTCTAGTCAAGGCTATGGTTTTTCCCATGGTCATGTATGGATGTGAGAGTTGGACTGTGAAGAAAGCTGATCACCGAAGAATTGATGCTTTTGAACTGTGGTGCTGGAGAAGACTCTTGAGAGTCCCTTGGACTACAAGGAGATCCAACCAGTCTGTTCTAAAGGAGTTCAATCCAGGGTGTTCATTGGAAGGACTGATGCTGAAGCTGAAACTGCAATACTTTGGCCACCTCATGCGACGAGTTGACTCACTAGAAAAGACTCTGATGCTGGGAAAGGTTTGGAGCAGGAGGAGAAGGGGACGACAGAAAATGAGATGGCTGGATGGCATCACCGACTCTGTGGACATGAGTTTGAGTGAACTCCAGGAGTTGGTGATGGACAGGGAGGCCTGGCGTGCTGTGATTCATGGGGTCACGGAGAGTCGGACACGACTGAGAGACTGAACTGGACTGAACTGAGGACAACGACAGACTACACCAGCCTCTGTTATGTTTTAAGCCGCCCAGTTCATGGTATTTTGTTTGTTTTAAGCCTCCTAGTTCGTGGTATTTTGTCACAGTAAGTCTGGGAAACGGAAACAGAATTGTAGTGAATTTCTATAAATTACTAATTTTCTTGTTCTCTTCTACTGGTGTTCAGATTTTTTAATGTGGAATATAAAATCTAGAAAAACAACAGACAAGAAAGTAAGAAAGCTAGCACTGCTGTACTTACCCCCAGGTTGAGAAATACAAGAACTTCCAGTATCCCCAAAAGCCTCGTGTACAGATAAAACTTTTCTGAATTTTGTATTAATTCTTTGGATTGTTTTTTTAATTTGAAATGTGTATATATTCATTCACCTCCTCAGTCAGCATCATAATACTGTGGTTGGGTTTTGCCCATTTTTAACCTTGTGGAAAGAGCCATACTGCATGGATATGTCACTATTACCATCAGTACAGTGGTGAGAAATGGCCCACCTGGCCTTCATGAGGTTGCATGGACCATACATTATATGTTCACATATATTCAGTAGTCATATATATTTAGGATTTCTAAAATCATGTTTCAAAAATATGGTTGTTTTTAAGTACTTCCTTGGTGGCTCAGAGGTTAAAGCGTCTGCCTGGAATGCAGGAGATCTGGGTTCAATCCCTGGGTCAGGAAGATCCCCTGGAGAAGGAAATGGCAACCCACCCCAGTACTCTTGCCTGGAGAATCCCGTGGAGGGAGGAGCCTGGTAGGCTACAGTCCATTGGGTCGCAAAGAGTCGGACATGACTGAGTGACTTCACTTTTCACTTATATGTACAAAATACTTCAAAATGGTATGTAAATGTTATAGTTTGTTTTTCAGTTTTGGGAAAGAAAGTGTATAAAATTGGTATTCTTTCTTAAATATTGGATAGAATTTACTGGTGCTGCCATTTGGGCTTGGGAATTTCTTAGTCAGCTTTGCTAATTTGTGTCATTTATGAATGTGTCTGTTATGTCCAATGGGCTTCCCTGGTGGCTCAGATAGTAAAGAATCTGTCTGCAGTGAAGGAGACCTGGGTTCTATCCCTGGGTTCAGAGGATCCCCTGGAGAAGGGAATAGCTACCCACCCCAGCATTCTCGCCTGAAAAACCCCATGGACGGGGAGCCTGGAGGACTACAGGCTATGAGGTTACAAAGAGTCAGACATATGAGTGACTAACGCTTTCACTCTGTTTTGTCCAAACGCTAAATTTCTTAGAGCAGTTTGTAATGTCCTCCTGTGATCGTTATAAGACGTGTAGATTTGTGCGGAGTTGCCCCTTTTCATTTCTGATCCTGACCCATCTTTTCTTCTGTCTCTTGCTTTGGTGTGATTTATCAGTTTCATTCGTCTTTTTAAAGAAGCAACTTTAGCTCTTGCTGACCGCGTTTACTCTATGTGTGCTTTCTGTGTCGCAGACCTCTGCTCCTCTCCCTACTGTTTCCTTACTTCTAACATCTATTGGCGACTTTTGCAGCTTTTGTTTTTGCTGCACTTTAGGATAAATGCTTAGATCACTGATGTTAAATCTTTCTTCTTCTTTAAGTATAGTGAAAAGTGACCCAATGACATTTTGGAAAGCACTGTTCTGGCTATACTCAAAAAATATATAATTAACATATAGACACTTTAAGGTCATTTCCAAAAAATTAAATAAGCATTCAGAAATACATTTAGTAGCAAGTTAGCATTACAGTTACAGAGTTGTTTCAATGATTAATACAAAAGTAAAATAACTGAAAAAGATGAGATCATATAGAAAGTCATATGTGCATGAATGTGAAAGTCTTTCAGTCATGTCCAACTCTTTGCAACCCCATGGACTATATAGTCCATGGAATTCTCCGGGCCAGAATACTGGAGTGGGTAGCCTTTCCTTTCTCTAGGGGATCTTCCCAACCCAGGGATCGAATCTGGGTCTCCCTCATTGCAGGCAGATTCTTTACCAACTGAGCCACAAGACCAAGAATACTAGAATGGGTAGCCTTTCCCTTCTCCAGAGGATCTTACCAGCCCAGGAATCAAACCGGGGTCTCCTGCAATGCAGGCAGATTCTTTACCAACTGAGCTGTGAGGAAGTCCATATATGCATATGTGCACAATGAAGTGCAAAAGGAAACTTGCACAACATCCCGTATGTGCTACGCCAGAGAGGAAAATGTCATCGTTGCTCAGTTGCTCAGTCATGTCCGACCCTGTGACCCCGTGGACTGTGGCACCCCAGGTGGCACTGGTGGTAAAGAACACGCCTGCCAGTGCAGGAGACACAGGAGACTCAGGCTCGATCCCTGGGTCAGGAAGATCTCCTGGAGAAGGAAATGGCAGCTCACTCCAGCATTCTTACCTGGAGGATCCCAGGGACCGAGGAGCGTGGCAGGCTACAGTCCGTGGGCTTGCAGAGCCAGACACAACCGAAGTGACTTAGCACGGCCTGCAGCATGCCAGTCTTCCCTGTCCCGGGCTTGCAAAATGAGGCTTCAACAAATCAAACAAACAAGGGTTTTATTTTATTAATTTTTTAAGGAAGCTAAATCTTTCTAAATCGTTTTATTTGTTCATTTATTTCTGGCTGTGCTGGGTCTTAGCTGCTGCACATGGGCTTTTTCTAGTGGTGGTGAGCAGAGGCTACTCGAGTGGTGATGTGTGGTTTTCTCATTGTGGTGTCTTCTCTTGTTGCAGAGAACGGGCTCTAGGCACTCAGGCTTCAGTACTTGTGGCAAATGGGCTCAAGAGCTGTGGTGCATAGGCTTAGTGGCCCTGTAGCATGTGGAATCTTCCCCGACCAGGGATCAAACCTATGTCCCCTGCACTGACAGGCAAGCCACTGGACCCCCAGGGAAATCCGCCATGGGTTTTAAAGACAAAAGATATCCACACTTCTCAGGACATGTGGTGCTGGTTTTAACCTTCAAGTACATATTCATAAGACCTCGTAATGAAAATTAATATGCTGATGGACTTACAGGCCTTTATCTTCTGAATGAGCAGTACTTGGCTGGTTAATTCATTTTCTAGCATTTAGTATAAAGCAAAGAAGAGAATCCTGTGATAATTATGGTTGAACCAGCTCACATTGACTTGATTTTATCAGAAAACAAACAAACAAAAAGCCTATCAAATTGATTTGTTTACGGAGAAGATCAAGTTCATTATTTTCTTTTTTAAAATTTTTAATTAAATGTTAATTGCTTTACAGTGTTGTGTTGGTTAAAGTTCATGTTTTAAAACATATATTAAATGGAAAGTTAAAAAAGATTCAGACTTCACAACTGAAGTCTGAAAAAGGTAAGAAATATCTGAAAAAGGCAAGAAATCTATCCAAAATTATCAAAGCTTTTTCCTAAACAAGACGCAACTCTTGTAAGTATGCGGCAAGTGATTTGAGTCCATTACTGAGCACGTTCTTTGCAATAGGAGATATCTCCAACAGCTAACCACCAAAAACGGAACCTGACATAGCAATGTGGAGAACATTTCTGATAAATTTTTAAGCAAAATCCTAATTCAGTGGCAAGAAGAAATTTAGGAGTTCAAAAGATTAATTTTGAGAATTACAAAAGCAATAAAAGAAGAAAATAACATTCCTTAGACTAATGGCTATCCAGATCTACTAGTACTGGGTTTAGAAAGCAATGGCTTGAAAATGTGATGCAAGTTTCTTTAAGTTTACTAAGATCATGGCATCTAGTCCCATCAATCCATGGCAAAGAGAAAGAGAAAAAGCAGAAGCAGAGACAACTTTTATATTCTTGGGCTTCAAAATCACTGCAGGATGTGACTGTAGTCATGATATTAAAATACACTAGTTCCTTGAAAGAAAAGCTATGACAAACCTAGACAGCATATTAAAAAGCAGAGAAATCACTTTGCAGACAAAGATGCTTGTAATCAAGTGGTTTTTCCAGTAGTCATGTATGGATGTGATAGTTGGACCATAAAAAAGGCTGCATGCCAAAGAATTGACACTTTTGAACTGTGGTGTTGGAGAAGATCTTGAGAGTTTCTTGGATTTCAAGGAGATCAAACCAGTCCATCCTAAAGGAAATCGACCTTCAATATTCATTGGAAGGACTGATGCTGAAGCTAAAGCTCCAATACTTTGGCCCCTGATGCAAAGAGCTCACTCACTGGAAAAGACTCTGATGCTGGGAAAGACTGAGGGCAAGAGGAGAAGGGGACGACAGAGGATGAGATGGTCAGATAGCATCACCAATTCAGTGGACGTGAATCTGAGCAGTAAATTGGAAATATATGTATATATATGTGAAAGTGATTAAGTCTAAAAATATAATTCTAATTTGAACAAAGAAGTATAGGTTTATCAGTTTATTTTTTTTTCTTTTAATTGAAGGATAATTGCTTTACAGAATTTTGTTGTTTTCTGTGAAATATCAACATGAATCAGCCACAGGTATACATGTGTCCCCTGCCTCTTGAATCTCCCTCCCACCTTCCTCCCCAGCCCACTCCTAGAGTGATACAGAGCCCCTGTTTGAGTTCCTTGAGTCAAACTGCACATCCCATTCGCTATCTGTTTTACATTTGGTAATGTCTGTTTCCTATTCTGTTGTTTTCCTCTATTTCTTTGCATTGATCACTGAGGAAGGCTTTCTTATCTCTCCTTGCTATTCTTTGGAACTCTGCATTCAGATGCTTATATCTTTCCTTTTCTCCTTTGCTTTTTGCCTCTCTTCTTTTTACAGCTATTTGTAAGGCCTCCTCAGACAGCCATTTCGCTCTTTTGCATTTCTTTTCCATGGGGATGGTCTTGGTCCCTGTCTCCTGTACAATGTCACGAACCTCCGTCCAGAGTTCATCAGGCACTCTATCAATCAGATCTAGTCCCTTAAATCTATTTCTCACTTCCACTGTATAATCATAAGGGATTTGACTGAGGTCATATCTGAATGGTCTAGTGGTTTTCCCCACCCTCTTCAATTTAAGTCTGAACTTCGCAATAAGGAGTTCATGATCTGAGCCACAGTCAGCTCCTGGTCTTGTTTTCGCTAACTGTATACAGCTTCTCCATCTTTGGTTGCAAAGAATATAATCAATCTGATTTCGGTGTTGACCATCTGGTGATGTCCATGTGTAGAGTCTTCTCTTGTGTTGTTGGAAGAGGGTGTTTGCTATGACCAGTGCATTCTCTTGACAAAACTCTATTAGCCTTTGCCCTGCTTCATTCCGTGCTCCAAGGCCAAATTTGCCAGTTACTCCAGGTGTTTCTTGACTTCCTACTTTTGCATTCCAGTCCCCTAGAATGAAAAGGACATCTTTCTTGGGTGTTAGTTCTAAAAGGTCTTGTAGGTCTTCATAGAACCGATTAACTTCGGCTTCTTCAGCATTACTGGTTGGGGCATAGGCCTGGATTACTGTAATATTGAATGGTTTGCCTTGGAAACGAACAGAAATCTCCAAGCCAGGCTTCAGCAGTATGTAAACCGTGAACTCCCAGATGTTCAAGCAGGTTTTAGAAAAGGCAGAGGCACCAGAGATCAAATTGCCAACATCCGCTGGATCATGGAGAAAGCAAGAGAGTTTCAGAAAAACATCTATTTCTGCTTCATTGACTATGCCAAAGCCTTTGACTGTGTGGATCACAATAAACTGTGGAACATTCTGAAAGAGATGGGAATCCCAGACCACCTGACCTGCCTCTTGAGAAACCTGTATGCAGGTCAGGAAGCAACAGTCAGAACTGGACATGGAACAACAGACTGGTTCCAAATAGGAAAAGGTGTACGTCAAGGTTGTATATTGTCACCTTGCTTATTTAACTTATATGCAGAGTACATCATGAGGAACGCTGGGCTGGAAGAAGCACAAGCTGGAATCAAGATTGCCGGGAGAAATATCAATAACCTCAGATATGCAGATGATACCACCCTTATGGCAGAAAGTGAAGAGGAACTCAAAGGCCTCTTGATGAAAGTGAAAGAGGAGAGTGAAAAGGTTGGCTTGAAGCTCAACATTCAGAAAACAAAGATCATGGCATCTGGTCCCATCACTTCATGGGAAATAGATGGAAAAACAGTGGAAATAGTGTCAGACTTTGTTTTTTTGGGCTCCAAAATCACTGCAGATGCTGATTGCAGCCATGAAATTAAAAGACGCTTGCTCCTTGGAAGGAAAGTTATGACCAACCTTGATAGTATATTAAAAAGCAGAGACATTACTTTGCCAACCAAGGTCCGTCTAGTCAAGGCAATGGTTTTTTCCCATGGTCATGTATGGATGTGATAGTTGGACTGTGAAGAAAGCTGATCGCCGAAGAATCAATGCTTTTGAACTGTGGTGTTGGAGAAGACTCTTGAGAGTCCCTTATACTGCAAGGAGATCCAACCAGTCCATTCTAAAGGAGATCAATCCTGGATGTTCATTGGAGGGACTGATGCTAAAGCTGAAACTCCAATACTTTGGCCACCTCATGCGACGAGTTGACTCACTGGAAAAGACTCTGATGCTGGGAAAGGTTGGGGGCGGGAGGAGAAGGGGACGACAGAGAATGAGATGGCTGGATGGCATCACTGACTCTGTGGACATGAGTTTGAGTGTACTCCGGGAGTTGGTGATGGACAGGGAGGCCTGGCGTGCTGTGATTCATGGGGTCGCGGAGAGTCGGACACGACTGAGCGACTGAACTGACTGACTGACTGAATGTCTGTTTCCATGTCACTCTCTCCACACACCCCACCCTCTTCTCCTCCCCTGTTTATCGGTTAATTTTATATTTAACAAAAGCCCCCACATTGATAAAGTATGGTAAGATAGGCAATATTATACCATGATTGTTCGTTGCTGCTGTTTTTCAGTCACTAAGCCGCATCCGACTCTTTGTGACCCCATGGATTGCAGCAGGCAAAACAGGCTCCTCTGTCCTTCATGTCTCCCAGAGTTTGCTTAAACTCGTGTCCACTGAGTCGGTGATGCCATCCAACCGTTTCATCCTCTGTCACCTGCTTCTCCTCCTGCCTTCGAGCGTTCCCAGCCTCAGAGTCTTTTCCAATGGCTCTTTGCACCAGAATTTGGCCAAAAGTATTGAAGCTTCAGTTTCAGCATCAGTCTTTCCAATGAATATTCAGGGTTGATTTCCTTTAGGATTGACAACATGATGGGGAGTTTATTAAAAATAATCTTGTCATCAGTACAGGACATAATACAGCTGTGATTGTATTTTGATGGCAGGACGATGCAAGATTTTTCTGTTCTTTCTTTTAACTCTATGTTTCGAAAGTCCTAATATAATGTGAACATTTGTGCATGTAGACACACATACAAGAAAACAACAAAGAAAAAGAAAACCCATTTCAGTTTGCACTAACTCTAAATGAATATGTACATATTTTGTGGTAGAGCTGGGAGTGGGTGACATCGTTTTTAAAACGCATTACTGCTGCCTCACTATTTGCAGAGCAGTCATCTGCTCCTAATTGGGAAGGAAAAGATACTAAATCCACATGGTTGGCTTCATATAATGTGTCACACACCTTTTTAAAAGTTACAAGCATCATTAAAAGAGCACATATAATTAAAACATAAAAAGGAAAACAGAGAACAGGGCATATAATGCAAACAGAATCAATGCTTTTCCAGTGCACTTGACGTTCTAAATACCGGGTGATTGAATTCTTCCTCGAGGAACACAGAGCAAAAGATAAGGGCCCAGAATACCCAGGAACACTCTAATAGGCCAACATGAGAGCAGGGGAGTGTGGTTCAAAGTCTGGAGAGGTTAAAAAACCAAGAAGGATTTTGTGGAGGGTGTTTAAGTTATAAAAATCCAAATCACAGTCAAGAGCCTAGTGGTTAAAACAAGCAATACATCGTGAAAGAGTAATACGTCAGTCAGTTTTGAAGTTTATGATGACATGTGCAGAACAAAATGTATTGCAGACAGGAAAAAGAAGTCAAAATCCTACCAAGAATTTGTTGCAGTAAGCCCCTCCATCCTGATACAAACCTTCAAGTTGTGAACTTTCAAAGGCGCAATCGTGCGGTCCGTCAGCGTCAGGCATGAGTGGCATTGCAGCTGGTGCCGAGTCTCCTGTTGCTGACGACCCTTCAGTTTTGCCATCTCCCACCTCCCCTCCCACCCTCAGTAGAAACTGTGCCTATCCACTCAGTGCCAGCCCCTGTGTTCCAGCTGTCCTGCTGTGCCTCTGTACTTTCCAAGGTACCGTACTGTAGGATCAAAGATGCTTTCTGAGTTTTTTCTGTTTGTCTTTTATGCATTATCTTTGAAAAGCGTTATAAACCTATTACAGTACAGTATGCTATAGCCGAAGTTAGCCTAGGGACCCAAGTAAAACAATGGGCTGTACCATCGTTGCTTTGTTTAGTCGCTAAGTCGTTCATGTCCAACTCTTTTCACCGAGGTCACAAAGTGTTGAGCATGACTGAGTGACTAAACTACAACTATAAAGCTGATTGTGTTAGTCGGGTACCTAGGCTAGCTTTGTGGGACTTAGCAAATGAGTTGATGCTCTTGGAAGAACCACTCTTGGAAGGAAACTCATTTGCGTGTAGGAGCTGTTGTTGTTCAATCGCCCCATTGTGTCCGACTCTCTGTGACCCCATAGACTGCAGGGTGCCAGGCCTTCTTGTCCATCACCATCTCCTGGAGACTGCCCAAGTTCATGTTCATTATATCGGTGATGCCGTCCAGCCATCTCATCCTCTGACACCGTCTTCTCCTTCTGCCCTCAATCTTCCCCAGCACCTGGGACTTTTCTAATGAGCCATCTGTTCGCATCAGATGACCAAAATGCTGGAGTCTCAGCTTCAGCATCAGTCCTTCCAGGGAATATTCAGGGTTGATCTCCTTTAAGATTGACTGGCTTGATCTCCTTGCTGTCCAAGGGATTTTCAGGGGTCTTCTCCAGCACCACAGTTCGAAGGCATCTGTTGTAGCCACATGTTCCGGGAAACAAACTCACTCAGGAGGACAGTGCAGATAGTGGAGTGCAGTTTATTACACCAGCAGACCCAAGGCAGAGTCTCCTCTTAGCCAAGGACCCCGACCAGTTTTTGTGAAAACCTTATATACCCTAAGTGTATGTGCCCAAACCCACCTCCCCAGATTCCCTGAAACTAGTCTGAACCAAGGAAGAGAAAGATACAATCAAAGTTAACCCGTGATTCATGTGCCTTAAGTCCTAGTTAGTTAACAGTGGACAATTGTCAATAGGCCTGTCATCATACCCCAAGAAGCATAATAGAATGTATGATTCTATTTGGTTACACAGATAATTAGGGTATTCTTTTAGGTGAAGAGCCTAGGTACGAACCCTGGGGTTCTTCCATCCGGGGGTCCTGGTTTTCCAGTTGGTACGTTGTTTCCATAGATACCAGGCATAGAGCTCAAAGTCCACAGTCCGGCCCAAGATGGAGCCTGTTCTGTCTGTTTCCTCCTTCACATCAACCAATCAGTTGGTCCCTCTGGCAGGCAAACAGTGTGAATGCCTGGGAGGGATGAAGTGTGATACAGGAGCAGAGAAAGCTGCTTCCACAGGCCCTGAATCACAAAGCCCCCATTTGCCAACGCAGTGCGAATTTCTCCTCATTATTTCATTTTTTGATTCTTGGATAGACTTATTTTAATTGAACTTGATTTTATTTTAAATTTTAATTAAAATGTCATTAGCAAGTAGCATTAACAAGATGAACAGTGTCAGATTCTGTGGGAGAACATTCATCCCGTCACCCCGTGACTCTAGTTCTGTCCTCATATGCTGTTCTGGGCCATCTAAGGAAGAGCCAACGCGTGTCTGGGGTGTTGGGAGAACAAGGCGAAGGTCAGCGGGGTTCAGGCTGTGAGGAAAAGAGCCCCCAGGGGAGGAGGCTGTGACCATGAAGCCAGGAGACAGCGCCTGAGGGATTCCTTCGTCCAAGGAACAGACTTTAGATTTTATTTCCCCCCTGATGGAAATTCATGGGCAGGTTGACTTTCCATGGAGTGACATTATCTGATTTAAAAGGATCATTCTATATTACTCAGCCACTAAAATGAACGAAATAGTGCCATTTACAGCAAAATGAATGTGCCTAGAGAGTGTCACACTGCGTGAAGGAAGTCAGGGAGTAGAGAAATATTTCATGACATTGCTAATTTGTGGAATCTACAAAGAAACGAAACAAACGAAATTATTTACAAAACAGAAGGTTGGAAGACTTAGAGAATGAACTTATGGTTGCTGGTGGGGAAGGAAGGATAGTTAGGGAGTTTGGGATGGACATAGACACACTGCCATATTTTAAGTGGATCACCAACAAGGACCTATTGTACAGCACAGGGAACTCTGCTCAGTGTTACATGGTAGCCAGGATGGGAGGGGAGTTTGGGGGAGAATGACACATATATACGTGTGACTACATCCCTTTGCTGTCCAACTGAATCTCATAGCAAGATTAATCAGCTATACTCCAATACAAAATAAATTTTTAAAAAATAGAAGAATCATTCTAGGTTTTGCAGGGACAAGAGTAGAAGCAAAGATGTGGGTTCAGGTTGAAGAAAAGAAGGTGGTAAAATATAATCTTATTTGGACTATGTCATGAAGATACAGCCAACAAACGTGGCTGGTGGATCAAATGTGGGGTGTCAAGATAAAGGAGCTGATATTTATTGAGATGAGCAATAACAGCTTTTCAAGAGGAAATCAAAGGATTTTTATACAGACTAAGTTTGAAATGCCTATTAAACACCCAGGCTGAGGTCATAAATTGCCTGTTACATTTATGAGCCAAAATTCAGACAACAAGGTGGAAACTAGAGATAAAAATTTAGAAACCATCCACATGCAGATGGGTTTGAATGAGATCACCCCAACAATAGGCGCCTAGATCGTAAATCACGAAAACATGGAGCTAAATCCTTTTCATCAATAGAAATCGTTTGTGTCTTGATAGAAGCTATCATTGTAAACATGGAACTTCTCTCCAAACTCCTCTGTAAATTTGATGCCACCTTAATCAAAATCCCAAAGGAAACTTCCATGGAATCTGAGCCTCTAATTTTGCGATGAGTCTGTCCTTATGTTAATGTGTTTTGGCATTTGAGTAACAGACAACCCAAAGTTGTTTAGGGGAAAGGGCTACTCCTTCAATCACGTACCTGGGAAGTCCAATGATGAAACTGCTTCAGACTGGCTTATTTCAGCAGATTAGGCTGTTTGGTGCCTTGGGTTGCTGGGCTGTAGTATTTCCTTCTGCCTGTTGTCTTTATTTCCATGCTGGCTCCCCTGAGTGCAAAACTCATGTTGCTATGCCAGCTCCATAGCAGAAAGCAAAGCTTGTCTAGCGCAGGAAGGAACACTTCTCAAGGGAGTGAGTTTCTTTCTCCTAAAGACACAGAAGTTCTGTCCCTAGAGCTCCCTGGCAGTCTGTCATCCAGGCTTGGCCTGCACAGGGACACGTGCTCTTGCCAATTTCTGGGCCCCAATCAGTGACATCAATTAATCTTAGGTGTGGAGCTCTGTCAAAGCTATGGTTTTTCCAGTAGTCATGTATGGATGTGAGATCTGGATCATAAAGAAGGCTGAGCACTGAATAATTGATGTTTTCAAATTGTGGTGCTGGAGAAGACTCTTGAGAGTCCCTTGGACAACAAGGAGTTCAAACCAGTCAATCCTAGAGGAAATCAACCCTGAATATTCATTGGATGGACAGATGCTGAAGCTTAAGGTCCAATACTTTGGCCACTTAATGGGAAGAGCTGACTCTTTGGAAAAGACCCTGATGCTGGGAAAGATTGAAGACAAAAACAGAAGGGGACGGCAGAGGATGAGGTGGTTGGATGGCATCACTGACTCACTGGCCACGAATTTGAGCACACTCCGGGAGATAGTGACGGACAGAGGAGCCTGGCGTGCTCCAGTCCACAGATTCGTGAAGAGGCAGATGCAACTTGGCAACTGAACAACAACAGCAGCAGCAACAACTGATGCTTTGTGCTGAGGGACAGGACCTGCACAGTGGAGGGGAGGCGGAGACGACTGAGTGAAAACCGAGAGCTTTCAATCAGGGAGGGTCAAGAGAGCAATGAACCCCGGGTAAGAAGGCAGTGATACACGGGACTGTAATGGAGAAAAACCACACCCCAAAAGCAAAGTCCTGCTTGAAAAGAAGACTAGCAATGAAGAATTTGCCTCCTAAATAACAAAGCAACCTGTAAGATGGCAGTGATGACAATGTGTGCCATTGGCACCAGAACGGACAAATGAGCCCATGAAAGAGAAGAGTCCAGAACAGACGGATATGTATGGATAGATAACCTATGCATCATACATGTGTATTATGGGGCTTCCCCGGCGGCTCAGTGGTAAAGAATCTGCCTGCCCACACAGTAGACACGAGTTCGATCCCTGGGTCGGGAAGATCCCCTGGAGAGGACATGGCAACCCTCTCCAGTGTTCCTGTCTGGAAAATCCTATGGACAGAGAAGCCTGGAGGGCTTCAGTCCATGGGTGTCACAAAAGAGTCAGACATGACTTAGAGACTAAACAACAATGCATATATTACACACACATACATAGAAGCCATTTACTGTAGAATAAAGGCTACGTTTAAAACCAGTAGACAAAAGAGGCTTGCCTGTGGTCCAGGCAAGTGAAGACTTTGCCTTCCAATGCAGGGGATATGGGTTCAATCCCTGGTCATGTAGGGAGGTAAGATCCCATGTGACTCTCAGCCGAAATACCAACACATAAACAGAAGCGATATTGTAATAAATTCAATGAAGACTTTAAAAATAGTCCACATCAAAAAAAATCTAAACAAATAAAAAACAGTAGATAGCAAATAATTCAATAGATGGTACCATATGATCAGCTACACATTTGGGAAGCAATAACGTTAGGGCCTAAATTCACAAGACACAAAAATAAACTCCAACTACAAACAAAGAGCTTAAGATAGAATGTGTGTGTTAATTCTCAAAGAAATGAGAACATATTTTTAAACAATCTTTTGGCAAGGAAAAGCATTTCTAAGCAGGTCACAAAGCCCAGGAACCATAAAAATAAAGGCTGACACACTGTGCAAGATGAAAATTGAAATCATTTGTGTGACGAGATGACATTCTAAATCTAAGAGCCTGGGAGGAAATATTTTCATACTAATGGCAGATACGTATCTATGTATTTGATATACAAAATATGAAGAGAGTGCCTGTAGGCTTATAAGTCCAAGGCCTGCAAGCTTGGAGAATTTCTTCGCCTTGGGTGACGGAAGCCCCCATCCCCAGGAGGCCCACAGACGATGACTGACAGGTACAGATCAGAAGGACTACTCTCTGGCCCTTGAGGGGGCCACTCCATGGTGTGCTGCAGAGCCCGCCCCCACCAACCAGATCAGCCCACGGCCAAACCCTGGGTTGATTCATTTTGATCAGCCCTTCCCTTGCTTGTTTTCTTCCCTCTAAGCCCAGGCCCCCATCCTGTGGGCAGGCAGTATTCACTGCTGGGGGCCTCCCTACCCCTATTGCCCCATCCTAGTTCCTCCTGATCAAAGTCACCCTGAAGGGAAGTTCCTCTGACCCCCTAGACCAACGCAGTCCCCGCTGTTATCTGCCCTTAGCATCCCAAACCTCTGTTACAGCTGTTACATAAGGCCACTTCACAGATTCATCTCACCTGCTGGGCAGCTGAGACTTTACCTCTGTTGTTGTTCCTTGTTCAGATGCTAAGTTGTGTCCAACTCTGCGACTCCATGCACCGCAGCACGCCAAGCTTCTCTGTCCTTCACTATCTCCCAGAGTTTGCTCAAATTCATTTCCATTGAGTCGGTGATGCCATCCAACCATCTCATCCTCTGCCGTCCCCTTCTGTTTTTGTCTTCATCTTTCCCAGCATCAGGGTCTTTTCCAATGAGTCAGCTCTTCCTATCAGGTGGTCAAAGTATTGGAGCTTCAGTTTCAGCATCAGTCCTTCCAATGAATATTCATGGTTGATTTTCTTTAGGGTTGACTGGTTTGATCTCTTTGCAGTCCAAGGGACTCTCAAGAAGCTTATCTTGTTATAATATATTAACCCCAAATCTGTATCCTCTTATCTCAATTCATATCCAAGCAGGGGTAAAAGAAAGCTACCAATGAAAGATCCCTTAGCCATCTTTTCTATGGATAAGAGCTCACGTGAAATGAGAAAAGGATTTAAATAATGCTCAGAAAGTTGGGAGAAAATTAAAAAAAAAAAAAAGAAAAAGGATTGCCTTCCAAATAAGAAACACCATTATTCACATCTTAAAGTGGATCAACCTGAAAACCAAACTAGAATGAACAAGTTGTTAGACTGATCATTTTTTAAAAGGCAAATGAAGGAAAGAAAAAAACTGTGTAAAGAGGGAGAATAAACCATTTTCAAAACATTGAAACCATTTGATAATTTGGAGAAAAGATGAAGTCACAAAAAAGAAATATAGGTAGACCAGATCTACTGGCAAAACTATCCGTCCCCCAGCATGGAAAATCATTCTCACTCTTGGGGAACTTCCCTAGATACTTGAGTGGTCCCCTGGATCTTTGTGACAGAAAGATGCCATTGGAATGATACAGGAAGAACCCAAGCTTAGGAATGGTAATGGCTAAGGCAGACAGTCTCTTGGACCAAATTATCTCATCTCTTGTATGAAACTGACATATGAAGGATGAGTTGTCATGTGTTTATTAATGATTTTACTACAGTTTGGGAATCTCCACACATTACACAGTAGGAAGCCTGCTACCATTGGTTCAAATCATTGATTAAACTGTCACAAACATGAGAGTGATTTTTTAAACATATTGTTGGAAGTAAAGGAAATTATCTTGAACTTAATGTCTCTCAAAGTACTTGAGCGAATCCTCACAAAGTGAATCCCCAAATCTCCAGAACCCTCGGAAACTAGCAGATGAAAAAAATCACAGACAAGAGGGAAATGAGCTGTTCAACAAATGCTTAATATAAAGGATATTGCTGTGGAATTGTAAAATTCTCTGCAGATTACCAGAGAAAAAAAGATAAACCTTATAGATATCACATTGCTAACTGTGGTGTTGGAGAAGACTCTTGAGAGTCCCTTATACTGCAAGGAGATCCAACCAGTCCATTCTAAAGGAGATCAATCCTGGATGTTCATTGGAGGGACTGATGCTAAAGCTGAAACTCCAATACTTTGGCCACCTCATGCGACGAGTTGACTCACTGGAAAAGACTCTGATGCTGGGAAAGGTTGGGGGCGGGAGGAGAAGGGGACGACGGAGAATGAGATGGCTGGATGGCATCACCGCCTCTGTGGACATGAGTTTGAGTGTACTCCGGGAGTTGGTGATGGACAGGGAGGCCTGGCGTGCTGTGATTCATGGGGTCGCGGAGAGTCGGACACGACTGAGCGACTGAACTGAACTGAACTATTGCGCATTGCATAGAGATTCCAAACAAAACCAGAGCAACATTAAGATACATTGTGAGGACAAATGTTTCCATTTAGTTTCCAATTAATACTTCTAAAACTTTTATAGACTGTTTTTCAAAACCAGCTTTTTTTTTTTTTCTTTTAACTTAAAAACATTTGTAGAGCAGCTTTAGATTCACTGCAAATTTGAGCAGAAGGGACAAGGGTTTCCCCGGACCTCCTGCTCCCACATTTGCACAGACTCCACCATGATCAATATCCCCACTAGAGTGGTGTATTTGTTACAACTGATGAACCTGCATTGATATAATTACTCAAAGTGCATAATTTATACTAGGGTTTACTCTGTGCTGTGTGTTCTACAGGTTTGGCTGTTTAATGACATGGATCTGCCATCATAGTATTGTACAGAGTGTTTTCACGGCCCTAAAAATTCTCTGTGCTCCTTCTGTTCGTCAGCCCCATTCCTCTAACCTCTGACAACTGCTGTCATTCTTCCTGTCTCCATAGCTGCTCTGTTTCCAGAATATCACATATTGGAATCACACTGTATATACTCTTTTCAGACTGGCTTCTTTCACTTAGTATTGATAATATGCATTCAAGATTCCTCCATGGGAAAAAAACATTGAAGACCTTTTCATGACTTGGTTGCTCATCTGTTTTCAGCACTGAAAAAGCATTCCATTGTCTAGACTAAGAAGTTTATTTATCCTTTCACCTGCTGAAGGATGCCTTGGCTGTTTCTAATTCTTAGCAATAATTCATCATAAAGCTGCTATAAACATCCATGTACAGGCTTTTAGGTGGTTAGAAGTTTTACGCTCTTTTGGGTAAGACAATGTTTAAATAATGACGATACTAGAAACTCACATTTACTGGGCTGCTGAGAGCATTACATGGATTAACACAAGTCCGTGTGATCAACTCAGAACCTAGCTTATGATCCGTCATCAGGAAACTCAAACAGGGGCTCTGTATCAACCTAGAGGAGTCGGATGGAAAGAGAGATGGGAGGGAAGTTCAAAAGGGAGGGGGTATATGTATACCTCTGGCAGATTCATGCTTGAGTTTGACAGAAAAAAAAACAAAATTCTGTAAAGCAATTATCCTTCAATAAAAATTAAATTTAAAAAATAGGTGATGAGCAAATATTAGTCTATTGCAAATATTCTTTATTCTTTCCCCGGCTAGGAGGTATCCAAAAGGTATTTACTTCTCTTAGGGTCAGTGTGTCAGTGGACGGGGCTTCCTTTGGTCTAGAGGTCATCAGGAATGGGCCACAGAGATGGATGGGCTTCCCAGGTGACTCTAGTGGTAAAGAACCTGCCTGCCAATGTTGGAGACATAAGAGACATGGGTTTGATTGCTGGGTTGGGAAGATCCCTTGGAGGAGGAGATAACAGCCAACTGCAGTGTTCTTGCCTGGAGAATCCCACGGACAGAGGAGCCTGGCGGGCTATAGTCCATGGGGTCGCAAAGAGTCAGACATGACTGGAGTGACTTAGCAAGCAGCAGGATGGATGGGAACAGCAAAGGATGTATGTTGCATGATGTGGGGCTGGAGTGGGCTTGCAATCTTTGGTCCTGCTCTTGAGAAGGGGACTCCATCTCCCAGAAAGGCTTAGTATGGCCTCTGATGAAAGAGTGACCAAAAGAGTCAAGGGTGTTAGAAAGTTGATTAGTTAGAAAGCTAGGATAAAGTATTAGAAAGTTAACACCTCCCCTAAGCTTGTGGACGGAGCAGGCAATGGCACCCCACTCCAGTACTCTTGCGTGGAAAATCCCATGGATGGAGGAGCCTGGTAGGCTGCAGTCCATGGGGTTGCTGAGGGTCAGACACGACTGAATGACTTCACTTTCACTTTTCACTTTCACACATTGGAGAAGGAAATGGCACCCCACTCCAGTGTTCTTGCCTGGAGAATCCCAGGGGCAGGGGAGCCTGGTGGGCTGCTGTCTATGGGGTCACACAGAGTTGGACATGTGTGAAGTGACTTAGCAACAGCAGCAGCAAGCTTGTGGAAAGTGGAATTTCACATTCCAGGAGTGGTTTTCTGGAACTGCAGGCCAGAAATAAGGAATAAGGATTATGTTAGTTACTTTAAACACAAACAAACATCACTCTGCTTCTCCTCTGTAATGAACTAGGACATCCTAATATTAAACTGGCCTTCATATTCTAGAGATGAGGGGCTGGGCTGCAACACCTGGGGGCTGGAGAAGACACATCCACTCTCTGCGCATCTCAAATCAGAGTTCCAAGGCGGAGACTTTCTATAGTCAGAAACTCATTCGCCCCAGGGGCCTCCTGCCAGTGAGACAAGAAGCACGGGGGCTCTTAATGTGCGTGGGGCCCAGCATGAATTCTTAAGTCTGATTTGCAAGAACATCTGTAATTTGGTTCAAACCTCCCCGTGGCTTCATTCGACCTCACAGTGTCCCGTCTGTTGACGTTGGATGCTCTTCTGATGTCCTGCAGACTCTGTAACCTCACTTACTTTGGGATCTTCCCTGGTTACACTTCCCTCTGCTGGAACGCCACATCCTCTGACTATCCACACCCTCCCCATTGTGCAGGGCCAACCTCTCTCTCCAGATGCTGCCAGGGTCTGCAGCATCCCTGCTTTGCTGAGTGGCCACCACGCTTCTGGTATGCTGATTTTGTACCTGATGGCCAACAAATTTCTGTTAGGTGATCTAAGAACCCAGGCAAAGATACAGCGTGTATCATGTGTATTTAGAGAACAAAAGTAAATTCAGGCTTATGAAAGAGAAAAATCAGCATGGGCCCCAAAAAGAGATGACAACAATGAAAATTAATTTTGTCCTCAAAATAGTCAACATGCAAGGACCATTTACAGCAGTTTTTAGACTCTGTGAACTTGTACATGCATGCGTTAGTCACACAGTTGTGTCCAGTTCTTTGCAATCCCATGGACGGTAGCCTGCCAAGTTCTTCTGTCCATGGAATTTTCTAGGTGAGTATATTTGAGTGGGTAGCCATTTGCTTCTGCAGGGTATCTTCCCCACCCCGCATCTCCTGCATTGCAGGCAGATTGTTTGCTATCTGAGCCACCAGGGAAACTTGTGTATAAATTTTAAAACAGGTTCTGATGATCTTTAAGCTGCATCTATTCTTGAGTTTGGATTATTTGCCTGCGTTCTCTTGTTGATCAGGGTTTACAGACCTCAGCCCTGTTGATAGGTGGGGCTGGATAATTCTCCTGATGGGGCTGCCCTGGATATTGTAGGGTGTTCAGCAGTGTGCATGGTTTTAATGTACTGCATGCCAGGAGCAACCCTACACAGATATTAGTCATGACAAGCAGAAATGTCTCCAGGCATTGACAACTGTCCCCCACAGGAGCAGAACTGCCCAGGGTTGAGAATCATTGCTGTAAAATAATGCTACATTTTTATGCTACATGCCAGGTATTAATAGTACAGAGAAGTGATTCCCATAACAAGGTTTGAGTCAACCATACCTGGGTTCAAATAAAATCTCACATTTACATGGTACATAGACTGATTACTGAACAAGTTAAGTTACTTCACATCATTTAGCCTGCTCACATGGAAAACAAAGAATACCTGTCTCACAAGGTCACTTTGAGAAATAATTTGGACCATTCATGTGAAGCACTTAACACAATGCTTGGATTATAATAAGCAGGTAATAGACAATAGCCATCATTATTCCTAACAATAAGCAGCAGACTGCATCCAGAGACTTTGTTTAATGCCATTGTGAATATCATGATGTCTACAGCTCTCCATGATGAGGAATCCTATTTAGCATAGGTTTAGGTGAATATTTAAAGTAGGCTTTCCTGGTGGCTCAGACAGTAAAGAATCCATCTGCAATTCAAAAGACCGAGGTTCCATTCCTGGGTTGGGATGTTCCCCTGGAGAAGGGAATGGCAACCTCCTCCAGTATTCTTGCCTGGAAAATTCCATGGACAGAGGAGCCTGGCAGGCTACAGTCCATGGGGTTGCAAATACGGAGGCACATCTGAGTGGCTAACGCTTCCACTTCCACTTCAGGTGAAGATTTAAAGTCATGAGGTACAAGACGAGCCACTGTAATGTGACGGAGGGTAGGGGGAACAGAGTAGAGAGACAGCAAAGGAGGCTCTTTACTCCTCCGTTTCCTCACTTGTTCAGTGAGCTCTGCGTGTCCTTCCTAGAGTGTGCAGTGGAGGAAAGGGGACAGGATACAGTCTCTGATCCTGAACTGCTCAGAGTCTAGAGAAATCTCAGAGGAGAAGAGAAAGTCAAGACCAGTGAGAGAAGCTGCCAGGTGGCAGAATTTCGGTGAGCGCGTGGGAAGACGGCAAAGCCTCCCTGGGCTTTATTGACTGGATGCGATGAAAGTTTCCTGTTAAAATTGGAACTCCGAGTGAGCACAGACGCAGCCAGTCCTGCCAGTCCTGAGAAGCAGCCATCGGTTGGTTACTGGGGATGGGACACAAACCCGGGTCCTTTTCAGTTCAGTTCAGTTCAGTCGATCAGTTGTGTCCAACTCTCTGCAACCCCATGGACTGCAGCACGCCAGGCCTCCCTATCATTCACCATCTTCTGGAGCTTGCTCAAGCTCATGTCCATTAAATTGGTGATGCCATCCAACCATCTCATCCTCTGTGGTCCCCTTCTCCTCTTGCTTTCAATCTTTCCCAGCATCCGGGTCTTTTCCAGTGAGTCAGTTCTTCGCATCAGGTGGCCAAAGTATCCTTTTCGTGCTTCTGCAGATTCTTTCATTCTCTCTGTCACACACTTCGGTGTTGGATACTATGTATCTAGCTCAAGTGTCCACTAAGGGCCAAGATGTCTCAATCCAGAAATGCTTAGGCTTGATCTGCCCACGAGGTAAACATTAACCGATAGAAACGGAAGAGAGGCGGGCACAGAGCCCACACCCAGAGAGGTGCTCCCTGCCAAGTGAGCACCCCTGCTGGGCAGGCTGCTTGTCCTTTTGTGGCTTCTTGTGAAGCACATTCAGTCTGCAGTGCAGCCCATGTTTCCTGCTCTTCTGCCTTCCAAAATAGCAGCCCCTTAGGCAGCTCAGACCACAAATAATCTGCGTGCAAAGCAGGAGGCCCAGGTTCCCTCTCTGGGTCAGGAAGACCTCCTGAAGAAGGAAATGGCAACTCACTCCAGTATTCTTGCCTGGAGAATCCCATGGAGAGAGGAGCCTGGCGGGCCGCAGAGTTGGACACAGCTGAGCGACTAACACATAGGTACACACACTCTTTGTTTCAGGTTCTGTCTTTCTAAAGGCACTTGGTTGAAACACCATGTTTTCTGAACTAGAAAGCTTCCATAGAATCTGGATGTTCAAAGACAAATTCAGTAGGATTTGCTTTAGCTTTTATTGCTGCTGTTTTTATATTTTGGACCAACTTATGGACAATAGGAATTGGATGTTAGCATCAAGGCGGTATTGTATTATCCATGGGTTGTTGTACAAAGCCACATTCATTTGGGTGGGTTTTTCTATAAGATATTATGAAAAAAACCCATCCAAACTTTTTGGCCAAGCCAATATAAACAAAGAGATATAAATAGATAAGTGGACCCCCCAGTTTGGGAACATTAATAAAAAAATCTAGAGAAAGCTGCCCAGTTAGGGATTTTCTTGCTTGAGTGGGTTACAAGTCACAGTAGAAGCCTCCAGAAAGCATTCAGTTCAGTTCAGTTCAGTTCAGTCGCTCAGTCGTGTCCGACTCTCCGCAACCCCATGAATCACAGCACGCCAGGCCTCCCTGTCCATCACCAACTCCCGGAGTACACCCAAACTCATGTCCACAGAGTCGGTGATGCCATCCAGCCATCTCATTCTCCGTCGTCCCCTTCTCCTCCCGCCCCCATCCCTTCCCAGCATCAGAGTCTTTTCCAGTGAGTCAACTCGTCACATGAGGTGGCCAAAGTATTGGAGTTTCAGCTTTAGCATCAGTCCCTCCAATGAACATGCAGGATTGATCTCCTTTAGAATGGACTGGTTGGATCTCCTTGAAGTATAAGGGACTCTCAAGAGTCTTCTCCAACACCACAGTTCAAAAGCATCAATTCTTCGGCGATCAGCCTTCTTCACAGTCCAACTCTCACATCCATACATGACCACGGGAAAAACCATAGCCTTGACTAGATGGACCTTGCATAAAATCCAGCAAAACAAATCATTCCCACTCCTAAATTTAGCTTGCTGCTCCTATCAGCAACGGATTGGCATAGTAAATCAACTGGATTTGTGATGTGATGGTGGACATTTAGTAGCTGCTGGGAAAATGGCTATAAGCATTTCCATCTTCCCTAGCAAAAGAGAAATATGAGTCTATTACCTTGAGTATAGTACTCTGATTTTACAGTTCTAGAGTGAAAACTCTTTCACAGAAGAGACAAGATGTCAGGTAGCTCAAAGATTATTTTCAAGAAATTCTGAACATTTAGTGAGATATATATAGCCTTGGAGGGAACTTATTTGGACTTTCTAGAAGAAGCAAAGGTAGCATTAGGACTGTGGTGTCTGCTTTTGTAATGGGCCATTTTTTAAAAAATTAGAAATTGCCTGGATAATGTAGTTCACTGTTATTTTTTAAAGGTAGGAAAAGTTATCCCAGATATTATTAATCTAATATCTTAATACTTGAAAGAGAAGAGAATAATAGAAAAAGATTTTAAAGATAAAATGTAAATTACTAATATATCTCAAAGACTATAGGAGAGGCCCTTGTCATAATTATGAAACATATAATTTATAATAACTGAATTTTAGTTGATATGAAAAATGGAGGTTTTCCCTAAGGGGTTGAAAATTATGTTGGGGGTAGAAAAAAGTCTTACTCTCATATATAAAGCACATATATATATAGAATAAATAACATCTATCAAGTATATCTGTGGGATTAAGATTTCATAAGGGCAATTAGAGGAAATGGGTCTAAAAATTCCTTAGGGGAATTATAATGAAAATAAAAGTTTAAGAAATATTACATTAGGGTGTGAAATTGTTCTATAAGAGAAACAAATTCAATTCAAAGTGTACTTATTAAAAATATGTGTTAAATTATATTATCTAGCATATTAAATATATGTTGCAGTTGTTGTTTGGTCACTAAGTCATGTCTGACTCATTGTGACCCCATGGACTTCAGCACGCCAGGCTTCCCTGTCATTCACTATTTCCCAGAGTTTGCTCAAACTCATGTCCATTGAGTCAGTGATGACATCCCACCGTCTCATCCTCTGTCGCTCCCTTCTCCTCCTGCCCTCAATCTTTCCCAGCATCAGAGTCTTTTATGATGAGATGAATCGGCTCTTTGCATCAGGTGGCCAGAATATTGGAGCTTCAGCCTTCAGCATCAGTCCTTCAAATGGTCCTTCGAATGAATGTTTAGGGTGGGTTTCCTTTTGGGATTGATTGCTTTGGTCTTCTTGCAGTCCAAGGGACTCTGCAGCACCACAATTTGAAGCATCAGTTCTTTGGCGCTCAGCCTTCTTTATGAGCCAACTCTCACATCCGTACATGATCCTGGAAAAGTCACATCTTTGACCATATTTACCCTTGTCAGCAAAGTTACGTCTCTGCTTTTTAATGTGCTGTCTAGGTTTGTCATAGCTTTCCTTCAAAGCATCTTTTACCTTCATGGCTGCAGTCACCATCTGCAGTGATTTTGGAGTTCCAGGAAATAAAGTCTGCTGCTGCTCCCAGCCTCCCTCCCTTCTGTCTGCCATGAAGTGATGGGGCCAGACGCCGTGACCTTGGTTTTTTAATGTTGAGCTTAAAGCCAGCTTCTTAACTCTGTCTTTCATTCCCATCCAGAGGCTTCTTGGTTCCCCCTCATTTTCTGCCACTTGAGTGTTATCATCTGCATATGTGAGGTTGTTTATATTTCTCCTGACAGCACCAAAGAATTGATGCTTTCAAATTGTGGTGCTGGAGAAGACTCTTGAGAGTCCCTTGGACAGTAAGGGGATCAAATCCATCAGTACTAATGGAAATCAACCCTGGATATTCACTGGAAGGACTGATGCTGAAGCTGAACCATCAATACTTTGGCCACCTGATGAGAAGAGTCGACTCATTGGAAAAGACCCTGATGGTGGGAAAGATTGAGGGCAAGAAGAGAAGGGGGTATCAGAGGATGAGATGGTTGGATGGCATCACTGACTCAATGGACATGAGTTTGAGCAAACTCTGGGGGACAGTGGAGGACAGGGAAGCCTGATGTGCTGCAGTCCATGGGGTCTCAAAGAGTTGGACAGGACTTAGCAACTGAACACCAAAAACAACAATCTTGATTCCAGCTTGTGATTCATCTAGCCTGGCATTTCACATGATATATTCTGCAAAGAAGTTAAATAAATAGAGTGACAATACAAAGCCTAGTTTTACCCCTTTCCTAATTTTGAACCAGTCAGTTGTTCTATGTAAGGTTCTAACTGTTATTTCTTGACCTGAATATGGGTAAAGTGGTCAAGTATTCCCTTCTCTTTAAGAATTTTCCACACTTTATTGTCATCCACACAGTCAAAGTCTTTAGTACAATCAATGAAGCAGAAGTGGATATTTTTTCTGGAATTCTCTTGCTTTCCTTATGAGCCAATGAATGTTGGCAATTTGATTTCTGGTTCTTCTGCCTTTTCTAAATCCAGCTTGTACATCTGGAAATTCTCAGTTCACATATTGCTGAAGCCTAGCTTGGAGGATTTTGAGCATAACCTTACTAATATGCAAAATGAACGCAACTGTACAGTAGTTTGTACATTCTTTGGCATTGCCCTTTTTTGGGACTGAAATGAAAAGTGACCTTTTCCAGTCCTGTGGCTGCTGCTGAGTTTTCCAAATTTGCTGGCATATGGAGAGGGCATGTTCACAGTATCATTTTTTAAGATTTTAAATAGCTCACCTGAAATTCCATCAGTTCCACTAACTTTGTGTGCAGTGATGCTTCCAAAGGCCCGCTTGACTTCACTCTCCAGGATGTCTGGCTCCAGGTCAGCGTCCACACCATTATGGTTATCTGGGTCATTAAGACTTTTTTGTAAAGTTCTTCTACATATTCTTGCCAGTTTTTCCTAATAGCATCTGCTTCTGTTAAGCCCTTACCATTTCTGTCTTTTATCATGTCCATCTTGCAAGAAATGTTTCCTTGGTGTCTCCAACTTTCTTGAAGAGATCTTGAATCTTTCCCTTTCTACTGTTTTCCCTGTAACTTCTTTGCATGGTTCATGTAGGAAGGCCTTCTTACCTCGCCTCGCTATCCTCTGGAGCTCTGCATTCAGTTGGATATGTCTTTCCCTTTCTCCCTTGCTTTTCATTTCTCTTCTTCCCTCAGCTACTTGTGAAGCCTCCTCAGACAGTCATTTGCCTTCTCACATCCCACCCCCCCACCGCCCTTGGGATGATTTTGGTCACTGTCTCCTGTACAATGTTACAGACCTCTGTTCTTAGTTCTTCAGGCACTCTGTCTACCAGATCGAATTCCTTGAATCTATTTGTCACTTCCACTGTATAATCATAGGGATTTGATTTAGGTCATACCTGAATGGCCTAGTGATTTTCCCTACTTCCTTCATTATAAGCCTTAATTTTGCAGTAAGAAGTTCACAATCTGAGCTATAGTCACCTCCAGTTCTTGCTTTGCTGACTGTATAGAGTGTCTCCATCTTTGAATGCAAAGAATGTAATCAATCTGATTTTGGTATCAACTATTTGGTGATATCTGTGTGAAAAGTAATCTCTTGTGTTGTTGGAAAAGAGTGTTTGCTATGACCTGTGCATTCTCTTGGCAAAATTCTGTTAGCCTTTGCACTGCTTGATTTTGTACTTACTCCAAGGCCAACCTTGCCTGTTACTCTAGGTGTCTCTTGACTTCTTACTTTTACATTCCAATCCCCTATAATGAAGAGGGCATATTTTTCTGATGCCAGTTCTAGATGGTTTTGTAAATCTCCATAGAACTGGCCAACTTGAGCTTCTTTGGTATCTGCGGTTAGGGCATAGACTTGGATTTTTGAATAGTTTGCCTTGGAAATGAACGGAGATCATTCTGCAGTTTTTGAGACTGAACTCAAATACTGCATTTTGGACTCTTTTGTTGGATATAATACATATTGAATATTTATTGCATACTACAATAAATATTAATTTAAATTAATTATATGAATGTATAACTAAAATATGTTATATAAGTTATATATTATTTGAAATATATCATATATTGAATAATTACTGGGTTGCCATGCCCTCCTCCAGGATATCTTTCCAACCCAGGAAGCAAACCGGCATCTCCTGTGTCTCCTGCATTGGCAGGCAGGTTCTTTACCACTAGTGTCGCCTGGGAACCCAGATACATAATAGACGGACAGAGAAATAGAACAAATATTCATGGAATAAGTACTCATGTTAGAAAACTTTCTGGAAAAGCTTACGTCATGCTAAGCCCTGAAAGAATACAGAGACCAGCATTCTGTGTGCGGGAAGGATGTTTCATCTGAGATGAGGATGCACGGCGAACTGGGGCGTGAGCCAGAGGGAACGCTGTGTTGGCAGGAGCCGCGAGAGCGGTGCGTCCAGCTGAGTGTGAGGACGAGTCTTGGGGATAAGGGCCAGAGGCTCCAGACGAAAGGGCGGCCTCCCTCCTGACGTGGGCGGGAGGAAGGAGCCCTGCGTTAGCCCAGAGGAGAGGACCCGGTGGAAGTGGCGAAGGAGCCGGGGCCGGGAAACCGGGACGCTCAGGATCGAGCCTGGAGCCTGCTTCCCAGGAAACCGCTTCAGGAGAGACAGACTGAGCAAGCGGTTGGAAACTGGGCCTGACATTTTGGCTCTGAATTGGGGGAATGGCTGATTCCCAAGGATCATCAAAAACACATGCAGCGTGTTTGTGTTTGGTGTGTGGAAATGTGACAAGGAAATCAAAGGCATGCAGGAGCCTGATGAAATTGTTTTCCACAAAACCAAGAAACCGACAAGAAAAGGAAAGATTTTTAACCACTTCTTCATCACAACTTCAATTTCTTATGACTGCCCCCATTATATTCTGAGAGAAATTAAAAAAAAAAAAAAAACTACACATCCCCTTTTCCTGACTTAAAAAAAATAATTGCCATATCAGTATATTTTCAGCATCCGATTCATTGAATACATGTGTGATCTGATAATATCCTCCACCACAAGAATGTTGCAATAGTGGCAGTCATGCTTTCTGCTAAAATGCAGATTAATCACAGTGGATCTATTACATATGTTCCTCTGTTCTAAATCGAGGACATCCTCTATAGGGACTTCAGTGGGAAGAGAATATTGGTCATTTCAGTTGTACTCAAAAAGAAGTGGTGTCTGGAAATTTATGCTAAATTAACTAAAAGAGAACAAAGAAGAATCCAGAAAGGGAAAGATTTTGAATTGCATCAAGTCATCTCTTAGTTAAGTTCACACCGTCTGAAATGCCTCATATTATTTCCCAAGTTCTCTCACATTAGTTTTGTCATCCAAGTGGCGGAAAGTGGAGATAAATGACAAGACTCTGTTGCCACTAGGGGGGAGAAAATTGTCTTAGAGACAATTGTCTTCTCTCACTTTATCTATTAATAGTTTTGGAGCCACAAAAACAGAGCTAATAGCATGGAGGGTGGGAATTAGAATCTTAGCTAAACCACAGAGATGAGCAAAACAGACGGATATTGAGATCAGATTGAAAGCTGGAGACTGCCTGGGCTTCCTTGGTGGCTCAGGCGGTAAAGAATCCGCTTGCAATGTAGGAGATCAGGGTTCAACCTCTGGGTCAGGAAGACACACTGGAGAAGGAAACGGCAACCCACTTCAGTATACTTGCCAGGAGAATTCCAAGGACAGAGGAGCCTGGTGGGCTCCATGGGATCACAAAAAGTTGAACATGACTGGGTAGCTAATACGCATACACACAGAGACTGCCTGTACGTTGAGACTTTAAAGTCAGGCTAAATAAACTAGGAAATGGTATAGATTATCTTTCTCTCTCTTCACATGTTGAAAACAGGAGATGAGAAAAACCAGATCGATCACAAAGTCAGAAGTCAGCAGGGTGTAGACAAGCCCTTAAAGACTATCTAAGCTCCTTCCTCTGTGAAGAGGAAGAGATACCATTCAGGCTGAGGAGCAGAAAGATGGGACCCTTGGAGACAGTCTCCAGCCTAAGATCTGGAGTTTTTCTGATGCATTATATTCATGCCGATTAAGAACTCTTGCAAGTAGAAAATGTCCAGATTATAACTGAACATTCTATTTCTTCTTTCTTTGAATCCTAACTCATTTTTTTCTCAAGTATATAAAAAAGTGAATCCTCATCCTGCAGGTACAAAACAGGAAGTGTATTAAAATTCTCTCCCAAAGAAACTCAATTATCTCTGGCAATAAGAATAATTCACTGCTACCACAATCTTCTTAAAAGCTAACCTAGGAAGATCAGAGAAGATGGGCAATGGAAGAAACTTTTACACGTGGGGGTGGAGGGGAAATGTCTAAAATAGTCGAAGAAAATTAAATGGCAAAGTTTGAACACATTGTTTTTATATTTGCCTTAGAGTAGGAAACTTTGAAGGAACAGCCGTGTTGAAGGAAAAAAAAAAATGTGTTTAGAATAATCTTCCCTAAGAGCAATGGAGAGAATAAATACCAGATTCTTTGGAACAGAAAGAAATACCATGTACCTCTAATGAGAATGTCCAGCACATAGAGGGAGAGGGAAAAGTCAAGCCTGGAGCAAAGGGTTCTGAAGCTTCCATGTGACTGGAGTGAAATGGAGCAAATGTTCTGAGTTTCTGTTGTCTAACCTGCTTATTGAAAAAACTGTGAGAATTGTTTGAAAATATGTCTACAGGGACTTCCTTGGTGGTTCAGTAAATACAAGGGATGTGAGTTCGAACCCTGGTCAGGGAACTAAAATCCCACATGCCACAGGGCAAGTAGCCCATGCACCACAACACACGTGCTGCAACTAGAGGGTCCCTGTGTAGCAACGACTGGGCCTGAGAGATCTAGAGCCTGTGCGCAGCAAAAGAGAAGCTCACACAGCACAGTGAAGAGCCAGCGCAGCCAAACACAGCAAAAGGTGTCTACTAAGATCATGGCATCCGGTCCCATCACTTCATGGCAAATAGATGGGGAAACAAGGGAAACAGTGAGAGACTTTATTTTGCGGGACTCCAAAATCACTGCAGATGGTGACTGCAGCCATGAAATTAAAAGACACTTACTCCTTGGAAGAAAAGCTATGACCAACCTAGACTGCATATTAAAAAGCAGAGACGCTACTTTGCCAACAAAGGTGTGTCTAGTCAAAGCTATGGTTTTTCCAATAGTCATGTATGGATGTGAGAGTTGGACCATAAAGAAAGCTGAGCACCGAAAAATTGATGCCTTTGAACTGTGGTGTTGGAGAAGACTCTTGAGAGTCCCTTGGACTACAAGGAGATCCAAACAGTCCATCCTAAAGGAAATCAGTCCTGAATATTCATAGGAAGGACTGATGCTGAAGCTGAAACTCCAATTCTTTGGCCACCTGATGCGAAGAACTGACTCATTTGCAAAGATCCTGATGCTGGGAAAGGTTGAAGGCGGGAGGAGAAGGGGCCGACAGGGGATGAGATGGTTGGATGGCATCACCGACTCAATGGAAATGAATTTGAGCAAACTCTGGGAGATAGTGAAGGACAGAGAAGCCTGGCGTGCTCAGTTCATGGGGTCGCAAAGAGCTGGACACGACTGAGCGACTGAACTGAACTGAACGAAGTCTTCAGTAGTGCTCCCATCCAAAAGTCAAGCGTCCTTCACTGGAGTGCAGACTGGGCTTAATGACTTGTTCTAACAAATAGTATGCGGTGTCCAGGATAGTCTGTGACTTCTGAGGTGAGACCATGAAAGTTTACTCTTTGGTCTCTCTGGAATGCTTTATTCTGGGGAAGTTGTGCCGTGTTGTGGGGATGCCCAAGGAGTCTTTTGGAGCTGTCCAATGAAGTGGAACTGAGGTCTCCCATTAACTGCTCTGGGAGTGAACTGTTTTAGAAATGGCTCTTTCAGCTTGAGTGAAATCTTCAGATGATTGCAGCACCCACCAACATTTTGACTATAATTTCATTAGAGATTCTGTGCCTGAACCATCCAGGTTAGCCACTCCCAAATTCCTCATCCACAGAAACTGTGCAATAATAAGTGTGTATAGTTTTAAGCCACTAAGTTTTGGGGTATGTATTACATAGTCATAGATAACTAGACAACAAGGCATGTCACCTTACAGAATAAATATGAAGATTCAATGAGTTGATGTTTGTGAAATCCCTGGGACAACGGAACAGTTTATACAAATACATAGTAATCATTATCTTCTCCACATGGTGCATCTACAATGGAAGCAGAGTAGCTTTGAGTGGAAATCAGCTCGTACCAAGACTGT
Source organism: Moschus berezovskii (assembly GCF_049115385.1). NCBI lineage: Eukaryota > Metazoa > Chordata > Mammalia > Artiodactyla > Moschidae > Moschus > Moschus berezovskii. Next base: position 11,186,302 of record NC_142477.1, on the reverse strand, counting down.
AACCCACGAGGGCAAGGGCTGTCTAATTCTTGTCTATACTCCCCTCCACCTCTAGCAGCTGAGGCAGAGTAGCTGATCACTATTTGTTAACTAAATGGATCAGCACATGTTGAGCAAATCATTCATGGTCTCTGAACTCCAGCTTCTTTCATTATCAATTAAAGGAGCTAAACTCAATGATCTCAAATATTTGTCCTGCCTCTGAAATAATTCTAAAATGTAATATGCAGAGATTCACATAATACTATTTATTTTTAAATGTTTTTGAGCTTTTGCTATGCCAGGCATTACAAGTGGTACACAGGTATTATCTTATTTCATTCTTTCAACAACCCTTTGAGGGTTGACTGGCTTTAAAATTGTCCTGACTTTAAAACTAAGAAATCTACAGCACAGAGAAGTGACATAACTTTCTTAAAGTCATGTACGCAGTTAAGATGACATCTGAATTTGTACTAGCGAGACTGACCTTTATAATCCAAAGATGAGTCTACCTGAAGCCTTCAACTCTGGTATGGTCTTCATGCTAGATTCTAAGCCTCTTAGAACAAAGGCAATTCCGCATAAATAAATATCCCTCGTGCCTAACATACAACAAATTCTCAATAAATGTTCATTAAATGAATGAATGAGTAAATAAATAGTGTGGTGTGGAGAGACCCTTCAGTTCAGTTCAGTTTAGTCTCTCAGTCGTGTCTGACTCTTTGCGACCCCATGAACCATCTCACTCTAAATGTGACTGAAAAAATATGAATTTTAACACTTGGGATTTCATGAGATGTTTTCTTATTATTTTTCACTTACTAGAACTTCTACTAAGGATTACAGAGAAGTCTTAGCTCTCTCCCTAAGCCTATCCTAACCATCAGATTGTTACTACACACTCTATCAAATAATAATTCAGAGATGTGTCATAATTAAATGTCAGTATATGGAATGTAGTAGGCCCCATTCATAAAGTTGTAGAAAGTCCTAAAGTAGCCACTCTCTGCAGAAAGAGATTCAGTCAACTTTGCCTGTTATTGTCTTGAACATGGACTTGGGACAACAAAGAACTGATGAGAACCTATGCATAAGACTTTGGAAGTTTTAAGCTAGCTTTGATTTCAATGTTGTAATTCTCTTTGAATTAGTAAATCCCTTCTTAAGTGGGTAGACTGTTAACTCTTTGTAATTCCAGATGGTTTTACAAGAGCAGACGTATCACCAAGGTTTCTCCCCGCCCTTTCAGAAATGTGAAAGAAGATACGTGGAAACCTTAGGCAGTCACTGTGGGGAGGGAGAACCATGAGAGACAAGGGAAGGCTGCAGAGCAGAGACCTGAGGTCAGCTAAGGGTGTGAGGGGCCGAGGTAGGAGCCAGGCCCATGCAAAGGCACCGTGCTGTGCACGGAAGGGACAGGGACCTCGCTACAGAGAAAGGAGGAGGCTGAGTAACGTGAAGTCCCCGGGGGGACGGCAGGGATTGTACATCCCACTCTCTTCACGGTTATGTCTTTATTATCAGTGATTCAGCAGCCACTAATAGTATCCCAGTATTTTGTTTCCTGGGCAATGTCAGATCTTTACTGCACTCAGGAGTCAGGGTTGACTTGTTCTCCTGTCCTTTGTCCTTGAATTTCTCCCCAGAATTGCTTTCGTGTTGAAGGCTGTGTATCATTTTTTGTGAATACAGTGTGACTTTCCAACTGTCGATTTGGTTCTTTTACAAACTCAGGGAATTTTTCAAAGTCCTTTTGAAGTGTATGTGATTTCATCCTCAAGGCTAGCAAGTATATCAGATCATTTTAGTCTGTTTTCCATATCTACTAGTTTCTCTGATTATGAAACAAAACATTGTTTTAGTTATCTGTACTTTGATCATCTCTGATCCTCTCCGGTTTTCTTAGTGAATTACGTGACTATAGTCTGGGTTCCATACATTTTCTCACTGTTCGTTTTACTTCCTAACTCAGTAAGAATAGTTTGCTCTTCAAATGTATCTTCTTGGGCATACCATCTCCCTTTCCATTCCATTTGCTTGTTTATTCCTATGATCGTTGAGCTATTATTTCTTTAAATGCATAACTCATTAACTTGTCACACAGTTGGAAACAATTGTGACAGATTCCTTCATGGTCCTTGAATTTTGTTTTCCTTTTGCCTTCCCAGTCTGTCATTTACTAGGTGTGACGTGTGATGAACTGTGATTGTGAACTTGAGGGAGGAGGTAGATGAGCACCTCCCCCCGACCTACAGTGAAGCAATAGGAGATTCATTCCCTATGGATAAAGCTTTGAGATAAGAATAGCAGAAAAATTGAGAGAGGAGACTGGATCCTGCCAGACGACATATTTCTCATTCTTGAAGTCAGGAGATCTTCTCGATCACACATGTGCTGAAAGGCTCCTTGGAGGTCAAAGGGGACTGATGCCAAGAGATGCTCATTACCCATAGTCCTCTGCAGAAGAATCCATCTTGGCTTAGAGACACATGCTGTCACATAGGAGGATCCTGAGATATACCAAATATTGACTGTGAACTGGGCAAATAAAAATAATTGGCCGAAGAAAAACTGGAAGAAACACCCCATTATAGTGACTCAAACCGCTAAGAGGGTCCTGAGTCTGCCCATGTGTCTGTCTACATATATACTATAAATACTATACTTGTTTCACTACCTTCCATCCTTATGGGAATTCTTTTCTGCAAAGCTGAAAATCCAGGGCCTTGTCACTGACCACACCGGTCTAGTGGCTGGGAACCCAAGCCCTGCTTCAAGCTGCTGCAGGCCAGGGCCACCAGAGATAAGACTTCCTGTAGAATTCTCTTTATCCTGCTCTGGATGAGCCAGCTGAGCCAATACATCCTCCTGGTTCTGATGTAATGCTGGTGATTTGACCCACTTCCTGCCAAATCCAGGCAGATTTGCTTTTTCACCTTAGCTTCCAGTATGAGGTCTGGGTTTAGGGTTGCTACCTGGTCCTCTGTGGCCTAAGGACATGGCGGGAAGGAGGCATATCTGGCCGAAGCAATGTCTCTTCTCTCCTGTTGCTTTGTACGCTAAGTGTTCCATAGGAGCTGGGGAGTCCTTGTGAAGTACTGAACCAAAAAGGCATCACTTGATTTAAAAACAAAATGAAAACAAAAACAGCTAATCCTGCAAAAAGATGCCGAGAGACAAAGTTATAAGTATTTTTTTTAAGATAGATATTGGAGGTTTGCTATTAACACAAACATGCAACTTAACATGGAGAATGGAAATTGCATTGTAGAATCCCTCTTCCTTTGTACCCAAAGTGTAAGAAAATATTAGAAACCAGAAGCCCACCCCCAAAGTACTTACAGCGCTAAACAGAGAGAGGTATAGATTCTATAAACACCCTGAACTTGAAACCAAAGGAAAAAATAATTTATTTGGATTGTCAACTTAGAAAAATATTCACAACCTAAAAATTGAGAGTTATATTTTATTCAGTGAGAATTTTGCGACTTCAAGACCAGGACACAGCATCTCAAGTAACCCTGAGAGAGCTGCTCCAAGGAGGTGATGGGGGAGGGCTGGTGACAGGTTATGTAGAAGTTTTGCAACAAAGGGCATGTAGTCTGCAGTCAAAAGATTATTGTTAGCTAAGGGAAAACCAGATACCTCAAGTTAAGGAATTTAGTGCTTTCCTATGTATGGGAAGATGGGGGAGTCTGGGCTCACTGAATTCATTCCTATGATATGCATCTCAGCTGTCTGGGGTCAGTGTCCTGTGTTTTTACTTCCTGAGTTTTCTCAGGGCTCACAGTAGGAAGCAGCTGAGGTCTCCTGGCTGCTAGATGGCAGGCATTAGTCCTGAGTCCTTCCTGAGTCCCCTCAGGGCTCGTCAGCTCACCATCTGCCATTACTGATGACTGTAACATCCTCTGTTTATCCATATGGTGGGATCTAGTCCATTCCTCAGGGTCCTAAGCCTTCTGTCCAGTGTCACGAGGGTCACAGCTGACCGATATCCAGGCACACAGGCATCCTCAATGGCTCTCAAAAATGCCACAGCCTCTCCCACCAGCTTTGCCTCTGGCTCTTCTAGCTCCCTACAAGTTCTGCCCAAGATCTCCAGCAGCAGATCCTCAGAGACCGCCCCCCACAACCTGGCTGAAGTAATCCCCCCTGGGGCATCCCCCCTCCCCTCTGTGTTCTCCGCTCACCGCCCCATCAGCATCTAAAGTGTCTCCCTCCTTCATGGATGTATCTGTCACTGGCACTAGGATGGAAGCTCACGATGCAGGAAACTTGGTCTGACCCGGGCAGTGCTGTGTGTTTACCATGAAGCGGAATTTCTTCATCAGATGAGTCAAACGCATTCTTTGCGCTGTCAATCAAGCCTGCAGGGACTCATCCTCAGCCCCAGCTTTCTGCTCGGCTGGGATTTTTCACCACTGCCTTCTGTCCTTCAGCCACCTCTGGTTGGAACTCTTCCAGGTTTCCTGGCTGGGGCTCTCTCCCCAGGGGTCCTGCTCAGCCCACACGCCTGCCCCAGCCAACCGCTGTCCCCGTGAAAGCAATCAACCTGAGGACCCCCTAGCCACACATGCCTCAGTGGCTCTGCCCTCTGCACAGGGACCCCTCCAGATCCACCCTGAGCTTGCCTTGTCTTATCAGACTCTGCAGACCTCTGAAGATGATAGCAACAAGGTGACAAGCAAAGGGCAGGTCAGCATGGCTCATTGCTCTGATTTTAGCTGACTTCTGAAACTCCTTATTCCTGTCCACTCCAGAGGAGTGTGGATGGTCCAAGTCTCACTGCTTGAAGTTTCTGTGGTCAGAGAGGAAAATGCCCCACCTGCAGCTCAGGGTGACCAGTTGACCCATTTCTCCATCTTATTTCAAACTCTCCAAGGCTGAGGACAGGCAAGCTACCTCTTTCACAGAATGTATCTCCATAGATATTTAAAACTTCAGGAACAAATTCTGCTTATTTCCAATCTACAACATTTCTTTGCAGGACCATCTTGCATCTGGGAAAAAAAAGAAAGAGATGGTTGTTTGGTATGCACCAAGTTTACGAGTTTTTAATTGTTCCTTTTGGGGGTCAAGCCTGGGACCCTCTCTCTCCCACTCAGATCCACCAGAGGTCATGGCAGAGCTTTGGTCTTTGTGAGCCACCCTTGTTCCAAGGAGGCGTCTTAGCAAGAATGACCCACAGCAGAAATGAGATCTGAGGACCTTGTCTAGTGATGCAGCTAGCAGAGAGCCCCTGTAGAATTCCCTCGTTTCCCTCACCTCCAGTTGACAGATGATTGCCCTTCGTGGAGTCAGAGCTCCATAACTCACTTCCAGATGAGCTCACCTTGACTTCATAGGACTCACAGAGGGAGGAAGGGGGAATTGTCTGCTTCTCTATAGCCACCAGGAGGTCAGATGAAATTTTTAAGTTTGTGTATTTAAATGAAAGTCAGACGGCATTCACTCATTTGCGGGAAATAAGCTTCAGAAGGAAGAATCAGGCAGAAAATAGAGGATCAGATGCAGAAATAACTGTCAGGCTGAGTGCCACAGAGTCTTTGCTTTCTGTGCCTGGAGAGATGGGCCACCTTTGCCCTTCTATTTATAAAACTTACTCCCAGCAGAAGTCACTTTTAGAGTCTGCTAGAAATGGGAAATTGATAATTTCTAATGCTGCCACCTCTCTGAGCAATACGGAAAGTGTCTTTTCTTTACCCTTTCTACCAGCAGGGATGGGTTCCCAGCTACAGAGGAAGCACAGCGCTGTCTGGGCTGTTTGTGTCAAGAGGGTGTATGTTGGTGAGCCAGCAAATGCACCACATGGAGCCTGCATCCTGAGCCTGGTCTTATGCTGGGGCTGGAAATCAAAAAATATGTATAGCTTAAGTGTCCTTACCCCCAAAAGTGAAACACCTAGCAGGTGAAGTTTGTTCAAGGTGCTTGTGAATGATGATGGACCAGGAGTTTCAGCTTAAGAAGTTCTATTTGCGTTAGAGAACTGAATGTTGAAATTTTGTCATGCTATTCTTAGAATATCTTATACTATCGCTATGAAATCTATCTCTACTACTTTAAATATTATTTGTAAATAATATAAAACAAATATTATTTGTAAATAATATAGTATAAATAATAATATAAACACAATATAATTTTAAAAAATTATAAACACTCATAATCCATGAAGATTCTGTTGAAATTGTCAACTCTCTGCTTTAAAATAGCAGATAATTAATACTATGGTGGGTTATAAATAACTTTTAAGCTACTGATGACCTAAGCGATAAAAAAAACTAAAAGGAATAAAATGATCTAAAGAAGTAAAGAAGAAAATAATGGAACTGAAGCATTTAAGTTTCACCTAGTCATAATTATTTCCAACAGACAGCAATTTCCATGGTCAGATTTCTTTAAATTGGATGGAACGCTGGCATCCTTTCATTAAAAGCAATATTCAATAGGGTTCAATACCATTACCTTCTTTGAACATTAGCTTTTAAATCTTTCTTTTGAAAGAAGCATAGACTCATAAGCAGTTACAAAAAACAGTCTCATGAACCAGTAGTGACATCTTATGTGAATGTAGGATTACATCAAAACCAAGGAACTGGCTTCAATAGAATCCTGTTGGCTAGACGACAGACTGTGTTCAGTTTGCACCAGTATTTACATGCAGTCACGTGTGTGTGTGAGTGTCTGTCTGTGCAGTTCTGGTCAATCTGATTCCACGAGTGACCCCATCACAGTCAAGATGCAGGTCTGTTCTGTCGCTGTATGTGCCCCACCCGTCCCTGTCCCCTGGCAGCCACTAAATGTTCTCATACTCAGATTTAATTTTAACCGTCCTGTTTGGCCCACTGCACTGGCTTGGATCTTGTTGATGAAGAGTTTCAGCCAGTTTTTGCTTGGCATCCAGACGAATTAAACATTAAGGGAATATCAAAGTGGGACATGGTGACCTTCCAGCAAGCTAAGGAAGGTAATTCATTTACTTTGTTGTTCTTTCCTTTCTCCTAATAGAATAAATTTCAGTTGCTCCTTTCTGCTAAGTTCAGAAGACAAGAACTCCCTCAAAGACAATCTAAAGGGAAAAGGTCTTTTATTTGCATATATATATATATATATATACACACACACACACACACACTATATATATATATATACACAAAATATAACTTCATTTAAGTTAAAAAAAATCTACTCCCCCAACAATTTAGCAAAACTTTTATCTTAGAGATGGTAAAGACAAAAATTTGTTTCAGTAACTTAACAACAATTTCATAACCTCTTAATTCTCCAGATTGTTAGCAATAACTCCACACTCTGGCCTGACCTTCAAATCTTCTTCACTCATATCACCTCATGTTATTTTTCAAATAATTACATGAGAAGTTCCCAAGTGAATTTTTGGCATCACAGACTAAAGAACCAAAATGACATGAAGCATCTGGAGATTCATAATTAAATGAATGTTTTTTAAAATGTTTACACTCAACTACCTAGCAAGTCTAAAATATAGTTATCTGAATCTCTAATACTTTGGCCACCTGATGGGAAGAACTGACTCATTGGAAAAGACCCTGATGCTGGGAAAGATTGAAGGCAGGAGGAGAAGGGGACGACAGAGGATGAGATGGTTGGGTGGCATCACTGATGTGATGGACATGGGTTTTAGTAGGCTCCGGGAGTTGGTGATAGACAGGGAGGCCTGGCGTGCTGCAGTCTATGGGATCGCAAAGAGTCGGACATGACTGAGAGACTGAACTGAACTGATACATGTGCAACAATAAATTATAATATATTACATATTATATAGCTATATAGAGTAATGCTGGTAATATATGATATAATTTTATGATATATTAATAAATAATATTATTGTGTGATTTTATAGTATATGAAAGAAAGTGAAAGTGTCGCTCAGTCGTGTCCGACTTTTTGCGACCCCATGAACTATACAGTCCATGGAATTCTTCAGGCCAGAATACTAGAGTGGGTAGCCTTTCTCTTCTCCAGGGGATCTTCCGAACCCAGGGATCGAACCCAGGTCTCCCACATTGCAGGCAGACTCTTTACCAGCTGAGCCACAAGAGAAGCTCTTTATCATATATAACACAAACACATAATACAAGATATTATTATAAGTGTGGTACCATAGATTACCATTTTCAGTAAAATATATATTATATATTATTGCTATTATTATATAGTACAAGTCATTTGGGCTTCCCAGGTGGCTCAGCGGTAAAAAACCTGCCTGCCAATGCAGGAAGAGATGCACAAGGGATGTGGAGTCAATCCCAGGGTGGGGAAGATCCCCTGGAGGAGGAAATGGCAACCCACTCCACTATTCTTGCCCAGAGAACCCCATGGACAGAGGAGCCTGGTGGGCTATAGTTCATGGGGCTGTGAAGAGTCAGATATGACTCAGCAACTGAGCATTCAGTCATTCAGCAACACATTGGTATGATAACTGCTCAACATATATTTTGCATTGAACATGTGGAGGGATGTTCAGGCAACTAGCTTTGCAAAGTGACTCCAAGGTTACACTTCACGGTGAGATCAGACCTCATGTTTCCAAAAGGGTCTTAGGCACCTGAGTGTTTGAGTAATAGATATTCATGCTTCATTTTGACTGTAAGCTCTGTTAGGGCCGAGTCCTATTGTTCTTTGGAGCCAAGTAATATACAACCCCAGTTCCTACTAGGTACATAACAAATAAGAAAGGTGGGCAAATCAACTAGTGTTCCTTATTTCTTTTTGGTTCCTTTTATTAGAGGACCTTGTTCTCATTTTTTAAAGAAAAGCCTTCCCCACCTCTCCCACATAATTTGACATTCTGCTATGGTAGCTCAGACAATAAAGAATCTCCTGCAATGTGGGAGACCCAGTTTCAATCCCTGGGTTGCAAAGAAGATCCCCTAGAGAAGGAAAGCGCAACCCACTGCAGTGTTCTTGCCTGGGAAATCCCACGGCCTGAGGAGTCTGGTGGGGTCTCAAAGAATCAGACACAATGGAATGACTAACACTTTCAGTTTCACATATGTATGTATAAAACAAAACCTCCCACAGTACCACTGCTGACTCGTGTTCCTTGGTGAGATGCTGCGGTTATGACCCCAGATGAGGCTGACAGTGAGCAACCTGGATGCAGAGCCATGGGCGTGTCCTCCACCTTCTGGAGAGCGAGATCTGGCTGGGGACTCTCCTCACCAAGTCCATCCTGGGGGAGGTCATCCTGGTCCTCCGGGGGCCACAGCTCCCCTCTCTACCTGGATGGGGAATAATGGCCCCAGGTACCTTCTGGGAGAAGTACCTCCTCTTCTCCCTGCCCCTAACATGCCTGTCCCCAGTGAGAAAGGACTCTGACAGTATCCACGTTGTTCTATGTTAAGCTCACACTTTAGGTATGTTTCCTTATGTATTCTCACTGGCATAGAGCATTTTAAGTTTCTTATCACTGGCCTGGTTTCTATATGCCTCTCCAGAGTGCTTGCCTTTAAAGGGATATTTTGCTACTTCGAGATTACACTGTACCAATGAAAACTGTGTGATTGCTTGTCTACGATAGAAATTGGCCATCTGGCGAGTCTTGCTCGAAGGAGGTCCTTCTCTCAAGGACACTCACCCTTTTCCAGGCAGGACTCCCAGGCCCTTTCTAGATTTTATAGAGAGATATGCTGAGTTCAAGGCTGTCTCTAAGATTTTCTAAAAGGGGATGAAATCTGTAATTTAATGGAATTCTCAGCCAAATCCTTTATGTATTGGCTTTGAACCACTTCTCTTTGTGGGACACCTTGAAAGCATCTAAAGATAACCATTGACTTTGTATTTAAAAGATTATTTTAGTAACAGCAATACTGGATAATATACATGAAGTCCTAAAATGTGCCAAACATGAAATACCTTATGTATACCCACCTAGAGAGTCCGTTCAGCTTTGTGAATTGTATAAACTTATCATCAACATTTTACATTTGGGGAAACTGAGGTTAAGACAAATGGAATAATTATTTAACTAGGGTCACAGAGCCAGTGATTTTTTCCTGGAAAATTCCCTGGAAAGATGGGGTCGCAGAGTCTTGCACAACTGAGCACGTGCGCGCACACACGCAGAGCCAGTTAAAGAACAACTTTTAACTGGGTGCTTTTTTGCTTGCTCCTAACACTTTATGTTTCTCCTAACACTTCCACAGAGGAGACCTTTCCTAAGATAAGAGCATCATTATTATGGGATGTATCATTTTATAATTTTTCAGCACAGCGTACCAAACTCGAGGCAGTATTAGTGGTAAAGAATCTGCCTACCAATGCAGGAGGCACAGGAGACCCAGGATCGATTCCTGAGTTGGGAAGATCCCCTTGACTAGGAAATGGCAACTCACTCCGGTATTCTTGCCTGGAGAATCCCATGGACAGAGGAGCCTGGTGGGCAACAGTCCATGGGGCTGTAAAGAGTCAGATATGACTTAGCAACTGAACAACAACAATATGGAGTCCCGTGTGCTCAGTAGTGTCTGACTCTTTGTGATTCTATGGTCTGGAGCCCACCAGGCTCCTCTGTCCACGGGATACTCCAAGCAAGGATACTGGAGTGGGTTGCCATTTCTGTCTCCTGCCTTATTTCTAACTAGCTTTAATGTAGTAAAGACTTTGTCTTCATCATTAGCGTGTGATCGATTGCTTCTTTCTGGGCCCCACCGTGAAAGTGAAAGTGAAAGTCGCTCAGTTGTGTCCGACTCTCCGCCACCTCGTGGACTGTAGAGTCCATGGAACTCCAGGCCAGAATCCTGGAGTGGGTGGCCTTTGCCTTCTCCAGGGGACCTTCCCAACCCAGGGATCAAACCCAGGTCTCCCTCATTGCAGGCAGATTCTTTACCAGCTGAGCCACCAGGGAAGCCCAGCAATACTGGAGTGGATAGCCTATCCCTTTCTCCAGCAGATCTTCCCAACCCAGGAATCAAACTGGGGTCTCCTGTATGGCAGGCGGATTCTTTACCAGCTGAGCCACCAGGGAAGCCCAACAATACTGGAGTGGATAGCCTATCCCTTTCTCCAGCAGATCTTCCCAACCCAGGAATCAAACTGGGGTCTCCTGTATGGCAGGCGGATTCTTTACCAGCTGAGCCACCAGGGAAGCCCAGCAATACTGGAGTGGATAGCCTATCCCTTTCTCCAGCAGATCTTCCCAACCCAGGAATCAAACTGGGGTCTCCTACATTGCAGGCGGATTCTTTACCAGCTGAGCCACCAGGGAAGCCCAGCAATACTGGAGTGGATAGCCTATCCCTTTCTCCAGCAGATCTTCCCAACCCAGGAATCAAACTGGGGTCTCCTACATTGCAGGCGGATTCTTTACCAGCTGAGCCACCAGGGAAGCCCAGCAATACTGGAGTGGATAGCCTATCCCTTTCTCCAGCAGATCTTCCCAACCCAGGAATCAAACTGGGGTCTCCTACATTGCAGGCGGATTCTTTACCAGCTGAGCCACCAGGGAAGCCCAACAATACTGGATTAGGTAGTATATCCCTTCTTCAGCGGCTCTTCCTGATGCAGGAATCAAACTGGGGTCTCCTGTATGGCAGGTGGATTCTTTACAACTAAGCTCTCAGGGAAGCCCAGGCTCCACTGTAACTTTCCCCTTTTGCCCATGTCCGGACAGACCGATGAGAAGAAAGGCCAGGTTTGCACCTCATCCTTTAGGCACTGGTAGGAAATGTGAACCTCCTGCACATGGGAACTTTCCCCCAGTTCTGCCCCTGAGCCATCTAAAGGGAAATCATCTGCCTAAGTCCACCACACTGGCTGTGCCTGGCAGTATCTTTCCCCCAAATTCTCCTGATATATAGAATATCCTCAACACCCAAATTGAGGTTTGGACAAAGGCTCCACCTGTTTCCTGCCGAATGGCCACCAAACATGTAAAAAGTGTTGGACTTTTAGATCATAATTAGTCACATCATTATTTATAATTATGCAAAAAGAATGAACTATGATATATTGAAGTGTGCTGTTGGAGAAGACTCTTGAGAGTCCCCTGGACTGAAAGGAGGTCGAACCAGTCCATCCTAAAAGAAATCAGTTTGAATATCCTGAATATCCTTTGAAAGGACAGATGCTGAAGTTGAAACTCCAATTCTTTGACCACCTGATGCAAAGAACCGACTCATTAGCAAAGATCCTGATACTAGGAAAGATTGAAGGCGGGAGGAGAAGGGGACGACAGAAGATGAGATGGTTGGATGGCATCACCGATTCAATGGACATGAGTTTGGGTAAACTCCAGGAGTTGGTGATTGACAGGGAGGCCTGGCGTGCTGCAGTCCATGGGTCTAAAAGAATCAGACACGACTAAGCGACTGAACTGAGCTGAAGGTAGAGTAAGATGGAATATCACTATCCCAAGGCTGCTCTTTATCATAATTTTCTCCAAACTGCCTTTTGTGACTCTGTTATTTCGTACCCCAGGTCCCTGCACATCTTTTGATCTCCTTATAATGTTTTCATCTGCTGATTGCTGCTGGGTCCCTGGCACAGAGGTGAGGCTTACAGAGTAATCACAGCCACCCAGCCTTGCCTGGCTGTCCTCTGCCACCAGAAGGCCAAAGCTCACAAGCTGGTCCGTTTATCATCGGAGAACACCTGGATATTCCTTTATTCTGAAGGACTCTGTAATGGCCAGAAAGGGACAGTAGTTTCTAAAATGAGTACCAAGTAATATGTAGTGGATAATCTCTGCTGCTGCTGCTGCTAAGTCACTTCAGTCGTGTCCGACTCTGTGTGACCCCACAGACGGAAGCCCACCAGGCTCCCCCATCCCTGGGATTCTCCAGGCAAGAACACTGGAGTGGGTTGCCATTTCCTTCTCCAATGTGTGAAAGTGAGAAGTGAAAGTGAAGCCGCTCAGTCGTGTCCGACCCTTAGCGACCCCACGGACTGCAGCCCACCAGGCTCCTCCGCCCGTGGGATTTTCCAGGCAAGAGCACTGGAGTGGGTTGCCATTGCCTTCTCCAATGTGTGAAAGTGAGAAGTGAAAGTGAAGTCGCTCAGTCGTGTCCGACCCTTAGCGACCCCACGGACTGCAGCCCACCAGGCTCCTCCGCCCGTGGGATTTTCCAGGCAAGAGCACTGGAGTGGGTTGCCATTTCCTTCTCCAATGTGTGAAAGTGAGAAGTGAAAGTGAAGTCGCTCAGTCATGTCCGACCCTTAGCGACCCCACGGACTGCAGCCCACCAGGCTCCTCCGCCCGTGGGATTTTCCAGGCAAGAGCACTGGAGTGGGTTGCCATTGCCTTCTCATTAAATGCCTCTATCCTCAGTATTCTTACGGAGCTCCTGTTTCTCTCCAACCTGAAACTCTCCCGTAACTTCAGCTTTATACATCCAACTGCCAACTCTGTATTTATTTTGGATCTCAAAAAGAAAATTGTAATATTGGTTTTTTTGGCCACATCATGCAGCTTGCAGGATCTTAGTTCCCTGACCAGGGACTGAACCTGGGCCCCCTCCAGTGGAAGCACAGAATCCTAACCACTGGACCGCCAGGGAAGTCCTGAAATGAAAGCTGCTGATTGTCCTCAGAACACCCAGTTGGAGAAACCTCCAATTTGTATCTAGGCACATGGTCACCCACCTGAGAATACCCGTTCTAGCCTCCCTCGAAAGTAGTTCTGGTCACGTGACTACCTGTAGGTAATGGGGTTGAAGCAGGCATGATGGCGCTTTGCTTCTGCTCTTTCCTTCCTAGAACACAGACAGAGGTTACAGCACAGACACAGAAGAAAACAACCTGAACTCTCAAAGGACAGCAGAGCAGCAAAGAAGGAGGAGCCTGGTCCCTGGCAGTTCACAGGACACAGCTGCCCGTCTTGGACTCCCAACCTACCCTCAGGACTTCTGAGGCCACCCCTGGGCTGTTATTTGTGTCTGATTTGGCAGAAGTCAGGGCTTCCCTGGTGACACAGATGGTAAAAAATCTGCTGCCTGCAATGTAGGAGACCCAGGGTCGATCTCTTGGTCAGGAAGATCCCCTGGAAAAGAAAGCGGCAAGGCACTCCAATATTCTTGCCTGGGAAATCCCACGGACAGAGATTCAGAACTGTTCCTCCTCTGGGCTGCCATCTTGTTAATAGTGTTTATATCCACCTGGGGGCTCAACCCAAAGACTGGGAAGCTGTCTTTGCTTCACGTCTCACCTTTCAAATTACACCTTGAATCCTTCTCACCGTCATTTCATGCTCTCTTGCTTCAGTGACCTCCAAATTATCTCCCATCCTCAAATCCATTCTCCACTTAGCAGCAGAGCAACATTCCCAGCAAATCTAAATCCAGTTGTTGTAGTCCTGATAAAACTCTGATAACTACGGAATTACTTTAAATGAACCCAAATGCCTTACCCTAATTTATATGGGTGTGAATTTTTGATATGCTAGGATTGGGTGCAGAGAGGATTAATTATAGCTAATTGGGCTATAAATCAATGTCCAATGACTAAAGTGAATACATTTTAAAAATAAGTTTTTTCTTCCTTTTAAATTTCTATCATAGATCTGATTCCGTTCTGTTCCGTCGCTCAGTCGTGTCCGACTCTTTGCGATCCCATGGACTGTAGCCTACCAGGCTTCTCCGTCCATGGGATTCTCCAGGCAAGAATACTGGAGTGGGTTACCGTTTCCTTCTCCAGGGGATCTTCCCAACCCAGGGATTAGACTACCAAAACTCAGAAAGTAAAGCAATCACTTTCTGATTGTGACTGACTATTATTATTACGATTAATGTTACACCAACTCAAGTCTTGACCCAATTGAACTCCCTTAAAAGATTTATCATTTGCAAACTTCTTTAATTGAATTTCCTTACAATATTAATGTATTAATAAGTTAATGGTCCATATTCAATTTAAATATTTCCAATAACTGGACAAGCTTAAAATCAACAATTAACCATCATGTCCCTAACACTGGGCACAACAAATTCTGGCCCATGGATCATACCCATCATTCTGTCGTTTTTGTAAATAAAATCATGTTGGAACACAAGTGCGCAGATTTATTTACATATCACCTATGGTGGCCAGTGAGAAAGTTGAGTAGTTGAAACAGAAACCATATGACCCAAGAAGGGTCAGATTTTTACCATCTGGTCCTTTACAGAAAACAATTTGCCAGCTGCTCATCTAGGACACTAAAATCTTAAAGTGTTAATGTATTAGTTGCTCAGTCGTGTCCGACTCTGTGTGACCCCACAAACTGTAGTCCTCCAGGCTCCTCTGTCCTTGAGATTCTTCAGGCAAGAATACTGGAATGGGTAGCCATTCCCTGCTCCAGGGGATCTTCTCGACCCAGGGATCGAATCCAGGTCTCTCGCATTGCAGGCAGATTCTTTACCATCTGAGTCACCAGGGATACATAACAAATCTCAAATGTCTTAAGTATTCGCAAACTAAATCAGTTCTTTCAATACTATTCAACTTACAATGATAAGTCGAACATTTTGACACATTGATCTTTTCTCAAAATTTTATTCTAAATATTTTAAATATACTGGGAAGTTAAAGAATTGTACAGTGCTCATCACCTGGCTCTACATTTATTATCATGCTTCATTTGTTTTATCATATTACTGGCCACCCACCTGTCCTTTCATATGTCCATCACTTCATCTCTCTATGTTTTCCTTTTTGATGCATTTCAAAGTTACAGATTAGTAAAAGTTATAGATTATGTTTTACTGCTAAACCCTTAAGTATGTATATCTTTAGAGTTCAGCACTTTTCCATGGTTCTTTTTCCTGTTAACTTGCACACCATTTTAGAATGCAGATATTAAATGTACCATTTGAAGAGAAATGACAAACGTGCACATGTTAATCTGGAGGGTGTGATATTTTAATTTTTATTTTTTTATAAATTCAGATTAATAATAGTCACTCTTTTGACATACATTCTCCCAGTGCTTGTCAAAGACGCAAAGCCGTGTAAATACCATCATAGTTGAGATCAGAGGTGTTCCATCACCCAAAATTTCCCTCTTCTGCTCCTTTGCATCTTCCCGCCTCCCAACCATTGGCCCCCACTGATCTTCCTTCACTGATTCTCCTTGTCATTGGATCTCTGTGTTCACAGTTTTGTCTCTTTTGGAATGTCATAGACACCACACATATTCTGTGTTGATCACTGTCTAGAGAGGCAGGTCTAAGCAATGATGAGGTGCACAGTCCAGTATCTGCATGCCCCACCTCAGATGCCAGTTTTACTCTGATTAATTATATTTGCTATATAATGATAAACCTAGTAGATATATAAGAGAGATGAAAGCAAGCAGAGAAGAACAGAAAGGCAAAAAAATAAACCAAGAAAGATGTAGCCGTGAATCAAGCACATGAATGTTAAGTATTGTTTTGGGAGGCACGTGGCTGTGATTTTGAAGAACTTCGAAGTCACATCTCCCCTCCTAAGAGAATGTTCAACTTGGGGACTGATGGAAATTGAAACCCTTGCTGTATTCCTCACTCCTCATTTCCATTTGGATATAGGACATCAGCAGGGAAGGAATGCCGGCTGTACCCAGCTCTCATTGGTGGGATAATGCTGCCATGACTTCAGATGCTGTTGGCTGAGCATCACTCCCAGGTAGATTGTCGCTGGCTGCCTAGTGAGGCTGACACAGCAGCTGAACACGTGAGCAGGTGTGGCGCCATCGTTTCTAGGCCGCCCTGTTGGGGAAGGAAGCACAGACTCCTCTCGCTATTAGAATGGCGCCTCCTCTCCAGAAAACTACTGCCTCCAAAACCTGGACAGGACTCCCACTCCTCAGTAACATGGCAGCTCAGGGAAGGATTCAAACACCCCGAGAGGAATACAGCAAAGGAAGGCAGAACCCTCGCCATGGTGTCACCAGGTCTCGAAGCTAACTCAGGCTGTAAAAGAATGTGTTACAAACTTCAGGTGGCGCTAGCGGTAAAGAACCCACCAGCCAATGTAGGCGACATAAAAGAGGCAGGTTCAATCCCTGGGTCGGGAAGATCACCTGGAGAAGGGAACAGCAACCCACTCCAGTATTCTTGCCTGGAGAATCCCATGGACAGAGGAGCCTGGCGGGCTACAGTCCAAAAGGTCGCAAAGAGTCAGACACAACTGAACGATCTGAGCATGCATACACGATAAAATTACCATAGGCCTTAGGCCTATTAGTAATAGGCCTAATAACCAAGAAAATATTCAGTGAAATGGAAAATTATAGACCTATGTTAAGAATCTCAGTACGTCAGACAGAAATTTACGATAATGGAAAACTTTGTAAATTTCTGTTTTAACTTCTATTTCAATTATCTCCAAATTTATACCTGAAGTCCAAACACATGCCCTTGGGCAGCAGAAAGCTGACAATTTGCAGGTAAAAAAATGAACACTAAGAGTTTTAGGTATCCAGCTGGGTGAACATGGATCATCTTAAGTGTGAAGGTATGGATGTTTGTGTACTTCCTGCCACAAATTTCCCACTTTTCTCTGGCCTCGAGCATGCGACTGTGTGAAAGAAGAGCAAATATTTTTTCAAACGTATCAAACGACAAAAGTCAGAGTAGTGGGCAGGGCTCGTGTGCTAATCACATGAAAAGCATTATAGTGTTCAGTGGAGTTGTTTATTCTCTACTTTAAATTCACGGCCCTCTGGCCCAGTTGTCATCATGAGACACCAAGGAGTGAAGATCCCATTTTCCTTTGAGCACGTGGGGATCAGAATTCTCCGGACTTCCCTCCTCCCCTGTGTCACCTGGTCATGTAGCCTCCATGCTTGCAAAAGCAATTACTACACCGGGGGTTTGTTGGGGTGGAGGGGGTCTGTGCCGCCCTCCTGCTCTACTCTGTGAGCTCCAAAGAGGCAGGTGGAGGTGGGGGTGGGGGGGTCTCGTCCCTGCCTCCTTCCAGCACAGAGCTCAGCACTCAAGAGGTTCTTTGTTGAATTGATGAGTAGGAACAAACTGCTTACTTTGCAGTGCAATGCTCCTGGCCAGCACCCACAAAGCGTTTTAGAAGTCTAATCAGAGCAACAGAAGCAGTGAATCTGGAGAGGACAGTGGAACACGGCAAGCGTCTGGCTACGATTGGAGTTCCCCTGGAGCCGGGAAGAGGGAGCCGCTGCTCTGTGGACGTGAAATTGCTAGCCTAGCAACTGACGGAGCCTCGTTATTTCTTCAGTTGCCCTTGGCAACACCCTTGTCGGCCCAGACATACCCAAGGCCAGCTGGGTCCCAGGTCAGGCTGGGGAGGCTTAGAGCAGAAGCTGCCCCCCCGGTACTGCTCTCAAGTGCGATCCTAGTGCCCAGAAAGCAAGTGGGAGGGTTGCTTCTCCTAAGGTCAATCACTATAATGGGTTTTCCTGGAGGTCCGGGAGCAGCGTGGCAAAGGCTGTCCTCTTGGAACCACGTGACCGGGGGCTTGCCAATGACATGACTGCAGAGGGCAAAGTCACTAGTCCCACCTGGCTCGGTGGGAGTGGCAAGTGTCCAGGTTGTGGGGAGGTGGCTACTGGGAGCGTTTTCTGCCTGAGCCCACCAGTTGTAAGATGCAGGATCGGGCTGGGGCCCCATGACACCCGCTCAGAAGACCTGAAACTTAACAGCATCCTGTCCATGTACCTAGGAGTCCACGCCCACTCCTCACTGTCAAGCCCACCTAGGAGAGGAAAGCGGTTGCATCACTGGCGTGGAGCTCCCTCTGGCCGCTCACTCCCCACACTGGGAGACTACTGGCACACGTGCAGCCTCAAGGAAGGCACTGCCGAGTGTTAAGAGGAGTTGCATCTGCCGTGGGTCACATGCACTTCGAAAGGCAAAAACCTCCGAACAGCTCAGCGGACAGAAGCAGGGGGTGGAGACCCTATAATGTTCAAGGCGGCAATGTTTACAAAAGCCATCTGAAACGTGGCTAATTGTCTTGGCTGGTTCTTGCTGGCAAATGCACACCTGACAGGCTGTCCTTGAAACAGCAGGAGCACGTTTGCTGTTTCAGTCTGGGAGTTTATGGACTCTTCGAGATGTTTGCCCTCCCCTTGTTTTCCGTAACGAGCAGGATTTCTGAGGAGGTGATATTAAGTCCTCTCCCAGGGACCACGGCAAAGCCCTGCCCTTTCCTGTGTTTCTCCAGCTGCAGGGCCTTGGCACTTGCTCTGCCCTTTTGCTTGAGGTGGCGGGGTCCCAAGACGCCTACACGGTCACTTTTTCTCAGGGTCCCTTGCCCATGTCATCTACTGAGACAGCCCTTCCATGTCTAAGTAAAATAGCCCTTCCCACTCTGGCCGTACACTTAGATTAGATTTTCTTTGGAGCACTTGCTCCTTGCTGAGAACAGTTCATTCTTTTTTCCCACCTCCCCTTACAGAAATGCTGCCCGTGGGGCAGCAGGGAGGCCTTGCTCACAGCTGAGTCCTTCATGGGGGCACAGGAGAGGACATTGAAACATTTTAAGAAGATGGAGAAAGAGAAGCTTGCTTCCACCCCCACTTCCCCCTGGAGACGCGTGCAGGATGGAGGGATGGGAGTGCTCCCCGAGCCCTGCTCCCCCCTGAAGCACCCTCTCTGCTCTCACAGGAAGGACTGCCTGTTCCACCTTGTTTCTGGGGAAAGTCCAGTGTCAGGGAACTGATGACACAAGGAAGGTTGTGATGACACAAGGAAGGTTGATTTCACTACAAGCAATGAAAACACAGCCAACTTTGAAGTTCTCAGAAAAGTTTATGATGGATTTCTGACCCCTCTCCCCGCTCAAACACTATGCAGAGTGCTTTACACATACTAGGTGACCTATGCATGCTAAATTGCTTCAGTCCTGTCCGACTCTTTGTGACCCCCATGGACTACAGCCCACCAGGCTCCTCTGTCCATGGGATTAGCCCAGCAAGAATATTGGACTGAGTTGCCATGCCCTCCTCCAGAGGATCTTCCTGACCCAGGGATCGAACTTGCATCTCTTATGTCTCTTGCATTGGCAGGCAAGTTCTTTACCACTAGTGCCACTTTACTTTGCCAACCAAGTTCCGTCTAGTCAAGGCAATGGTTTTTCCTGTGGTCATGTATGGATGTGAAAGTTGGACTGTGAAGAAAGCTGATCGCCGAAGAATTGATGCTTTTGAACTGTGGTGTTGGAGAAGACTCTTGAGAGTCCCTTATACTGCAAGGAGATCCAACCAGTCCATTCTAAAGGAGATCAATCCTGGGTGTTCATTGGAAGGACTGATGCTAAAGCTGAAACTGCAATACTTTGGCCACCTCATGCGACGAGTTGACTCACTAGAAAAGACTCTGATGCTAGGAAAGGTTGGGGGCGGGAGGAGAAGGGGACGATGGAGAATGAGATGATATACTGAGCTGTCGAAAACTGATATACTGGATGGCATCACCGACTCTGTGGACATGAGTTTGAGTGTACTCCGGGAGTTGGTGATGGACAGGGAGGCCTGGCGTGCTGTGATTCATGGGGTCGCGGAGAGTCGGACACGACTGAGCGACTGAACTGAACTGAACTGAAAATGATAAGGGAACCTATGGAGCTAGTCAGAATGGCTTCTCATTTTGGTTTACTCCTAATCTAAAACCTTTTAAAAAACGGAAACAATTCAAAGGATGGCAATCACAAAATAGCTCTTCCTGGAGGAATGAATTCATGGGAAAACATCTAAAAGTGGTTCTTTGCTGAAATTGCCCTGAATTCTGAGGCTGAGCCTTCAGAAAAGGGAGCCAGCAGAATCTGCAAAGACTAACTCAAATTTTCCACTAGTTCTCCAAGAGGTAAGTGTTAGCAACATTAGCAAAATTAAATAGATGTGCTGTCATCGGAGGACTGTTAGTTTCCACGCCTCCAAAAGGTAATGAGAGACTTCCCTGGTGGCTCAGACAGTAAAGAACTCCCTGCAATGCAGCAGACCCGGGTTCGACCCCTGGGTCAGGAAGATCCCTGGGAGAAGGGAATGGAAACCCATTCTGGTCTGGAGAGTTCCATGGACAGAGGACTCTAATGGGCTACAGTCCATGGGGGCGCAAAGAGTCAGACACGACTGAACAACTAACACTTTCACTTTCAAAAGGTAATGGAATTGATCCAAGATTCTCGGGAATAGCAGGCAGCTTCCACAAGACTCACGGGTGTTCCATGGCCATGTGCTTATTGGTACTTCTTTACTTGTACTTCCATTCGTGTCTTGTTCTTGGCACCCTCTTAAAGAAGAATTTGCTGTACACAATGGTAAACCCAAAACAGCATGAGGAAATGATTTTACTTCTCTACTTTGAGTTGACCCGTTGCTCAGGTGGGCTTCCCTGGTGGCTCAGATGGTAAAGAATCTGCTTGCGATGCAGGAGACTGAGATTCAATCCTCAGGTGGGCAGAGACCATGCTTCTTGATGGCTGAAGTATCATCTTACCTCCTAAGTGGAATAACCCATAGACCAGGACCTACCTTCTGCCACGGACTTTTTTTGTGTGGCTTATAAATTATGAATTGCTTAAACTTCATATTCACCCCTGAAGAGCCAAAGTGAATTACTCCTTTTCTCTACTACATTCTCCTTCCTAGTATCTTTTCTGACTGCAGTTTCTCTTAGCTGTCGAAAACTGATATACTGTTTTCCAAAATGAAAGTTAAAGACGAAAGCAACATTGGAATAAAAAGCAATGTCTTTTTTTCTAAAAGGAAGGGATGCCAAGGAAAAGAGAAGAAGTTAAACCAAACTTGCTAGCAGAATTTATACAAGAGATTGCATCATACTTTAATGAAGACACTTTTCTAAAAATGAAAACACTTGGCCAGGACCATTTTGCCAAATTTGCAGAAAATGTACCCAATGGAATTGCCAGCATAATACTGTAATGGGTGTTTCTGGAATGCAGTCTAGTGTTGTTATAAAAATAGGACACAGCATTTAGAACAAGACTGTCTAATTGTGGGCACAAACAAAAAACACCTCCTAAAACAATCGGAAGAGGATCAAAGACTGTTGTTTTCCCCACTGAGTGAAAGGGACAGGACCTGTCAAAATGTTCCTGATGAAATCAGCATGCATTTACATTCTCTCCAACTTAACACCTAGAGGCGCCTCAGGAACGTGTCAGCAAAGTGGATGTATGTTGTAGGAGTCTGTTCTCTGGTGAGCAGACTGTGCAGAGGGGAAGGAGTGTACTATTTATTCCTGGAACCAGAATTGGCTTCCCAGGAGGCTCAGTGGTGAAGAATCCGCTTGCCAGTGCAGCAGACTCGGGTTCGATCTCTGGGTCAGAAAGATCCCCTGGAGAAGGAAACGGCAACCCACCTCAGTATTCTTGCTTGGACAATCCCATGGGCAGAGGAGCCGGGCGGGCTGCAGTCCATGGGGCCACAAAGAGTCGGACACGACTGAGCGACTGAGCACGCAGCCAGGATTACAACAGGTAAGACTTTAATGTTTCTGGCTGAGCACACTATCTGCCTCTCAGGTGCTGGGGCCTGCTTGTTCTCTGAGGTTGGTCCAGCTGGTTCGCACAAGATGCTCTGGCTTTTGGATTTTGGACAGTCTCCTTTAGGGAAGATGGCAGCCTTTAGGGCACATGCATGCCTTTCAGAGTTCAGACTCCAAACAAAATTTAATCAATGGATGCATTGACATGTCCAACATTAACCTAGGATTTTAACACAGCTACAAGCAATCTGGAAGACCACATGATGAGTGGCAAAGAATCCAAGAATGCCTCCATGGAGTGACACCAAGCCTGCAAATGAGTATAAACACAGAAAAAAGACTGAAAGGAAACTCACCAGGAATGTGAAATATGAATCATTGTTACGTCTGTATCATCAAAGCATAGTCTACATCCGTGTTATTTTAATCCAGCCTGCAGTGAGCGTGGTCTTCCCTGGTGGCTCAGCAGTAAAGAGTCTGCCGGCCAATTCAGGAGTTTAGGGTCCAGTCTCTAGGTTGGAAGATCTTCTGGAGAAGGAAATGGCAACCCACTCCAGCATTTTTGCCTGGGGAGTCCCATGGACAGAGGCGCCCATGGTGGGCTACATTCCATGGGGTCGCAGAGAGTCAGACACAATTGAGAGACTAAACAACAGTGTTGTTGTTGCTGTTCAGTGACAAAGTTGTGTTTGACTGTGACCCCATGGACTGCAGCACGCCAGGCTTCCCTGTCCTTCACTATCTCCCAGAGTTTGCTCAAACTCGCGTCCTTAGAGTCGGTGATGCCATTGAACCATCTCCTCTGTCGTCCCCATCTCCTTCTGTCTTCAATCTTTCCCAGTGTCCGGCTCTTTTCCAATGAGTCAGCTCTTCGCATCAGGTGGCCAAAGTATTAAAGCTTCAGCATCAGTCCTTCCAATGAATATTCAGGGTAATTTATCCCAAAAGAGAAAATGCAAACCAAGCTACTATGTTCATTTTCAAGCATTACAAGGTTTTTTCCAGTCTTTTCTGGATCAACTGCTGGAATTCATTTTAATTATGAAGAGTTAGGAAGCTGGCCAAGTGAACTGGGCTTTCAATGATGGTTAAGATGGGAAGTGTGACGTGACCGGGAGGAAAGATTTGTGTGGCAGAGTGGTGCCCTCTGGTGATAATCCTGGTGTTTAGTTCATCTGCACATTTTTTATTCAATCACTCATGCAACAAAAAGAGTGTTGATGGCTTACCTGTACAGCCAACACTGTGTAGCAATGACCCAAGCAGACAGTCTTGCTCGCTCCCCCTGGGGAGCTGGTGGAAGGACAGCGTGAACAGCACTGAATATACATCCTAGGAACACCTGGCAGGGTTATCAAAGTTTTTAGGGAGAATCAGAAGAAGCAAATCTGAACACACACAGTGTAATCTTGGGCACAGATTTCAGTCTGAAAGGAAGGCTATGCATCACCTGAAAGAAACCACTAGAAATATAAAGTAGAGCAAGAGGAATTTATACAGAAGAATGAGAAAAAGTAAATAAAAAGAAAGGAGTGACCGGTGTAGGATGAATTCAGCCAGGCAAGACTCTTTGGAGGGAAGACTTTGCCCCCTCAAAGGAAATAAACACGACGTCAGATGAGATGATGCTTTAGGAGAGGGTATCCATGGGAGGGTGGCAGCCTCAGAGACAGCGATGAACCGTGTTCCTCTCTGGAAGGGGAGCTGCCAGACTATGCTGGCTACCTTCTGCTCACACCAGCATGTGACTGGGCATCCAAGTCACCCTTGTCAGCGCCCTGCCACTCCTGCGGGCTGATTGCATCACATTCAACTTCCCTCCCCAGGACTGGTTGCTGTTAAGGTCAGGAATGTCTCAGTGAATCGCCGCTTCCCTGGCTCTTCTTGTCCTGATTCCTGTTTGAATCTCCTTGGCTCCTACTAGAATGGTTATACCAAAAAAAAAAAAAAAAAATCCATTTATTTTTATAATACTGCAGGATCCCTGGTAGTAAAGATTGTCACCTCCATCATTACCCCCCACTTCCAAAGCAGAGTACCAATAGTCAGATAGGGGCTAATACATTTTGGCAGCAAATCCACATTCAGAGACTCTAGAAATACTTAACCATGGATGTTTATTAGACTCACTGGGTGGCTGTAAGCTCATCCAAAAGGAAACGAAACTGGAAAAAGGAAAAAGAAAAGCTGTAAGGTATTGAAGAAGAGCACAAAGCCTGGCTTTAGGATCAAGCATGTGTTTTTTAAGGAATCTCTATATTGTTCTCTATATTATATAGTGGTTGAACCAATTTACGTTCCCACCAACAGTGTAGGAGCGTTCGTTCTTTCCACACCCTCTCCACCATTTGTTGTTTGTAGATTTTTTGATGATGGCCATTCTGACTTGTGTGAGGTGATACCTCACTGTAGTTTTGATTTGCATTTCTCTAATAATTAGTGATGTCGAACATCTTTCCATGAGTTTGTTGGCCATCTGGATGTCTTCTTTGGAGAAATGTCTGTTTAGGTTTTCTGACCATTTTCTGACTGCGTTGTTTGTTTGATGATATTAACCTACATGAGCTGTTTATAAATTCTGAAGACTAATCCCTTGTTGGTCACATCACTTGCAAGTATTTTCTTCCAATCTGTTGGTTTTCTTTTTATTTTGTTTATAGCTTCCTTTGCTGTGCAAAAGCTTTGAGTTTAATTAGGTCTCATTTGTTTATTTTGAGCTACCATATGATCCTGAAATCCCACTCCCAGGCATGTATCTGGAGAAAAATACGGTCCGACAGGATACATTCATCCCAATGTTCATTGTAGCATTATTTACAGTACCAAGACATGGAAGCAACCTAAATGCCCATCGACAGATGAATGGTGAAAGAAGTTGTGGCACATATACACAAGGGAATATTAGTAATTTGAAAGAATGAAATAATGCTGTTCGCAGCAACATGGATGGGCCTAGAGATTGTCATACTGAGTGAAGTAAGTCGGATGAAGAAAAGTATCACTTATATGTGGAACCTTTTTAAAATAATAGACATGAACTTATTTACAAAACACAAACAGACTCACAGACTCAGAGAATGAACTTATGGTTACCAGGGAGGAAGGAGGAAGATAGATTGGGAGTTTAGGATTGAGATGTACATGCTTCTGCATTTAAAATCAATAACCAATAAGGACAATAAAAATATATATAAAGGAAAAGAAAAACTCCACATGGTGTTCACCTAATGTTTTATTTTGCAGTGGCAAGATTTTAGGTGATACATGTTCTCATTTTAACCTTTCTGTATTGCTTGAAATTTTTTAAATGGGGAAAAATAAATAAATATTTAAATTTGTATAGAGATCTGGATCCAGTTTATCTCAAAGAGAATCTTCACCAAAACCCAGAGGCTCTACTAGAGGTTAATAATGAACACGTACTTAAAAATCATTGGGCAACCAGGAGTCGGGTCAGTTCAGTTCAGTTTAGTTCAGTCCCTCAGGCATGTCTAACTCTTTGCAACCCCATGGATTGCAGCACGCCAGGCCTCCCTGTCCATCGCCAACTACCGGAGTTTACTCAAACCCATGTCCATTGAGTCGGTAATGCCATCAACCATCTCATCCTCTGTCGTCCCCTTCTCCTCCCGCCTTCAATCTTTCCCAGCATCAGGGTCTTTTCAAATGAGTCAGTTGTTCACATCAGGTGACCAAAATATTGGAGTTTCAGCTTCAGCATCAGTCCTTCCAATGAACACCCAGGACTGATCTCCTTTAGGATGGACTGGTTGGATCTCCTTGCAGTCCAAGGGACTCTGAAGAGTCTTCTCCAACACCACAGTTCAAAAGAGTCGGGTACTGCAGGGCATAGGAACTGGCCATATGATGCTATAAATGGGACCAGGAATCCTCACTACTAGGGTGCCTGGGAGCTGTCTGAGAAGACTAAGCATGAGGCCAGTGAGTTCTGAGGGAGTAATGAGTTATCGTACTGGATTTTATGCTTAAAATTTCCTCCAAGTCGGGCCATGTTAGTTATCTGGAAACTGACTTGCAATCAGCAATCCTAGAGGTAGGTTGGAGAGAAAGACATATTAAAGAGAAGGCAGGTGTGAGGTTCACCTGCCTGCTTCCTCACTTAGCAGCTTTTGATTGAACATTTTAGAACTAAATTCCTTAATGCTTAAATATTCGAAAGAGCTGAGGTAGATAACCTAATGGTAGCATTCTCTGATTGTGGTAATTTTAAGTAAAAGGATATTTGTGTATGCATTCTTTACAGAATTTCTCACCCAATAGAATTCATTCTAGCATCATCAGTGTACTGGTAATGGACATTGAGAAAGTGAGAGGGGAAACATAATTATATTGATTTACCTGAGTCTTGCTATATGCCTGCTTCTCTTTAAATCTCTTTTTAAATTCTGAATAATTCAATTCTGAACAAGTAATATCAGTGGTGTATTTTGTTTCTACCTAACAAATTTCTCTGTGAATCTTGTCAAGTTCATCTAGAAATTGATCTGGGGCAGAGTTTGAGCAAGATGAGCAAATGCTGACATTTCCTTCAGATTGAATTTCTTAACCAAAACAAAGATCTCCTGGGAGAAGTTTGAGACTGGACCACTACAAATGACTGAATTCATTGTATTTTTATCAACCTACCCCACATTTTCACCTATGCAAAACAAATGGTTTCCAACTAGTGATAAAATATAAGTATGTGGTATATAAATTGTCATATTTTACATTTTCCAGCAGTCTCCCTCTACAAAACAAAGGAGGAATGGTGCAACATATTTCATAACTGTCTTACAAGGTAGACCATTGCTTTTGGCTGGTAGATATAGACTTCCTTCCTAATGATCCATGGCCATACTCTGAAGCCCTGTGTAATACCTTTAAAATAAACTCCAAGAGTAAATTGTGGTTTACAGTCTCAACTGGCAGATTAAATATTCTTCATGGCCATGGCTACTTTGGGCTTCCCATGTGTCTCAGTAGTAGAGAATCTCCCTGCCAAAGCAGGAGACCTGGATTCGATCCCTGGGGTTGGGAAGATCCCCTGGAGAAGGGAATGGCTACCACTCCAGTATTCTTGCCTGGAGAATCCCATGGACAGAGGAGCCTGGCAGGCTGCTGTCCTTGGGGGTCTCAAAGAGTCAGGCATGACTGAGCAGACAGTCATGCATATGGTTACTTCACTGTCTCTGCTGACTTCTTCTGAAATAACGTGGCCAGTGCCCAATCTTTTTCAAGTCATTATGGGTAAATAATTCACCCATTTACTGAGAACCGATTAAGTGTAGGGCAGGGTACTATGTGAAAAGCACAAAATAAAGAAACACCCCGGGCTGTAACTAGCTCACGGTGGTGGGGGAGGCACTTCGGTGAAGAACATGATTTCACTCTCAGGAAGCCTAAGGAACAGCATGGCTATTTCTCCTTTGCGGGATCTCAGGGGAGCAGCACTTTGGGAGAGAGGGGCAAAGTTCAGATTTACAAGCGTCAAGTAGGGGACATTTGGGTCCTGCTTCAGATTTACATGTATTAATTATGCTCCCGGCCGAGTTATTTTTCTTCTCTACTCTTTACATTCCTGTTGGACTTGGAGGGATGAAAACACCCCCCTTTCTCCATCCACATGGGTCTGTGGAGATAACATGAGATTTACACTGAAAAATAAAAGCCATGATGTAAATGAAAGTGCAGATGTGTCATTTGTCTCTGAATGCAGTGCTCATCACTTTCTTGTAAGTTAAGTAGTGACTTGCTTGAGATTTTAAAAATGGGATCCCTTTAGAACCCTTAGAAGAAATCTGTGTTGAGTGACCTCTTGTGAAAATGCTGGCACTTCATTCAACTTTTATTACTTTTGGCCACCCGTGTGTCTCTGAAATTACCTTCGGTGAGTCTAGTGATTTATTGGTAAGGAAGGTTAACAGTGGGCAATTTTCAGTGACCACAGGGTATCATCAAATGCAATTTCTGTGAATTTGGGCTGACCATGGGAGGTAACACAAAATTGTGCTGATTTTTTCAAGGGCATATTTTGAAGGACTGGAAACTTCAGCCTGAGTTGTACGATGCTGTTTGAAGAATGCATGTGTTTGTAAGCGTATACGTAACAGCAATCCACAAAATGAATTTTCTAAGAACTGAGCGTGGAGGACTGTTTCAGTCTCAGATAATTTCGGAAATCTATTCCTCCAGCTCGGAAGGAGCATCATCTCTGGGTTCTCTGTTTGCTCTCTGTCTCCTCCAGAGAGCAGGAAGAAGGTTTAATTATCTCGTGATGAGTTGATTCTTGGCAGTGACTACTTTGGGTAAAGGGAGAACTTTTGTAGTTGCTTCCACTGCTTTGCAGGTCAGAGCAGTCAAATGAGGCTTAAGGAAGGAAACTAATTCTTAGACAAATCACATGATCTTTTTCTTATATTTCTTTTTCAGTTGAAATGGCTGTACAACAATGCCAAGAACACAACTCAGGACAAGAAAGAGCAAAAACAAGTAGCAAATTACAGAAAATTTCAACTTCATTGCCAATGCTGTGCTCTTCATGTTCAAATGAATATAAAATACAAATATGCAAAGGAGACATTTATAGTCATAGGTGCATGACTGTTTGCTTTGTTATCCTCTTTACTTTCATATTTTTTAAAAAAGGACAGTGAGAAGAGCAAGATGAAGAATGTTAAGGAGAATAGAGAACTATGATGACCACAGGCATGAAAATAAGATGCAAATCACAACAGCAATGTGCAAAAAAGACCAGACATGCCCTGCTTCCCTGAGGTTGGTTCCAGAAGACTTTCAAATATACACGTTCCTGCACCACAATATAGACATCTGGAACCAACATTTTCTGGGAGGGAAGATGAAGAAATCTGTGTTTTTTCGAAGGAGATTCTTAGTGAAGTGAAAGGTGCTCAGTCATGTCTGACTCTTTGCAACCCCGTGGACTATACAGTCCTTGGTTTTCTCCAGGTTAGAATACTGGAGTGGGTAGCCTTTCCCTTCTCCAGGGGATCTTCCCCATCCAAGGATCAAACCCAGGTCTCCAGCATTGCAGGCAGATTCTTTCCCAGCTAAGCCACCAGGGAAGCCAAGCAGAGTTTAAAAGGACCTCATTAATCCCATCAAGATGGTCCCAGCCTATACCTAGAGGATCTACTGCCCAAATGGTGCCTTGACTAGCCCTGACCCCACCAACCTGGTCGTGCCAGCCTCTCAAGAGTCACCTTCCAACAAAGAGGGTATCCCAGACAGAGACCAACTCCACCACCATTGAAGGTGTGGTCCTACATGGTTCTTGAACTCTCTGCATCTCAGCGGCTTTATCTATAAAAGTGGGCCTGTATGACTGCATGACACGGATTGTGAGAGGCGCTAATGAGCTGCCTGGATGTGCACACACCTTGAAAAAGTGAAAGCGTTAGTTGCTCAGTTGTGTTCGACTCTTTGTGACCCCGTGGACTACAGCCCAGCAGGCTCCTCTGTCCATGGAATTCTCCAGACTAGAATACTGGAGTGAGCAGACATTCTCTTCTCTGCCCACATTGCAGGCGGATTCTTTACCATTTGAGCTACCAGAGAAGCCCACATAGTACATAAGATGAAAAATGCAAGCTTTTCTTCCCCAACTAGAAAAAGTACCACCATAAATCATAACGTGTGGCCAGGCTATGTGCCTGTGCTGTGTTCATTTCTTTGAGCTCTCTCTCTAAAAAAAAAAAAAAAATTATTTTCCTTTTTTGTGCATGCATGCATGCTCAGATGCTAAGTCGTGTCCGACTCTTTGTGACCCCATGGACTGTAGTCCACCAGGCTCCTCTGCCCATGGAATTCCCCAGACAAGAATACTGAAGTGAGTAGACGTTCTCTTCTCCAGGGGATTTTCCTGATCCAAGAACTAAACCTGGGTCTCCCACATTGCAGGCAGACGCTTTACCATCTGAGCCACCAGAGAAGCCCACATAATACATAAGATGAAAAATGTGAGTTTTTCTTCCCCTAACCAGAGAAAGCACCACCGTAAATCATAACACGTGTGGACAGGCTATGTACCTGTGCTGTGTTAGTTTCTTTGAGCTCTCTCTCTAAAAAATTTTTATTTTCCTTTGTTCTTGCATGCATGCTCAGATCTAAGTCGTGTCCGACTCTGCAACCAGAGTGTAGCCCACCAGACTCCACTGTCCATGGAGGGGAATACTGGAGTGAGTTTCCATTTCCTTCTCTACCCTTTGTTCCTTGGTTAAGACCATTACCGGTTTTGCTTGCTTTGCCTTTTCAACCAGTGTGTCAAGGATTATTTTGTTTTACAAAATGTCTTTCTATATTGTCCAGTCTTTTCCCTTCTGAGCACTGAAGACCATCGAACAAAAGAAAATACGTTTTGATCTAAGTTAATTGAGTTTCTTTACCTTGGTCACCCTGCTGTCCTGTTGTTTATTCCCTTCTGGAAGATATGCCACGGTGAGTTTCAAACAGTCTGTGATCGGT
This sequence comes from Moschus berezovskii, assembly GCF_049115385.1. Classification (NCBI taxonomy): domain Eukaryota; kingdom Metazoa; phylum Chordata; class Mammalia; order Artiodactyla; family Moschidae; genus Moschus; species Moschus berezovskii. The sequence goes on along the minus strand of NC_142477.1, from coordinate 11,155,418 downwards.
TGCTTTAAAATAAGGACATTTTTAAGATGTTGGGTCAGGAAAAGCTCAGTGAGGCTTGCAGTCCTACCTCCTTTCAGCTGACATTCCTGTGTCCATGCCAGTATGGAAATTCACTTGTTTTCTAGGCTTTCTTTCTTCATATCTCATTAGGATTCTACAGAGTTGCAAAATAAAACCTCTGCAAGGACAGTTAGATCCATGACCAGTAGAACACTAAACCCCACATTATTTTGACTCATTTGCTTTCTTTTCATCAAATCACCAAACCAACACTATCAGATTTATTATACATGGCAAAAGACATGACAGGTAGATGCCAAAGACAATTTTACAATCCTTTTGGGAGAAAATTTGAAAATCTGTCAATTTTAGATTTCTGTACACTTTAGATTTTTTAGGTATAATTGCAAATTATACTTTTGTTTTTGCCAGACTTTTAAGGTTGGCATAACTGTAGCTTCTAGACTTCTCCCATTTTCTCTTTTATAAGCAGCTCAACCATCTAAGTTTGCTTCACTGGAGTCAAACCTATAAACCACAATTTACAGTTTTCTGTAATGGCCTGGACAATCAAGGTTTTAATTTATAGCTAACAAAAAGGTCCCAAACTATCTCCTTTTTCTTCTTATGGATATTTATTTAATTTTGTCCTTTTATAGAACTATCTGACCTTAGGTAGTATTACAGACAAGTCACAGTCATATGACAGACAAAGGAAAAACAGTTCAGATATAGGGTCCTGCTTAGAATTTGGCCACAAAAACATTCCCTGCTGGTGTGTCCAGCATCTCAAAGACAGCAAGGTACCATCAGAAATGTTTGTATCAAACGTGAGCACCAGCGTCAGCATCTAAGTTGGGTGAGAGTTATTCTCAGAGGGTCCCAAAACTCAACTGAAATCCCCTTAGTTCAAAATAAACAGCCTTTTCTCATTATACTCTGTTTTTGTGAGTTTAATTCTGTTTCTTTCTGACAGTGGAGCAAACTCCCTTCCCTGATTCCCATCAACTGCTCAGCACTTGAAAATCTACTTAGTGCCACAACAGGCCACAGTGACTGACCACAGACTATGGAAGTTACAGAGCGCCTGTTGTGTATGTTGAGGGGGGCATTCGTGTACCACTGGTCTCAGCCACCCACAGAAGCAAACGACAACACTCTCTTTGCAAATTTGGATCAAAAACATTAAGAAATGTTACTACAGGCATTTCAGGGGCTATTCCTTGACTCATGTTCAAACGTTACAAAACAATGAAATTGATGTGGAAGATGAACATGGATTTACTCATTAAAACTTGGAAGGCCAGTATTTGGAAACTCCTGGTCAAAACTGGAAGACAAAAAAAATATGTCTTAATTCTATAGAGATCATAAGGGGGGGAAATGTGACTTTTTTTCTTTGACATTTCTTTTTTTAAAAGACTTTATTTTTTAAAAAAAGACATTTTTAATCGCTGGATAATATTCCACTGTCTGGATGTACCACAGTTTATTTACCGATTCACCTGCTGAAGAAATCTTGATTGTTTTGCAATTATACATAAAAGGTTCTGTGAGCATCTGTACACAGGTTTTTGTTTCAGGTTCACAGCAAAACTGAGTGGAAGGCACAGACTTTTCTCACACACCTCCTAGCCGTACAGATGCATCAGCTCCCTGACTGTCAACATCCCCTGGAAGAGTAGTGTATTTGTTAACAACTGACCTATGTACATCACCCAGCACAATCATTCAAAGTCCACAGTTTACATTGTGGTTCCCCTTAGCACTGCGGTCCTGTGGGTTTAGACAAGCATATAATGGCACGTATCCTTCATATACTGCCACACAGAGTACCTTAACACTCTGAAATTTTCCAAGCTGAGAACTGTAGATTGCTTTAATTGAGGAGACCAGAACAATTACAAAGAAGCCAGGAGCATAAACGCAATTGGAAAATACTTTGCTGGATTGAATAAATATGTTTTTACAGAGACTGGAAGGGCCTATACTCTGACACAAACATCCCTTTCGTGGTTCTTCCGAACAATAATCTGTGCTTCATTATGCATTAACCTTCCTGATAGTCAGTCTATTGATTACAACTTCTAAAATTGTCAAATTCATAGGAAAAACTAAAACACTATACCCCTTTAAACTGGGTTTTCTATTGTTATGAGCTTCTAAGTAACTTTTGATACATTTTTCTACATGTTTCCAATTTTCTACAGTGGCATACATCATTCATAATTAGAAAAGCTGATATGATGTTTAACTTAAGATATACTAGTCTGAAAATATCATTCAAAATTAAAATAGATATAGAAAAAGATAGGACTTCTTTATCCTTCAAATTTTCTACACTTATCAAATTTCCCTAATTTTTCTATAACTTTTATAAAGGAATAAAAGGCAACCTCATTCTAAGGCATATTTGACATCTTGGAATGAAAGAGAATATAGCAGAGGGTTACACTTCCCAAAGTGAAAGTTGATTAGCTGTGTTTGACTCTTTGTGACCCCATGGGCTATACAGTCCATGGAATTCTCCAGACCAGAATTCTAGAGCAGGTAGCTGTCCCTTTCTCCAGGGAATCTTCCCAACCCAGGGATCGAACTCAGGTCTCCCTCATTGCAGGTGGATTCTTTACCAGCTGAGCCACCAGTGAAGCCCACACATGCCAAGGTCTGGCACAAACCATCAAAGACATCTACCTGCAAGTGATCCATAATGCTCCTAAGCAAGGATCTTTCGGATACCATGGAAAATTTCAAGGTAACAACTTTTTATATCATGCCGAATTCTTTTCAAAATGGTATTGTGGCCTTAGGCCCATCTCAAAACCTTTATTTGTATCATCACACAGCTGCACAGGTATTTCAATAATAGGATTTCCAGAAACTGAAATATCTAACATCAGATTTTTAAAAATACAGGAATCAGCACCTTAAAGTAACTCTTATGCAAGTTTTCAATCTTAGAGGTTATTGGAGTCTGCTAAGAGTTCCTGAAGTTGATTGCTTAAGGACATCAATTTTATTTCACAAAATATTCAATTTTGTGTATTACTCAGAGTTATTAATAAGCAACAGCATTTATCAACATTAATATAGATAGTTAACAGACATTTAAATGTTTACTCTGGGCCCACAGTTGTTCTAAGAATTTTAAATGTGTGAGCTTATTCAGTCCTCACAAAAAATTTTGAGGTAGATGCTAATATTACCTCCATTGTACAGATGAAGAAGCTGATAAAGAAAGAAGTTAAGTAACTTTCTCATGTTTGCTCCAATATCATCCAATTTATATACAGACAATCTGCTTCGAGTGTTCACCTCTATGATAAACTGCTCCTATCTCCCAGGGTTCTCCAGAGGAATAGAACCAACAGAATATCTATGAGCTTCCCTGGTGGCTCAGATGGTAAAGAATCCACCTGCAGTGCAGGAGACCAGCGTTTGATCGCTGGGTCTGGAAGATCCCCTGGAGAAGGGAATGGTTACCCATTCCAATATTCTGGCCTGGAGAATTCCATGGGCAGAAGAACCTGGTGGGCCATGTCCATGGGGTTCACCTCTCTGCTTTGAGTGTTTAACTCTATGATAAACTGCTTGTATCAGCCAGAGTTCTCCAGAGGAATAGACCAATAGGATCCCAAATCTGTATCTATGTCTCTACCTATAGATCTATCACTTATCTCAACACCTAGTCATCATCCATCTCTCTATCATCTGCTTATCTATTATCTATACCTTGATCTGCATTTATTGCCATGCTTTCCACTCTTCATTCAACCACAGTAAACACTTAGAATTTCAGAAAACGCTATGCTACTTATTTAACTCATACACGTGCCATTTTATAGAAGAATTTTTGCAAAAAAAACCCCACAAATGTCACACAGGTCCTGTGTCCCAAACACATTTGGGGTCCTGCAGTATCTCCCAAGTGGCCAGTGCACTGCCATCACTGGGCTTCAGGGTAACTCTTGAGTCTTAAAACAGTGGGTGCTATACTTCTCATCTGGCTTTCACGAATGATCTGCCATCTCTATACCCACCCGCATCACAAAGAAGTCTTGGCAAAGATTCGTTAAGGATGTGAGCTGGAGGGAAATTTTATGTATCTTATGAAGGACTGGGCTTCCCTAATAGTTCAGCTGGGAAAGAATCCACCTGCAATGCAGGAGACCCTGGTTGGATCCCTGGGTCGGGAAGGTTTCCTGGAGAAGGGATAGGCTACCCACTCGAGTATTCTGGCCTAGAGAATCCCATGGACTGTATAGTCCATGAGGTTACAAAAGAGTCAGACACGACTGAGTGACTTTCACTGTGAAAGACTGGGGATCAACTTCCCTGCACACAGCAAGCATTCTAGAAGTTCTGTGATCGCTCCCCCAAATGTCACTGGCTTCTGCAGTGGTGAAGAGCTGTCCTCCAAGACCGCCCATCCCTGCCCTGTGTCATCTCATGTTCAATGCTGCCAACACAGCACGAACACAGTTACTCCTTTCCCCACCTCTGGAGTTTGGAATAGGGCATTGTCAAAGAAAAAATTTCAGTCGCAACCTGAAAGTTAAGAGTTATTTTATTTGGGGGGAATGTTTAGGACTCCAGGCCCAGGAGACAGCATCTCAGTAGCTCTGAGAAAACTGCTTCAAGGAGGCAAGAAGAGAAGTCAGGCTATATCCAAGTTTGCAACAAAGGGAGCAGGCAGTCTGAATATCAAAGATCAGATATCGAATTAAGGAACTTAGCATTCTCTGTACGGGAAGATGCAAGCCTCTGGGCTCACTGAATTCATTCCTTTCCCATTCACCTCAGCTATCTAGGGCCAAACCTGTTTCTTGCTCACCTTAAGGGGTGGCAGATGACTGCTTCTTGCATTCCCCCAGCTCCTCAGCAGTCACCGTGGGCTGGGTGGCACCATCAGCTGGCTCACAGTGTGGGGAGCCCTCGTTCACATCTGGAAGCCGGAAATCGCTGATGAATGTGACATGTCTTGTTTATGGATGTGGCAGGAGACATGTTATTTTCACGGCATGAAACTTTTCTCATCAGGTCTCAAACCTGGAGCTCTGTGATACAACCCGAGCCCTTCACATCAAAGCTGAAGGGAAGCCATACCTTTGGCCTCTACTTCAGACCTTCCAAACCTTCCAGAGAAGCTCTTAGAAGCCCAGGGAGAATCCATTCAGCCTGGATTCTGCTTTCTCAGTTGCTGGAAAATGAACTAGGAACCACCAGGGAGACAGACCCCCACAACTTGCAAACTGAGAGACAAAGGCAGCTTCGAACCTTCCCTCCTTTGCTGTTAGGACTTTTTTCTGCCCCGAGGTAGCTGGGATTTGGCTCTGCACCTGGAATAGCTAGATGTGGAAAGCTACTGACAGTGCTCATGGGAGATTTGTTCTTCTCTTTAAAACCTCATTTTCCTCTCTGGCTTAAAAATAGACTCAAACCTCATAAACCTAGCCTCATTTCAGGATTCCATGGAGCCTACTCAATTGTCGATTGTCAAGCCTCGTTTGCATGCCACAGAGATGGTACCACTATGTTGGTTTTATTTATTTCAGAGTCGAGCATTCTGTTTTTTCAAGTCCCTCTTTGATTACAGAATATTCCAGTCAGATATGAATATTTCTGAGGATTAAAATACACTGTAAGTTAAATCTACACTGTTAATTCCTAAAGAAATAGCTCAAGGGCACTCCATGGAGCATTCTGATAACCCCACTATTGATCTTAAAATTCAGATCTCTGGAGACATTGATCTGAGCCGTCAGTCACAGAGAATATAAGTGGTTGTACCATCGGCCCCAGACATCTGCGAGAGCAGTGAGCACCTGGTGGGGGATGCGCAGACCCAAAGACATTACTGAGAGCTTTTTAGGCAGAAAAACTATCAGAAATAAATCAGCTCCTACTGGAGCATCTCTGAAGTTCACTGATATTTTTCTGACAATGATAATATACCAAGTCCAAAGGAAAAGGGTTAGAAGTCTTTAGAAAGGGGCACATTAATTTTTGAGACATGTTAATATCATGGCCTTGAGTAAAGTGAACACACTGGGACGATCACGTCTCTGCGTCCTCCCTGCCGTGTTTCAGAGGGGAAATGTGCTCATTGGAGGAACAACCTGGGGAAGATAAGAGCCTGGTTCCGACGGGGTACACCTGTAGTGCTAAAGGAAACTTGGGTGGCTGGAACCACAGGCTCCACTGCAGGCTGTGGTTTGAAACAACCCTCCTCGCTGTCCAGAGATCAGAACAGCAGGACACATTTCTAAACCATTCTATTTCTAAAAAGGAGTTGCTCAGCAACTTGAGTTTGCCAGACTTGGTAAAACCAAAATGCTGAAGCGGCTAGTGCTTTCTGTCCTCTCCTTTAGTCGAGAGAAGCAAGTGGATTCTGCTTGCTGCCCTAGTTTACTCAGCTGTTGTTCAGTCACTCAGCTGTGTCTGACTCTTTGCAACCCCATGAACTGCAGCCAGTAGGCATGGGAAGAACAAGGATCAAACCAAGAATTGGTCTTCAAAATATTCGTACGTAATGGATGACAGTCAAGAGCTACTTCATCAGCCAAAGATGGCCCTGTGGAGAGGCATAGGCTGTATGTTGCAATTAGCTGTGAAAAATCCATTGGTCTGCTTGCAATATTCCTCGGTTAAAGCAGTTACTCAATTAACATGGTTATCTTAGAGAATGATTCTACAGGTCAACACTCCCAAAATGAAATTGTTAAGGACAATCCGAATGTGAGTGCCAAAAGTTTGGTTCAATTGTTACAATGAACCAAACGTTTCCAATGTTTTGTGTGTAACAATTCAGTCAATTGTTAACTGATTCAAACACTGATAAATACCTATACTTCTACATGTAACATATAATTCATGTTTTAAAAACTGCTTGGCACAGTATAACCTTATAAAGTTGTAAGAGTGGGTTGGGCGTGACTTAGGGACTGAAAAACAAGTATGACTGTCTGCCCCCACAGAGGAACACTGCAGTCAGGCCAGCACACCTTCACGGTTAGAGACACACACAGCCCACTCCACTCCACAGGCCATCTTTGGCTTCCTGAGTAGCTCTTGAGTCTCTTCCTCTAAGTGTGGATTCTGAAGACCCGACACTTGGTCTGACAGTCCTTTTTACTTCCCACACCTCAGTTCAGTTCAGTCACTCGGTCTTGTCTGACTCTTTGCGACCCCATGGACTGCAGCACACCAGGCCTCCCTGTCCATCACCAACTCCCAGAGTTTACCCAAACTCATGTCCATTGAGTCAGTGATGCCATCCAACCATCTCATCCTCTGTTGTCCCCTCTCCTCCTGCCTTCAATCTTTCCCAGCATCAGGGTCTTTTCAAATGAGTAGTTCTTCACATCAGGTGGCCAAAGTTTTAAGAGTCTCAACTTCAGCATCAGCCCTTTCAATGAATATTCAAGACTGATTTGCTTTAGGATGCACTGGTTGGATCTCCTTGCAGTCCAAGGGACTCTCAAGAGTCTTCTCCAACACCACAGTTCAAAAGCATCAATTCTTCGGTGCTGAACTTTCTTTATAGTCCAACTCTCACATCCATACGTGACTACTGGAAAAACCATAGCTTTGACTAGACAAAACTTAGTTAGTAATGTCTCTGCTTTTTAATATGCTATCTAGGTTTGTCATAGTTTTTCTTCCAAATAGCAAGTATCTTTTGATTTCATGGCTGCAGTCACCATCTGCAGTGATTTTGGAGCCCAAGAAAATAAAGTCTATCACTGTTTCTATGGTTTCCCCATCTATTTACCATGAAGTGATGGCACTGGATGCCATGATCTTAGTTTTCTGAATGTTGAGTTATAAGCCAGCTTTTTCACTCTTCTTTTTCACTTTCATCAAGAGGCTCTTTAGTTCTTCTTCACTTTCTGCCATAAGGGTGGTGTCATCTGCATTTCTGAGGTTATTGATATATGTCCCGGCAATCTCGATTCCAGCTTGTGCTTCATCCAGTCCCATACCTACCAGGCATTATTCATTCATTTGTTCCTTGAAACATTCATCATTTCACCATTTCAACCAGTAAATCTTTACTGAGTCCCCACTGGGCCTCTGCAGTACTCTGGATAGAATATATCTTGTAAACACAACACTTTCCATCCTCATGGCACTAAACCTTTGATGTTTTTCTTCCAAGTCTTTTCTTCGTCTCAAAGGATCATTGGTACCAAAAATAATGACAATGCAACTTTTTCCTTTTTTCCATTCAGTTACCTTCAGCTTAACAAACATCAGTGTAAGCCCAATTCATGCTTGGCATTATTATCACAACTTTTAACCAGGAGTTTTATTTTTTAGTGGGTTTGTGTCTTAAACCCAAAGCACTAAAATTTAGTCCCAACAGTATTTCAACTGTTCAGTTCTTAAAATTGTCTCACCTAAATAACCATTATATATATATGTGTGTTAATGTACTGTATTGGTGTTTTTTTCTGACTTACTTCACTCTGTATAATAGGCTCCAGTTTCATCCATCTTATTAGAACTGACCCAAGTGTGTTCTTTTTAATAGCTGAGTAATATTCCATTTTGTATATGTACCAAAGTTTTCTTATCCATTCATCTGCATATGGACATCTAGGTTGCTTCCATGTCCTCGCTATTATAAACAGTGCTGTGATGAACACTGGAGTACACGTGTCTCTTTCAATTCTGGTTTCCTCGATATGTGTGCCCAGCAGTGGGATTGCCAGGTCGTATGGCAGTTCTATTTCCAGTTTTTAAGGAATCTCCACACTGTTTTCCATAGTGACTGTACTAGTTTGCATTCCCACCAACTATGTAAGAGGGTCCCTTTTCTGTGCACCCTCTCCAGCATTTATTGCTTGTAGACTTTTTGACAGCAGACATTCTGGCTGGCGTGAGATGGTACCTTATTGTGGTTTTGATTTGCATCTCTTTGATAATGAGTGATGTTGAGCATCTTTTCATATGTTTGTTAGCCATCTGTATGTCTTCTTTGGAGAAATGTCTGTTTAGTTCTTTGGTCCATGTTTTGATTGGGTCGTTTATTTTGCTGGTATTGAGCTGCAGGAGCTGCTTGTATATTCTTGAGATTAATTCTTTGTCTGTTGCCTCATTTGTTATTATTTTCTCCCATTTTGAAGGCTGTCTTTTCACCTTGCTTATAGTTTCCTTCATTGTGCAAAAGACTTTAAGGGTATGGCAAAAACCACTACAATATTGTAAAGTAATTAGCCTCCAATTAAAATTAATTAATTAATTTTAAAAATAACCATTATAGTGCACTGCTTGTTAACAGGTAAATATTCTTTTTGAAAAAGGTGTTTCTTCTATTATTGTAGCACTTCATTTTTCTCATAGACTTAAGAAGAATAATTGAATATAAGGTGATAATTGTGTAACATTTAGAATGCAGCACATTTCCTGCAAAAATTGCTCTCTTTTTACAAAGATTGAGTTTGGGTCCAGATTCTGCCATGTCCCCTTGAAGACAGACAGCCCTGGCAGTTGGGTGACAGAATAGGGAAAAAATGACATTCAATTCTCCTGAATTATGTTGTTCCTTTTCATCTAAATGTATTTAAATGAAGGGCTTGACTCTCCTTCAAAGCACGCATTTCTTCTCTTTTACTAGCAGTAAAATATATCTCAGAGGCCAAGGAGCTGGAGATTTACAAGCTTTCTGGGCACCTCATTTGCTTTTCCACCCATCACTCTGACATTGTCAAATATTGGCTTTGGCAAGATGGCAGAGGCTGGCAGAGGCTGCTCAATAGCCTGATGGCTGTTCTATCATACATTGTCCAGCCACGGCAGAGTTGTAGACAGTGCCCGCATCAACAAGGAAGAACACATCCATCAAGCTGCCTTCTACAATTTACCAGACTTGAATGATGTACCACATGTTGGCCAATACTTGCCTGCTGATAAAGGCCATGGCAGCTAAGAGGAGGTACAGGAAAGTGCTGTAGAGCCTCAACGCCAACAGCATCACATGTAAGAACTCTATCTTCAGGGCTTTTCCCCTAGTGAATTTATAACATAAAGTTGTACTGGGTTGTTTTTCTACAACAATTCTTCCAACTTTCACAGCTTGTTTTTGCTTAGCAGAGGCCAACCTTCAAAATGACCTGGGACAAACATAATCAGAAAGTGGAAGGTACAGAGCAGAGATACTCACCCAGGTTTTTAAACATTAAATAGAACTTAGGGGAAAATGGATGCATGTTTATCTGTGGCTGAATCCCTTCGCTGCTCACCTGAAACTATTAGAACATTGTTAATCAGCTGTAACTCCAATAGAAAATAAAATGTTGTTTAAAACAACAAAGTTATGTATATAATCATATGTGAAACAGATCACCAATCCAGGTTTGATGCACGAGACAGGGTGCTCAGGGCTGGTGCACTGGGATGACCCTGAGGGATGGGATGGGGAGGGAGGTGGGAGGCGGGATCAGGATGGGGGACACATGTACACCCATGGTGGATTCATGTCAACGTATGGCAAAAACCACCACAATATTGTAAAGTAATTAGCCTCCAATTAAAATTAATTAATTAATTAAAAAAAAACAAAGCTAAATAGAGCTTAGTATTTCAACTAAATTGTGTTTCTCTACTTCTATCAAGTGTGACGGAATATTTTTAGAAATATGCAGTATTATTTTGCTAGAAATAAGTACAAGTACTTACAATATTTTTGAAAGCGTTATGTCACACCTTGGGTACTCACACAGTTACTGCTGATGAACATGGAAGTTGATGTAACGATTCTAGGAGACAATTTGGTCTCTGGGGGCAAAACCCTTTAAACAGATTTCACAGCCTTTGATCCTGAAATTTTATTCTCAAGAAGGCATTATAGCTGTAATATGTTTTTCTTTTCCTTTATATATTATAAGTTTTTCATGCTTTGAGATGTTTTCCCCCTTTCTCTAGGGGGTAAATAAAGGAATGCTTTCATTTATGTCCCTGTAAACTAAAGGCCAGCCTAACTGCTGGTGAGAGAAATCTCAGAAAAAGAAGCCAATGAAAATATTTCTTATTCCTACAACTAAAGAAGAACCAGCACTGATCTGTGAATGTGTGTGTGTGTGTGTGCACTCAATCATGTCTGACTCTTTGTGACCCCATGGACTGTAGCCTGACAGACATCTCTCTCCATGAAATTTTCCAGGCAAGAATACTGGAGTGGGTAGCCATTTCCTTCTCCAGAGGATCTTCCCAACCCAGGAATCGAACCCGTGTCTCCTGTGTCTCCAGAGTCTCCTGTGTTGGCAGGCAGATTCTTTAACACTGCATGGGAAACCCATGATCTGTGAATACGTGAACACAAATTCTGGTTTTTACAAAGTAGGAAAATCAAGACTACATAGGAAATCCCCAGTTCTCATACTCTTATCCATATTTACTAAAATATATAACCCCATCCTGTTTCTATTATTGAAAGTGCCCTTGAAAGGGTCTTGTGAAACAGACACAAAAACTTGAGAAGTTGTTGCTACACTCTGTGATAAATGAACTATAACCCCAAAGTGGGCAGTGTCTCTGGTGACTCAGTAGTAAGGAACCCGCCTGCCCATGTAGGAGATGCGGTTCGATTCCTGGGTCAGAAGATCCCCCGGAGAATGGAATGGCAACCCACTCCAGTATTCTTGCCTGGGAATCCCATAGACAGAGGAGCCTGGCAGGCTACAGTCCATGGGGTCACAAAAGAGTTGGAGACAACAACTAAACAACAACAAAGGAAAATAATAGGAAAACTGAACAAAAAATATCTGTCTAAGAATGCTCATGGAGCATTAAAGATAAAGGCTAACAACAATCAGCCCATATCTGACGGGTACAGGAGAGGGGTTTGACCATCTGGGCACCTCAGTCATCTCATTTTGCATACCAAGCAACTGTGTCATGTCTCCCAGATAACTGGAAAGACATTACATGTCAAAAAATAAGTAAATAAAATAGGTCAAATGAGAAAAAATCTACTAAAAGGGTTAAAAAATACACAGAATGTTTGGCTCTGACAGAATTATGGATGGTTTCAGTCTTTTTTCTTTGTATTCCTCCGAATTTTGTACTTTACTATTGAGGTAATGTTGGTTTATAACAGTATACATTTCATGTGTACATTATATTTCTAATTCTATATACACTTTAGCATACTTAGGGTCTGTCTTTCAGTCGTGTCTGACTATTTGCAACCCAATAGAATGCAGCATGCCAGGCCTCCCTGTCCATCACCAACTCCCAGAGCTTACTCAAACTCATGTCCTCCGAGTCGGTTGTGCCATCTTGAAGAGATGGGAATACCAGACCACCTTTCCTGCCTCCTGAGAAACCTGTGTGCAGGTCAGGAAACAACAGTTAGAACTGGACATGGGACAACAGACTTGTTCCAAATAGGAAAAGGAGTACATCAAGGCTGTATATTGTCACCCTGCTATTTAACTTATATGCAGAGTATATCATGAGAAATGCTGGGCAGGAGGAAGCACAAGCTGGAATCAAGATTGCCGGGAGAAATATCAATAACCTCAGATATGCAGATGACACCACCCTTATGCCAGAAAATAAAGAAGAAACTAAAGAACCTCTTGATGAAAGTGAAAGAAGAGACTGAAAAAGTTGGCTTAAAAGTCAACATTCAGAAAGCTAAGATCATGGCATCCAGTGCCATCACTTCATGGCAAATAGATGGGGAAACAATGGAAACAGTGAGAGATTTTATTTCTGGGGGCTCCAAAATCATTGCAGATGGTCACTGAAGCCATGAAATTAAAAGACGCTTGCCCCTTGGAAGAAAAGCTATGACCAACCTAGTTCAGTTCAGTCGCTCAGTCGTGTCTGACTCTTTGTGACCCCATGAACCATAGCATGCCAGGCCTCCCTGTCCATCACCAATTCCCAGAGTTAACCCAAACTCATATGCATCAAGTCGGTGATGCCATCCAACCATCTCATCCTCTGTCGTCCCCTTCTCCTCCTGCCCTCAATCTTTCCCAGCATCAGGGTCTTTTCAAATGAGTCAGCTCTTCACATCAGGTGGCCAAAGTATTGGAGTTTCAGCTTCAACATCAGTCCTTCCAATGAACACTCAGGACTGATTTCTTTTAGGATGGACTGGTTGGATCTCCTTGCAGTCCAAGGGACTCTCAAGAGTCTTCTCCAACACCACAGTTCAAAGCATCAGTTCTTCGGCACTCAGCTTTCTTTATAGTCCAACTCTCACATCCATACATGACCACTGGAAAAAGCATAGCCTTAACTAAAAGGACATTTGTTGACAAAGTAATATCTCTGCTTTTTAATATGCTGTCTAGGTTGGTCATAACTTTCATTCCAAGGAGTAAGTGTCTTTTAATTTCAACCTAGAGCATATTAAAAAACAGGGACATTACTTTTTTGACAAAGGTTCATCTAGTCAAGGCTATGGTTTTTCCAGTCATCACGTATGGATGTGAGAGTTGGACTATAAAGAAAGCTGAGTGCCGAAGAATTGAAGCTTTTGAACTGTGGTGTTAATATTAAAGCAAACCCTCCAAATGCACTGATTTGCTTTAATATTAAGAAGCATCTTACTTAGTTCCTCTTTTGCCAAACCATTTGTATAACCTGGAATTGTTAGTATTTTTCTTGTTACAGTCTTGTGACTCGTGGAGATGGACAAGTACTACAATAAAATAAAGTGAATTGTTTTGTAAAAAAAAAAAAAAAAAAAGAACTGTGGTGTTGGAGAAGACTCTTGAGCGTCCCCTGGATTGCAAGGAGATCCAACCAGTACATCTTAAAGGAGATCAGTCCTGAATATTCATTGGAAGGACTGATGCTGAAGCTGAAGCTCCAATACTTTGGCCACCTGATGTGACAAACTGACTCTTTAGCAAAGACCCTGATACTGGGAAAGACTGAAGACGGGAGGAGAAGAGGAAGACAAAGGATGAGATGGTCAGATGGCATCACCAACTTGATGGACATGAGTTTGAGCAAGTTCTGGTATTTGGTGATAGCCAGGGAAGCTTGGCGTGCTGCAGTCCATGGGGTCACAAAGAGTCAGACACGACTGAGCAACTAAACTGAACTGAATGACCAAAATTATACAGTGTTTATCTTTCTCCCTTTGATTTATTTCTCTAAGCATAATACTCTCAAGGTTCATCTATGTATTTACAAATGGAAAGAGTTCATCTTTTATGCATGCATACGTGATAAGTTGTTTCAGTCTTGTCTGACTCTTTGCGAACCAATGGACTGTAGGTTGCCAGGCGCCTCTGTCCATGGGATTCTCCAGGCAAGAATACTGGAGTGGGTTGCCATTTTCTTCTCCAGGGGTTCTTCCTACCCAGGGATCGAACCCAGGTCTCCCACATTGCAGGCAGACTACCATCTGAGCCACCTGGGAAGCCTCAGTGTGGAGAGTTTTCCTTAAATACAAAAACTTTTAAAAAGTAAAACTAAGGCTGTCATTAGGAGTAAAACTCATATTCTCATTTGCAAATGGTTGTAAAATACACAAAATGGAAGGCAGATTTTAGCAATTTAGCTCTCCTTGCAGGTGGTAAAAGGAGCATTGAAGCAGAAATATTTTATCAGTGGTTTAGGCAACAGTGTTGACACTGCTAGGAGACCAATTCTTTTAAAAACTAATAATAATAAGGTTTGTGGGGAAGTTAATCTTGGCTAAGAGCTATAAAAGAATCTATAATTTTAGCTCAGAAACCAAGAGACAATAAAAGTGCCTATTGATTTTTTTTTCCTGTGGTTTTCACAATTTACAGATTCATTGCCTTTCATATCAGTGATTTGCTGAAAATTTATGGTGAGAACAAGAGACTCACTAAGCAAGCCTTTTCCTGGTAGAGTCACTTGTCTGGACGTGTGACGTGCCTCCCACTGATCAGTCCTACACCGAGTCAGCCGAAGTTCACGTGGACTCGCTGTGCCCAGGTAGGGCACCAGGTTTGGGCACAGGTCCAGGAGGACTTTAGATGTGCAGAAAGAAAGAAGCAATTCAAGCAATTTCAAGGAGAAAAAAATAGGCAGAGCACTAGAAACTGCCATTGAAAGCTTCACCGAAAGCCTGAATGTCTGCAATTGCCCTGTGACTAGTTCTCTGGAAGTTCTATTAAGCTCTGACCCACAGAATGGAGTGGAACCTACAGATTATTCAGAAACACCACTGGATCAAGGAGGGAAGGGGTCTGAGCAGACATCAGGGGCTGCAGGTGACAGGTTCACAGGTGCTCATAAGAGGTGCGATGGGAGATCACTGAGGTAGGCTGCAAAATGTCTCCCTAAAGCTATAAATATCATGGTCTCTAGACTGTGAATGTCACTTTACATGGAAATCAAGGACTTTGCAGATGTGATTGAGAATCTCAGGATAAGCAGATATATCCAGACAAAACCCTAATTTAAAAAGATATATGCATGGCTGTATTCACTGGGCTTCACTGATAGCTCAGTTGGTAAAGAATACACCTGCAATGCAGGCAACCCCAGTTTGACTCCTGGGTCAGAAAGATTCGCTGGAGAAGGGATAGGCTATCCACTGCAGTATTCTTGGGCTTCCCTTGTGTCTCAGCTTGTAAAGAATCCGCCTGCAATGCGGGAGACTTGGATTCGATGCCTAGCTTGGGAAGATCCCCTGGAGAAGGGAAAGGCTACCTACTCCAGTATTCTGGTCTGGAGAATTCCACGGACTGTATAGTCCACGGGGTCACAAAGAGTTGGACACGACTGAGTGACTTTCACTTTCACTTCATCTTTGTAGCAGCACTGTTCACAATATCCAAGACATTGAAGCAAGCTACATGCCCATCGGCAGATGAACCAATAAAGAAGATGTGGTGCATAAAGAAGGCACGTACAAAGGAATATTAGTCATGAAAAGAATGAAATAATGCCATTTGCAGCAACAAGGATGCACCTAGTAATGATCATCCTAAGTGAAGGAAGTCAGAAAGTGAAAGACAAATACCACATGATATCACGTATATGTGGAATCTAAAATAAGACACAAATGAACCTGTCTATGAAACACAGACTGACAGACATAGAGAACAGACTTGTGGTTGCCAAGGCAGAGGGGAGGGGAAGGACTGGGAGTTTGGGATTAGCAGGTGCAAACTACTGAATACAGAATGGATAAACAGCAAGGTCCTACTGTATAACACAGGGAACTATAGTCAACATCCAGTGATCATTCAAAATGGAAGAGAATCTGAAAAAGAATTCATGTGTGTGTGTGTGTGTGAATCCCTTTGTTATATAGCAGAAATTAACACGACATTGTGCATCAGCTATACTTCATGAAAACAGAAACAGAAAGATTGTCTAGGATTCTCCGTGTAGACCCAATGCAATTACAAGGATCATAGTAAGAGGAAGGCAGAAGAAAATTTCTCACACAGAAAGAAGAGGAAGAAGCAGTGCAACCACAGGCAGAGACCAAAGTGATGCGGTCAAAGGCCAAGGCATTTCGGCAACCCCCCAGAAGCTAGAAGCAGCAAGGAGCACATTCTCCCTCCAGCCTCTCGGGGGAGAGCAACTCTGCCAAAGCCTTCGTCTTAACCTGGTGGCATCCTCTTCAGATTGCATCTCCAGAACTGTGAGATAAGAAGTTTCTCTTCTTTTAAGCCCTGCTATTTGTGGAAGTTTGTTACAGCAGCCGCGGGATACTCATACTGACCTCTTTGCAGCTACATTTCTTAATATGTGTCGTTGGCTACAATTGCCTGATTTCTTATGGGTCCAATCATCTTCTAGATTCCTTTTGTTGTTATTACAAGCACACGAGTTTTCACAGCTCCTTTTGTAAGACCACAGAGGACTACCTGGACCAGGTCAACGGCAGCAACAGTCACCAGGAGCTCAAGCCCCAAGCTAAGACTCCCTAGCAGCAGGGTTCCTGTCCCCGAGGAGAGTTCACTTCAGTTCAGTTCAGTTGCTCAGTCATGTCCGACTCTCCGCGACCCCATGAATCACAGCACACCAGGCCTCCCTGTCCATCACCAACTCCCGGAGTTCACTCAAACTCATGTCCATTGAGTTGGTGATGCCATCCAGCCATCTCATTCTCTGTTGTCCCCTTCTCCTCCTGCCCCCAACCTTTCCCAGCATCAGAGTCTTTTCCAGTGAGTCAACTCGTCACATGAGGTGGCCAAAGTATTGCAGTTTCAGCTTCAGCATCAGTCCTTCCAATGAACACCCAGGATTGATCTCCTTTAGAATGGAATGGTTGGATCTCCTTTCAGTACAAGGGACTCTCAAGAGCCTTCTCCAACACCACAGTTCAAAAGCATCAATTCTTCGGCGATCAGCTTTCTTCACAATCCAACTCTTACATCCATACATGACCACGGAAAAAACCATAGCCTTGACTAGACGGACCTTGGTTGGCAAAGTAATGTCTCTGCTTTTTAATATACTATCAAGGTTGGTCATAACTTTCCTTCCAAGGAGTAAGAGTCTTTTAATTTCATGGCTGCAATCAGCATCTGCAGTGATTTTGGAGCCCAAAAAAATAAAGTCTGACACTGTTTCCACTGTTTTTCCATCTATTTCTGGGGAGAGTAACCACACAAGAAAACTGTGATCCATGGTGTATTTGCTAAACCCATCTGGAGCCTTATAGTCACGTGCAGAAGGGAGCCACAGAGGGTTGTAGGGGAGGAATTCTGGTGCGGGATATAGAAAGGATGACAAGGGGGAAGATAATGTAGGCTGTGCTCACCCATTGCTGCAGAGAATCAATAAGAAAATGCAGGTGCAAGTAAACGTCTGCTCTCTGTCAGACTCTCCAGAGCCAGTTTTTCTCACAGAGTCTCACACAGCATTACTGGGACCCCACATACAAAGCGAGTCTCAAGGTGGTAGGGAAGAAAACCAAGATCACACCTGTGCTCAGTGCTAGAAGAGGAATATAAGCCAAGGTTTGTCCAACTCCAAAACCAGGGCTCTTTGGCTTAGTCATGCTCAACCCTCCTCCCGGGGCTGCTGTAAGATACAGACGAGGCCGGGCTTGTCCAGGGCTACACCTATTAGAGCAATAGGATCATTACAGTGCATAATAGTGACCCGTTTCTGAAATTATAATCAGTCGGAAATAAAAGGAAGGGAGCAGATAAATAGTCCGGCACAGGTGTGTGCAGCCCTGAGGGAACCCTGCTTGGGTGAACTTGGCCTTGGAGGCCCTGCCATCTCAGGAAAGGCACAGTCCCTCTGTCCAGGTGGTTCAGCTCACCCATGGTGGCCCTGCGTATACTGATACACCTCCATTGTTTTGAATGCTTCGTCTTTTAAAGCCCCGATTTTAAAATCCTTACATAGAAACACTACTGCAGAATTCTTCAGAAGTAAACCCCTCCCTCACCCCAGCTGGGTCACTGCTTGCTGAACTCAGGTTCCATCCCAGGTCAATATCCACTTCTCTGTATGAAATATCCTCACACACAAAGCTCCCCCTACTCTGGGCTTTGGCCTGCCTCCTGGACATTTCCCTAAACATCTATCCCTCTTGAACCTTTCTAGTCTTTCCAAATCACTTTAACCAAATAGAAGCTGCCTCCCCCACCTTCCTTCTCTAAGGAATTCTCTGGGCAATAATCAGGTTTCTTCGACATCAGCCAGCACCTGGGAGCTCCAGAGAGACCACCCTCCTTCTCATCACCACTGGTCAACACAGCTGTCCCTCAAATGCTAACCCTCCCCAATGCCACTGCCTTCGCTCCTGCCCTGATGACTGACAGCACCATGGTTCTGTATTGTTGCTCAGAGGTCTCGGCTACTCCCCTGGAGCCCCATCTAGCCTCTCCCTGTCTTCCATTTCAGCTCATCCTGTTACTGAGTCCAAGCTCCCTCTGCTAGCCACATGACAGGTGATTAAGTCGAGAAACGAGGTGTTGAGGCAAGGAACAATGACTTTATTTGGAAAGTGGGCAGACTGAGAAGATAGCAGACTAATGTCTCAAAATAACCGTCTTATTGGAGTCTGTATTTTAGCGTCTTTTACAGAACTGACAAGGGGAGGAGATGGGGAAGCAAAGTAAAAAGGCCATTAGTCTTGCAAATATCCCCTGGAAATGATCAGCCTCGGGGGTAGGATGGACTAATTTCTTTCCTCCTTCTTGCAGCCATTCACAGGTAGCCAAGGTCCAGATGTCTCCTTGAACAAAGGCACCTTGGTTTAAGATTCAGGCAGAGGGGCAGGGCTTCCCAAGGCAGGCCACTGTGCATGGACAGGATCCCTTTAGTGAACAAAAGCCACGGCAAGCAAAGGTTAAAGTAAAAGAAGCAGAGCTAACACTCAGTCAGATTTTGTTCTTCCCTGCAGCAATGCTCTGTCATTTTTACCAATACAAAATCTATGGAAAGTCCTTCAAAGAGACTGTGTTGTTCCCATACAAATATTTCGGTCAGGGTCTTTCCTGATCTTTCCACATCCCCAACAGGTGCTCTGCTCCCACTGCACAAGTGTATGAATAGTTTCCTGCCTCCCTTTCTTGGCCCAAGACATTCCTATCCCCTTGGTCTGAAATATCCTTCCCCAGCTACTCGGCAACAGTGGATCCCAGTTTCCTCCAATTCTCCGTTCAAACAGCCTCACAGGGAAACTGCCTCCTCTGAACTCTCGATGCACTGACATGACCTTCATGAAGCACCCACCACCCAGCACAGAGATAATTTGTTTTATTTGTTTCCACCACTGAGACCTTGCAAGGGGGCTTATCTGTCCATCTTCATCACCATTTCTGGTATTATCACAAACATATGCCAAAAAGTTCTGTGAAATAAAGAAACGAATGCATGGTTCAAATGAGCATAGCTTTACGGCACTACTACACAGTCCGTGGAATTCTCCAGGCAAGAATCCTGGGGTGGGTAGCCCTTGCCTTCTCCAGGGGATCTTTCCAACCCAGGGATCGAACCCAGGTCTCCTACATTGCAGGCAGATTCTTTACCAGCTGAGCCACATGGGAAGCCCAAGAATACTGGAGTGGGTAGCCTATCCCTTCTCCAGAGGATCTTCCCCACCCAGGAATTGAACCAGGGTCTCTTGCATTGCAGGCAGATTCTTTACCAGCTGAGCCACATGGGAAGCCCAAGAATACTGGAGTGGGTAGCCTATCCCTTCTCCAGAGGATCTTCCCCACCCAGGAATTGAACCAGGGTCTCTTGCATTGCAGGCAGATTCTTTACCATCTGAGCCACATGGGAAGCCCAAGAATACTGGAGTGGGTAGCCTATCCCTTCTCCAGAGGATCTTCCCCACCCAGGAATTGAACCAGGGTCTCTTGCATTGCAGGCAGATTCTTTACCATCTGAGCTGTCAGGGAAGCCCAAGTGCTAAAGAAACCACCTGCCAATGCAAGAGACTTAAGAGATGTGGGTTTGATCCCTGGGTCGGGAAGATCCCCTGGAGAAGGAAATGACAACCCACTCCAGTATCCTTGCCTGAAGAATCCCATGGACAGAGGAGCCTGGCAGGCTCCAGCTCATATGGTCACAAAGAGTCAGACACGACTGAAGCGATTTAATATGCACACATGCACACATACACAGGTAAATCTAATCAGATCATGTCCCATTTGTGCTTAAGGATAATGAGAAAATGAACCAAGTTAAAAATGATGACATGGTAAAGGGCATAATGTGAGAGAAATGAGGCAAAAATAAAGAAGTATACTAACAAAAAAAGACAAATATCAGACTCATTAAGAGGAGATTGTTAAGATGTGGAGTTGACTTTGTTCTGAAGGCAGATTCTCTCTCTAGTCAACAGCCAGAGGAGCATCCTCAATGGCTTCGTGTTAAATGCAGAAGACAGATCCTCGGAAGTCAGTGGGCGGTCTGGGAGAGGCGCAATTCCCTCTACCAAGCAGCTCAGATGACATGTGTTTGGCTGCAGGGTTCTCACATGAAAGCCATTCTGCTCTTCCCCTAATTAAAAAGGACCCGACTTCCCTCTTGAGTATGCCAGATATATAGCATCCTGACTGCAATGAATAAAAACGTGTGCTTCTCCCTCCCTCCACGGCCGAGCTGATGGAGAGATGCCAACAGGCGCCCAGCAGGCTCGAGAGACACAGGGCCGACAGCAGTTCAGGCAGAGTGAGGCTGCGTTCAACCTTTTTTGTGAGCTGCTTGCTGCACTCAAAGCTTTCTCCAGGTTTAATGAGGAAAGGCTTCAAGGGGAAAAGCATTCAGTTGGCTTGTTTTAACCCTGGCTTCTCATCTTTTTTTTTTTTTTTTTAATGAAACTCATTTTTAAAAATTTATTTTTATTTCTTTATTTTTGGCTGTGCCGCACAGCGTACAGGATCCTAGTTTCCCCACCAGGGATTGAACCTACGCAATGGAAGCACAGATTCTTAACTACTGGACTTCCGGGGAAGTGCCCAGCTTCTCGTGTTTGATGGAGCTCTGTTTGCATTGTCTCACCCATGCCATTAATTTGGAACACAGATGACTGCCACAAACTGCTCCTAGTCATTCGACGAGTTTGCAGTTTATCCTCAAGATCCTAAAAGAAATGGGCCATGCTGGATATGTCCCAGTGTCTCCCAGTGTATAGACTATGGGAATTTCGCTGTGAACATTGTATAAGTCATAATTATGCTGAACTGGTTCACGGTGCTTTCCAGGTCTGCTCTATCCTACTTTTCTGTATATTCATTCTAATAATTTTGGAGACTTGGATATTGAAACTCCAACTGAAAATTTTATTTTATCAACTTAAACAATTGTAATATAAGTGGAACTATATGTAACTTGTTCTGTATTTTCCCAGTCTCCTGTAAATGCGTTATCATGCTTTTATAATTTAAAAAATAAAAAAGAAAGAGAAAAGGATAAATAAATAAAAGAAATGGGGCACAAGATACAAGCAGACACTGCAGATCCTCCTTTAAACACGTAGTCAGCCTCTTCTGTCCACACTCCAGGGGTAGGTAGGTCCTGGGTCAGTCTGCATCACCCTCTGGGCAGGCAGCAGAGACTGCCCTTCCCATTCATTCAGGAGTAGAAAGAAGGAGGGCTTTGAGCAGAAAGCCGGTCCTGACGAGCTGCTGCGACGCCACTCAGGCGCGCGTTCCCACAGTGTGAGACTGATGTCCACGCCTCGCTTTCTGTGTCCAGTCGGTCCTTTCTGCCTGGAGGTGTCATGACTGCCTTCGTCTTTCTGCCATCCCTGCTGCTGCTGCAAAGTCGCTTCCCTACACAACCTCTAATGCAATTTTCAAAATGTCTCCTTTGTTGAATCTTTCTTAAAAGATGGATACTGGCCAGTCAGTAAATGGTGAACCCAATTTCTGAAATGGCCTGTGTAAAGAAAAGGCATACATTTCTGTCTGTCAGCTTTTTTCAGTAGAATGTAAGCAATAATTAGAGTAACGTGGGCCCCCTCTCCTGCAGCAGCTGGCGACAGACACCCACACGGTTGAGACTCCTTTGCCTGTTTTCCGAAAAGTAGAGAAACCAGCCCTATGGAGATGACAGCCCTGTGTGTGTTGCTGCTGTTCAGTCACTAAGTCGTATCCGACTCTGTGACCCCATGGACTGCAGCACGCCAGGCTTCCCTGTCTTTAACTATCTCCCTGAGTTTGCTCAAACTCGTGTCCATTGAGTTGGCGATGGCATCCAACCATCTCGCCCCCTTCTCCTGCCCTCAATCTTTCCCAGCTTCAGGGTTTTCCCAGTTACTCAGCTCTTCACATCAGGTGGCCAAAGTATTGGAGCTCCAGCTTCAGCATCAGTCCTTCCAATAATTATTCACAGTTAATTTCCTTTACTCTTTGGAGCAATTTTGACCAACAAATTGCTCCATTATTAAGGTCCCTGTTCTTGTCTTAGGTGGTGATGGTTCTTTGGGGTTATTTAAATGAATTGTTTCACATAAAATGCACACAGCCATGCCTGGTCCAGGAGGGCTGGTAGATTAAGAGAGGGTGGAGTCACTCCTTCTGGGAGGACAGAGTGACTTGTTAGCAAGTCACTAACACACCCCAAAACACAGGGGTCCAAACAGACCGGGTGCAAGCCAAGTTCAGAGAGAGAGATGGTCTCAAAAACTTTAGGAGCCCAAGTATCATATCATCTCTCATACCCCCAGTTTCTGCACCCACTCAAGATCCACAGCAGTACGTGTAGCGACAGGAGGTCTTAAAGCTCCCCCTTGCATGGGGACAGTTCATGTTCATGCCACCATCCACAGGATTGAACATATCAGCATAGTTTGCTCCCTTCCAGGCCATTGTAGAAGGATTATTGATATTCTAAATTAAATTTATAACACCACAGAGCAGAAAGGGTTAGGAAGAAAATTATTTTGTACATGGGTTCCCACTGAAGATGTTCTGCCATAAGGATCCTGGAAGGTAAAAGAGATAGCTAGAAATTTAAACAGTATTTTACCTAAAGTTTGCAGTCACCTTACATTTTAATATCAGCATTTCTTTAAATGAAAACATTATTTCTACAAATACTTTTTTATTTTGCTACATTAGGCCATTTTTTCAAATGTATTGTGAATCACTGTTTTCCTTTTCTTCTGCTATTAATAAATACCTAGGAATTGCTATCACCCCAGTGTTCATAGTAGAATTATTGACAATAGCCAAGATATAGAAGCAACCTAAATGCCCATCTATAAATGAATGGTTAAAGAAGTTGTGGTACATAAACACACACACACACACATACACACACACTCAGAATGGAATACTACTGAGCCAAAGAAACGGATGAGTTCTTGCCATTTGGATGGACCTGGAGGGTATTATGCTAAGTGAAATACATCAGATCAGGAAAGACAAATGCCATATGATTTCACTTATGTGTGGAATTTAAAAAACAAAACAAATGAACAAATATGACAAAACAGAAACAGACTCACAGATCAGAAAGCAAACTAGTGTTTGCCAGAGGGGGAAGGTTGGGGGAAGAGGTGAAGCCGGTGAAAGGAATTCAGAGCTACAAACTTCCAGCTATAAAATAAACATCACCAGGATATAATGCACAGCAAACGAAATATAATTACTGTTTTACAATAACTTTGTGTGGAGTGTAATCTATAAAAATATCAAATTGCTACATTATACACCCGAAAGTAGCATAATATTGTAACTCAATTATATATCAATTAGAAATGTATTTTGATATCCTGAAATACTCTCAGAGATCTGGGCTAATACTCTTGCCTTCATTAAGTATTTTACAAAGAACAGCCATTCTACTTATGTGTGGGTACTCAGTCATGTTCGAATCTTTGCAACCCCATGGACTGCAGTCCTCCAGGCTCCTCCGTCCATGAAATTTTCCAGGCAAGAATACTGGAGTGGGTTGCCATTTCCTTCTCTAGGGGATCTTCCCGACCCAGGAATGAACTTGAATCTCCTGCACTGGCAGGAAGATTCTTCACCACTGGGAAGCCCAGTATGCAATTGTGAAAACGAGGCCACACTATGTATTGGATTTTACACTCATAATCCTTAGAAACAGTACCCCTAGCCCAGGTCGACTGAATCGTGAGAACATCCTCGGAATTTGGGGGGCATGCTCTTATTAGCCCTTTTCACAGAAGTTGACTCATCTGCTGTCTCACGGAGATGGCATGATTAGTTTATTAAAATAGCTCTTAAGAACTTCAAAAGGAAGCCATGAGGGAGACCAGTTCTTTCAAAGAGATTCTTTGCTCCTGGCCACGGTTCAATAGAAACGTCACCTGTTGCTGAGTTTACTCCCTTTACTTCATAATTTAAAAGCTGAGTTTGCAAAATTTTTAGCAAACTGGCAACCAAGTTGTACTACTTTTTAAAAGATGACAGAAGACATTCAAACTGGGACGTGGCTTTAGGTGATAATGAGCTCTTTATGGGTGTGATTTCAGATTAGACGCTGTGACCTAATGTAGAACTTAATGCTCCTGTAATGCATTTTTGCTTCTGTACTTTGCTTGCTGCTCTTAAAACCAAAGTTACTCCATTTTAAGATAAGGTTGTTTTTAAGCAAAGATTCCTAAAATTGAAAAAAAAAAAAAACTCAACTATAAGAAAACAAAACAAAAAAATAGGAAACAAACAAACAAAGCTTTAACAAAGATGTGTGTGTGTTGAGTGTCCTTGTGTCTGAGCATGTACTACTTTTGAAGGACTTCAAGCCAGAGAATGCGGACTAGAAGCAGACTGAGAATCTCCTGGGTGCGTTATCTGCTGCTAATAACCCACCCATCAAACTCTGGGACGAGAACATGTGTCATGGATGGATGGTACCTTACATGTACCTGTTGTTTTCAGAAACATCTACTTCACCATGTCTACCTGTGGTGAAAGAGCCTTTCAGAACCAAAGACTTAACAGAGACAAATGAGGCATTTGTTATTGAGTTGGCCAAAAAGTTTGTTCAGGCTTTTCCATAAGCCGTTGTGGAAAAACCCTAGAGAACATTTTGGTCAACCCAATACAACAAAACAGGATGAGTTCCACAAAACAGAGACGGTGCCTGCCAATATTTTTATCTTCTCCCTGCTTCTCACGGATCTTATTGATGCAAAGTGGGCCTGTCCTGGAGATGACCAGCCCTGAACTCAAACAGTGTTGACCAAAAGGCTGAAGGAGATTTTTCATTAATTCTGCACAACACTTTAGTAGAGATTCTGACCTGCTGTTACCGTAAAATGCAAATCTTGGATGCCACTTGGGCTTCAAATTCTATTGAAAGCAAACCATGCAAGATCTTGGAAAACATTGTGGTCTGATATATCTGTAAAACTGTCTTCACTTAACCATGATGACTTTAAAGCATAATGAAAAGACACAAATCATAGAAATGATCACATCACTGAGGAATGCCCATGCTTCACCATACTATGCCAGCCAGCAGTACCATATGACATGAAAAGAAATAAAGCCTGCAGGATCAAAGAGAAACAGAGCTACCGCAAAAATACAAGAATGTTCAATGCTTCTCACTATCAATCATTGACAAGGGTTTTCTAGTACATAAAAAAAAAGGGACTGGGGAGAAGGTTACTTGGATTTTTTTATTTAGTACCATAGTTGTAGAAGCTAACCAGGACAGAAGGTCCACTAGATCATGCAATTACAAATGTCTTCATGCAAATTACATGAAAAAGTACAAATGATGAGAAGGCAAGTTACGGTCAAGAAATCGCATGTGGGGGAATGTCCCCAGCTCAAAAAAGATACAGCCAAATACCCTAGTTGTTCACCTGGATAGAACAACCTAGCAATCAATGTTCATAGTCACATTACATAAGACAAAAGGAGATAACTGCCATAAGTATGGAATAATCAGTTTACAAAGTCAGGAAAATTTTTAATATGGTTCACTAAAGTTTCCATACCAGATGCAAAAATAGGAGGGAATAGCACATAAATGGAGAAGGAAATGGCAACTCACTCCAGTGTTCTTGCCTGGAGAATCCCAGGGACGGGGGAGCCTGGTGGGCTGCCGTCTGTAGGGTCGCACAGAGTCGGACACGACTGAAGTGACTTAGCAGCACATAAAAGGACTGTTGGATTTTAGAAATCCTATTGTGTGATGTGCTTTTCTACTTGGTTTTTCCAGATAACCCAAGAGTTCTTATTTTCATTGACAAGAAAATATTATTCATGGACATTGGAAGAATAAATAGGCGGTATAGGAAAATAATTTGGTGCCCAATCAAAGGTTATTCTTAAGCACCAACTTGAAAACATTTCCCCTCCTTAAATAATATCTGGTTCCTGGAATAAATGAGTGTACTCTGTGGATGTTGATAAGAGAAAAGATGATGTTTGTAAAATGCCATGACTGGTCCTTGGTGCATTTGCTTTGCATCTTTGGAACTTGCTTTACTCCAGAGAGTTCTGGGGCTGCACAGGGAGCATGGTGGGAGCCTACAGGTGTGTGTTTTCAGTGTCCTGGGATTGGTAAAATTTGAAGCACCTGCTGCTAAATGGAGAAATACGTGTGCTACCTTATGCTTACCTGGCAACACTGCTGATGTGTGCTCAGTCGTGTCTGACTTTCTGTGACCCCATGGACTGTAGCCCACCAGGCTCTTCTGTCCATGGGATTCTCGCGGCAAGAATACTGGAGTGGGTTGCTGTGCCCTCCTCCAGGGGATCTTCCCTACCCAGGGATTGAACCTGTGTCTCTTATGTTTCCTGCATTGGCAGGCATGTTCTTTACCACTAGTGCCACCTGGGAAGCCCACCATTGATGACAGGAAATCTCTAAACTCATCTGGATTTTTTAAACATCTGAGATTACAAAACGAAGGCATTTGTTCCGGTTGAGGAAGGAGTAGTCGTGCAGTCCCCACGCAGCACTGCTCACATTTGCTTGGTAAGTTTCTTTCGCTCTGTGCGTGTCTGACTCTGTTCAGATGAGTTCTGATCCAACTGATGATTCCAGAGCTTTTAATTAAGCAAAGACTCAGGTCCTCACCTCTGAATAATTGAGTTAACTATACCCTTGAGGGCAATGCTTATTTAAATAAACAAGGCAATGCAAACTCAAAAGCCCATTTCCAAATATGATGCAATGGAGCAGTTCCTAATTAAAAGATGACTGCTTCACATTTGCCTAAATGGACATTTGAATTTCTATCATGGAGACTAAACACGAAGCAAATGGAGCATGAATAACGAAATGTGGTGAAGTATCATGAAACTGAAAGGCAGGTTCTAGGGGAAACGTCAGGGGCTGTCACAGCAAATAGTGTGCAGTGGTAAGATGAGAACTGATGCCTCTATGGGACCAGCAGGTGACAAACGGTGATCTGTTGATTAGGTCATAAATTCTGTCTTTATTACGGGGGCTCGGGTCAGCCTTACACCCGAAAAAAACACTCATCCTGCTATTGCCAGTAGATCATGAGATCACAAATGTCTTTGTGCAAACTTTCTGAAAAGCTGCAAATGATGAGAAACTAAGGTACTGTCATTAATCACATTTGGTGGTAGGTCCCCAGTTCAGAAATGATTCAGCCAGCTGTCCTAATCATCCACATAGACGAAACAAGCCAGCAAATGATGTTCATAGTCACATCACAGAAGACTAGAGGAGATAATTGCCTTAAGTACAGAATCATCAGTTACAAAGTCCACAAAACATTTAATGTGGTTCACAAAGAACTCTATGCAAAGGGCAAAACAACGAGAGAGACAGGGGCATGGCCAGAAGAGGACTGCCCGCCGCTCAGAAACCTCATCGTCTGGGACCCCGGATCTTCCGCTTGCTGTGTGACACTGGGCAAGCTACTCTACTTCTCTGAATCCCAGTTTCCTCAACTGTTCAACGGAACGACAAGTTCCCTCAAAGAGCGCAAATGGAACCAAGACTAGACAGAGTGCCTGCCAGTCACATAAACTATTCAGTTCAGTTCAGTTCAGTCGCTCAGTCATCTCCGACTCTCCGCGACCCCATGAATCACAGCACACCAGGCCTCCCTGTCCATCACCAACTCCCGGAGTTCACTCAAACTCATGTCCACAGAGTCGGTGATGCCATCCAGCCATCTCATTCTCGGTCGTCCCCTTCTCCTCCCGCCCCCAACCTTTCCCAGCATCAGAGTCTTTTCCAGTGAGTCAACTCGTCGCATGAGGTGGCCAAAGTATTGCAGTTTCAGCTTTAGCATCCAGTGAACACCCAGGATTGATCTCCTTTAGAATGGACTGGTTGGATCTCCTTGCAGTCCAAGGGACTCTCAAGAGTCTTCTCCAGCACCACAGTTCAAAAGCATCAATTCTTCGGCAATCAGCTTTCTTCACAGTCCAACTCTCACATCCATACATGGCCATGGGAAAAACCATAGCCTTGACTAGACAGACCTTTGTTGGCAAAGTAATCTCTCTGCTTTTTAATATACTGTCAAGGTTGGTCATAACTTTCCTTCCAAGGAGTAAGCGTCTTTTAATTTCATGGCTGCAATCAGCATCTGCAGTGATTTTGGAGCCCAAAAAAACAAAGTCTGACACTGTTTCCACTGTTTTTCCATCTATTTCCCATGAAGTGATGGGACCAGATGCCATGATCTTTGTTTTCTGAATGCTGAGCTTCAAGCCAACCTTTTCACTCTCCTCTTTCACTTTCATCAAGGGGCTTTTGAGTTCCTCTTCACTTTCTGCCATAAGGGTAGTGTCATCTGCATATCTGAGGTTATTGATATTTCTCCCGGCAATCTTGATTCTAGCTTGTGCTTCTTCCAGCCCAGCGTTCCTCATGATGTACTCTGCATATAAACTATTAGTATTAAAGTCCAGAGGGAGGATAAGGGGAGGAGGGAGTTGGGAGGGGGGTTTGGAAGGGGGAACTCGTACACCCGGGGTAGATTCATGTCAATGTATGGTAAAACCAACCAATATAATATTGTAAAATAATTAGCCTCCAATAAAAATTAAGAAAAAAATGTCCGTTAGAGTTTGTGTTTAAAAATCAAGCAGGTACATCAATAAAAGTTTTCGTGTCTGTGTGTTTGCATACCTATCTTCATCAGAAAGGCGTAGGGAAGTTATAGTTGCATAGAACAGTTAAGCGTATGACGGGTCAGACGTTCCCTTGTAAAGAAAACAAGTCCTTTGGAAGGAACACGATTCAATCTAACACTGTTCCTGTCTCTTAAGAAGCTGTCCACGCAGTCCGCACACTCTCACTGAGTTCTTGCTCCGTTTCTCCCACCCTTCAGTTCAGACGACAGGTCGACTTTCCACAATGTGCCAAGATCTGTGCACTTGGTTTCACATTCAATATTTTTTCACTGCTCAGAGAAACGTTCAAGGTATAATAAATTCAATAGTAAAACTGATTAAACAGCGACTTGGATCACCAGAGGGGCATCGCGAAAGTTGCATCAGTGAAGAAAAAAAGCCAGTGTGGGATTGCGTGTGACAACCTCGAGACCTATCGAAATATCCCACGTGGCTGAAATCCCCAGGCATGAGCTGGATGCTAGGGTTTGCATCAGAAACCCCAAGTGCACATGTGTGCACCTCCTCTTTCCCACAGAGCAGACAGTCACCTCTGAAAACCACAGGTCTGGCTGCTTCTCACCTTGCTGACCACTGCATTAAGAGCCGGCCACTGCACTCAAGTTGAAATCCCAAAGCTCAGCCCTTCATGGCCAAGCCCACTCTCGGGCCTCACCTTTGTCTATTCCCACTGCCCCTACTTGTCCAACCATCGCATCGTCACCACCAGCTTTTCCCTGCTTCTGCCTGCATCCTCCTTTGCTTGACTCTCTGCCATCCATATTTCAAACTGAATGAAAATCAGTGTCTTCTTCTCTGACTCATTCCGGTTACACCAGATCCCACCATGTTACTCTCTCATGGTACCTCATATGTTCAGAGCTCCGTTGTGTCTGACTCTTTGCGACCCCATGGACTGTAGCCTGCCAGGCTCCTCTGTCCATGGGATTTCTTTTTCAGGCAAGAACACTGGAGTGGGCTGCCATTTCCTCCTCCAGGGGATCTTCATCGAACCTGCATCTCCTGTGTCTCCTGCATTGGCAGGCAGATTCTTTACCACTGAGCCACTTAGGAAGTCTCCATAATATCTCATAATCCTTCTCAATTGTATATGGCACAATTTTTAATTACCTTTGTGTGTGAAAATCGCTTAATAGGTCCCTCCACTAGATGATAAATATAGGAGCACAGGGTCCATTTTTGTTCACCCAACTGCTTACCTAGCTCTCTGGTCTGGCACGTTCCTGGCATATAGTAGGTACACCATACTGTGTTGAATGCTAGGATGATTGAGTGGGTGAATGACTGGTTTATTGTAGTGTGTACACTGATTGCAAAGCTCTTGAGAAGAACTTATGTTTTCTAAATTTGACATGTTTCCTACTTACCTCAATGTTGACATGTCCCTACAACCAATTATACAAACCCAACCCTGGTGATTCAGCTGGTAAAGAATCCACCTACAATGTAGGAGACCCTGGTTCAATTCCTGGGTTAGGAAGATCCCCTGGAGAAAGGATAGGCTACCCACTCCAGTGTTCTTGGGCTTCCCTGGTAGCTCAGATGGCAAAGAATCTGCCCATAGTACAGCAGACCTGGGTTTGATCCCTGGGTTGGGAAGATCCCCTGGAGGAGGGCATGGCAACCCACTCAAGTATTCTTGCCTGGAGAATCCCCATGGACAGAGGAGCCTGGTGGGCTACAGTCCATGGGATGGCAAAGAGTCAGACAAATGACCAGGGACTAAGCACAGCACAGCCCAGCCTAGTGGAGAAATGAGAGGACAGGAACACAGGAATCTTCACAGAAACCAGAGATACTGATGTGCAGTCTTTTTTACATTTTTTTGGTTGGCTTTTTTATTGTCTCCAGTGCTCAGATTTGTACCCCCAAGCCTCAATCCTTTTAAAAGTCACCCAGAGATAGCTTCCAATCAGTGGAAATTTCATCTCCTCTTAACCCCTCTCAGCTCTGCAGGGAAAATTCAGATAAGTAGCATAGGGCGCAAAGGGCCGGTTATATAATAGCTGATGTGTATGTAAACGTTAAGCACTTCACAGCGACCCTGCAATTGAATGCATATTATTTCTCTCCTTTTTATCTCTAAAGAAACTAAAGCTGAGAAGTTGATTAAAAGCTCAAGATCACAGGGAGTCAGAGGCAAGCTAGCACAGGCAGGAGGCGGAGGTCATCATTCACTGAGAGCCGCATCTGAGTGCGTTTCACTGGGCTCAGTGGTCTTGGGGTGTGAGATGCTGCTGCTGATGGGAACGAGCATCCCTGCGGTGGTCGCCTGGGCAGCCTGTGCCTGGAGAGCCTGATGCTGTGGCTGTAGCTCCCCGCCCATGCTGACTCAGATTTGTATTTAAGAGGGCAGAAAGCATTTCCCTTTCCAACAAATCTCTTTGGGCTGATGACTTGCTCCTTTGAACACCTGCATCGTGCCATGCCAGGAGAAAGAGAACAAGGAGGGAGTCTGGGGCTCTTCTGCTTTATTCCTTTTGTTGTTATTTTTTAAAGTATTGACTTTTAATTGGAGGGTAATTGCTTTACAGTGTTGGGTTGGTTTCTGCCATAAATCAGCACGAATCAGCCATGGTGGTGTAGTCACTCAGTTGTGTCTGACTCTTGCGACCCCATGGACTGTAGCCCGCCAGGTTCCTCTGTCCATGGGGATTCTCCAGCCAAGGATACTGGAGTGGGTTGCCATTTCCCTCTCCAGGGGATCTTCCCAACCCAAGGATCAAACCTGGGTCTCCTGAGTTGCAGGAAGATTCTTTACTGACTGAGATACAAGGGACGCCTTTTGGCTTTCAGGTTTCTTAAAGGGGATGCACCCAGATTCCCATGCACTGGACTGTAGGTCCTTAATTCTGTACACCCTCTTCCCACTTAGCCAGTTGCTAGAACATGTGCCTGTTTGGAAGGGGCTTATGCATTCTACATTGCTGCGATCTCCCCCAGTCCCTATTAACCCAGTCATTCTTTCTGTACACGATATGGTTCCCACCCTAGGCCTTCTGAGGTCTTAAGTCCATGGACATATACCTACATGAGTTTTTTCTTCAGGACACACAGCTCCTATGGTGGGTCTCAGAAGACAGCTACCTCTCAATTTTGCTGTGGGACATCCACTAAATCCAAGGGCCCCACCTCAGGCTACTGCCAAATACACATGTCCCCTCCCTCTGGAACCTCCCTCCCACCTCCCACCCCGTCTTGACCCTCTCGGTCATCACAGAGCACCAGGCTGAGCCCCTTGGGCTGTGCTAAAACTTACCATTAGCTGTCTGTTTTACACACGGTCGTGTATATACTTTGATGCTACTCTCTAAATCCGTCCTAGCCTCTTCTTCCCCTGCTGCGTCCCTATGTCCGTTCTCTACATCTGAGTCTATTTCCACCCTGCAAATAGCTTCAGCAGTACCTGTTTTTCTAGATTCCATATGTATACGGGTTCATATACAATGTTTGATTTTCTCTTTCTGACTGATTTTGTTCTGTGTAACAGGGTCTAGCTTCATCCAGCTCACTAGAACTGACTCAAATTCATTACTTTTTATCCTGAGTAACAGTCCATCGTAAATGTGTGCCGCATCTTCTTTATCCAGTCACCTGTCGATGGACAGATGAGACGTTGCTTCCATGTGCTGGGTACGGTAAATAGTACTTTTCTGTATTTCTTGTACCGTCTACTCTGGCATAATCCTCTTTGGAATGACCCATTACAGGCATTCTCAGCCCTGAAAAAACTGTGTCTGCACAAAAGGAAATTAATTTCACATTTATATCCACATGACTCAGTATGTCCTAAAGTCTCTGTTCTAAGCAAAACTGATGTAATGACAAAAAACCAAATCAACCCAACAAATAAAAATGTATACTTAGTGTCATTATTTAATCACTGTGATGACTAATTTTATTTGTCAGCTTAGAAAGTCCAGGGTGTGTGGTGCTTGGTCAAACACTGGTCTAGATATTGCTGTGATAGTCGTTTTTAGAGATGATTACCATTTGTCAGTGAGTTCTGAGTAAATCAGATTACCATCCATAATGTGCGGGGACCCCATCCAGGCACTTGGAGGCTTTAAGAGCAAAGACCAAGGATTCCCAGAGTAGAACAAACTCTTCTTCATGCTGATGACACAGAAACTCCACCTGAGTTTCCAGCCGGCTGGCCTGCCTAAGGATTTTGACTTGCCAGTCTTCCTAATAACACAGGAAATCCTTTAAGATAAATAGCTAGACAGACAAATACAGAAATATGGGATAAATATACTATCGATAGATACGACGCGGATGGATGATAGATGGTTTCTTTCCACTCTTTTCTTTTGGCTTATTTTGTTATCCTTCAGTTCCGTTCAGTTGCTCAGTCCTGTCTGACTCTTTGCCACTCCATGGACTGCAGCACGCCAGGCCTCCCTGTCCGTCACCAACTCCTGGAGCTTGCCCAAACTTATGTCCATCGAGTCGGTGATGCCATCCAATCACCTCATCTTCTGTCATCCCCTTCTCCTCCTGTCTTCAATCTTTCCCAACATCAGGGTCTTTCCCAATTAAAAAGCTAAAAATAGAGCTACCATGTGATCCAGCTATACCATTCTTGGGCCTATATGCAGAGAAAACCATGGAAGGATACATGCACCACAATGCTCATTGCTATTCTGTTTACAATAGTCAAGACATGGAAGCAACCTAAGTGTTTGTCAACAGATGCATGGATACAGATGTGACGTATACAGTGGAAGGTTACTCAGCCATTAAAAAGAATGGCGTAATGCCAGCAACACAGACGGACCTGGAGATGGTCGTACCAAGTGAACAAAGTCAGACCGAGAAGGACAAATACCAAGTGACATTGCTATTATGGAGAATGGAAAAAATGGACACAAATGAATTTACTTACAAAATAGAAGCAGACTTACAGGCTCCGAGAACAAATTTACGGTTATCGGGGTAGGAGAGGCAGGGAGTTAGTTAGGGAATAGGGACTGACATATACACACTGCTGGATTTAAAATAGATAACCACCAAGGACCTACTGTATAGCACAGAGAACTCTGCTCAAGATGCTATAAAACTCTGAATGGGAAAACAATCTGAAAAAGAATAGATACGTGTATGAGAAGTGAAAGTCAATCAGTCGTGTCTGATGTTTTGCAATCCCATGGACTATACAGGCCAGAAAAGTGGAGTGGGTAGCCCATCCCTTCTCCAGTGGATCTTCGCAGCCCAGGAATTGAACCAGGATCTCTGCACTGCTGGCAGATTCTTTACCAGCTAAGCTAGTAACTGAATCACTTTGCTATACACCTGAAACTATTATAACATCGTCAACTAACTATCCCCCAACATAAGATAAAAATTTTTAAATAAATGAATTCCTATTTTGTACTTACTTCATTCATTCTCAGACTTTTTATCTAATAATGCTTTTAAAATGATGGACTTCTGGGGCTCATATACTTTGAATGTGGCATTATTTTTATTGAATTTTAAATATTCCCCAATTCTATTACAATTTATTCTTTACATTAGGTTTTTAAAAAGTGTTTCTTAATGAGAATACAAACAAATTTTTTAGTTTTGTATTTTTATTGATCTCTAGCTTACTTGAATTGTGGTCAAGCTATTTACTGTGTAATTGTTATGAGGGGGTGCCTCTTCAATTCTACTAATCTTTGCCTCAAAACTTACCTTTTTTTGATACTAACATGACTATATCTGCGTTATTTCACCCTTTTAACTGTCAATATTTCTGTGCCCTTATATTTTAGGTGTTCAAGCAAATAGGTTTGGGTTTTTAAACTCAGTCTCATTATCTCTGAATTTACTAAATTATGATACTTATTTATCTATTTCGTCAACCAATTGTGCAAAAGTTTTATTAAAATTTGGTTATTAAAACATCCATGTTCTATAATGTCAATTAATTTTTCTTATGCAGTAATCAGAATACGCACCCTTTTGTGACCTGTTTTTAACTCAACTCTCAGTGACTTTGAAGTTTCTTCTTCTATTTTAAAAATTTGCATGACTTTTTTAACTTTTTATTTTATATTGGAGAACAGTGATTAACAGTGTGGTAATAGTTTCAGGTGTATGGAAAAGTGATTCAGCTGTACATATACATATCCTTTCTTTTTCAAATTCTTTTCCCATTTAACTTGTTACATAACACTGATCGGGGTCCCCTGTACTATAGAGCAGGTCCTTGTTGGCTACCCGTTCTGAATGTGGAAGTGTACATGGCAATCCCAGACTCCCTAACTCTCCCTCCCCCATCCCTGTCCCTCTTCTGACCATCAGTTTGTTGTCTATAAATCTGTGAGTCTGCTTCTGATTTGTAAATAAGTTTATTTGTGTCATTTCTTTTAAACTCCACATATAAATGATATCATATGCGATTTCTCTTTCTCTGACTTACTTACGTGGTATGACAATCTCTGGGTCCATCCATGTTGCTGCAGATGGTGCTATTTCATGACTTTTGATGGCTGAGTAATAATCCGTTGTTTAATGTCACATCTTCCTTCTCCACTCCTGTGTCAGTGGACGTTTATTGCCTCCACGTCTTGGTGACTGTAAACAGTGCTGCAATGAATCTTGGGGTGTATGTACCTTTTCAAATTATTGTTTACTCCTCCTGATCTATGCCCAGGACTGGGACTGCTGGATCATATGGTGGCTCTATTTTTAGTTTTTTGAGGAGCTTTCACGCTGTTCTCCATAGTTACTGCAACGATTTACATTCCCACCAACATGTAGGAGGTTTCTTTTAGAAAGCGCACTGTTTTTATGTGTTAAATAGGTTTAAAACTCACTGAAAATCATCATTTAGAAGATTATTGAATGACAAGAAATCGTTTACAATTTTTAAGTGTATGGCCATGAATAATTTTAAAGAGGATAATAGCTTCGGCAATACCATCATATGGCTCCAGTTACAATGAAGGAAACATTTCCATCGTTTACTTCCCAATGCTTTTGTCAGAGTGAACATTTCTTCCAAAATATAATTTCTTTCTCATGCTTTGCTAAAATGCCATCTTCACCTAGAAGAAATACATTAGCAGCTTTTTAAAATTGGAGTTTAGTAATTTATTATATGATATTCGTTTCAGGTGTAAACATAGTGAGTCAATATTTTTACAGATCATATTCCATTCAAAGTATAAAAAACGGCTATAACTTCCCATGCTATGTATCTTTGTTGCTTATTTATTTTATAGTTTGTGAAGAGGGAGGGACAAATTAGGGGTATGGGATTAACAGCTACATTAGCTGTTTTTACATTTAGACATTATCACTCCTGCCATCGTTTCTCAGGAAGTAATCTCCTGGGAGGCAATGGAAAGTCTCTCTCCCCTCTCGAGCCCCATCCTTTCCGCCACAACTGAAAAGACTATGCGCTTTGCTGAAGCAGCCAACTTTTTCCAGGTGTTAGAACGCCTGGAGAGAGTCCTTTGGCACAGAACAGAGCTTCCTTATGCTCTGTGGAGGGCAGAAAAATGTGAATGCAAATATCCAGAGAAAGAGTTCTAGTTTATTATGCCCTGAAGAGATGAATAAGCCCAAGGCCACATAACAGGGAAACTCTTTAGAAAGGATTGTCAGAAAACGTTTTCTCCCCCAAAGGGAAATTACAACTTCAATGGGGCAGGTGTCCAAGATCCAGCAATCCATCTCATGAGCACCAAAAATTCATTCCCTTTGGCCAGATAGCAGCATGAGCTCAGTTGGCAGAGATGGGGTGAGGGCAGAACCCAATTGGGACAACCTGGCTGACAGGTAACAGACACGTGGCCTGACATTAAATCCAAATATCTTCTTCAAGCGGTTAACACACCACAGGGAACTCAGGAATGTCACCGGTTCTTGCTCCTCCTTGATACTCAGAAAGCCACACCACGTATCTGAAATTGAAATGGTGTTTGCTGTGTGTTGAATGGTCCTAAATGTCATCAGTATTCATGTTATTTACAAACAAGATAAACGACTTTCTGTTTTGATAACTGTATTGTGAAAAAATGATATCTACCTAGATTTGAAAATTGCTAAAATGAGGCAGGAGGCGTAGATCAACAAATTCAATGATCTTACAGCAGTTAAAAATACTGTGTATTCATTATGTGCAAATAAAACATCTTCTCTGGAGATCAGGTTTCATTAAAGTATAAAATAAGTTGCTGAAGTTCTGTGAATTCAGTTTGTTCTTTGCAAAATCCTGCCTGTTTGGTTTGAATGTTCTGTCTTCCTACGTCAGAGCAGCAAACGCTCACTTTGACCACACAGGCTGCAGGTGATGGACAAAGTGGAAAACCTACTAACGCCCCATCCTGTTCAGTCATGTGCTTCCTTGCCTTCCTTTCCTTCTAGAAAACGAGTGTCTTGAGGTCAGAACCTGTGGGATTCATGCCTACGTAGCACATGAAATATTGTCCCGCAGCATCTCAGATATGCTGGTTGAATTAGCAAAAGAATCAATCCAATTACTGTTTTTTTTTTTTAATTCAAAGTCTTGGCTCCAAGTGAACAATGGTTTTATTTTCAGTGAGAGTCAGTGATTCTTGACAAACCCAACAGTTTCTTCTCTGAAAGATGAGCCAATTAGCAGTGACACTTTTCTCAAAGTGCTTGCACTGTGATTTCTGTGTTCCCAAGAGGTGGAGAGCTATTGTATCCCAGCGCTGACCTGCCTTCACCACACCTATCTGCGTGGAATAGATTCACAGGGTTACAAAAATGGCTTTGTTGCAAAAGGTGAAACCCCAGTCTTTGATGACACCACATGTCGAATCTGACATCTGCCCCACCCATCCCCACCACCAAGGAATTTACAGTGGGGGACAGGGAACCAGGACAGATAAACAAATATCCCGAGGAAGGCTGATGACCTGTACGGTGATTGCCCAGAGAAAGCAGATCCTCTGGGAACACAGAGGAGGAGCAGTCCCTCCTGAGCGTCCTGTGAGATAACAAAGGTGTGTCGTTTTTTGTCACTACATTTCGGCGACTTCTTACCGCAGCAACAGGAAGCTAAGACGTTAGTTAACAGAAGCAGATGAGCTCAGTGGGGACGAACTCGAAGAGCAATTGCAGCCCTGGCTGCCTCCCAACATCAACGAGGTGAGCCAGGAGGCACACAGCAAAGTGGGTGTGTGTGCATGTGTGTGTGCGTGTGTGTGTACTACAAAACATGTGTGCCACACAGTGCCTGCCCTGCTCTTCTGAACAAAAGAGCAAAATGATCACCGCTTCACTACCACCCTCCAAACCTCACGCAAGAATGCCTCCCGCGGCTCATCACACTGGGAATATACCAGGAAGGGAATTCTAGGAAACGCTTTCCATCCTGGTCAACAGGACACTTTCAAATCTGCCACAGTCCACTCCCTTGCCATCTTGGCACTCCTATGTATCTCTCTGGGGCTTCCCTGGTGGCTCACATGGTAAAAAAAAAAAAAAACCTGCCTATGATTCGGGAGACCTGGGTTCAATCCCTGGTTCAGGAATATCCCCTGGAGAAGGAAACGGGTACCCACTCCAGTAGTCTTACCTAGAGAATCCCATGGACAGAGGAACCTGGTAGGCTACATTCTATGGGGTCGCAAAGAGTCGGACAAAACTGAGTGACTAACTTTCTTTTACACATCTCTCTAAACCTTCATTCATTTTCAAATAAACATAATAGAGTCAGGCTTTTCACTAATGTGCCACAACTATCTCATGTATTAATACAGCCGCAAGCACACTAATGCTTTCTGCACAAGAGAGTACACTCAGCTCATGTCTGTGGACTTATAGACTGTCCTGAACAGCCGGAAAGAAGAGGAAAATCCCAAGTTGGGTGTTATGGGTAGACTGACTCAGCATGTAGGTGCCAGCTGAGAGTAGGTGGTGGCTGATGGCAGCCTCTCTCAAGTACAATCTTGAAAGACAGTGGAGAGGGAAATGCCTCCACTGGGCAGAGCTGTGGGCAATGCACTTGGGCATCCACTGTGTATAAAGAGAAGGGACTGCCAGGTAGAATAGACACAGGACTGGTGGGGCTGTGATGGATGGCTGGCCAGAAGCCTGGAGAGCAGAATATTGATAGATGGTGTGAAACGAAATATCTCCTGTCATATCCATGGGCAAAAAATGTCACAGCTGTCACCAATTTCTGGCCTTCAAGCGTGAATGAAGGTTCATTGGAAGGATTGATGCTTTTGAACTGTGGTGTTGGAGAAGACTCTTGAGAGCCCCTTGGAATACAAAGAGATCCAACCAGTCCATCCTAAAGGAAATCAGTGCTGAATATTCATTGGAAGGACTGATGCTGAAACTGAAGCTCCAATACTTAGGCCACCTGACTCAAAGAACTGACTCATTAGAAAAGACCCTGATGCTGGGAAAGATTGAAGGTGGGAGGAGAAGGAGACTGTTATGCCCTGAGTCTGGTCCCCCCATACTGGTAGAATAAGACACTTGCAGCAATGCAAAAGCAAGAATGGGGTTTATTTCTAGCTCGAGCTAGGGCTCATGCCTCCTCCAGCGCAGTGGAGTGGGACAAGAGCCCCGAGCCCAGGTCACAGAGGTTTTTATAATCTCAGGTTACATAAGCACCTATTTCTGTTCAAAAGATCAAGCTGGCAGAAGCTCATTGGCCAGTTCATGCATGCACGGAAGCTCATTGGCCAGTTCATGCATGCACGGAAGCTCATTGGCCAGTTTATACGCACGCGGGGTTTTTCTGGGGGATTTCCCTTTTTACTCTGATTGGCTCGACTTTTGGCGCTGGCGGGACTTTTCTAGGGAGGAGTTTTTTAATTTTTGGCGCCGGCGGGATCTTCTTAGGGAGGAGTTTCTGTGGACTTAGCCTCCACCCTCTCTCCAGGAAATCAAAACTTAGGCCTAAGCAAGGTCTCAGGCCTATCCTGGCTACTCAGATGTTAGGGCTCCTAACAGAGACAACAGAGGACGAGATGATTGGATGGCATCACAGACTCAGTGGACATGAGTTTGAGCGAGCTCCGGGAGTTGGTGATGAACAGGGAGGCCTGGCACGCTGCAGTCCATGCGGTCGCAAAAAATCAAACACGACTGAGCGACTGAACTGAACTGAACTGAAAACAGAACACAATGCCTGCAATCCAGCAGATGCCACCCCTCCACACACGGTGAATGCTGAGGATCTCAGGGGAATGCAAGAAGCAGCCATCTGCTCCATCTGCCACCCCTTAAGGTGAACAAGGAAACAGGATTTGGCCCCAGGGAACCAAAGTGCATTTGAAAGAAATGAATTCAGTGAGCCAGAGGCTTGCATCTTCCCATACATAGAATGCTAAATTCCTTAACTTGATAATCTGATTTTCCTTACCTCACCATAAGCGTTGATGTTCAGACTGTCTGCCCCTTTTGTTGCAAATTTATATATAGCCTGACTCCCACTCCCACGTCCTTGGAGCAGTTTTCTTAGAGCTACTGAGATGGTGTCTCCCAGGCTCGGGGTCCTAAACATTCTTACCAAATAAAATAGCTCTCTACTTTGAGGTTGTGACTGTATTTTTTAGTTGACAGTGGACACAAAAAAGGTTGGACAGAGGCATGTGGCAGGACATACATGAGTGGGTGGACATTAAGTAGAATAATTTTGTATCACAGAAGAGCGTCCACCACAGAAGATACATTGATTAGACAAAATGGCTCAGCTAGTTGGCATCCGCTAGCCTCTGTCATTGACTTAAAATCAAAATAGAGTGCCTCGGACTCTGAGCTCCCACAGGGCAGGGACCTGATTGCATCGACTGACCTTTTGTCCTTGGCATTTTGCACTGTATCATGGAAAAACGAGTGTCTTCACTTATTCAGCCTCTTTCTTTGGGTTGTCATTTTATTCTTCCCTTTTCTACTCGGAAATAAAAGGGGGGAAAAACAACTCATATAAATCACTGAGCCTTGCACAAATCACTTTCACACCCAAGATTAAAAGAATCTGTCTTTTAAAAAATGTGACAAGAATGAGTTTGGTGGTCTTTTCTGTAACTACCATGCTTCCCCGATGGATCAGCAGGTAGAGAATCTGCCTGCCATGCAGGAGACACAAGTTTGATCCCTGGGTCGGGAAGATCCCCTGGAGGAGGAAATGGCAACCCACTCCAGTATTCTGACCTGGAGAATCCCATGGACAGTGGAAGCTGGCAGGCTATGGTCCGTGGGGTTGCAAAGAGTCAGGCACGACTGAGCACGCACACATGCATGCCTAGTCCTTGAGTCCAGAGAAGTGACAAATGCCTGGCTTGCTTGGTGACAATAAGAGAAATAAATACCTATTTTTCCACACACCATAAACAAAATTCAGAGACTCCAAGGTACT
The DNA here is from genome assembly GCF_049115385.1 of Moschus berezovskii. NCBI lineage: Eukaryota > Metazoa > Chordata > Mammalia > Artiodactyla > Moschidae > Moschus > Moschus berezovskii. The sequence continues at coordinate 11,113,595 of NC_142477.1, read as the reverse complement.
GAAGTGTGCGATAACAAATTTATATTTGTGCTTTAGCAGGAAGAAAACCTCAGTCTTTTTTTAGCTAATAATTATGTCAGCCAGGTTTGGCAGCCCAAGGCTGTTTCTCTTCTCCCCAGACAAGGTCTTTCCTACAGTAAGATATAAATAATGGTACAACTTTTTGGACCCAATAAGCCCCCATACACTGTAAATTTATAGTTGTCCTCCATCTGTGAGGACAAGGAGTGCATCTTAGTAAAAAGAAAAAAAGAAAACTAGAATTTCTTCTGCTCTAAACCTAGTCTTTTATTAAAAAATAAAAAGGTAAATCTTTTCAGTCTAAATAAGGTTAGCTTTACCCTAAAAATCTGTACAAAAGTACATTTGAAATTGAGTTTACATTTTTATTGAATAGACCCAAAAAATCACTTTAATCATACTGTAAGGCAATAGTATGGATAATAAACTGGACTGTTCCCATATATTTCTGTGGTTTGGAAAACAGGAAGCTTCAGATATCAGGGGCAGGATGGAGTAGGGATTATGAGGGTCTCTTGATGGGCACCTATGATGGTAGGCCTTGGTTGTATCTTTTCAACCCATGTTGAATCATCTCATCCACACCTGATCCAGAGAGATTCTACTGTGACTGCCCCATAGAACTCAGCCCAGTGCCTTGAGCAGTCAACGGTACTTGTTACTTGAGCAAACGAATAATAATAAATGACATTTGCAACATCTCCATTTAAGTCCAAGGAACTGAACTGACATGTTTCAAGATCCCCTGGAAACACATTTTAATAATGCAAAAAATCAGAGCTACTGTGAAGAGCAGACGACCAGTTCATTGGCCATGTTGTCATGCATATGAAGTACCACGGTGATGATTCCCGTCCACTGGACACAGGCTTGGCAAGTGTTGACATTCACGTTGGGGCATCACTATGCACATCCGTGCAAGATGGGCAGACTGAGGCCGAGAGACGTGCAAGGACCACAGGAGTCACAAGGCTGGGGATGGGAGAACAGGCGCTCAAGACCTCATTGCCTGGCTCCTGGGACCACACTCTTCAGCGGCTCCAGGGACACAGGTCTCAAGCTAAGCTGGCCGGTTTCTGGGAACCAGAAGAGAAGCCACCCCCACCATTTGCCCTGGAAGTGCCATTGGTGTAGCAGCCACAGCCTTCATCACCGGGCAGTTCTTTTTTCAACATTTTTTATTCATTTTTAATTGGAGGATAATTGCTTTGCAATGTTGTGCTGTCTTCTGCTCTGCAACAACATAAATCAGCTATAGGTACACATACGTCGCCTCCCTCTGGAGCTTCCCTCCGGAGCTTCCCTCCCACTCCCCATCGACCCCCTTTAGGTCATCACAGAGCACTGAGCTGAGCTCCCTGTGTTATACAGCAACTTCCCCCTAGCCATCTATTTTACACTTAGCGGTGTCTGTCAATGCTAGTCTTCCAACTCATCCCACCCTCCACTTCCCCTGATGTGTCTACAAGTCTGTTTTCCAATCTGTGTCTCTATTCCTGCCCTGCAAATAGGTTCATCTGTACCACTTTTCTTGATTTGCTATATGTGTGTGTGTGAGAGAGAGAGAATATATGATCTGTGCTTTTCTCTTTCCGACTCTCTTCACTCTGTATGACAGACTCTAGGTTCATCCACGTCACCATAATAAATGACCCAGTTTCACTCCTCTTTGAGGTTGAGTAATACTCCGTTGTGTATATATATACCACAGCTTCTTTATCCGTTCATCTGTTGATGTCATTCTAAGCTGCTTCCATGTCCTGGCTGCTGTAAATAGTACTCCCATGAACACTGGGGTACCTGTGTCTTTTTGAATTATGGTTTTCTCAGGGTATGTGCCCAGTAGTGGAACTGCTGAGTCATGTAATAGTTTTATTCCCAGTTTCTTAAAAATCTTCATAATATTCTCTGTAGTGGGTGTATCAATTTACATCTCCACCAGCAGTGCAAGAGGGTTCCTTTTTCTCCACACCCTCTCCAGCAATTATTGTTTGTCAACTTTTTGATGATGCCGATTCTAGAAGAAAACATAGACAGAACACTCTTTGGGCAGTCTTTTTGAAGGCCAAACTCACGCCTTTTTGTTGCCCATATACATGTAAGTCTTCATTTTCTCATTGGTAACGTTGGGCACCTAAGGGCATGCTGCTCGCCGTCTGTCGCCCCTGTTCTTTTCCGTGGCATTGCCCATCTTTCCGTCAGCGCTTGTCCTCCTCCTGCGGGCACAGACGGTCCCCGTGTGCTGCACTCTCCTGGCCCGTCACTGGCCTTCGACTGTGCCTGTGCTGTGTTTCACTCGAGACTCTTCTTTCATGCAGTGAAGCAGTCAATTTGCATTGTATTATTGCTCTTCGGTTTCACTTGTCAGAGCAAAATTTAAGGTCTCAAGTTATTTTATTAAATGAATCTGGACTTGAAAACATTTTGGCTGCATTCCATCAAGCACAAGTGCAAGTAACATCTCAGTTCAACTGTCCTAAAGGTACTTATTTTCTCATTTTTAATGTGATATCTCGGTCTTATTGTGAATGCTTTTGATGATCTACTTTTAACTTGAGAAGGAATGGAACACAGAGGTTAGAGCTGCATGAGTAGAATAGCTCCCAGCCACATGTGTCTACTGAGACTTAAATTCAGTTAGAAGAGTTCCTCACTTGCACTAGTGACATTTCAAATGCTCCGTAACCATACTGCTAGTGGCTACCATTCGAGGCAGTGTGGATATGAAACAGCCATTATCTCAGAACGTACCATTGATAATGTTGGGTCAGACCCTGGATTTCAGAGGCTAGTTTCTTTGGACAATATCTCAGCCACCATGCTTTGCTAGTGTTTGACCGTGGGTAGGTTACTGAAACTCCATGCCTCAGTTCTCTCATCTGAAAAATAGGTATATAACAGAACTACACCTTCAGATACTTGTGTGGATTAAATAAGTTAATACCATTTAGAACTGTTTTTTTTTTTCATTTAGGACTGTTAATACATCTTAGAACTCTATTTTTGTCTGGAATATAGGTTCTCAGTGAGTATTGGCTATTATAATAATGTTTATTATATAATCAAATTAATATTATATTACTTATATTGCTATTAATAACACTGATTTTTTTATTCTTCCAGAATAATCTGAAGCTAGGATATAATCACAATGCCAAAGAACTTTTTCTCAAATCATGTTTAGACTAACGTGATAAAAGTTTGTGTCTATTATTGTTAGTCATACTAACTGAACAGGTTAACATTTGGACTCACATAATGAGTTACACGCAATCAACCTAACTCCTCCTTAAGTGTGTACTGTGTAAAATAAATATAAAAGCAATTATGATTTGTTAAAATCTTACCATATGGAATGTTCCATGCTAGGCACAATCATTCAATGTTATTTAATCGTCACCAAATTTTTTTATGAGATGACTATTTTCATTTCTAATTTTTTAAAAGTATGCAGCTCAGCTTGGTGTTGTGTGATGACCAGGAGGGGTGGAATGGTGGCCCGGGGGAGCCAGACACAAGAGGAAGGGGATGTATATCCTAGTAGCTAATTCATGTTGTTGTACAGAAGAAACTGCCACAGCATTGTAAACCAATTATCCTGCAATTAAAAAAAAATAGAAACTAACACTTGGAGAATAACCTAAATAACCAAGGCCCAAATTTTCTGGAAGCCTGGCATGAGGCAGTCTATGGGCTCTCAGAGTCAGATACGACTTAGCAACTGAGCAAAAACAAATTATCCTAGACAGCTATTAGGTGACAGGAAAGCACAGCTAGGATTTGAACGCGGTCCATCCTGTCTCTGTGAATGCTTATGTGCTTAGTCACTCAGTTGTCTGACTGTGACTCCATGGGCTGCAGCCTGCCGGGCTCCTGGTGACAAAAAATAGAACTCCTACGTGAAGGTCTATGACCTCAGAATATAAACAAAATTGCATTGTTGCTGCCCAAGGGGAAAAAAGTGATATATGTGCCATTCCAGCTAATAATTTACAGTGGCAGCTGAACTTCAGAGAAACAAAGGATTATCAAGTGAAAATCACTTAACAGAAGTTAAAAATGGGATAGAAGCAGTAATAAGCTCATGGAAATAAAACTGGACAAACAATTGAGCAAACAGAAAGTGAAAGTCACTCAGTTGTGTTCGACTCTTTGCAACCCCATGGATTACACAGTCCATGAAATTCTCCAGGCCAGAATACTGGAGTGGGTAGCCTTTCCCTACTCCAGGGACTCTTCCCAACCCAGGGATCAAACCCAGGTCTCCCACACCAGCTGAGCCACAAGGGAAGCCCAACAGAGTAAAGCATCCTAAATATTAGCTGTAAACATCATGAAGAGAAGGAAGAGAGGAAGAAAATGACAGAAATAGAGAAGAATAAATGAAGAAAAGGGGAGAAATTGATGATGAAAGAACTTCCTGAAAACACCTGTTTTTTAGCCACTATCCTTAAAAATGTTGCTGTTGTCACTAAGCCATGTCCGGCTCTTTGCAACCCATGAGGTATAGCACACCAGGCTCCCTGTCCTTGACTGTCTTCTGGAGTTCGCTCAAATTCACGTTCATTGAGTGGGTGATGCCACCCAACCATCTCATCCTCTGTCGTCCCCTTCTCCTCCTGCCCTCAGTCTTTCCCAGCATCAGTATCTTTTTCAGGAAGTTGGTGCTTCGCATCAGGTGGCCAAAGTATTGGAGTTTCAACTTCAGGGTATGTTGGGCTTATCCTCACAATAAGTCTATGAAATAACACAATAAGTATTTCCATTTTATAGGCGAATATAGATTTTCAAAGACGTAAACCGACCAGTGTAGTCACAATGGTATTAGAATGCAGGTCTTTGCTACAGCAGCATTGGTGGCAATCTTTTCCTGGTCAGAAAGGAGCTGTCTCCATCTCTGTGGCAAACTAACCACTGGCTATTGATTGTTTACTGATTAACTTACACCCCATGCTTACATGGGCAACCTGCAACCCTTCACTTATCTGCTCAACCACTGTTTGGTGAAACTTTCTCAGGGCCATGTGCTGAACTTGACACAAGGAACACAGAGGCAAAGGAGGCAGACACAGGCTTTCTCCCCATGAATCTCACATGGCAAGAGCAAGAGGCATAAGCCAAGTAATGTTTAGTGTAATGAAAGGTGATTCAACAGAAGCAGTAACCCAATATGTGGAAGAAGGAAATGCTTTCCTCAGAAGGGAATATTTGAGCTGATTATTATAACCATGCTGTGGGGAAGCAAGGGTGGGGAGAGATCTCAGACAAAATCTGACAGAGTCACCCAGTCTTGGAGTGATTATATACTCCCCCTGTTAAGTGTGGTCCTAGGATGTGATCTAGCGTGTGGGATGGGAATGGCAATATCCTGAGTCAGTCTAAGGCAAGAACGTTTGGACAGTGTGAGGTTTGCCGTGTTCTCCTTTGCTGGTTCCTGCAGTTATACAAGCTCATGTTAGGATGGAGCCTGTCAGTCTGGGTACCCAAGTCACTGTGGTACACTGAGCCCCATTGCTGACCAATCTGGACACGGCAGAGAATATTTTTGAAGCATTAATTATGAACATCGGGTTAAGAAGATTAGAGATGTTTGTGATCTGGCCAAAAATAGAAGTAGAGGGGTTAGGAAAGAATTGATGTGTTTTAGAGATATTTAGAAGAAAAATTGTCGACAAGATTGGGACAGTGAGTGACACTGTGGAACTAAGACTTGAAAGGGATTAAGAATATGTAGCTTAGGGAAAGATAAAGTGATTCGATCACATTTAGATTGAGATTGCCAAGAGGCGTTCAAGTAGAGTTGTTTTAGGTGGGGCTCAGCAGCAAGGTGGAGCTCACAATCAAAGGTCTTCTCTGGAGACATACCTTCAAGAACCATTCATACGTGGATGTCAAGGAAGCCACTGGATGGATGAGCTCACTCAGGAAGAGAGTGTAACTGTCAGGGGGATGAGGAGACCACGGCAAAGCCCAGTGATCAGATGGGAAGGAAGGAAATCAACAGGACATTTTTGAAGAAGAGAAAGGACAAGAGAATCAAATGATCCAGTATGTTTAAGAAAGCCAAGGACTGAAAATGTCCGTTGAATGAGGAATCTGTTGGTGACTTTATACAGGGACATTCTGGTGGAGGGATAGTGAGAAAACTCAGAATGGTGTGGGTTTAAGAATAAAAGAGGGTGGGCTAGAAAATTTGGACCAAAACTAACAATGAGAGCAATCAAAAACCTTGGATGTGATCTAAAATGCCTGCTGGAAGATATTAGAGAGAGCTAATAAGGTTGTGATGGATAAGGCATCGGCAAGCCACTCCAGTACTCTTGCCTGGAAAATCCCATGGATGGAGGAGCCTGATAGGCTGCAGTCCATGGGGTCGCTAAGGGTCAGACACGACTGAGCGACTTCACTTTCAATTTTCACTTTCATGCATTGGAGAAGGAAACAGCAACCCACTCCAGTGTTCTTGCCTGGAGAATCCCAGGGACAGGGGAGCCTGGTGGGCTTCCATCTATGGGGTCACACAGACTCAAACACGACTGAAGTGACTTAGCAGCAGTAGCAGCAATGAGGTTGTGATACATTCATAAGTTAGATCCAAGAGAAGGAAGTTTTGGCACAACTTCATTTAATTCCATCTTCCAAAATGTGGAAAGTGTGGAAAAAAGATGAAAATCGTGAGTGGTACTTCTGACAGCTTAATAAGACTATGGGGGAAAGAATGGACCTCGCTCAGGTCCTACAAATAGCAGGATGAGATCCTACTAATCTTTGCTGTTCTTGTTACTGTTTCGTTGTTAAGTCATGTCCGACTCTGAAACCTCATGAATTGCAGCACTCCAGGCTCCCCTATCCTTCAAAATCTCCCAGAATTTGCTCAAACTCATGTCCATTGAGTCGGTGATGCCATCCAACCATCTCATCCTCTGTCAGCCCCTTCTTCTCCCACCTTCAATCTTTCCCAGCATCAGCGTCTTTTCAAATGAGTCAGTTCTGCGCATTAGGTGGCCAAAGGATTGGAGTTTTAGCTTCAGTATCAGTCCTTCCAATGAATATTCAGGACTGATTTCCTTTAGATTGGACTGGTTGGATCTCCTGTCCAAGGGAGTCTCAAGAGTCTTCTCCAACACCACAGAGCAAAAGCATCAATTCTTCAGTGCTCAGCTTTCTTTATGATCTAACCCTCACATCCAACTATTGGAAAAACCATAGCTTTGACTAGACGGACCTTTGTTGGCAAAGTAATGTTTCTGCTTTTTAAAATGCTGTCTAGGTTTAATATGTCATAGCTTTTATGCAAAAGAGCAAGCGTGTTTTAATTTCATGGCTGCAGTCACCATCTTCAGTGATTTTGAAGCCCAAGAAAATAAAGTCTCTCACTGCTTCCACTGTTTCCCATGGAGCACAGAGAAACTGCTTTATCAGAGCTCTTCTCAGAGAGTAATAGAAGTGAATGAAAGGGACATTTTAATAAGCTGCTGGAGGTGGGAACCACCATGGGACCTGCTGGGTGACAGGACTTGACAGTCTGGTCCTCAGCATCCCTTGGTTGGCATAAGGATGAGAGAACCAGAAGGCCAGCTGAGCCGTGACCTTTTTGTCTTGTTTGTGTTTAAGGAATATTAATGTGCAGAGGCCACACCACCCATTTGTCTAGAAGTTTGGGCCTCAGCCTAGCCCTGCCAGTAAGAGACTGAGAGAAACTAGACCTGTGACATGAGAGGATGTCAAATATGTTTTCTTCCATCTTGCAATGAAAATGCAAGAGGAGAATGTCGAGCTATTGGATTTAAATAAAAATCAATCACATTGTGAGTGATTTAAATCAACTCTGTCTGATGACAGTAACTGGGGAAAATTTTTCTGACTGCAGTAAAATCACTTTTCCTTTCTGGCCTTTTCCAAGGTAGATTATACTACACAGCAAAATGCCAAGCCCCAGCGCGGGCAAGTCTGGTATTCCTTTCTCTTTATACTCTTTCTCCTCCTTGTTCGTCTCTTTCTTCTTTGAAATGACAAAATATTGTGTTTGGGGAAGATTTGGGCCATTTAAAAAATAGTAATTGTGGTGCATGTACAGAGTGCTTTGTGTTAATTTTGAAGATTTGCATCCAAGGAGGTACATGCTTACCCTTGGCTACTGGCTTCTCCCCAAAGGCATATAAACATTTCCTAGTTTTCCTACACTAAACAAATACGTCCTCTTCCTGCTGCTCCTTTGTCCCCATCCCCTCACAGATGGGCACAGATGAATTCCATGAGAGCACGGCTGTCTGTCTCATTCCATACTCGGTGGTTATCCATGGCCAGTGGGTAGTCCAGTGCCTGTCACACGGTGTTCGCGTTGAGTGTTTGCTGAATGAATAAACCACAGAGCTATTTTGTCTGCTCTTCTGTACTCCATTCTGTACATTGAATAAAATTGCTTCACATAGTTATGGCCAGCTTAATAAATCATCAAAACACAAATGCCTGTATAATTACTCTCAGATTTGTTGTTTTTGTTTAGTCGCTAAGTCACGTCGGACTCTTTGTGACCCCACAGACTGCAGCACACTAGGCTCCCCTGCCCTTCACTATCTCCCTGAGCTTGCTCAAACTCATGCCCATTGAGTCAGTGAGGCCATCCAACCACCTCAAATGATGACATGTAATCTTGTCAGCATCCCAGATGACCGCCTGGCCCTTTCCCACACTCCCTCCCTTCAAACTTAATTACTATCTTGACTTCTAGTTTTATCCGTGTTTCAACTCTATATAAATGAAATCACACAGTATGTAATCTGTCTCTGGTTCTCAATACTAAACACTATAAGGATAGATCATAATCTCATTTATCCAATGCATCATTGAAGGATACTTGCTTTATTCAATTTGAGGCTAACTGCTGCTGTTACTGGAACCAATTTGTTCATGCCTCTTCATTGCCAAGACTTATAGTTCATAGGAGTATGATTGCTGTGCTGTAGAATAGGTATGTTTTCAATTGGAGTAGGGACTTGCAAGTGCTAAGGTCAGTTTACACTTCCACTAGCACTCTATGAGAGTTTCAGTTGCTCTAAACCCTCACAGAAACATGATACCCTGGTATTTTGATTTTTAGCTCTTCTACTAGCTAAAGTGGCAGTTCATTGTGGGTTTAATTTGCATCTTCCTGATTGTAATTTAGCTTGAACACGTTTTAAATGTGTATGAACTAAAATCACTGCAGATGGTGACTACAGCCATGAAATTAGAAGACGCTTACTCCTTGGAAGGAAAGTTATGACCAACCTAGACAGCATATTAAAAAGCAGAAACATTAGTTTGCCAATAAAGGTCCATCTAGTCAAAGCTACGGTTTTTCCAGTAGTTATGAATGGACGTGAGAGTTAGACCATAAAGAAAGCTGAGCACCAAAGAACTGATGCTTTGAACTGTGGTGCTGGAGAAGACTCCTGAGAGTTCCTTGGACTGCAAGGAGATCAAACCAGTCAATCTTAAAGGAAATCAGTCCTGAACATTCATCGGAAGGGCTGATGCTGAAGCTGAAACTCCAATACTTTGGCCACCTGATGTGCAGAACTGACTGACTGGAAAAGACCCTGATGCTGGGAAAGATTGAAGGCAAGAAGAGAAGGGGCTGACAGAGGAAGCGATGGTTGGATGGCATCACCAACTCTATAGACATTAAGTTTGAGTAAGCTCCAGGAGTTGGTGATGGACAGGGAGGCCTGGCGTGCTGCAGTCCACAGGGTTGCAAAGAGTTGGACACGACTGAGCGACTGAACTGAACTGAGAGCAGGTTCTCTGTGCTCTTACAGTTATGGGACATCCATCACGCTAGTGGAAGTTCAGCTCCTTTATGTTGTCTCCATAGACCTTGTTGGTGTATCGGCTCAACCAGCATACAAGCCTGTGAACAAGTCATGACCTGAGGGTCACCAATAGGTCTGACAGATAACATGGCCCACACTGTTCCTGCACGCAGTTGGTGTTCCTCATGGGCCTTTAGAATTTGTTGTTGTTTAGTCACTAAGTCCTGTCCAGCTCTTTGCAAACTCATGGACTCCCATATACCAGGCTTCTCTGTCCTCTACTATCTCCCAGAGTTTGCTCAAACTCATGTGCAATGAGTCAGTGATGCCATCAAACCATCTCATCCTCTGTCACCCTCTTTTCCTTTTGCCTTCAATCTTTCCCTGAACTTTCCCAGATCTTTCCCAAAATCTGGTCCTGACTAGAGTTTGAAAGCATCAGGGTCTTTTCCAATGACTCAGCTCTTTGCATCCAGAACCTTTAGGGTAACAAAACTTGAAGGCCCATTGTCTTAAAATACATGTGTATTATTTGGTGAGTCATCCATGGAAGTGCAACCTTTCATAAAGATGGTATCCCAATTAATATTTTGATTAGCTAGTCCATCAAAAAGCATTTAACACTTACCACCAACCCCAAGAGAACTGAACATAAGACGATGTGTTTTAAAAGGGACAGGAGTATCGGGGACCAGCCTCGATATGGCCCAGGGTATCCTCGGGATGAACGGCATCGGTGTCAGAGAGAGAGAAAGAGAGAGACAGGGGCTGATGATTCCTTGGTTTACGCTGGAAACCAATAAAACCCCAGCACGGGGTTTGCTCTGTTTACGTAGGCCGCAGGCGCCCTCTCGAATCACTGGAGGCACCCCACCAGGGCACCCCCTCCAGTGAGTCTTAGAAGCCCAGGCAGATAAGTAAACTCAGAGGGCCCAGCGCTCCAAGGATCTCAACCAGAAAAAGGAGAATAGAGAAAAGGATGGAAAAAGAGAAAGAACGACACGGGGAGACCAAGCTTCAGTGAGCAAGGCCCAAAACTTTATTTTCCAGCACTGCATTTATACCCTAAGTTGTGCACATAAAAAATAGAGAAAGAGAGGTATAGAGTCACGCCAAAATCATGCGGGGTCAGCAGTCTTGACCCTTATCAGGATCGGGGCTCATTTTTGTATGTCTCGTGATATACAAAAGTTTTGGGTGGTTTACATCATCTTCTGGCCAGGTGGCCTGCTAACAGTTTATGGCCCTCTCTCCTAACAAAGGTTAGTTAGCTAGAAAAAGTCTTATATTCTTTTAAGGTGATTTTCCTAAAGTCAGGTGCTAGACACATGACAAAGTTACATTCCTATAAGGCACAGGTGTAGTGAGCTACAAGAAAGGAATTCATTAACTTAAGATCTGATGTGGTTAAATCAAAGGTTACTACTTATATTCTCTATATGTGATTAATATATTTCCAAGGATACAATAGATAGAGGAAACTTTGCAGCAAGCATTGATTCAACAATGAAATCTTTTTTAGTACTATTCTAATGATTTAACTTCTTCAACAGATCCCTGTATTTTAGAATATTAGGCTTTCTGTCCTTGCATGGCTGGGAGGCTATAAACAGTCACACTCATAGTTGTAAGAGCCTGGACAAACTTGTCATGCAAGTTAGAAAGCTATCAGAGGGGCTTGGATTGGAACATTCCTATTAAGCCGAGGAGAACTTTTAAACTACAGCTCTGAATTAATATTTTCAGAGAAAGGTGGTTGCGGGGAAGCCCCCGTAAGTATTAGAGGACTTGGTAAGAGGCGTAAGATAGTAAGGCAGTCAGACTCCGGTTTTCTTTGGGGTAGATGCTCAGGTAAGTCCAGGGGGTTCCTCGAGTCCTGATTAGCCTTTGCCCGTCAGGCCTCTTCCCCAATTGACCTTTGCCACGGGTAGGATTTCCCTCGCTGGCTCCCGGCACAGGAGGAGAGTGTGAGGGACACTTTGTCAACAGGTTCTGTGTCCACACGACAGCCGTACAAACAGTGTGAAGAGGGGAAGCGTGGGGGCAGGTGGTAGGGAAATTAAAAACTAGATGAGTGCCGATGGCAAAGTATGGAGGACCAACGCCACCAAGGGCTAACTCTCTATTACTCACAGCTTTGTAGATCCAAAGCAGATAATCAAGCCTGGTGCGTTTAGTTTTTCAGAAAAATGAAGCGGCGTTTCAGTACTCATCACCATTTCTACATGGTCTTCACCTTGCTGTGATAAAATAATGTGTTTTTGTGTAAAAAGCAATTAACTTGATATCACTACCTTGGATTTTAGATAGGATTTATGAGGAAAGAGTTTAAGTTTGTTGTTTTTTTTCTAACAAGAGTTATATGAAACAATAATTCTAGGATGCAGTCTTTCACAATTAGCTCACAAGTTGTATTTTTCAGAGGAAAAAGTTCAACTCTCCATGTTGGTGCTTTTCCTTGTAAATAAGGCCACTTTTCTAGTTGATGTTTAAAATACAGCTGGCAGGATAGAGTTTCCTTTTCTCACAATATCTCACATTGGGAACTTGAAATATTGACAGGATTTGTTACCTGCAATGTCTTCAGACAAGTGTACGGGCACTTTGCTTGGTTTTCATAAAGGTGTCCCCAGAAAAGACTGATTTAAGTTGTCTTATGGCAAACTGGAATTTACTCAGCCATGAATATTTAAGTCCAATGGGATAAAAATAATCCATGTTCATCTGCTTTTTTCCAGCGAGAGGTATTTAATGGTTATCTCTCCCATCATGCCTTGGAGAGGGATCTGGGGAGGGGAGTGATCTTCAGCACTTCCCCCACCCTCACCGTGACCAGGGTAACTTTTCTTATGGCTCCTGGAGTTGTGTGAAGACCCAGCCTAAAAGGACCAGAAGCAAACCAGCTTCTGGTGATCCAGACCCCAGGGAGGCAGCGGCCATCTGGCCATCTGACTTTAGAAGCCCCAGTGGTCCAGGCTGCACTGGATGGCGCCCCTAGACAGCTGGCAGCTCCCACACATGACCTGACCGGTCCTGCCCAGAGATGAGCTGCCTATGCTGCTGAGTTTCTGATGCTGCGAGTTCTGCTCTTTCCAGCCTAGTAGGGGCGGGGGGGTGGGAGGAATCTAGTGAGGCTTGTGGCCAAGGACAAACAGGCTGGCTCCACCTGCTGACACGAGGCCTCTAACACTCCTGGGAAAACGGCAGCATCTCAAGATGACAGACTGTCTGTGATGGTCAGGCCACTGGGCTATTCAAGCCCCACGTGAGGTTCCCCTCTCGCAGGTGGGGCTGCCCTCTCAGGGGACTGCAGTCAACCCCCAGTCCTGCCCAGAGGGTGTCAGGCTTCCCTTCCTCCCTCTTTACTCCAGCCCCCATGGCAGACTCTCCCAACTCCAAACACACTCCCCATCCTTCTCTTTTCTGATCTCTCAAAAATAAGAGAGTGTTATTAAAGGTGAATGCATGCACACACACATGCACACACGCCCAGACGCCCCTTGTTGAGCAGAAGGAGAAGGAACCAAAGGAGAAGGAAGGACTGAGGAGTCTGCACAGGACGGGCCGGCAGAGGAGTGCTGTCAGCTGCAAGAGACGGGAAGCCAACTATTAGTGCCTTAAGCGGGTCAGCATGTATTTTTCTCCTCTAACAAGACGTCTGATGTAAAGTGTAAAGAATCTACCTGCAATGCAGGAGACACAGGTTAGATCCCTGGGTTGGAAAGATCTCCCAGAGAAGGAAATGGCAACCCACTCCAGTATTCTTTCCTGGAAAATCCCATGTACAGAAGAGCCTGGTGGGCTACAACCCTTGGGGTTGCAAAGAGTTGGACATGACTTAGGGACTCAACAACAGCAACAATAGCCACTAAATAAAGTCAAGGACATTTGGTTCTTCCGCAAAGGCTAGAGGTAATCTTCGGAACCATATCTTTTGAGCAACTTTACAGATACTGAAACCCCCACCAGGTGGAAAAACTGTTTTCTACCCACAACACAGAGATCCAAGACCAGTTGGAACCAGAAGGTTAATGAGGCTGACTCCTAATTATGTCACCAGCAACCAATCAGAAGAGCGTCCGTGAGCTGATCACACACCCACACAGTCCCCCTCCTGTTCCCTGAAGGTCAGGGGGAAGTTGGGGCCGTTTAAGCTCCAACAGGTCGAACTCCCCTGAACCCCTTCCTTGGTGCTTGCAATAAATCCTGCACTTTCCTTCACCACAACACAGTGTCAGCCGACTGGCTTTTCTGTGTGAGGGCACGGGCACCCAAGTTTGGTTCAGTAACAGAATTGGAGGGTAACTGTCAGGCAGCCAGCATCTCTGAAGAGCACTCCTGCCCCACGTCCTCCACTCCGTGCCTCCCTGGTTCTCTTCAGGAGTTTCTGATTCCTGCTGGACTGTATGGCACATGGGCTTATCATTAGGCATGAGAAAAACTCAAACGCAAACTTTTGGAACACCACCAGTTTGCACATTTTGAAATTTCTTTCAGACACAGGAGCCCAGAGTCTATTTCAAAGAAGCAAATGCTTTCCTTTGTCAGAGCTGGCTGTTGTTCAGTCGTTAAGTCCTGTCCGACTCTTTTGTGACCCTGTGGACTGCAGCACACCAGGCTTCCCTGTCTTCCACCATCTCCTGGAGTTTGCTCAGACTCAAAGTCTATTGAGTTGGTGATGCCATCCAAACATCTCATCCTCTGCTGCCCCTTCTCCTCTTGCTCCTAATCTTTCCCAGCATCATGGTCTTTTCCAATGGGTCAGCTCTTCACATCAGGTGGCCAAAGGATTGGAGCTTCAGCTTCAGCATCAGTCTTTCTGATTAATAATCAGGATTGATTTCCTTTAGGATTGACTGGTTTTGATCTCCTTACAGTCCAAGGGACTCTTCAAGAGTCTTATCCAGCACCACAGTTTGAAAGCATCATTTCTTTGGCACTCAGCCTTTTTATGGTCCATAGTCCAACCGTATATGACTACTGGAAAAACCGTGTGTGCACGTCTGCCTGTGTGCTCAGTCATGTCTAACTCTTTGTGACCCTGTGGACTGTAGCCCCCATCTGTCCATGGGATTTTCCAGGCAATAATATTGGAGTGGGTTGCTATTTCCTCCTCCAGAGTATCTTTCTGACTCAGGGATCTAACCCGTGTCTCTTGTCTCCTGCTTTGGCAGGCGGATTCTTTACCACTGTGCCATCAGGGAAGCTCCACCTGGAAAAAGCCATAGCTTTGACTATACGAACATTTGTCAGCAAAGTGATGTCTGCTTTTTAATACGCTATCTAGCTTAGTAATAGCTTTTCTTCCAAGGAGCAAGCGTCTTAATTTTGTGGTTGCAGTCACCGTCCGCAGTGATTTTGGAGCCCAAGGGAATAAAATCTGTCACTGTTTCCGCTTTTCCCCACCCATCTGCCATGAACTTGAGCAGACTGGATGCCATGATCTTATTTTTTTGAATATTGAGTTTTAAGCCAGTCTTTTCACTCTCTCCTTTCACCTTCAGGAGGCTCTTCAGTTCCTATTTGCCTTAGGTACTTGTCCGTAATTAAGAATCTGTAACTTGTGAATGTCCCAGTATTGATTTTCCTGTGATTGTACAAAAGCTTATCAAGAATCATTGTAAAAACTAATTTAATAGTAAGGAAAAAATTAAAACTAAGAAAACGCAAAATTAAATCATTAGGAAAAAAGACAAGTTACTCAAATAGACTTACTGATTTGAAAAACATGAAACATTTTATTGCCTGTTTTCATTGTCTTGAATTTTTAATGCAAAGTGCTTATGAGTTTTCTTCTTAGTTAAGAAAGTATCAGTATTAAAACTGACTTCTTAAAATGGTTGAATTATATTTAATGGTTCTGAAGGATAAATCTGCAGATAAGATTGTCTTCACCAGGCAGGGAAAAAATCTCTGAACCAGAAAGAGGAGTCCTGGTCATTTTCAGTTCTATTCATTTCTTCATGAAATTAGGAACACTTAAAAATAAATAAAATCTCTCTATAACTCTTTCCTCCACAGATATGTTTCCTGAAAACAGTGACAGGAAATGGCTCCTTTTCTCGTATCTTTTACATTGCAAGTCTTCATTTTGCTTGATTGTTGGGTCAGTGATTTCCTCATCTCTGTGTAGTGAATCAACAGCTAAATCATAGTCAAGAGATCATTATATTTGGCAATTGTCCCAACTCACCAAGATTTATTAGATATCCCTAGCAGTTTAAAAGGTTCGTTTCCTGTGGATGAACTTATGGGTAGATTCATTTGCCTACAGCCTTCAACCACATAATAATACTTGGTATACGTGGCAAATGTATTCACTGGAGCGTTCTCAAAACCCAAATTACACTATTCATATAGACTAAATTTATAATAAAGAATATTCTTCAATTTCACTCCCTGATGAAAATCTGGTTAGTCAAAGCTAGAAGAATATTAAGTCATTAAAGGCAAACCTCTATGGAGATATCAAGTATATATGGGTATCCATTTGCTTCTGGCAACCTAATATTTCTTACTAGTAAGTCATTACATTTAAATTTAAAATTACTTTAACATAAGTCATATTTAGTGTATAGTCTATTCATAATTATTTTCTCTAAATGTGTAGTCCAAAAGACATTATTCAGAGTGAGAACATTAATAATAATAATGACAATAATGAGGAAAACAGCAAAAGAAATGTGAAGGAATATAATAGGTTATTCATTGTGAAACTTTATATGATTAATATTTGATTAGTGTGGTAGTCGCTCAGTCATGTCTGACTCTTTGCAACCCCACGGATCGTAGCCTGCCAGGCTCCTCTCTCCATGGGATTCTCCAGGCAAGGATACTGGAGTGGGTTGCCATTTCCTTCTCCAGGGATCTTCCTGACCCAGGGATCAAACCTGCATCTCCTGCATTGGCAGGTGGATTCTTGACCCACTGAGACATCAGGGAAGCCCCTTTATCTTAACAGTCTGTCATTAGTATAGGACAGTTGAGTCCATGAGGCTCACTTTCCTATCCATAACATGAGGATACTAGTACTTTCTTACATAGTTGTTGGATGATAAAAAGTAATAATGTGGAAAAATTACCATGTGAAATTCTTCACAGTTCATAGCAGACACCTCTTAGCAGAAGCAGATACTACTGGTTGAATCCAGTGCAGGGTTACTAGAAATTTTAATTTTCTTCTTCTTTGCCAACTTTTCATAAGTATTACCTTATAATCATAAAAAGTTGACATATTTTCATTTTGAAATACACATTCACACGCAAACACATAAAAAGAGTTACAACTGCTATTTACGTTAAAATTTCCAATTTAAATGTGGACGTAATGGGAGGAGGGTTCAAAAGGGAGGGGATACATGTACACCTATGGCTGGATCATGATGAGGTTTGACAGAAAACAGAAGAATTCTGTAAAGCAGTTATCCTTCAATAAAAAATAGATAAATTGTTTTAAAGTGAAAGTAGGGGGACAAAATAATATAAGTGGACATAGAGACCAAAGGAACAGAATAAAGAGACAAGAAATAAACTCATGCATTTACAGTCCACTGATCTTTGACAACTATGCCATGAACACATAATGAGGAAGAGATAGTCTTATCAACCGATGGTGTTGGGAAAACTGGATATAACATCCAAAAGAATGAAACTGGAAACTTATCTTGCACCATATACAAAAATCAGCTCAAAATGCATTAAAGATATAATTTTATGACATAAAATTATTAAATTTCTAGAAGAAAATACAGGGTTAAATCTTTGTGATGTAGATCTTTCAATGAGTTCTTGGATTTGTCATCAAAAAGCGCCAGCAACTAACCACAAGCAAAACTGCATCAAACTGAAAAGTGTCTGCATTGTATTATTCACATTTCTCAAGATATGGACGCATCTACGTGTCCATCAATAGATGAATGGATAAAGAAGACGCACTATATACACACACTGATGTGTTAGATGTATAGATCACGCCACACACTCAGTTCAGTTCAACTCAGTCACTCAGTCATATCCAGCTCTTTATGACACCATGGACTACAGAACGCCAGGCTTAGCTGCCCATCACCCAACTCCCAGAGCTTCATCAAATTCATGTCCGTCGAGTCAGTGATGCCATCCAACCACCTCATCCTCCGTCGTCCCCTTCTCCCCCTGCCTTCAATCTTTCCCAGCATCAGGGTCTTTTCAAATGAGTCGGTTCTTCACATCAGTTGGCCAAAGGATTGGAGCTTCAGCTTCAACATCAGTCCTTCCAATGAACACCCAGGACTGATTTCCTTTTGGATGGACTGGTTGGATATCCTTGCAATCCAAGGGACTCTCAAGAGTTTTCTCCAGCACTACAGTTCAAAAGTATCAATTCTTCTGCACTCAGCTTTCTTTATGGTCCAACTCTCACATCCATACATGACTACTGGAAAAACCATAGCTCTGACTAGACAGACTTTTGTCAGCAAAATAATGTCTCTGCTTTTTAATATGCAATCTAGGTTTGTCATAGCTTTACTTCCAAAGAGCAAGCACCTTTTAATTTCATGGCTTCAGTCACCATCTGTAGTGATTTTGGAGCCCAAGAAAATAAAGTGTGTCACTGTTTCCATTGTTTCCCCATCTATTTGACATGAAGTGATGGCACCGGATGCCATGATCTTTGTTTTTTGTATGTTGAGTTTTAAGCCAGCTTTTTAACTCTCCTCTTTTACTTTCATCACGAGGCTCTTTAGTTCCTCTTTGCTTTCTGCCATAAGGGTGGTGTCATCTGCATGTCTGAGGTTATTGATATTTCTCCCTGAAATCTTGATTCCAGTTTGTGCTCCATCCAGTCCAGCATTTCGTATGACATACTCTGCATGTAAGTTAAATAAGCAGGGTGACAGTATGCAGCCTAGACATCCTCCTCAGCCATAAAATACTACTCAGCCATCACATACTACTCAGCCATAAAAAGAATAAAATATTAGCACTGGCAGCAACATGGATGGACTTAGAGGATATTATGCTGAGTGAAAAAGACATACTGTATGATATCACTCATGTGAAATCTAAAAAATACAACAGACTAGTGAATTAAAAAAAAAAAAATCTTTTGCACAGAAAAGGAAACACAATCAACAAAGTGAAAAGGTAACCCACAGAAGAGAAGAAAATATTCATAAACCATGTATCTGATTAGAGGTTAACCTTCAAAATATATAAGGAACTCCTACAACTTAATAGCAGAAAAAAAGAAAAAACTGAATAATGCTGTTTTCAAAAATAAAAGGCAAAGGACTTAAATAGACAGTTCTCCAAAGATGACATGCAAATAGCTAACAGGCATATGAGAAAATGCACATCATTACCAATTATCAGGGAAATACAAATCAAAACCAAAATAGTATATCACCTCATACTTTCTCCAGGAAGATCCCCTGGAGAAGGAAATGGCAAGCCACTCCAGTACTCTTGCCTGGAAAACCCCATGGACAGAAGAGCCTGGTAGGTTATGGTCCATGGGGTTGCAAAGAGTCAGACATGACTTCACTTCCACTTTCACACTTTCTAGGAAGGAAATTTTTTTTTAAGATAACAAGTGTTGGCAAAAATGTAGAGAAATTAGAACCATTATGTTGGTTCACTAAATTGTATACAGTTCATGGGGACATGAAATGGTGCAAACACTAAATGGAGGTTCCTCAGAAAATTAAATATAGAGTTTCCATAGATCCATCAATCTCATTTCTGTGTGTACATCCAAAATAATGGAAATCAGGAATCGAAAGAGCTATTCACACTCTCACGTTCACTGTAGACTCATTCACAATAGCAAAGATATGTAAACAGCCCAAATGTCCTGCAAGAGATTAATGCACAAGGAAAATGTGATTTAAACACATATATATACATGTAAACACAATGTCCTTCTATTTAACTTTAGAAGCGAAGGAAACCGTGCCATGTCTGAGAACACTGATGAACCTGGACAATATTATGAAGTGACTATGAAGTGAAACCAGCCAGTAACCAAAGAACAAACTCTGCCTGGTTCCACTTATATGAGCTCTCTTAAAAGTCGAATTCATAGAACAGAAAGGAAAGTTGTGGTTTCCAGGAACTGGGGGAAGAGGGAATGTGGAGTTGCTGTGCAGTGGGTGTGTTGTTGTTCGGTCATTAATTCATGCCCAACTGTTTGCGAGCCCATGGACTGCAGCTTGTTAGACTTCCATCTCTCGGAGCTTGCTCACACTCATGCCCATTGAGTCTGTGATGCCATCCAAACATCTCATCCTCTGTTGCCCCCTTTTCCTCCTGCCCTTGATCTTTCCCAGCATCAAAGTTTTGTCCAGTGAGTCTGCTCTTCACATCAGGTAGCCAAGATACTGGGCTTCAGCTTCAGCATCAAACCTTTCAATGAATATTCAGCATTGATTTCCTATAGGATTGACTGGTTTGATCTCCTTGCAGTCCAAGAGACTCTCAAGCATCTTCTCCAGCACCACAGTTCAAAAGCTTCAATTCTTTGGTGCTCAGCCTCCTTTACACTTCAGTTATGTATGAGGATTAACTTCTAGAGATCTGCTGTACAACATAGAGCCTAGATTGAACAACTGTGCTCGCTGTGCACTAAAACTTTGCTGCGAGGGCAGGTCTCGTGTTAAGTGTTCTTACAGCCAATTATTTTGCAAATCTCTGTTCCTCTTATTCTTCAGTCCATGGTTCTGAACAACAAAACTTTTGTTTGTGAGAATCATGACCTACTCTAAAATGTATATAGATTTGTCAGTCAAAGCCAAACATTTTAATTATAAAATACCTAATTTAGACTTCGGTTCTTAAGTTTATGAATTTTCTATTAAGAGCACTTGTTTGGTACTCTCTGTGTTTCTAAAGTTCTCAATTTCTGTGATTTTACTGCTGAGGAGTTATGCCTCCCTGAGTCCAAGAAAGGGAGAATACAGTGTTTATCAATGTGAGCTCAGGAGTTGAAAGGGCCAGGTAAGACCCTGAGTAAGTTGCTACCATCCTCGTGGAAATTTTGCATAATAATAGTTTTATATCATAGGCATGATCATTAAATAAAATCTACATGTAGTGTATGCTTTTCCTTTTCTGACACATATTAAGTTCCCTGCCGCCTCCTGTGAAATTAACATCGTGAGCCACACTCTGTTCTTCCCTTTACCTCCGAGGTGTGTGCACAAAAAATGGAATGGGATGGAATCACACAGGGTTGGAACCACACAGGGTTGATACTGTCAGGAAAAGCAGCGGAGACCAAGTCATCCTTTTTGGATTGCTTTCAGGATCCAGACTTGAGTACCAGGGTGTCAGTGGTAGCCTTTCATCTTCAAATAAATATGTGCCTCCCCCCACGGAAGATAGCGTGGGACTTCCATGAGAGGACCTCGGGAAATCCGGTTAATCAAGTGAACTTCTCACCCTGAATTTGGACAGACGAGATGGAAGTCTTCGAGGACCACACACAATCCACGCTAGCCCTCCAGTTGAGAGCAGAGCCCCAGCCAGTGACGGAGAATGAGTTTGTCCTGATGGCCTTGAGTGTCCTCTACCTAAGGAGTTCTAAGTCCTGAGGCCATGGGAGCCAACAGTTAGTGAAAAATTAAAAGAGCCTCAGCATCCAGGACATTCACGTCTCCCAGGTGGAGCCCGTCCCATGTCCTAGAAACTCTAGTCTGATCGTGGATGAGCCTTATGAGGCATCCTCTTCTTCACGTGTTCAACCTGGCCTTCCCACCAAGGTTTACATCTTGAGCCCTCTGTCTTCTCACGGTGAGAATTGATTTTGAACTGCACTTGACTTCTCTCCTCCATCTCAGTTAAGGAGGATTGGATTGTTCTTGCCACAGTTCTCAAATTTGAAACACTCTCTAGGGTGACTTTCATAATCTTTTGCCACTTATTTGAAAGCAATAATTCCTCATTTTCAAAGGGGAAGAAAATGTACATAAAAGTTCTGCAAAATAGGCAAAAGTGAAGTCCTGTTATAGCTTAATTGCTGATAAAGTTAATTAGGAAAATGACCAATGGTCTTTCCCATGGCTTTCTAAGTGTTTCAACAAAATTGACTTAGGTAGTCATACTCAAGGGCTTCCCAGGTAGTTCAGTGGTAAAGAATCCGCCTGCAATGCTGGAGGTGTAGGAGACATGGGTTGGACCGGTGGGTCGGGAAGATCCCCTGGATGAGGAAATGGCAACCCACTCCAGTATTCTTGCCTGGAAAATCCCATGGACAAAGGAGCCTGGCGGGCTACAGTCCACGGGGTCAGAAAGAGTCAGACATGACTGAGAGACATAATAACAAGAACAGTCACACTGAAGAATACAGAGATAATGACAAGGATCCGTGGGGACTGATGACATTTTCAAAGGCATCCACAGAATAATAAAAAAATGTCTGGGAGCCAATGCCTTGCCACTCTGTAGGACCTAGGTCTCAGCTGGCCCCTCCAGCAGCTTCTCTAAACTTCCTCCCTTTGGAGGTCTCCTGCCTCCTTTCGACTGTTCAAAGAAGCCCAGTCCCTTCCCATTTCAGAAGCTTGTTGTGTGCTGGACATCACAGCTCTATCTGGGGTCCTTTTCCAGTCTCTCCACGCCTCCTCTTGTGGCCCTCATCCTGCTCCTGCAGAGGCCTCCCCTGTCTGCCCTGTGCATGCAGCCTCGGCAGCTCTAATTACTCTCATCTCTTCTTTTGAATTCTCTTCATATCTTTGATGACAAAGGGCCAATATGTTTTATTTTTACTTCTATAATGAATGTGTCCCACTTCTCTCCTCGCCCTAGAATCAAAGTTTTATTAGGCTTCTTTAACCCCCGTTCATGTTTCAGCACCTGCAACAGTGCCTGAACCACAGCTAGTACTAAACAAATATTTGCGGAATGAAGAAAGAAATGAATGACTCAATGAACTCCACGTTCACAGTTTACATTTAAAACCTATAATTTGTTTTTACTTTGAACTGGAGGCTACTGTTCACTCACTAAGTCACGTCCGACGCTTTGTGACCCCATGAACTGCAGCACCCCTTGCTTTATAATGTTTTGTTGGCTTCTGCCATTCAACAACATGAGTCAGCCACAGATACACATATGTCCCTTCCCTCCTAAACCTCCTGCCTGCCCCGAACCCCATCCCACCCCTCTGGGTCATCACAGAGCGCCAGGCTGAGCCCCCTGTGTTATACAGCAGCTTCCCGCTGGCTATCTAGTTTCCACATGTAGTGTGTATATGTCAGTGGTAACAGAGACGCGGACACAGAGAACAGACTTTGGACACAGTGTGGGGAGGAGAGGGTGGGACCAACTGAGGATAAAATATTTTAAACAAAATAATTTAGACTGAACCCATTACTGGATGGCTTACTTCTTCATTCACGTACTTCTTGTTTCTGAGCTACATGTGGTAGCTAGGGAGTTGTTGACTATCTAAGACTCATTTGAGGAGAATAATCTGGTCAGTGTCATGGGGAGATCAAGAGCATTTAGAATATGAAGTCCACCTTCCTGGTCAGAAACCAGGTTGGACTGTCACGGAGGTGTGGAGGGAGTTGTCAGCAGCATGTTTGTTTTGTTTTGTTTTATATCCAGAAAAATTGGGGGGGTAGAGTATCTGAGCTTCTCAAGATCTTTGTCCAACAAAAGACAGGATTATAAAGATCACTTTCCGTCTGCTGACATGTTTTCCAGGCACGTCAGAGTGGGAGTGTGCTTCACCTTCATCTTCCATCAAGGGCCACGTGTGACCTCTGGGTCAGCTCCAACAGGAGCTGTGTGTGCGCCTCGTCGCTCAGTCGTGCCCAACTCTTGGGACCCCACAGACTGTAGCCCGCCAGGCTCCTCTGTCCATGGGATTCTCCAGGCAAGTATACTGGACTGGGTTGCCATTTCCTGCTCCAGGGTATCTTCCTGACCCAGGGATCAAACCCAGGTCTCTTGCGTTGCAGGCAGTCACTTTACCAACTGAGCTATGAGGGAACGATTATCTGGTGCACTTCTTACATTGATAGCCAAAGGCTTGCCCAAAATGTCCTGGTTAGATGTTGTTTATATTCAAAATTATTATAACATATTTGGAGTGAATATCATAATTACTGATAAAGTCAACTCATTTAAAACTACAATTTATGTGTGTATACACACCTACTGTGTATGTATATGTGCATGCTGTTACCTTAGCCGTGTTCCACTCTTTGTGACCCCGTGGACTGTGACCCACCAGGCTCCTCTGTCCATGGGATTCTCCAGGCAAGAATACTGGAGTGGGTTGCCATGCCCTCTCCCAGGGGATCTTTTTCACCCAGGGTTGAACCCATGTCTCCTGCGGCTCCTGCATTGCAGGCAGATTCTTCACCCCTGAACCACCAGAGAAGCCCACTATACACGCATACACACACGCACATATGTGTAAATGTTTATTAGGAAAAATATTCTTTGCATACCAGTGACACATTTAGACTCATTCAATAGGCACAAGTCTCTCTATCTGGCTCATTTTAATTTACAAAATAAAGTTCAAATTTTCCTATAACTTCAACAGGGGATTTCCAGTTAGTGATCAGAACATCATCCATGGAGCTGTGTTGTCCTGGTTGGAATCTTAGACCTTTCCCTCTTAGAAGTATGATCTCGGATCATCTTTGAGTCTCAGTGTCCTTTAAACTGAAGATAACGACAGTGCCTACCACATAGCTTTCTTTTTTTTTTTTTTTTAGATTTAAATGGCTAACATTTGTATAGTTTGTAGCACATAGCCATCTTCGCAGATGAATTTGACATGTAAATAGACTGTTGCCTGGGTGCATGTGCTAACCTGCCCTGGGGTACTTGGCTCCACAGGATGCACTCCAGAATCTTCCTCATGTATCTATTTTAGTCAACCATAAGCAATAGAAAACAGCTTTTAAATTTTAAAATTAAGACAGATGCATTATGAAGTAGACATTTTAAGATAAAACATGCGCTGTCAGGAGGCTTATTTTCTGTAGCTGACTCCTGAAGCTCTAACCGCAAGGCCCTCCCTTCTCGCCCGCTGTCTCTTCCAGGCCTTCTCTACAGTAATCTGAATTCTCGTTCGGCTCTCATTGTTCTGGCACCATCCCACACTTTCCTGTATCTGTGATTTTTGTCCTCTCTGCCCACAGTGACCGCCTTCTCCCAACACAGCCACACACAGAAGTCCAGCCTTCACATTTTATTTTCTGTGAGGACTGTCTTGAGTCTACTGCTCTACGTGGCCTCCCCTGGCATGAATGGCCACAAGCCTGTGTGAGTGAGGTTTCATGATGGGTGCCACATTCTGTATAATAAGTGACGTCAGTCTGCACATGGACACGCCCTGCTTCCCCATAAGACTGTGAACAACTCGAGCTTGAATACTATTCCCGCCCTTTTACACCTTCTCTCTCCCACCCCCAAACTGCTAGCACAGTGCCTTTCCCTTCACTAAATGTTTGTGGCGGCCTCTCCAGCACATTCCTCCATCTGGAACAGCCTGCCGCAGGGCAGTTGGAATGCACTCATCTGCTGTCACTGTGACATTCCCAGAAAGACAACGACATCAAACGGGTCATCGACTACAGTTCCATGAAAGGAGCTGGAGAAGTGCTCCCATCCGTCATCTGACCACAAATCCCTAACTTCCAGGTGAGCCCAATCTGTTTCCCCCCAGGGAGCCTGTTAGCTTTGCTCAGCATCAGCAAAGAGGAACGATTCAATAAAGTAAGCAACACCTTTAATAAGAAGCCTACTTGCAACAAGCTCTAATCCATACCTCAGCATGAAAAGAAAAACTCAATCGTCTTCCTGGGATATAAATTGACAGGTAATTTTATATCTAGCTGTGCCCTTGGAGATTCAACCTGCCCTATTTTTGTTTTGCTGACTTTCTTTGGAGATGGCTGCTGTCATGATTTATAGGAAAGCAACCTAATATCATTAACTAGTTTTCTTAAAACAATTTCCTGCGTGTCTACTATATACTGGGCTCTAAGGTCAAGGCTATGGTTTTTCCCGTGGTCATGTATGGATGTAAGAGTTGGACTGTGAAGAAAGCTGATCGCCGAAGAATTGATGCTTTTGAACTGTGGTGCTGGAGAAGACTCTTGAGAGTCCCTTGGACTGCAAGGAGATCCAACCAGTCCATTCTAAAAGAGATCAGTCCTGGGTGTTCATTGGAAGAACTGATGCTAAAGCTGAAACTCCAATACTTTGGCCACCTCATGCGACGAGTTGACTCACTGGAAAAGACTCTGATGCTGGGAGGGATTGGAGGTGGGAGGAGAAGGGGATGACAGAGAATGAGATGGCTGGATGGCATCACCGACTCAATGGACATGAGTTTGAGTGAACTCCGGGAGTTGGTGATGGACAGGGAGGCCTGGCGTGCTGTGATTCATGGGGTTGCAAAGAGTTGGACACGACTGAGCGACTGAACTGAACTGAACTGAAGGTAGAAAATGAAAACAGAAGTGATCAAGATAGAGCTTATTCATAGTCAGCAATGACATTCAAACAAATAACAGGAAATTAAATACAAGGTGATGTAGGTTATGATAGTAGAAAATACATTCTGGCAGAAGAATACATAGGAACTAGACCTACCTATAAGATTTGACTATGACTTGTAGGGTCTCAGAGAAACCAAGAATGAAGTCCAGGCTTTCATCCTGATTACTCAGGAGCTAGTAGAAGAAAAGCAGGTTCTTCTGGGGTAATGTTGAGCATAAAGACGGTGAAGATTACGTTGGGCACGTTGAGAAGAAGTCATCAGGACATCTAAGCAGAAATGCACAACAAATGGCTGAATAACAGCTCAGAAATTCAGGAGAGATCCCGATACAGACAGAAATTTCTTAGAAAGTTCATCGTAATTGAAACAACAGAAATGCTTGAGATCAGTAAGCAAAGATGGGCTTTAGAGAAATGAGAGCAAAGGATAAGCCCAAGAGGTGGGAGGAAATGCAAGAGTGACACCATGGATATCAGGGGAGGAGATTCAAGGAGAAGGGACAGATAATGCACATCTAACATAAATGAGAGAGCAAAAAAGATGGGACAATAAAGGACTCCTGTGTGTGTGCTCAGTCGTGTCTGACTCTTTGTGACACCATGGACTCTAGCCCACCAGGCTCCCCTGTTCCTGAGATTTTACAGGCCAGAACACTGGGGTAGGTTGACATCTCCTTCTCCAGGGGATCCTCCCAACCCAGCGATCGAACTCACATCTCTTGTGTCTCCTGCATTGGCAGGCAGATTAGTTCCCACTGAGCCCCCTGGGAAGCCCGAAAGTGGTATTGGATTTTGGCAAAAGAAGGCTATGGTAACTCAGAGAAACTCATGTCAGTGTGGCAGTAGGGATAAACCCCAGCAAACAGTTGGTGGAGAGTGCAAGGAATGTGATCAAAACAGAGATGAAAGTGTAGACAGTTCTTCTTGGGAGCTTGACTGCAGAGAAAGAGGCCATGTCACCCCAGAAGACTTTTGAGCAAGGAAGGAATTTTAAATGATATTTGGACCTTAGGTATACTAATACGTTTAGCAGAAACATCCGGTAGTGAGCAGAGTTCCTCACTCTTCAAAAGTCCGGTCCTCAGCTCAGCAGCATCAGCTGACAGTAGAATCTCAGGTGATCCTGAGCCCACTGCGTCAGGGCCTGCGTTTTGCCATGACTGTGTCCACACTGAAGTCCGCGAGGCATCGCTGTAACAAAAGGAACTTACACACACACTGTGGGTGCTTGAGCTATTCCAGTGGCGCTGTGCCTACTGGAGAATGGCAGTAATTAAGCAACTCCGACTCCAAGAGTTTCTGCAGAAGGAATTGAGAAATAAGGAGACTAGATCACCAAGCACCTGCTAAGAAGCAGCAGAGGTTCAGACTCTTCACCCGTTTACTCTTTCCAACCTGGCCTCCCCTGTACCTTGTTTCTAGCTTTATGTTACAATATCGTGCTGGGCATCCTTGATGAAATATCCCTGATGCTCAAATTAGAGGCACAACATGAAAGCTACAAAAATAGTTCCTTTAACTGTCCCCTGAATTTCAAGCATTAAATCAGATAGAAAAAAATTTACTTTCTCTCAAAACATTTCTGTATGTGCTAACAATGGGATTCCACTGTAACATTTACAAGCTTCACATACAAAACTAAAAGCTGTATTTGACTTATCTTCTGGAGATGAAATGACCCCTAGAGTCTGACCTTGGATGAATGTAGCCCTACTGACAAATCAGTCTCATTATAGCAAGCGATGAGGGAGACCCTTCGCTGCTTCCTAAGCAGCTGAAATATGTACAGCTGTCTCTCTACATATTTTAATTAAAGATGCTTATTTTTCTGTGCCCTGAGGCTTTTTGTGAGGATATGTTTCTTAAATCTCAGGACAGAAATGATGCTGTTTCATGGTGCAAATTTATGCAACAGAACACAGGTGTCGAAATTTTCTACATATCTGTGTCATCAGTGAAGGATGACAAAGGTAGGTGTTAAGCCTGAAAGTTAGGGAGGAGAGTGGACCAAAGGAGGTGAAAAGGAAGCAGCATGCCTGTGGAATTTCAGAAATGCTGTCACGACCTCTAAAACCCAAACATTTCCTTTCTTTTTCTACTCAGAGCCGTGAGAAGACAGCATGGAAGAGGAGGCTCTCGTCCGTTTAGAGTTGACTGCCCGCTCTCTGCTGCACAGATTCATGCAGGTAAATTCCAAGATTCTATGATGTGAATTCCCCTGGGCAAGAGGTTACTGCATGTGAATTCATCTTCGTTTCCCTCTGTCACCCCGTTCCATCTTCCCTTTTGTGAAAGGACATTCAGTAAACGTTCTCTTCCCAGAACACTGCCATCCATCCATATACAAAAGCCTCACTCCCCTTCCTCTCACTGAAACGCTTCTTTGGAGCACGGTCCTCCCCAGTACCACCTCCTCATCCTTCACACACACAGACACACACACGCACACACTCAAAAACATAGTCAAATGCTAGGCGGATATGCTTACTGTTTGTAGTCATCTTCAGAACTGAATTGAAAGGACAACCATAGCTGAATTTCTTTGTTTCATTCATTAGCCTTGGCGGTCAGGAGGAAAGAGACAGAAGGGTCAGAATGGGTTTTTATTTAAAATAATATTTCTAGCCTAGATCCTGAGTCATTCTTTGCCTTTGACTCCAAATCCTCTTTTCCCGCTCCTGTTCTTTACTATACATGGAAAACTGCCCAGTTCACAGACTCTTTCGTTTAAGATTGTGAATACTCAGACATTGATATTTTTTGTCTCTTTTACTCCACGTGGCTCCTAGGACAAGAACTGAAAAGCTAGAAGAATGAATAAGTTGGTTGTTGTGTGTCTCTGAGATCAATTAAAGCACTGCAGCATCTTTAAGAGTATCCAGAGGCCCGGGTAACGATCCTTCAGGAGACTGAGCTCGAGTTGGGAAGGGTCCCTCTCTGCGAATACCTGATTTGTGATCAGACAGAGGGGTTTCATTCACTGTGACAGTGCCAAAATCATGGATTTCCCACCCCATCCCCAAAACTGTTGACTCTGGGCAATTTTCTTAGCATTTAGCAATTACATCTTTTGTATGAAATTTGAAGATATAGCCCTGCCCTAAAATATCTATTTTAGAAGTACCACTTTTTCAAAGGTACCGTTGGCTTGTATTAGGGTGACTGGTGCTGAATGCTTAAGCATATGCCCTCCAGATCGTGGGAGACGAAGGCAACACTTGTTCATTTCTCTTACAGGCAAAGCCAAAGACTTTGGGAGGGTTTTGCTCATGATTACAATCATCAGCCCAGGCTGCTCGTTCTTGTGACACCCCCACCTTCAACATGCCATGTTCGGCAACCAAGGAAAGTAAATCATGGAGAGCCCTGTGGGAGACTTTGGGGCCAGGCCAGGAGTGGTCTGCATCACCGCCATCCTCAAGCCCTTGGCAGGACTCAGGACTGGGCTCCAACCCCCGGAAGGGAAACAGAAACCGTCTCCTGCGTGGCCAAGAGACTCTGCTGTGACTGCGCACCACAGTTTTCTATCAAGTGGTATATGGTTACTGTCGTTCAGTCGATAAGTGCTGTTTGACTTTGTGACCTCATGGACTGCAGCACGCCAGGCTCCTCTGCCCTTCACCATCTCCCAGAGTTTGCTCAAACTCTAGTAATCACCAACCTAGATGGCATATTAGAAAACAGAGACATTACTTTGCCAACAAAGGCCCATCTAGTCAAGGCTATGGCTTTTCCAGTGGTCATGTATGGATGTGAGGGTTAGACTGTGAAGAAAGCAGATTGCCAAAGAATTGATGCTTTTGAACTGTGGTGCTGGAGAAGACTCTTGAGAGTCCCTTGGACTGCAAGGAGATCCAACCAGTCCATCCTAAAGGAGATCAGTCCTGGGTGTTCATTGGAAGGACTGATGCTGAAGCTGAAGCTCCAATACTTTGGCCACCTCGTGTGAAGAGTTGACTCGCTGGAAAAGACTCTGATGCTGGGAAGGATTGGGGGTGGGAGGAGAAGGGGACGACAGAGAATGAGATGGCTGGATGGCATCACTGACTCGATGGACATGAGTTTGAGTGAACTCCGGGAGTTGGTAATGGACAGGGAGGCCTGGCGTGCTGTGATTCATGGGGTCGCACAGAGTCGGACACGACTGAGTGACTGAACAGAACTGAACTGAAGGTGTACATGTCTGATTGAAATTTAAATGTATCAGTATGTGATAAGACCCTGGCCTAATCTAAGCAGTGGTACAGTGCCTATATGATGAACACAAAAAAGTAAAATTTATGCCTGAACTATTTTTCCATACTTTCGTTAATGACTTTTAATAAATGATGATTTTTAATTTAAGCTTTCATTTTCTTATTCCAATTTTTTTTTTTTTTTGGCTGAATCATGAATGCGCTACTGCCTTTACTTTTCTGCATTTTTGCAATCCTTTTTAGCTGGACTTTTACAGAGTGACTAAAAAGGGAGAAAAACAGAAGAGCAGCCTTTCTTGTAAGGTCTTGGGAACCAGCAAGCGCAGCCCCCAGCTTGGTTCCGGGGGCCGTGAGGTGCCCCCACAGCAGGCACAGCACCGGCAGTGGCCTCGACAGCGGCAGGATGCCCAGCGGGTAGACGTACTCTCCCTGTCCCATCACCACCGGTAACTTCACAGTCCACTCAGTGAGGCTGCAGTGCCGCCTCTGTCGCAGCTACACCGTGGTGATCACTGAGAAGCCGAGGGCAC
This sequence comes from Moschus berezovskii, assembly GCF_049115385.1. NCBI lineage: Eukaryota > Metazoa > Chordata > Mammalia > Artiodactyla > Moschidae > Moschus > Moschus berezovskii. The sequence goes on along the minus strand of NC_142477.1, from coordinate 11,082,548 downwards.
GCGTAATCTGGCCTAAATTGTCACCATGTGACCCAAGACTCGTGGACTAAGTGTGGACTTGGGCCAGTTGTGTGTACTAGCCTGGGGCCGTGAGACTGTGAAGCTGTTTGGGCTGCTGTTTCTTCTCTTCCTCAAGCATGCTGATGATTTTCAGTGTTTCAGATACTGAGCAACACTGTTTCCATGTTTCAGGAGCTCAGCCAGGCAGTTTCACATCCCCCCTTGCTAGGTGATTCCCACCAGGTGTGATGGAGGCCAGGGGAGAGAAAATGAATGTAGAGGGTTTAGAGGGAACACACAGCAGGTCAGAGCTGCTTCTTGTCCAGACACACAAGGCAGAGAGGAAGGGCAAACCCCCAGGTAGGGAGGCAGCTCATTGCTAGGTACTCTCTGCCTGTACATCCCAGCCGGTAAACCAGTCTTCACACCAACAGGCATGGCAGTGGGCTCTGTCATAACCCAGGCTGAGGGGCAGAGGAAACCCAGTAATTAAAGTGTTCAGAAGGTTGCCTGGACTAGCCTAGGCACTCAGGACACAAGGCTGTGAAAGGTAAATTGACTCTGGCCAGTGATCAGTCCCTGGTGGGTGCTCAGTGATGGCTGATGACAGATTGACAAGAGAACAGGGCCTGAGAAGCATCTCAGGAACAATTTTCAGAGCAAAACGGTGACTGAGCAGGGTTCTGTCTTTCCTTCACAGCCAAGCTGAGAAATGAATTTTGTACATTACTGACTTTGTTTAAGTAACTGGGGAATCACACAGAGCTAGGAAACACTTCCTTTGGATGTAACAACCTGGAATGATTCCGATGGGAGTGCACGTTTAGACCAACGACCATCAGGGTGAAACCCCATAAGGCCTGGAGCCGCCCTGCCTCGCTTGACTCTGCTCGTCCTGGTCCAGGCCTGTCTGCTACTCAGGCACAGAAGGGACCGTGACAGCATTCATGGCCACCTGTCAGAGGTACGACCTCCTGTTTGGGAGGAAGGCGGGACCCGCAAGTAGCTGAATGAGATGGAAAGAATGGTTTCTACCCTTTCGGCTCATGAATATGTTCTGGAAAAGGCAAAATTACCCAAATTGAAAGTAAGAAGGCACAGATACATCTCTGAGAAAACTTCTCCAAGGTTTTGGAGGACCGGGAAGCATGAGACTTGAGCATGTGATATTTTTAGTCAGAAGCAATCCTCAGAGAGAGGTTTTGGGAGGCCATTTATCCAGGTGCCCCCAGAACATCCCCCCAGACTACAGTCTTTTATCTGAACACACACCGATTCTCACCCCATACACGCTTATTATGAGTCAGCCTGCATTTCTTTCTTCTTGTTTTTACCGTTTCTGTCCCACATTGACTATTGTTTTTCCTCTGTTACTTGCAGTAAATACACCCGAGTTTCTGCACACACTCACCCCGCGCCCACTATGTCTGTCTTCTCGGGAGAGTCACCTGTCATCTCTGAAGGGTTGTTATTGTCGTTGCCTGTTTCCCTGAAACCCAGCATATGGTGTTTTATATGGGATGTAACGCATTGTTATTCAACAGTGAACCATCAGGAGAGGCAGAAACCAGGCTTGATATACCTGATTTAGAATAGGAAGAAACCGATTATACCCTTGGAAATGAAGAATTATCATTTACTGTGCTCTGCTGTTCACGAACGTATTGCACATCAGGAGCTGAAGGCAAGCTTCGGGAAATTAACATAAACTGAGGTTATTTTTACTTTGTCTGTAGTTTGAAAGTAGCACTCTTTGGAAGAGAAAGTCATGAAGCACTATTACCAGATGTTGTTTGGGGCAGACTTTAATTGTTCTAACTGGTGCCTGTCTTTCTAACAGTCTCCATCAGAGATAGCTACTGATTCATTCGTCCCTGCATTGTTATCCATGGAGGGATGTGCCCCTGGGATTTGAAGCCCTTCCTGTGTGTCTGCTATTCCCCAAAGGCCTCAATTGTCAATTACAGAATGCCATCGGCAACTCCAGCAAACGGGCCACAGGTGTGGGAGTGTAAGTGGGCAAAAAGCATTCTTTGTGGATAACAAGTGCTAAAGATTGTGACAATGCTCATCTGGAAACACCAAAAACTGACCATAGACAAATAGAAGTGAAATCGTTTTAAAGGGGATTATTAAGGGATGGGTCCCTTTTATGAGGACGAACGAAGCTGCACCACATACAGAGGCAATGAGAATATGACCTGTAAACAGTGGACAGCCCCCCATAACCTAAAAACAGAGTTTCTAATATAAGCCATTGTGAAGTTGAACCAGGACATTACTTTCCATTTGTCTGACCTGAAAAGGATTGCCAGCAGTGTATCAGTAAATCACCAAATTACCTAGAATATTCCAGGCTCATCCAAATATTTAACTTCTTTTCTCATAGAATGAATATCTTCCAATGAGCATCATCTACGTTTATTAAAATCATATCATAGACATACCAGCATGGGGTGATTTTTCTCAATATAATTGCACAATTACTATTGTAATACTAACAAAAATAAAATGATTGAAAGTCACTTGAAGTGGTGACAGCAAGGAAACCAACTCACTGTTACCATTTGGAAATTTTGAAACCAATTGAAATAGTTGATCATGCTTAAACCTTATTGAGGGAAATAGCCTTCAAATATATTTCAAGTTCCAAGTCCATATGCATTTCTTTTCAAGATTTTTGATGTGGACCATTTTTATAGTTTTTATTGAATTTATTCCAATATTGTTTCTGTTTTATGTTTTGTTTTTTTGGCCACGAGGTATGTGGGGTCTTAGCGCCCCAACCAGGGTCCGAACTCACACTCCCTGCACCGGAATGAGAAGTGTTAACCACTGGACCACCAGGGAAGCCCCGTCCTTATGCATTTTTAAAGGAGTCATTGGACTTTCCGATCACAGAGGTAGAGAGGAGGTGATGGAAGATCAACTTTCCAGACAAGAAGACCTGATAAAGTTGAAATGTTTCCCTTCATCAAGTATCTTAGGGGAAAGACCAATCTCTTTTCTCTTAGATAATCAGAATCTGATGAAAAAAGAGAAACCAAAGTCTGAAGCAAGTGATTTCCCTGCAGAAAGATCCTGTGAGTCTAAAATTCCATGATCACCTGTGTAAGACTTTATTTCCAGAATCCATCTGGATTCGCGGCTAAAGCGTGGAAGCAAAACCAGCTCATCTGGGCTTCGGTTGACATTTACGTTGCTTGAATGTCAGCTTTCCTCCTCTAAAATGGGGAAGGTAAAATTCACTGCTCTTTTACTTTCTAACACATCATTTACAGAAATACTCTGAACTCAGGAAAAGATCAGCTCTTGTAAGCTGGAAATTTAAGAAAGTATCATTAACATGCAAAATGCTACCTTGTACATTATTCAGAGTTTTCCCCAAAAAGAACTCAAAGTAAATTAAAGAATAGAAATTGCCATTTGAAGTCCTTTATGAAACAAGTAAGTTTTCCAGATTCATTCATGCCTGCATCCCCATGAAAGTAAGTAAAACCGGTGTGTCCTAATGAGCAATTAATATGAGAATGGTTTCTGGGAATTTCCTGGCAGTCCAGTGGTCTTTTTATCCTCTTGCCCAATCCTGACCACATCATGCTAAGAGGTAACACCCACATTAAAAAAATGCATAGACTTCCCATTGGACCATTTTATAACTAGCAGATTATAAACCCAAAAAATCACTGTCCGAGACATCAAGTCTAGGACAAAAAGGCTGCTACCCACAAGAAGAGCCTTTTTCTTTCCTCCTTAAGGAAAACATTTCTACTTATAAACTGGGTTTTCAAAATTTTCTGAAATAAAAAAATAAAATTGCACATTCCTTCCCTAAATAGATCTATGACTAAGTTAGCTAAATATAGGATCTTTGGAAAAGAGCAACATCTTACAAATGTTAAAATTAGACTCTGTGCTAGAATAGTACTTGGATCATTGTTTGACCAAAACTGTCATGGGCATTTATTCATTGCAAGTGTCTCAGGGAGAACTGGAAATGTAGACTAGCGATAGGGCATTTTGAACACAGTGGTAATCCTCACCATGGAGCACAGGAAGCCCCACCTGGCTGACTCAGTTCAGTTCAGCTGCTCGGTCGTGTCCGCCTCTTTGTGACCCCATGGACTCCAGGCCTCCCTGTCCATCGCCAACTCCCGGAGTTTACTCAAACTCACATCCGTTGAGTCGGTGATGCCATCCAACCATCTCATTCTCTGTCATCCCCTTCTCTGCCTTCAATCTTTCCCGGCATCAGGATCTTTTTAAATGAGTCGGTTCTTCACATCAGGTGGCCAAAGTATTGGAGTTTGAGCTTCAACATCAGTCCTTCCAATGAATATTTAGGACTGATTTCCTTAACTTCAGGCAGTGGGAAAAGAAGGAGGGATTTCTTTCAATCCCCCTTCATTTTCCTCTGGTCCTTTCTCCCCCCAAATTTTTAGCACATTTTCCTGGGTATCCAAATTCCTATTCTGTTACCTGACTCCCATCCTTTCAATCAGCAGGTGGTGCCTATTTTTCTAGACTGCTGCTGCTGCTGCTAAGTCGCTTCAGTCATGTCCGACTCTGTGCGACCCCATAGACGGCAGCCTACCAGGCTCCCCCGTCCCTGGGATTCTCCAGGCAAGAACACTGGAGTGGGTTGCCATTTCCTTCTCCAATTTAGGAAAGTGAAAAGTGAAAGTGGGTCTCCAAATAAGATCTGACTTCTTTGGTCTATTAAAAAGAAACAAAAATAACATAAATGCCTTAGATTTTCTGTGATTCAATTTTTCAGAGTAACGTTCAACAACAGAAGCAAATTCCAGTAAATTACAAAACTACTTTGTATTAAAATGGCTCTATCCCCTTAACAACAGTGTTAAGGACACACACCCCAAACACTTCATGGGCCAAGGCTTCATCATCTCGCATTGAGATACTAACAAAAGATAATTTGAGGTTGTGGTGACGGACAAGAAATTTTAAAATTATATCCACTTTTGTTTAGTGTAAGATTTTCCATTTCCCTTTTAGAACACATTCCATGTTACATATAATACATATAATTTGCTGAATGATACTGAGAACTGGAAGGGCCATGAGCTTTGAAATCTTGATAATAATGATGATTTCAGTGAGACTATTGGGTGAAAGTTTTGCTTGAAATACACTCGAATGAGAATGAGAGGTAAAAAACGAAGACAAGAAAAGACCGCTCTTCTGAGGAAATTTGCTTTAAAGGGCCATAGTGCAGTGAACTAGCAGCTGGAGGGATATCGTCCCGGAAAAGGATGTTTTTAAAGGGAAAAAAGTACAGTGTTTTTAAATGTTGATGCATATGACATTATAATAAACTAAAATTTGATTATGGAAGATGGGAAGGGAGTATTTTAGGAGCCAAACTCTGAAATAAAGGAGAAAGGGTGGAGTCCAGTACCCAAGGCCAGAGCTGGACTTTGCCAGGACAAGAAGAAGCCACGCCTGTCACTGGAGGGACCGCAGAGTTTATGGAGGAAAAAAGATGATGGAATCTCCTCTTACTGCTCCCCCGTGAACTCAGGAGCAAGGTTGTCAGGGGGAAAATGTTCATGCTCACCAGTGTCTGAAGATGCTCTTCACCTGGGGACCACAGGAGACTTCAAATAACAACCCACATTAGAAAAGTGGTGAAGTCTGTGATTTACCCTAGCTTGACTGTCGTCAAATCCAGCCAAGTACACACACATACAGCCTTCCCTTGTAGTTCACTTGGTAAAGAATCTGCCTGCAGTGCAGGAGACACAGGTTCGATCCTTGGGTTGGGAAGATCCCCTGGAGAAGGAAATGGCAACCCACTCAATCTCATGAACAGAGGAGCCTGGTGGGCTGCAGTCCATGGGGTCGCAAAGACTCGGGCACAAATGAGAGACTAACACTCACTTACTTACTTAAACACACATAGAATTGACCAGAAAGCTCTTTCGGGTTTTCCATATGTTGCACAAAAATCCAAACGGACTTTTTGGCCAATCCTATATAAATATATTTATCATATACATTTTATGTACTACATATCTATATAGAGAGAGAAACTGAAATACCAAGGTACTTCCTGTTTTCTGTAGCGTGTGGAATTGCCCCCTGACTGCAGGTCCAGGAATCCACCAGCTTCCAACTTGCCTCTCAGTAAGTATCTTGCCAACATGGCCAACAGAAGCTGTTAAGGTGATAAGGCAGCGCGGAGAAAGGAGTCTGTGAAACTGAATAAGTTGGGGCATCAGTTCAGTTCAGTCACCAGTTGTGTCTGACTCTGCAACCCCATGAACTGCAGCACGCCAGGCCTCCCTGTCCATCACCAACTCCTGGAGTTCACCCAAACTCATGTCCATCGAGTCGGTGATGCCATCCAGCCATCTCATTCTCTGTCGTCCCCGTCTCCTCCCACCCCCAATCCTTCCCAGCATCAGAGTCTTTACCAGTGAGTCAACTCGACGCATGAGGTGGCCAAAGTATTGGAGTTTCAGCTTTAGCATCAGTCCTTCCAATGAACACCCAGGATTGATCTCCTCTAGAATGGACTGGTTGGATCTCCTTGCAGTCCAAGGGACTCTCAAGAGTCTTCTCCAGCACAGTTCAAAAGCATCAATTCTTCAGCGATCAGCTTTCTTCACAGTCCAACTCTCACATCCATACATGACCACGGGAAAAACCATTGCCTTGACTAGACAGACCTTTGTTGGCAAAGTAATATCTCTGCTTTTTAATATGCTATCTAGGTTGGTCATAACTTTCCTTCCAAGGAGTAAGCGTCTTTTAATTTCCTGGCTGCAATCCACATCTGCAGTAATTTTGGAGCCCCAAAAAATAAAGTCTGACACTGTTTCCACTGTTTCCCCATCTATTTCCCATGAAGTGATGGGACCAGATGCCATGATCTTCATTTTCTGAATGTTGAACTTCAAGCCAAACTTTTCATTCTCCTCTTTCAAGAGGCTTTTTAGTTCCTCTTCACTTTCTGCCATAAGGGTGGTGTCATCTGCATATCTGAGGTTATTGATATTTCTCCCAGCAATCTTGATTCCAGCTTGTGCTTCTTCCAGCGTTCCTCATGATGTACACTGCATATAAGTTAAATAAGCAGGGTGACAATATACAACCTTGACGTACTCCTTTTCCTATTTGGAACCAGTCTATTGTTCCATGTCCAGTTCTAACTGTTGCTTCCTGACCTGCACACAGGTTTCTCAAGAGGCAGGTCAGGTGGTCTGGTATTCCCATCTCTTTCAGAATTTTCCACAGTTTATTGTGATCCACACAGTCAAAGGCTTTGGCATAGTCAATGAAGCAGAAATAGATGTTTTTCTGGAACTCTCTTGCTTTCTCCATGATCCAGCGGATGTTGGCAATTTGATCTCTGGTGCCTCTGCCTTTTCTAAAACCTGCTTGAACATCTGGAAGTTCACGGTTCACATACTGCTGAAGCCTGGCTTGGAGAATTTTGAGCATGACTTTACTAGCGTGTGAGATGAGTGCAATTGTGCGGTAGTTTGAGCATTCTTTGGCATTGCCTTTCTTTGGGATTGGAATGAAGACTGACCTTTTCCAGTCCTGTGGCCACTGCTGAGTTTTCCCAATTTGCTGGCATATTGAGTGCAGCACTTTCACAGCATCATCTTTCAGGATTTGAAATAGCTCAATTGGAATTCCATCACCTCCACTAGCTTTGTTCGTAGTGATGCTCTCTAAGGCCCACTTGACTTCACATTCCAAGATGTCTGGCTCCAGGTGAGTGATCACGCCATTGTGATTATCTTCGTCATGAAGCTCTTTTTTGTACAGTTCTTCTGTGTATTCTTGACACCTCTTCTTAATATCTTCTGCTTCTGTTAGGTCCATACCATTTCTGTCCTTTATCGAACCCATCTTTGCATTAAATGTTCCCTTGATATCTCTAATTTTCTTGAAAAGATCTCTTATTTTTCCTATTCTGTTGTTCATCATAGGTAAGAAAAATCCAGGCAAACCAAATTTTGCAGGCTTTTGCTTCTTAGGGAGAATAGTTCTATTTGATTAATTCCATGAAAATGTCATCTCAATTTATAGATTTGGGCCAAACTGCAAAACTCATTTTAACTTTATTGATCATCAACATCATCTGGCCTTGCTATCATGTTGCATTTGGCCACATACTGAAAAGAAGCATGTTTTAAGTTAGGAGTAAAATTTAGGAGCTAGCGGCATTAAACTTGACCACTACTCCCATTAATATGTTTCTGGATATATTTTCGGTAAAGTAGAATTTTCACTTTTATATTTTATGGTTTGGTGGACTTGATCCATTGGTGCTGCTCAAATCTGCCAGTAAATACTTGCCTGTTCAGTGTATTTAATTTTCCTGAGGATAAGCCCGGACAGCATAAATCTGCAATCAGGGTGCAAGGATTTAAAGTCCAGGCCACGGTTCTTTGTCAAACAGAAATTCAGAACCAAACAGTGAATGCTAGCAGAAGGCAAAGGAGACATGAAAAGGGACCCAGGTGGTCCAAGGGGTGGAAAAGGATGTCTACTCTGAGCCAAGAGGTGGACATGACCACAGTATGTGAAGAGCACTGGGGAAAGCTCCAGGGTGAAGGCCAGCTGATCTGAGCCTTGGCAGTTGGGCAGGCTTTGGCGAGACGGTGAGGAAGATTGAGAGGGAGGTTCCTACCAGGACTCCCTGGTGGCTCAGTCAATAAAGAGTCTGCCTGCAATACAGGAGACCCAGGTCCCATCCCTGTGTTGGGAAGGTCCCCTGGAGAAGGAAATGGCAACCCAATCCAGTATCCTTGCCTGGAGAATCCTGTGGACAGAGGAGTCTGGTGGGCTACAGTCCGTGGGTTCACAAAGAGTCAGACATGACTAAGCAACTAAGCAACACTTCCCCACTTCCTATTAGCTAGGTGAAGAGGGTTAGCAAAATTGGAGGCTTAGTAAAACTCAGAACAGCTACAGAGTGTGGTTTCCAAGAGGTGAGGCTCATGGAGAGGAATAAAGGCCATAAAGAGAGCCTTGAATTAGACAATGAGAAGCCTGGAGCACCAAGTCAAGGAACTTGACATTATCAAGAAAGTAGGGAGGGACTTCCCTGGTGGTTCAGTGGTTAAGAATCCGCCTTCCAATGCAAGGGACGCAGGTTCAATCCCTGGTCGGGGACCTAGGATCCCATATGCCGCGGGACAACTGGGCCCACGTGCTTTAACCGAACCCCCCACATGCTCCAGAGCCCACACACCAGAGCTGGAGAGCCTGGCGCCAGAATACTAAGAACTACGCAACTAAAGAGAAGCCTGCAGTGAAGGGCGTGCACACCACAGTGAAAAGATCCCGCAAACCACAGCTCAGGCTCACACAGCCAACAACGAAATAAACGAATAGATAAACATTTCAGGAAAGAAACTAGGGAAACACTGAACGTTTCAGGGTTTTATAATGACACAGAGAGCATCATTTCAGAAGGGTTAGACCACGTTGTGTCTGTCAAGGAGGGGCAGGAAATGGGGTGCCGGATGCTGTGGGATGAGCACCAGGCAGAAACCATAAGGACCCGAAACGGCGTGGCAGGAGCAAGGGGGTGGGAGATGGCTGGGAGACCTCATGTCCAGAGAGGCAGAGCCAGGAGAGTCAGAAATGATGTTTTAACCTGAAGGGACTTAGAAAAAGGCCATGGTTTTTCCAGTGGTCATGTATGGATGTGAGAGCTATAAAGAAAGCTGAGCCCTGAAGAATTGATGCTTTTGAACTGTGGTGTTAGAGAAGACTCTTGAGAGTCCCTTGGACTGAAAGGAGATCCAACCAGTCCTTCCTAAAGGAGATCAGTCCTGGGTGTTCATTGGAGTCAGTCCCGACTGACTTTGAAGCTGAAACTCCAATACTTTGGCCACCTGATGCGAAGAGCTGACTCATTTGAAAAGACCCTGATGCTGGGAAAGGTTGAGGGCAGGAGGAGAAGGGGATGACAGAGGATGAGATGGTTGGATGGCATCACCGACCCGATGGACATGGGTTTGGGTGGACTCTGGGAGTTGGTGAAGAACAGGGAGGCCTGGTGCTCTGCAGTCCATGGGGTCAACATGACTGATTGACTGAACAACTGCAGGATGAGGTCACTGTCCTAGGGAGGAACTGCAGAAATCAGACTGTGGGAGAAGCAGAGCCTGCTACCTCCACACCAGGCAACCCTGGGAGCTTTCTTTCTGGAGAGGCTGAGCCACAGAGACGTTAATCCCAGGGGCACCAGCCCAGACTAGGGGGATGAGGCTTGCCTTCGTGAGGGGGCTAGAACTAGAGCAGCACCCTGCAGCTTCCTGAGAAGAGGATGGGAACGTCCTCTATGTGAGTGGCCCGACCACTCAGAAGTCAGTTCTGCCCTTGAATGCTTGAAACGTGACAAGTGCAATGGAAGGAGTAAAATTTTGCATTTGTATTCATTTCAGTTTAAATTTAAATAGTCACCTGTCACCCCATACAGAGCTTCCCTGGTGGCTCAGATGGTGAAGAATCTGCCTGCATTGCAGGAGGCCCAGGTTTGATCCCTGGGTTGAGAAGACCCTTCCTCCTGGAGGAGGAAATGGCAACCCACTCCAGGATTCTTGCCTGGGAAATCCTATGGACATGACAGGTTAGAGTCCATGGGGTCGCAAAGAGTTGGACACAACTGAAGCAACTGAACACAAGCGCAATAATCTCAAAGAGAAAGTGAAGATGGTGCCTCCATGGAAGGACAGGATGCTGTGGGCGCAAGCATGATGGTTATCAGAGAACAGAACCTCAGGCCACAAGAAGCTTACAGAGCCAGGGAGAGGACATTCAAGAGGAGTCAGAAGGCAAGAAAGGTGGAGGAAACCTCAGGACGAAGGACTGAGACCCACGTTAGGAGCAGACACTGCGCAGGAGAAGCCGAATCCAGGAGGAAACGCTGAGCCGGCTTGGTTTCCTTGGAATTCAAGGCACAGTTCGGGATGCCATGGGCTGTGCAATTGCCACGGTGCAGTTCAGGGACCAGGAGATTCAGGCAAGTTGCCTCATCCTATGGGGCTGAGAAACTGTAGCTGACATCCAGATTTCACATGGAACGTAGCGTCATTTAGCCCGGGAGCCCGTGGACTGCAGGGCCCCTGGGAGTGGTCCCCCATGTGACAGTGAAAGGCAGTCCCCAAGCCCTGAGAGCCTCCTCATCTCAGATGGCCCTGAGTGGCTTGGGCTGCGTTCACGGCCTCCCGAAGTAGGCATATGACAACGAAAACATTGCAATTTAGAGCAGCTTCATACAAATGTTTATTTAGAACAAGGAGATAATGAGTCATTATTTTCACTTCTAGAGCGTCACAGATGTTGTTCATCAAAGTGTGTCAATCAGAAACAATTCTTTCATATATATGAGCTCATCTTTAAGAATTCTCAGGGGATTCATTTGAGCTGAACTGAAAAACTGCTTCAAAACCCAATTCTAAAATTGAAGGAAGCCACCAAGGGGGAAATGTAAAGGCTAGGATGAGAGCCCCTCACTGAGACACTTCAACTGAATCTGGGCTTAATAAGCAGGGTCTTTCTATTTAAGTATCTCACAATGGATAGAATGTTTTTCTAATTGACTTTTTGCCCTGGGTTTGCTTTTTGTAAAATGTGAATCAAGTAAAACAACCTCCACATTTTAAAAACTGAAAAGCATGGCATAACGTGCGTTGCAGGTCAGACTCCTAGCCAGCATCCACCGTCATCAATAAACAGAGAAGTATCAGGAGACTGGTGTTCAAATCCTGGCTCTAAGGTTTGGTAACTGTCGGGTAAATCGTCTAACCTGTCTGAGGTTTGGTTCCCTCCTCTGACACATGTGGTATTAGGCTGTAAACTGAAAAATTTCATAAAAATGAAGATGGTAGTTATTGAAGAGAAGCCAGAGTCCAGAAAAATCATATGTGTGCCCCAACAATGTGGATCTAAGAATAGTAATCAAGATTTAGTTGTCCAAATAAAAATGTATCAGTCACTTGTTTAACTGAACGTGGTATATTTAATAGTATAGTTCTACCTTCATCAAAAGACATTCATCAGGATTTGCGTTCCAATTCCCTGCCTATTGAAGTTTCACAGAAAATTGCTGGTGGTGTTTTACATGAAATTAGCAGAAAGTGTCTTTTTGAAGCTATTTTTAAAAATATTGCACATCTCTGCCAACACACACGCACACATGCACACATGTACTGTGCATACTCACCCACACCCAGAGGATGCTTCATCACAAAACGCTACTCATTTACTGATTTTGCTTGCTTGTTTCAGATTGGTTGAACTGAGGAAACTATTATTCATTTTCCCCCTTGATATTTCTTGAAGACTAAGATAATGCACTATCAAGGACTTCCCTGGTGGTCCAGTGGTAATCCACTTGCCAATGTAGGGGACACGTGTTTGATCCGTGGTCTGGGAAGATCCCACACACAGCAGAGCAAATAAGCCCCTTTGCCACAACGATTTATCTCACACACCCTAGAGCCTGTGCTCCACAGCAAGAGAAGACACTGCAATGAAACGCCCACAAACCACAACGAAGGGTAAGGAACCCCTGCTCACCCCAACTAGAGAAAGCACAGCAACCAAGATTCAGTGCAGCCAAAAATAAAATAAATAAATAGAAATTTTAAAAATGCACGCTATGACAAACCTAGACATCACTTTGCCAACAAAGGTGCATGTAGTCAAAGCTATGGTTTTTCCAGTAGTCTTGTACAGATGCAAAAATTGGACCACAGAGAAGGCTGAGCACTGAAGAATTGATGCTTTCACACAAAATTGAAAAAGACACATATACCCCCAATGTTCACTGCAGCACTATTTACAATAGCTAGAACATTTAAAGTAACCTAGAGGTCCATCAGCAGATGAACGGATAAAGAAATGGTGGACTATCACTCAACCATAAAAAGGGAACACATTTGAGTCAGTTCTAATGAGATGGATGAACCTAGAGGCTATTATACAGTGGAGCAAGTCAGAAAGAAAAACATTGTGTACTCACACATACACACGGAACATAGAAAGATGGCCCTGGTGAAGTTATTCGCAGGGCAGCAATGGAAATACAGACGCAGAGAACAGACCTCTGGACACAGGGCTGGGGGGAGGCTGAGATGTGTGGGGAGGGAACATGGAAACTTACATTGCCATTTGTGAAACAGACCGCCGGCGGGGATGCGCTGTGTGACTCAGGGAACCCAAACAGGGGCTCTGTAACAATCCAGAGGGGCGGGACGGCAAGGGAGATGGGAGAGAGGTTCAAGAGAAGGGGACATAGCGTACCTGTGGCTGATTCATGTCGATGTTTGATAGAAACCAACGAACTTCTGTAAAGCAATTACCCTTCAATTAAAAAATAAATAAATGTTTAAAAAATTAAAAAGGTGAACACAGACAAAATGTACTAGAGTAAGACTTTGAAAATGGAATTAAAAGGGAAAAAAAGAATTGATGTTTTCACACTGTGGTGCTGGAGAAGACTCTTGAGAGTCCCTTGGACAACTAGGAGATCAAACCAGTCAATCCTAAAGGAAATCAGTCCTGAATATTCATGGGAAGGACTGATGCTGAAGCTGAAGTTCCAGTACTTTGGACACCTGATGAGAAGAGCTGACTCACTGGAAAAGACCCTGATGCTGGGAAAGATTGAGGGCAGGAGGAGAAGTGGCCACAGAGGATGAGATGGTTGGATGGATGGCATCATCGATTCAACAAACATGAATTTGAGCAAGCTCCAGGAGATGTTGAAGGACAGGGAAGTCTGACATGCTGCAGTCCATGGAGTTGCAAAGAGTCAGACATGGCTGAGTGACTAAACAAGAATAGCAACCAAATTTTGGAAGTGATCACTGTTGCAAAGACCTCATTTGTCATTTTGAGCTGCAACTCTAGAGACCTCACTTGGAGAATGACTGCCCTACAGAAAGCAAAGCCCAGAAAATCTGCTTCCCTACCCTGGTCTAGTTTGTAGACATCACCCAGTAGAGCAAACAAGGAACCTGTTTCATACATTTGTGCCAAATAATGACTGCTAGAGTCAGTTATACCTCCAGTGACAAAGCAATAACACACAAATGTAGGAAACAGCAAGATGTCCAAATGAGCACTGTGATCAGTGGAAAGATCCGAGGATCCTCACAGCTACGGCCAAAGAATGCTTGGTGAAGGCAGCGGGAGGAGGCAATACCCACCACAGGGGTTCCGACGATCATTCTTGGATCTTGGGAACTCTGGGATGATTCTTCACCTAAAGGAAAAAATCAGATGGTAGAGTAGAAGGACCCTGAGCTCAGCTCCTCATGAGGGAACAGCAAAATCACGACCAACTGCTGAACAACCATCAGTAAAAACAGGCTGGAACCTACTGAAGATATTCTACATCCGAAGACAAAAGAACAAGCCACGAGACAGCAGGAAGGGAGCACTTGCAAAGTAATCAAATCCCATTCCCTCTGGGTCGGCAACCCACCAACGGGAGAATAATCATATCACGAAAGTTCTCCAACAGGAATGAGAGCTCTGAGCCCCATATTAGGCTCCCCAGAGTAGGGGTCAGGCACGGGGAGGAGGCACTCAGAGTCAATGTCATTTAATTCAAGGTCCTTTACAATATTCTTGACAAGTGTCACGATGTCTCCACGCAGGGTCCCCACCAGTGTAAAATGATCACAGTGATGATCGTGGGTACCTGGTAGGCTAGTTGACGACTCTATCACATTTAAGAGTTTATTGTATGATAAGTGACTCAGTGACTGCTGGCTACTCAGAAACCTTTGGATAAGAAAGTGTCACAAATGACAGTGTTCTGAAAGGTAAAAACCATGCTCCTTTAGATTTTCCTTCTTCAGAATGAATGGCAAAGGAACTAGATGAAATTGAGTTCTGTTCCAATAAACATAAATTTTGCTAAGATGAGAGAGAAAAGTGTTGCCAGAAAGATTAACATCGGTGTTTTTAAGAATGATCAGTATGATGTCTATATTTTCAGCCTTTAACCTCTTGGGTCATTTCTATAATGGTTACATTCATATGAATGGGCTAAGATTTGAGTGAATATGTATGAGCCTGTAAAGCATATTTTGATAGTATCTACACTGCCAACTGTGAAAAGTTCATAATCTGAGGTCATGCATGCTTGCTAAGTCGCTTCAGTCACGTCTGACTTTTTGTGACTCTATGAACTGTAGCCCGTCAGGCCCCTCTGTCCATAGGATTCTCCAGGCAAGAATACTGGAATGGGTTGCCATGCCATCCTCCAGGGGATCTTCCTGACCCAGGGATCGAACCTGCATCTCTTATGTCTCCTGAATTGGTAGGTGGCTTCTTTACCACCAGCGCCACCTGGGAAGCCCATCACTTACTGTTTTTCCAAAACTACTAATTAAGCAATTCTATTAATCCAATACATATATTGAATTATTAAGATCCTGATACAAGAAGTTTTCTCACTTCTGGCTTTGACAAAAATTTATTATCTGTTTGACTTACAGAACTCAATATTTAAAATCATCTGGTTTTACAAAAATCCTCCTTTTCTATTTGATTATCAAGAGAGAAAATTCAAAGTCTAGTACAGTCAGAAAAGGCTTTCACAGTTCTTCAGGAGCAAGCCTGTTTTTCTCACAAGGGTCTGATCCACCCAGCTATAAAGCCGGGCAGGTGCAGCACTACCCCGTCACCAAAAGCCAGTGGGGACACAGGACCGGCCGCGCAGTCACCGAAGACACAGTGAGTCAGGAGGGGAAGTGGTCCACGTGCCCGCAGTGCCTACTCTTGCTCCCCCGCCTTCCGCCCCACTGCCTCTTCTCGCAGGTGAGAGTCCATAAGGACTTGAGTTTTCCAAGGTCACGTTGCTGGGTAGGGTCACCCAGCTCCCAGTATGAAAGTTCTCCATTCCACCTGGACTGTAAAGAGCAGACTAATATTGAACAAGCTGACCGTGAACCCAGATAATATCAGTCAGCACATTCAGGAGACGAGCACAAGGTTTTATGCAGCTCCACACCAGCAGAATTCTGAATTCTCTCTGATTTTGTATGTGCTTTGAGTCATGAGTGGCTTTAAATTATTCAGTTGCAAATAATAAATATTAAAAATAAGTTTATATGTGTCACTCTTTGCGTTCTGGGAGTAAACACCTGTCAGTGACTTGATTATATACAGGCTGTTACGGGATGAGAGGAACATATGTTACCTGCTCCAGTACCACTGCTGGACCCCAGACAGTGATGGGAGGTTGATGCCATTGAGGGAAGCTGAGAAGCAAGTGTCTGTGGTTAAATATTGATATGTTTTGCATAGTCCTTGTCAATTGAGTGCTCCTTGATAGCCAGCTAGAGATCTGTTTACAACCCCGTCTCCTGAGCACTGATTATATTTTGGTCATTCCAGTGTTGAAATACACAGTCTCAGGTGAAGAAAGAAAGAAGCATCTGGTTGTATTTGCTTTCTATAACACATAAGAATAGGCCTCTTAGAAAAATAAATAGTTGTAAACAAGAGTGTTTGAAAAGAAGTAGATACATATGAACTCTTTAAACAAGAGGATCAAAACTGGTCATGGTGTTAGGGGTTCAGAACTAAAATATGCAAGCGTACAACTCAAAGTTGAAAAAGCAAACAATCCGATTAAAAAAACAGGGTGGATTCATGTCAATGTCTGGCAAAACCAATACAATATTGTAAAGTAATTAGCCTCCAATTAAAATTTTAAAAATTAAAAAAAAAATGAGCTGAGGACCTGAATCAATGTTTACCCAAAGAAGGTATTAAAGGTGGCCAACAGACACATGAAAAGATGCTCAGCATCGCTAGTCATCCGGGAAATATAAATAAAAACCATGAGATATCACCTCACACCTGTCAGAACGACAAGTATCAAAAAGATAACAAGTGTTGGAGAGAATGTGGAGAAAAGGGAATCCTAGTACACTGTGAACCGTGAATGATACACTGTGGAAACAGTGTGGAGGCTCTTTTAAAAATGAAAAATAGAACTGTCATATTACTCCCCTTCTGAGTATTTTTCCAAAGAAAATAAAAACCATTAGAAAAGATACACACACTTCTGTGTTCACTGCAGCATTACTTACAGTTGCCAAGTTGTGGAAGCAACCTCAATGCCCACAGATAGACGGATGGATAAAGAAATCATGGTGCATATCTATATAAAATGGAATGCTATTCAGACACAAAAAGGCATGAAGTCTCATCATTTTTGACAACATGAATGGACACAGAGGGCATTATGGTCAGTTAAATAAGTCAAATAGAGAAAGACAAATACTGTGTAATCACTTATATATGGTTGCTATTGCTCAGTCGCTCAGTCATGTCCGACTCTTTGTGACCCCCATGGACTGCAGCATCCCAGGCCTCCCTGTCCATCACCATCTTCCAGAGTTTGCTCAAACTCACGTCCATTGAGTCGATGATGCCATCCAACCATCTCATCCTCTGTCATCCCCTTTTCCTCCTGCCCTCTATCTTTCCCAGCATCAGACTCTTTTCCAATGAGTCAGCTCTTCACATCAGGTGACCAAAGGATTGGAGCTTCAGCATCAGTCCTTCCAATGAATATTCAGGATTGATTTCATTTAGGATGGACTGATCTGATCTCCTTGCTGTCCAAAGGGACTCTCAAGAATCTTCTCCAGCACCACTGTTCAAAAACATCAATTCTTTGGTGCTCAGCCTTCTTTATGGTCCAACGTATATATGAAATCTAAGCCAAAAACAAATGAAAAAATAAACAGAAACAGACTCACAGACCCAGAGGGGAGGGGGATGGGCAGACAAGTGAAATAGCTGTGGCTTTCGGTTATAAAACAAATGAGTCATGGGGATGAGAGGTGCAACATGGGAAATACAGTCAGTAATACTGCAGTAACTTTGTGTGCTCACAGCTGGCATCTAGACATGGTGCTCCCTCTGCAGTGTATAGACATATGGACCCACTACGTTGTACACCTGGAACTAACATAATATTTCAGGTCAATGTTACTTCAGTAATAAACAGATAAGTAAATAATAAATAATTGAATAGTCATTCAGGCTACTATGACAAACGTACCATAAACCAGGTGGCTTATGAACAGCAGACCTTCTTCATAGTTCTGGGGGCTAGGAAGCCCAAGATACTGGTAGCTTTGATGTCTGGTGAGACCTTTTTCCCCGTTCATAGACAGCACTGTTTAGCTATGTCCTCACATAGTGAAAAGGGTTCGGAATCTCTGTGCAGCCCTCTTTTACAAGGACACTAATCCCCTTCATGAGGGCTCCACCCTTACGACCTAATTACCTCCCAAAGGCCCCATCTTCAAACAGCATCAATTCAGAGTTTAGAATTTCAACATATGAATCTGGGGTCAGGAAGGAGCTGCATAAACAAACATTCAGTCCACTGCAGGAAATTCTGGTTAAAAATGAGCAAGCAAAGAGCACATATGCAATGGAAAAGAAGCTGACCACTTTTACATTAAGGCTTCCCAGGGAGCTCAGTGGTAAAGAATCTGACTATTAATGCAGGAGATGCAGGTTTGATCCCTGGGTCTGGAAGATCCCCTGGAGAAGGAAATGGCTAACCACTCCAGTATTCGTCCATGGGAAATCCCATAGACAAAGGAGCCTGGCAAGCTACAGTCCATGGTATTATAAAGAGTTGGACATGACTTAGCAACTAAACAACAACAGTAAATGCAGTTTTACTGAAAATAAGATGATATATTAAGCCAACCATCAGCTTGATGACACTGATTTTATTATTAAACTGCTTTATGGAGTTATGATTGACTTTGAAAAGTCATACATATTTAATGCATACAGCTAGGTGAGTTTTGAGATTAATATATACATATGAAACAGCCATCACAGTCAATTCCATAAACATAATCATTTTTTCCAAAAGTCTCCTCTCACTTCAGGTATTTACTTGATCGTAAGATCACTTATAATGAGACCACTTATAGATAGTAAGACCCATGAACAGTATGAAAAGGCAAAAAGATATGACACTGAAAGATGAACTCCCCAGGTCGGTAGGCGCCCAATATGCCACTGGAGAAGAGTGAAAAATAACACCAGAAAAAGTGAAGAGATGGAGCCAAAGTGAAAACAACGGCCAGTTGTGATGTGACTGGTGATGGAAGTAAAGTCCAATGATGTAAAGAGCAATATTGCACAGGAACCTGGAATGTTAGGTCCATGAACCAAGGCAAATTGGAAGTGGTCAAACAGGAGATGGCAAGAGTGAATATTGACATTTTAGAAATCAGTGAACTAAAATGGACTGGAATGGGAGAATTTAATTCAGATGACCATTATATCTACTACTGTGGGCAAGAATTCCTTAGAAGAAATGGAGTTGCCCTCATAGTCAACAAGAGTCTGAAATTCAGTACTTGAGTGCAATCTCAAAAATAACAGAATGGTCTCTCTTTGTTTCCAAGGCAAACCATTCAATATCACAGTAATTCAAGCCTATGCCCCAACCACTAAAGTCGAAGACTCTGAAGTTGAACGGTTCTAAGAAGACCTACAAGATATTCTAGAACTAACACCATAAAAAGATGTCCTTTTCATCACAGGGGACTAGAATGCAAAAGTAGGAAGTCAAGAAATGCCTGGAGTAACAGGCAAGTTAGGCGTCAGAGTACAAAATGAAAACAGGGCAAAGGCTACCAAAGCTTTGCCAAGAGAACACACTGGTCATAGCAAACACCCTCTTCCAACAACAGATGAGGTGACTCTACACATGGACATCACCAGATGGTCAATATTGAAATCAGATTGAATATATTCTTTGCAGCCAAAGATGGAGAAACTCTATACAGTCAGTAAAAACAAGACCTGGAGCTGACTGTGGCTCAGATCATCAGCTTCTTATTGCCAAATTCAGACTTAAATTGAAGAAAGTAGGGAAAACCACTAGACCATTCAGGTATGACATAAATCAAATCCCTTACAATTATACAATGGAAGTGACAAATAGATTCAAAGGATTAGATTTGATAGAGTGCCTGAAGAACTATGGACAGAGGTTTGTGACATCATACAGGAGGCCGTGATCAAGACCATCCCTAAGAAAAAGAAATGCAAAAAGGCAAAATGGTTGTCTAAGGAGACCTTAAAAATAGCTGAGAAAAAAGGAGAAGCTAAAGGCAAAGGAGGAAAGCTCTGAATGCAGAGTTCAAAAGAATAGCAAGGAGAAATAAGAAAGCCTTCCTCAGCGATCAATGCAAAGAAATAGAAGAAAACAATAGAATGGGAAAAACTAGAGATCTCTTAGAGAAAATGAGAGATTCCAAGGGAACATTTCATGCAAAGATGGGCACAATAAAGGGCAGAAAGAGTCTGGATCTAACAGAAGCAGGAGATATTAAGAAAAGGTAGCATAAATACACAGAAGAGCCATACAAAAAAAGATCTTCATGACCCAGATAACCCAGATGGTGTGATCACTCAGAGCCAGACATCCTGGAGTCCTAAGTCAAGTGGGCCTTAGGAAGCATCACCACGAACGAAGCTAGTGGAGGTGATGGAATTCCAATTGAGCTATTTCAAATCCTCAAAGATGATGCTGTGAAAATGGTGCATTCAATATGCCAGCAAATTTGGACAACTCAGCAATGTCCACAGGAATGGAAAAGGTCAGTTTTCACTCTAATCCTAAAGAAAGGCAATGCCAAAGAATATTCAAACTACCAAACAGTTGTATTCATCTCACACGCTAGCAAAGTAATGCTCAAAATTCCCCCAATGAGGCTTCAAGAGTTCATGAACCAAGAACTTATAGATATACAAGCTGGATTTCGAAAAGGGAGAGAAATCAGAGATCAAATTGCCAACATCCGTTGGATCATCGAAAAAGCAAGAGGGTTCCAGAAAAACATCTACTTCTGCTTTATTGACTACGCCAAAGCCTTTGACTGTGTGAATCACAACAAACTGTGGAACATTCTTCAACAGATGGGAATACCAGACCACCTGACCTGCCTCCTGAGAAGTCTGTATGCGGTCAAGAAGCGAGAGTTAGAACTGGACATGGAACAATGGACTGGTTCCAAATTGGGAAAGGAGTATGTCAAGGCTGTATACTGTCACTCTGCTTATTTAACTTGTATGCAGAGTACATCATGCAAAATGCTGGGCTGGATGAAGCACAAGCTGGAATCAAGATTGCTGGAGAAATATGAATAATCTCAGATATGCAAATGACACCACCCTTATGGCAGAAAGCAAAGAGGAACTAAGGAGCCTCTTGATGAAAGTGAAAGAGGAAGTGAAAAAGCTGGCTGAAAACTCAACATTCAAGAAACTAAGACGATGACATAGAGCCCCATCATTGCAAGGCAAACAGATGGGGAAACAATGGAAACAGTGAGAGACTTTATTTTCTTGGTCTCCAAAATCACTGCAGATGGTGACTGCAGCCATGAAAATAAAAGACGCTTACTCCTTGGAGGAAACACTACCACCAACCTAGAGAGCACGTTAAAAAGCAGAGACATTACTTTCCCAACAAAGGTCCATCTAGTCAAAGCCACGGTTTTTCCAGTCATCATGGATGGATGTAAGAGTCGAAACATAAAGGAAACTGAGCACCAAAATATTGGTGATTTTGAACTGTGGTGTTGGAGAAGACCCTTGAGAGTCCCTTGGATTGCAAAGAGATCAAACCACTCAATCCTAAAGGAAATCAGTCCTGAATATTCATTGGAAGGACTGATGCTGAAGCTGAAGCTCCGATACTTTGGCCACCTGATGTGAAGAGCTGACTCACTGGAAAAGACCCTGATGCTGG
Organism: Moschus berezovskii; assembly: GCF_049115385.1. Taxonomy (NCBI): domain Eukaryota; kingdom Metazoa; phylum Chordata; class Mammalia; order Artiodactyla; family Moschidae; genus Moschus; species Moschus berezovskii. The sequence goes on along the minus strand of NC_142477.1, from coordinate 11,060,734 downwards.
GAAAGATTGAAGGTGGGAGGAGAAGGGGATGACAGAGGATGAGATGGTTGGATGGCATCACCGACTCAATGGACATGAGTTTGAGCAAACTCTGGGAGTTGGTGATGGACAGGGAGGCCTGGCGTGCTGCAGCTCATGTGGTCACAAAGAGTCAGACAGGACTGAGTGACTGAACTGAACTGAAAGGCCACTTAATATAAGATACGTAAAGGTGCTCAACATAACTAATCATCAAAGAAATACAAATGTAAACCACAATGTGATATCACCTCACACCAGTTGGGATGGTTACAGAAAACAGAAACAAACAGAAAATGACAAGTGCTGGCAAAGATGTGGAGAGAAGGGAAATCCATGTATACTGCTGATGGGGATGTAAATTAGCACAGACACTCTGAAAAAGAGGTTCTCAAAAAATTAAAAATAGAACTACTGTACAATCCAATCCGTTTTCTGGGTATATAGCTAAAGGAATTGAAATCAGAATCTCCAAGAAATATCTGCTCTCCTAAGTTCACTGCACAATAGCCAAGAGATGAAAGCAATCTCAATGATTATTGATAAATGCATGGATAAAGAAAATGTGATGTGTACACAAAATGCAATATTATTTGGCCTTAAAATAAGAAGGATATTTTGCCATTTGTGACAACATGGATACACTTGGAGGATATTATGTTGAGTAAAACAAGCCAAACTCATAAAGACTAACACTGCATGATCTCACTATATGAAGAATCTAGAATAGTCAAACTCATAGAAACAGAGAGAATGGTAGCTGCTAGCAGCCAGGGGAGGAGTAAATGGAGAGGTATTGGTACCAGGTTTTAGTAATACAAGATGGGTAAGTCCTAGAGCTCTACTATATGACGTAGTGCCTATGGTTAATAATGCTGTGTATGGTACACTCAGTAGCTTACGAACATAGACACTGATTTTAGACAAAGATTAGAAGAATTACACAAATAAAGCTTCATTTCAGTCTTTCATTATCTGCAGTAATTTGAATCCATATTCTGAAAGGTAAACTTCCTTTAATATTTTTGAGCTATAAGTGATAAAAACACTATATGCTGTGACAATTAGTAATATCAAAACATTTCATGATAAGAAAAATAAAATATCCAGGGACTAGCTTAACAAGGTATATACAGGACTTTCATGAAGAAAACCAGGAAGATGTTTCTTAAAAGAAAATAAAGATGACTTGAAAATACGAAATATGATGTTAGAAAGACTGACTATAATAGCTATTGAAAATTTCTGAGAGATGGTGTCTGATTACATCTCTGCAATAAATAATTGCAGTCTGGACCCAGCAACCTTATCTCTATCAGTTTTTTTTTCCTCTCCATTTCTTTTAAAACTCAAGCCTAATTAGTAATGGATTATTGTTTATATGTGAATAATTGTTCATATGTGAAATGATGTGAATATGAATATAATAACCACCCGATAATAAGACTTGGGGCTTTATAACAGTTTCTTCAATGTAAAATTGATGCCACTTTATGCAGAAACAGGACATTTTTGCTGACTTTTGTAAATTAACCTTGTATCTTGTGCTGTGTTAGGACATTAATTCTACTAGTTATTTTTTACATCCTTTATAATTTTTTATGCAAGCAGTAAGCAATCTGAAAATAAAGACAGTTTTATTTCCAAAAAAAAAAAGAAAATTTCTTAAAAATTAAATTAAAATCCCAATGAAAGTGAAAGTGTGTTAGTCGCTCAGTTGTGTCTGACTCTTTGTGGCTACAACCCCATGGACTATAGCCCGCCAGACCCTTCTGTCCAAGGGATTCTCCAGGAAAGAATACTGGAGTGGGTTGTGATTCCCTTCTCCAGGGGATCTTCCTGACCCAACGATTGAACCCAGTTCTCCTGTTTTACAAGTAGATTCTTTACCATCTGAGCTACCAGGGAAGCCCTGAATATTAATGCACTCTCTGGCAAATATCATACCACGATAAACAACCGAGGTCTTGTTGGATGGTATGTTATGGTCCTTCGGTGAAACAAAACCCATAGGACACAGAGATAAAAGAGGTTCACGATAAGCATAGGCTCACACAGTTATGGAGGCTGAGAAACCCACCATCTGCTGCTTGCAAGCAGGAGAACCAGGAAAGCCAATGGTGTAATTCCATCTGAGCCCAAAGCCTCGGAGCTGGATGGCCACTGGGCACAAAAGTCCAAGAACCAGGAGTTCTGATATCTGAGGGCAGGAGGAGATGATCATCCAGCTCAGAAACCGAATTCACCCCTTGCTTTTGCTCTGTTTGTGCCCTGAATGAACCTGAGTCTGTCTGCCCATGTTCATTAGGGCAGATCTCCTTCACACAGTCAGTGATTCAAATGCTAATCTCTCCTAGGAATACCCTCACAGACACGTCCAGAAAGGATATTTTGCTAGCTAGTAGGCACCCTTTCGGCAGACAAGAGAGACGCCGGCCCTGGCGCAACCGACCACCCAAAGAGGCGCAGCCGAGAGGAGCTACCCCACGCCTGAGGCCAGGGCCGGCGCCGCAAGGAGCTGCCCCACGTCCAATAGGCGGTGGCTGCACGGGCGCAGGAGGGCCGAGAGGAGCTACTCCACGTTCAAGGTCAGGGGGGTGGCCTTGAGGAGATACCCCTCATTCAAGGTAAGGTGCAGCGGCTGCGCTTTCCTGGAGCAGCTGTGAAGAGATATCCCATGCCCAAGGTAAGAAAAACCCAACTAAGACAGTAGGTATTGCAAGGGGGCATCAGAGGGCAGACACACTGAAATCATAATCACAGGAAACTAGTCGATCTGATCACATGGACCACAGCCGAATGTGGTCCACTGGAGAAGGGAATGGCAAACCACTTCAGTATGCTTGCCTTGAGAACCCCATGAACAGTAACAAAGGGCAAAATGATAGGATACTGAATGAGGAACTCCCCAGGTCGGTAGATGCCCAGTATGCTACTGGAACTCAGTGGAGAAGTAACTCCAGAAGGAATGAAGGGATGGAGCCAAAGCAAAACCAATACCCAGTTGTGGATGTGACCAGTGATAGAAGCAAGGTCCGGTGCTGTAAAGAGCAATATTGCATAGGAACCTGGAATGTTAGGTCCATGAATCAAGGCAAATTGGAAGTGGTCAAACAGGAGATGGCAAGAGTGAATGTCGACATTCTAGGAATCAGTGAATTAAAATGGACTGGAATGGGTGAATTTAACTCAGATGACCATTATATCTACTACTGTGGGCAGGAATCCCTTAGAAGAAATGGAGTAGCCATCATGGTCAACAAAAGAGTCCGAAATGCAGTACTTGGATGCAATCTTAAAAACGACACAATGATTTCTGTTCGTTTCCAAGGCAAACCATTCAATATTACAGTAATCCAGGCCTATGCCCCAACCAGTAACGCTGAGGAGCCAAAGTTGAACGGTTCTATGAAGACCTACAAGACCTTTTAGAACTAACACCCAAAAAAGATGTCCTTTTCATTCTAGGGGACTGGAATGCAAAAGTAGGAAGTCAAGAAACACCTGGAGTAACAGGCAAATTTGGACTTGGAGCACGGAATGAAGCAGGGCAAAGGCTAATAGAGTTTTGCCAAGAGAACGCACTGGTCATAGCAAACACCCTCTTCCAACAACACAAGAGAAGACTCTACACATGGACATCACCAGATGGTCAACACCGAAATCAAATTGATTATATTCTTTCCAACCAAAGATGGAGAAGCTGTATACAGTTAGCAAAAACAAGACCAGGACCTGACTGTGGCTCAGATCATGAACTCCTTATTGCCAAATTCAGACTTCAATTGAAGAAAGTAGGGAAAAACACTAGACCATTCACATATGACCTAAATCAAATCCCTTATGATTATACAGTGGAAGTAAGAAATAGATTTAAGGGACTAGATCTGATAGATAGAGTGCCTGATGAACTCTGGACAGAGGTTTGTGACATTGTACAGGAGACAGGGACCAAGACCATCCCCATGGAAAAGAAATGCAAAAGAGTGAAATGGCTGTCTGAGGAGGCCTTACAAATAGCTGTGAAAAGAAGAGAAGCAAAAAGCAAAGGAGAAAAGGAAAGATATAAGCATCTGAATGCAGAGTTCCAAAGAATAGCAAGGAGAGATAAGAAAGCCTTCCTCAGCGATCAATGCAAAGAAATAGAGGAAAACAACAGAATAGGAAAGACAAGAGATTTCTTCAAGAAAATTAGAGATTCCAAGGGAACATTTCATGCAAAGACGGGCTCGATAAAGGACAGAAATGGTATGGACCTAACAGAAGCAGAAGATATTAAGAAGAGGTGTCAAGAATACACAGAAGAACTGTACAAAAAGAGATCTTCAGGACCAAGATAGTCACGATAACATGATCACTGACCTAGAGCCAGACATCTTGGAATGTGAAGTCAAGTGGGCCTTAGAGAGCATCACTACGAACAAAGCTAATGGATGTGATGGAATTCCAGTTGAGCTATTTCAAATCTTGAAAGATGATGCTGTGAAAGTGCTGCACTCAATATGCCAGCAAATTTGGAAAACTCAGCAGTGGCGACAGGACTGGAAAAGGTCAGTCTTCATTCCAATCCCAAAGAAAGGCAATGCCAAAGAATGCTCAAACTACTACACAATTGCACTCATCTCACACGCTAGTAAGGTCATGCTTAAAATTCTCCAAGCCAGGCTTCAGCAATATGTGAACCGTGAACTCCCAGATGTTCAAGCTGGTTTTAGAAAAGGCAGAGGAACCAGAGACCAAATTGCCAACATCTGCTGGATCATGGAGAAAGCAAGAGAGTTCCAGAAAAACATCTATTTCTACTTCATTGACTATGCCAAAGCCTTTGACTGTGTGGATCACAATGAACTGTGGAAAATTCTGAAAGAGATGGGAATCCCAGACCACCTGACCTGTCTCTTGAGAAACCTGTATGCAGATCAGGAAGCAACAGTTAGAACTGTACATGGAACAACAGACTGGTTCCAAATAGGAAAAGGAGTACGTCAAGGTTGTATATTGTCACCCTGCTTATTTAACTTATATGCAGAGTACATCATGAGGAACGCTGGGCTGGAAGAAGCACAAGCTGGAATCAAGATTGCCGGGAGAAATATCAATAACCTCAGATATGCAGATGACACTACCCTTATGGCAGAAAGAGAGGAGGAACTCAAAAGCCTCTTGATGAAAGTGAAAGAGGAGAGTGAAAAGGTTGGCTTGAAGCTCAACATTCAGAAAACGAAGATCATGGCATCTGGTCCCATCACTTCATGGGAAATAGATGGAAAAACAGTGGAAACAGTGTCAGACTTTATTTTTTGGGCTCCAAAATCACTGCAGATGCTGATTGCAGCCTGGAAATTAAGACGCTTACTCCTTGGAAGGAAAGTTATGACCAACCTAGATAGTATATTAAAAAGCAGAGACATTACTTTGCCAACAAAGGTCCGTCTAGTCAAGGCTATGGTTTTTCCCGTGGTCATGTATGGATGTGAGAGTTGGACTGTGAAGAAAGCTGATTGCCAAAGAATTGATGTTTTTGAACTGTGGTGTTGGAGAAGACTCTTGAGAGTCCCTTGGACTGCAAGGAGATCCAACCAGTCCATTCTAAAGGAGATCAATCCTGGGAGTTCATTGGAAGGACTGATGCTAAAGCTGAAACTCCAATACTTTGGCCACCTCATGCGACGAGTTGACTCACTGGAAAAGACTCTGATGCTAGGAAAGGTTGGGGGCGGGAGGAGAAGGTGACAACAGAGAATGGGATGGCTGGATGGCATTGCCGACTCGATGGACATGAGTTTGAGTGAACTCCGGGAGTTGGTGATGGACAGTGAGGCCTGGCGTGCTGTGATTCATGGGGTCGTGGAGAGCTGGACACGACTGAGCGACTGAACTGAACTGAACTGAGGCACCCTTTCCCTGGTCAAGTTGACACATAAAACTAACCATCATAGTTGGCAAAAAATGCCAATTATCTAAGTATGTATTATTTCTATCATAAAGGTATTTTTCAAGTCGTCCCAACTTTGAGTTGGAAGGGGCTATATAAAGATGAAATAGATATATTAATAGATATGGATATATTAATAGATATCTATGATATAGATAGATATGGGCTTCCCTGATGGTTCAGTAGTAAAGAATCTGCTTGCAGTGCAGGAGACATGGGTTTAATGCCTGGGTCAGGAAGATCCCCTGAAAATGGGAATGGCTACCCACTCCAGTCTTCTTGCCTGGAAAATCCCATGGACAGAGGAGTTTGGCGGGCTACAGTCCTTGGGGTTGCAAGAGACTTGGACACCACTTAGCAACTGAACACAAAACACATAGATATGGATAGATAGACAGATTAGGTAGATAGATAAATAATCTAGTGTTAATTTTATCTACTCACTCTAACAACCATGAGTCAATCAAGTAGAATTCATGCTATGCTTTAGTGACAGCGCTCCTTTGACCTTTTGTCTGACAGACACTTTTAGCATACGGTCATTTTTCTATTTAGTTCTCTTTCTAGTTGCTATAGAAGCTATTGTCTTTTACTCTGCCAGTAACTTTTCAGAAGCTGCAGTTGAATACATTGTCTCAGCTGATATTAGTTGCGCTTTAGTGCTCTGGATGAGATTAGAAATAAATCCTAAATATCTGATGAGACAGAACAGTCTACTGTCAACAGTAGGAAAGGTCCTGAGGGGGAGTTTGGGACCGCTTGCACATACACACATAGACACAAACTGAAGCCTAGCTCCGTCTGTCTGTTCATTGCCAGTGATTGATTAGCTAAGGGGGAGGGTAAGCCCAGAGTCTGGCGTCACTGGGTTGGCATCTTGAAGTTACAAACAACTCACAAACACTAACTTGGGGAATAGCAATCCAATCCACACAAGGTCCAAAGCTCCCATCCAAAACTAGACAGCCCAGCTGTTTGGGGTCAGCAAACACAGCTAATAGCTCTTTTTAAGAGGAAACGGCAAATCTGGGCCAATGAACTGGAAATAAAAGTCCCTCAATTGATATCCATCCTTCTCTCAACCATGTCACATCTGACAAGGAATGAGACCACAAAGATTGAGTCTCAGACCATCATTTAGGATTGTTGTTGCTGTTCAGTTGCTATCATGTTCAATTCTGTGAACCCGTGGACTGCAGCACGCCAGGCCTCCCTGTCCATCACCAGCTCCCGGAGCTTGCTCAAACTCATGTCCATCGAGTCGGTGATGCCATCCAACCATCTCATCCTCTGTCGTCCCTTCTCCTCCCGCCTTAAGTCTTCCCAGCCTCAGGGCCTTTTCACAGATGGCATAACTGGGAAGAGTCACATGGTTTGTCCTCTCACTGAAATAGTCCTCAAAACTCCTAAGAAGCCTCATTAATGGGGAAATAACTGCAGAACTCAGAGGAAAAAAACACTGTGTATGACAAGGCCAGAGTTGGCCAGTTCATCTCATAGCACCTATTGGGCAGTTAAGGCCACATTGATGGTTAACAGACACATAATTAAAAGATTTGTTAAAAGGTCCAAGAACCCATGGGACTTCCCTGGTGGTCCAGTGGTTAAGAATCCACCCTGCAATGTAGGGGGTGTGGGGTTCAACCCATGGTGGCGGAACTAAGCTTCCACAAGCTGCAGGTCAACTAAGCCCAAGTACTGCAACTACCGAGCCCACACACTGCCGCTAGGGAGAGCCCTCGCACCACAAGGAAAGATTCCGCATGATGCAGCTAAGGCCTGATGCAGCTGCGTTAATTAATTAAAAAAAAAAAAAAGGTCCCAGAACCCAAGCAAGTCAAAGAAATAGTCCCACCACTTGTACCTGCTGTAGTTCATTTCACTCGTTTGTGTGGAGATCTCAGCGGATATGTGACAAGGAAGCTCCTGACTGTTAAGCATCACCTGTACGGTGATGGCTTTGCCTGTTGGGTGACAGGGAGCAGACTCACTCACAAGGGTGACAGTGCAGCCTGTTCTTGGCCCGGTTGGGAAGGCCCACCTGAGTCCCAGGTGGGTTAGTCACCCCCTCCAGGTCTGGCTGTCAGCAAGGAAATGAGACTATTGAGAACAATAGTTTGTTGGCAAAGGTATTAAGCATAAACCAAGAAGAAATTACCTCTATAAATCACATCACTGAGCAGACCTTCAGAGCCTGTGCTCAGTGCTTGATAAAACATGTAAATGACAAGCGCAACAACAAAGCCATTCTTTCTAAGACCCTGTACACATTTCACTTAAAGAATGTCCAACTTGTGGCCAGAAGAAAGGGTTTAGAATCTTTTTTAAGTTAAAATAAATAAATTTAATTTTCATTTTCATCAGAGTTACAAACTGCGCATAGTTTAACAGTCAAATAGCACCACAAGGCTTAATGTGTAAAAACATAAAACAAATGGAATGGCTGTCCCCTCTCTACCATCTTTTTAAAGAGAAGTTTCCAAGGACCTCCTGTCCCTGGGGACTCACCAAATGTACAACTATGTGCGTGTGAGTCGCTTCAGCCCTGTCCGACTCTTTGCAACCCTATGGCCTGTAGCCCACCAGGCTCCTCTATTGATGGGACTCCAAGAAAGAATACTGGAATGGGTTGCCATGCCTTCCTCCGGGTGATCTTCCCAACCCAGGGATCGAACCTGCATCTCTGTGTCCCCTGCATAGGCAGGCAGGTTCTTTACCACTAGCACCACTTGGGAAGCCCATGTGGTAATTCCCTCTGCGAGAAATCCAGAAACTACCCAAGCAACTCACCCATCAGGTGAGTGAGAAAACACTGACCTCTAATAGGTAGGGAGGCTGAGACACACTCTTGCCATAAACCCCTGCCCCTGGAACAGCACATAAAAGGAGGCAGGAACTCCTAACTCCCAGCTTCTCTATGAAGAGCAGAAGGTTTGCACCTCACATTTAGCACCCCATCTTTACAACTCCCCACCTGAGGAATGGGCCCCAAACACTTAGCTCTGAAAGCCAGCAAGGCTTGCATCCACATGGTCCATGAGACTTCAGCAAACCAGGAAGCAGTGGTTACTGGGCTGGGAGTAGACCCTGAAGTGACCCATCTGGGCTCAGTCAGACCCGTCCAGCTCCCAGTCCCTCCCCAAAAGGGGTCCTTCTACCTAACTCAGAAGCTGCTGCCTGGGGTCAGGTTTCTGGTGGAGGCTGGCCACGTCTCCCCAGAGACCAGCAAGCTGGCAGATGCCTCTCTTGCCACCTCCCTCTAGCTTGACCTGAGTTACCAGCATCTCTCTGAAAGGAGCTTGCACACACATCTGCACCCCAGCTTTCACAGCTGCTGCCTGAAGTACACACACCTGGATCACTTGGCCCTGACAGCCAATGGGGCTTGCAGGTAGTGCTAGAAAATGATCTCATTTTCATGAATTGCATCAATTTTAAAAAACGGGATGGTATTTTTTCAAAAGATTAATTGCCAAGAATCAGAGAACTAACAAAGAGCTTCTTAAAGATGATCACACGTATCAAGGGTGCTGGGTGCAGGAGTGAAGAGGGAATCAGAGGAGACCAGAATAGTTTGGAAAAGGGTCAAGAAAACTTCTGAGGCTCAAAAAAGAAGGGAAAAAAAATGATAAGTGGAAAACAGGAGGACAATATCAGAAAATAAGGTTAATTTGATAAGTTTAGAATCTAAATAATAGAATTTCTGAAAGGCAATAGAAGAAAGGACTGAATTATCATGTGAACTATATAATATAGTTCCACACAATTGAAAAGAGTGACTTCCCAGATAAAAAGGACCCACAAAATGTCCAATGCAGGGATTTTTAAAAGTGGCTCACACCAATACACTTAACTGTGAAAGTCCAAAACACTAAAGGTCTCAAACACTGAAAGAAGAGGACGAAGGATCCTAGTGGCATCAGGATCTCAGTGAGGAGACTGAAAACTGGATCACTGAACAGAACCTTCAAATGCAAAAGGGAAAGTCATGACTGAACCAGGATTCTGTACCCAGAGAAGAAAACGTCAGATATCCAAGGGCTTTAAGTATTTACTTCCTGGCTCCTCAGCGAGGAAGACACCGGGATCCACCCCAGCAAATGAGTTTGCTATAAAGGGCAAAACATGGAGCCTGAGAGACAGCGGGTCCAACACGAGAAAGACGGGAGCCCCACGGCTTCATCAAGGTGGTCCTCAGGAAACCAGCTCTGCAGGCTCTAGGAATCTCCAGAAAGGTGGAAGAATCTCCAGAAAGATGGAGGAAGATGGGAAACCCTAGGGGAAAAATGAAGTATGACGGATAGGTCCCCAGTGTGATATTTGGTATGGGTGTGGATCACAATGAACTGTGGAACATTCTGAAAGAGATGGGAATACCAGACCACCTGACCTGTCTCCTGAGAAACCTGTATGCAGGTCAGGAAGCAACAGTTAGAACTGGACATTGTACAACAGACTGGTTCCAAATAGGGAAAGGAGTACGTCAAGGTTGTATATTGTCACCCTGATTATTTAACTTATATGCAGAGTACCTCATGAGGAACGCTGGGCTGGAAGAAGCACAAGCTGGAATCAAGGTTGCCAGGAGAAATATCAATAACCTCAGATATGCAGATGAAACCACCCTTATGGCAGAAAGAGAGGAGGAACTCAAAAGCCTCTTGATGAAAGCGAAAGAGGAGAGTGAAAAGTTTGGCTTGAAGCTCAACATTCAGAAAATGAAGATCATGGCATCTGGTCCCATCATTGCATGGGAAATAGATGGAAAAACAGTGGAGACAGTGTCAGACTTTATTTTTTTGGGCTCCAAAATCACTGCAGATGCTGATTGCAGCCATGAAATTAAAAGACGCTTACTCCTTGGAAGGAAAGTTATGACCAACCTTGATAGTATATTAAAAAGCAGAGATATTACTTTGCCAACCAAGGTCCATCTAGTCAAGGCTATGGTTTTTCCCGTGGTCATGTATGGATGTGAGAGTTGGACTGTGAAGAAAGCTGATCGTCAAAGAATTGATGCTTTTGAACTGTGGTGCTGGAGAAGACTCTTGAGAGTCCCTTGGACTGCAAGAAGATCCAACCAGTCCATCCTAAAGGAGATTAACCCTGGGTGTTCATTGGAAGGACTGATGCTAAAGCTGAAACTCCAATACTTTGGCCACCTCATGCGATGAGTTGACTCACTGGAAAAGAGTCTGATTCTGGGAGGGATTGGGGGCGGGAGGAGAAGAGGACAACAGAGAATGAGATGGCTGGATGGCATCACCGACTCGATGGACATGAGTTTGAGTGAACTCCTGGAGTTGGTGATGGACAGGGAGGCCTGGCGTGCTGTGATTCATGGGGTCACAAAGAGTCAGACACGACTGAGCGACTGAACTGAACTGAACTGAACTGAACCTCTGATATGGGGCTTCCCAGGTGGTGGTACTGGTAAAGAACAAGCTTGTGATTGTAGGATATGTAAGAGACACAGGTTCGATCCCTGGGTCAGGAAGATCCCCTGGAGAAGGAAATGGCAACCCACTCCAGTATTCTGAAGAATTCCATGAACAGAGGTGCTCTGTGGGCTATAGTCCATGGGGTCACAAGGATTTGGACATGACCAGCAACTTAGCATGCACACATGCACAGCTTCTGATATATAGAGAGCTAAACAAATAAAAAATATGGCATGATTAACACCGAAGCAAAAAGTTGTCCAGCAGAAGATCCAATCCTAACATATTCTGTAGCTGAGTCATAGACAGCACTCATGCAGACATGATAATGCGATCTCTGAATACTTCTTTAACGAAAAAAAATATTGGTTAAAAATATACCTATGTCCAGAGGATTGGGAAAGTAGGTATATTTTGGGGGTGGGTAAGAGAGTGTTAAATCTTCATCTTTGGTAGCATGAAGTTAAAAGAAATTCTTGTAACTACAAGTTCAAGCAATAGGTTTGTTGTTTAGTAGATAAGTTGTATCTGACTCTTTTATGACCCAATGGACTGTAGCCTGCCAGCCTTCTCTGTCCATGGAATTTTCTAGGCACGAATACTAGAAGGGATTGCTGTTTTCTTCTCCAGGGGATCTTCCCGACCCAGGATCTTCCCAACCCATGTCTCCTGCATTGCAGGCAGATTCTCTACCACTGAACTAAAGCGACAGAAATAAAGACCAAATGTCAGAAGAAATGGCCTAAAGGAAAAAGTGGTGCTCTCTAGGGGAGAAGACTCCAAGATGGGGAACAGTAAAACAGAGGACACAGTTTTGCTTAGCACTTTTTTCTAACAGCAAACCTTTTCGACATGCATATGTACCACTTTGATAAAAATTGAAGGAAGCTGACAATTTACATTCCTAACTCAAATACATCTCACTTAGTCTCTATTAAGGTGTCCGCTCTTTCATTCAACCATCCTTCAACCAATGGGCTCAGTTTTGAGTCATCAAGCAATTGTGTCACAGCTTATAAAGTTCAAGTAATGAAAATACGCTCTTGTGAAACTGACAATAAAGACCTGGCTGGCTGGCTGGCTAGTCACTTCAGTCGTGTCCGACTCTGTGTGACCTCATAGACGGCAGCCCACCAGGCTCCGCCATCCCTGGGATTCTCCAGGCAAGAACACTGGAGTGGGTTGCCATTTCCTTCTCCAATGTGTGAAAGTGAAAAGTGAAAGTGAAGTCGCTCTGTCGTGTCCAACTAGTAGCGACTCCATGGACTGTAGCCCACCAGGCTACTCTGTACATGAGATTTTCTAGGCAAGAGTACTGGAGTGGCTTGCCATTGCCTTCTCCGCAGTAAAGACCTACAGAAATGCAAAAGGGGTCTTGACTGGTGATTATAAATAAAGTGAAGATGGTTTGCCTGTTTTATTTAGCACGCCCTTGTGAACTAAAAACACCAGTGTGGAAGCAAACTCAATCAAGCTAATTAAACTGTGTTTCTCCATTTCAATAATAGAAAAAAATCATTCTATGCTTCCAAATGAACTAAACTGTACATAGAAGAAAAGTCACACCAAACAACAAAAAAAGGTCAATACAATTTAAGAGAAAAGATTGATGTGTGCTTTCCAGACCAATCAATAACTTTACTCAGTGCTAAGGATGTTCCATTGTCACATTGACCATAATTTTTCAAACACTAAAATTACAAGCCACTGTCTCAGTGCATTTATAAGGATAACATTAAAAATAAATAATAGAAAATGATCAGGTTCTCTATAGACAATAATAGAAGAAATTCAAGAATACCAAATTAATCAAGTATTTTTGGACAAGAAGTTAATTCCAGATTATTTGTACTCAGCATATTGACATCATAAAACTCTCATTAACCAGAAAGCTGGAAATTATCCTGGTGACAAAAGAACAAAGATAAAGCAATCCAGCATTAAATACTGTGTCAAGTTATTATTCATACATTGAGAAGATGAATTTTTTAAGACAACTATAATTTAGCAATGAGAGAGGTCTTCGTTTTCATTAGAAATATAATTTCTAAGACTTTATTTTTAATATATGAAGAAAGAATTTTAAACCATAATGAAATTTAAGCTGTTTAAAGTTAAAACATACACATTAGCAATCATTTCACCTTTTATGTTCAACTGAGCCAGAACTTGGCAGACAAACACACACACATACAAATATACACACACAGCATTTGGGCCATTCTTTTATGATTTTATCCATTTTGTGAAGACAAATGACAAGTAATACCACAGACTTCTTTGACTTGTTACAAAATATTCTTGACCACCATCTACTCCACCGATGAAAATGGATACAGCTTTCTATGATCCTCAGGAGTTATTGGTCTTGGGACTGACAAAAACAAACAGAAATACTTTTGCTGGCTTGGGCAGAAGGAAAATTTTGTTTTCTGAGTTCTTACCAAATTACTGACGCTCTATTTTTCACTTGTAATTGCCCTGGCTATTTCAAGTAGATACAGCCTTATGGTCACAGAGGAGAAATATTCTTCTTACTAATTAGGAAAGCCTAGGGACAGAGTTCTTCCATTAGAACGGGTTGGCATTTGTGTCTTTAACCCCTCCCAATGATCTTCCTAATGGACAGAGCCTCATTAAATAGAACGAGACAAAAACCATCCCAAACAGAAAGCTAAAGTTTTATCCATTAAGAGAAAATGGGGATCACGACTCACAAAACAGCTCTCGAGGGTTTGCTTTATTTCGTTTATTATTATTATTGTTATGGTAACAACACATGAGGTTTACCCTCTTAACAAATGTTTACATACACAGTGTTGTTAACTGCAGGAATAGTGCTATACTGCAGAGTTCTAGAACTTCTCTTCTGTGTGTGCTTGTCACTTAGTCATGTCCAACCCTTTGCGACCCCATGTACCGTAGTCCACCAGGCTCCTCTGTCCATGGGGATTCCCCAGGCAAGAATACTGGAGTGGGTTGCCATGTCCTCCTCCAAGGCATCTTCCCAACCCAGGGATCGAACCCAGGTCTCCTGCACTGCAGGCGGATTCTTCACCATCTGAGCCAACAGGGAAGCTTTATATCCACTGAACACATTTCCCTCCTCACCAGACACCGGCAATCCTAGTTCTGTCCTCTGCTTGTACACATTTGACTGTTTTAGATTCCTCAGATAAGCTGAATCATGTAGCACTTGCCTTTCTGTTACTGGCTTATTTTATGTAACAAAATGTCCACAAGTTTCATTCATGTTGCATATGACAGGATTTCATTATTTTTATGGCTGAATAATATTGCCAACAACGGTTTGTAGAGTCAAAGCTATGGTTTTTCCAGTAGTCATGTACGGATGTTAAGAGTTAGAGCATAAAGAAGGCTGAGCATTGAAGAATTGATGCTTTCAAACTGTGGTGTTGGAGAAGACACTTGAGAGTCCCTTGGACAGCAAGGAGATCAAACCAGTCCATCCTAAAGGAAATCAACCCTCAATACTCATTGGAAGGACTGATGCTAAAGCTGAAACTTCAATCGTTTGGCCACCTGATGGGAAGAGCCAACTCATTTGAAAAGACCCAGATGCTGGGAAAGATTGAAGGCAGGAGGAGAAGGGGGCAACAGAGGACAAGATGGCTGGATGGCATCACCGACTCAATGGACATGAGTCTGAGCAAGCTCCAGGAGATGGTGAAGGACAGGGAAGCCTGGCGTGCTGCAGTCCACGGGGTCGCAAAAAGTCAGACTCAACTGAGCGACTGCAGAACAGCAAATATTCCATGACATGTATATTCCACATTATCATTATCTGCTTATCCACGGAGGGCCACTGGGGTTGTGTCCATAGCTTAGTTATTGACAATAGGGCTGCAATGAACGTGGAATGAGGATATTTCTTTGAGACCCTGATGTCAATTCTTTCATATAAACCCCTGAAGGGGGGCTGCAGCATGGGATGGCAGCTCCATTCTCTATTTTCATTTCTCGAGGACCCTCCATATTGTTGTTCCTCGTGACTGCACCATTTCACATTTCCACCCACCGTGCACAAAGATTCTGATTTCTCCAGTTCTCACCAACGATCATTATATTCTGGTTTTCTGATAATAGCCATCCTAGCCAGCGTGTGATGATATATCATTGTGTGTTTGATTTGCCTTTTTCCTGAGTATTACTTGTTATAAGTGTCTTTTCACAGGTCTGTTGGCCATCTGTGTGTCTTCCTTGGAGATAAGTTCAATTCGATTCGTTTACTATTTAGGTCAGTTTCCAAGATTAGATTCTAGCTTTCGGCTTAAAATCTTGATTAATTCATGCTTAAGAAGAAAAACGCCACCGGTAGCAAATGCATTGTTTATTACAAACGTTCATGGAGGTGCATAGTGTGCTGGCAGTAGTAGCATTAGTCGCTCAGTCATGTCTGACCCTTTGTGACCCCATGGACTGAACCAATGTTACCTGATGGAGAAACCCTGCACTGAGCCCAGGGCCAGGGCTTCCCCTGCGCTCAGTCACCAGCTGCAAGCAGCCCCAGCGGAGTGAGGCGGGCAGGACCTGTGTCCACAGACGCGGCTGCTGGAGGCTGCCCATCGTCACGTTTCCACGGCCAGCCTCTCTTGAGGGGAGATCTCAGGGGGGCCTCACAAGGGCTCTGCTCACTTCTCTCTCCTTCCTCCCGAGACTCTGCTGCGAGAGGCATCTGTTGTTTTTGCAGCCGGCATCCCTTTCCCCACCTTCAGGTCACAATACCTAGATTTAGGGGGTGGAGGACAGGGAAGGAACCACACGATGCCCAGGTCTATTTGGATCGGGTGAAACTGACTGTCAGGTGAAGCTGATATCTCCCGCCTGCCTTCTGTTGTGGTCGTTTGACCCTCATCAACCAGAACGTGGTCTGGCCCCACTACAAGGAGTTGATGAGGGGATGGACACAGTGTCCAGAGCCACTGAAACCATCAAGGGCTTTTGTTTTTCACTACATAGGAAATCAACCCTGAATATTCATTGGAAAGATTGATGCTGAAGCTAAAACTGCAATGTTTTGGTCACCTGATATGAAGAGACAACTCATTGGAAAACACCCTGATGCTGGGAAAGAATGAAGGCAGGGGAAAAGGGGATGACAGAGGCTGAGATGGTTGGATGGCATCACCGACTCAATGGACATGAGTTTGAGCAAACTGTGGGAGACGGTGAAGGACAGGGAAGCCGAATGTGCTGCCGTCCACAGGGAGGCAAAGAGTCACAGACAACTGAGCAACTGAACGATAAGTTCAGTCAATACTAAGGGACTAAGACTGTTAACTAGATAGCTGAAAAGGTGAAAGAGATAAGCACTAAGGTATTTCTTATAGGTACAAACTGAAGGAAGTAGCCCGCACCACGAAGGCTGCAGGGAAAACTGGACTTGTTAGAGCTCGCAAGCTTGGAGGAAGAGCCCTGTGGAGCTGAAACTCGGTCTCAGAGGAGGGTACCTCTGGGCTCAGAGAAGGGGCTCCATGGGCCTGGAATCTGGACATCTTGAGAAGGGTCACCTGCTGGGTGGTGCCGTATCTCTGTTTAGGGTACAGTAAGGCACGTGATCAAATGTTGAAAGAAGAGCACAAACAGGATCCCACTGTCTCTACAGGAAGTAGATGTCACAGCCAGTATTTGGTGGGTTAAAGGTCACGGGAAGGAAACCAACAGGAAGCAGCCAGTCTTGACTTCCTCCTCCGGTCTCCAGTCTCTACCCCAGTGGGCAAAGCTCTCAGGGATTAGCTGACAAATGACACAGCTGGCTTCCAGGGCAGAAGCACAGAAGGGTGTACTGGAAACAGAGTCAGAAACTCAGCAACTGGCACAGGGCCGAACAAGCCAGGGCCTCCAGCAATCCTGGGCCAAGATGGAGCTCCTTGGAAGACAAATGACCACAGGGGGCCGAGAACACACAGGGCGCGGATCGCAGGAGTGGTCACAAGCTTGGCTGCACAGGGAATGCCCAGAAGGACAACTGCCAACTGTGAGCTGGAGAACGAGATCATCGGACACAGACCGGTTTGCTGACGGGGCCTCGAAGCTCCCAGCCGCCCACCTCCTCAGGCCTGACTGCACTCTGAACATGACCTTTGCCATTGTCAGTGTCAGCTACGAATGATTTGTCCTGAGCTCAAGTGAAAGTGAAAGCCGGTCAGTCCTGTCTGACTCTTTGCAACTCCATGGACTATATATACAGTCCATGGAGTTCTCCAGGCCAGAATACTGGAGTGGGTAGCCTTTCCCTTCTTCAGGAGATCTTCCCAACCCAGGGATCGAACCCAGGTCTCCCACATTGCAGGCAGATTATTCACCAGCTGAGCCACAGGGAAACCCAAGAATACTGGAGTGGGTAGCCTGTCCCTTCTCCAGGAGATCTTCCTGACCTAGGAATCGAACCAGGGTCTCCTGCATTACAGGCAGATTCTTTACCAACTGAGCTATCAGGGAAGCCCCTGGGTTCAAAAGCAAAGCTAAATAGGTAGCTAGATCTTTCAAAATAATATGCATAATAAATATATAGGGAATATTATATAATAATATTTATATATAGTAATAATTAAATGATATATGTATATACATTAATGCCTTTTAAGTAAGTAAGTAAATGAAGTCACTCAGTTGTGTCCAACTCTTTGCAACCCCATGGACTGTAGCCTACCAGGCTCCTCCATCCATGGGATTCTCCAGGCAAGAGTACTGGAGTGGGTCGCCATTTCCTTCTAACATACCATTAATTCAAACATAACGCTATAAAACATCAGATCTCTAAATTTACTCTTTCTATACAATAAACTTTTTGAAGAATAGCTACATTATATCTTAAAGTCCTAAATAGAAAGGAATTTTTTTGAAAGGTTTTTTTTGGGGGGGTGGGAGTGTGGCTTTCCAGGTGGTGCTAGTGGTAAAGAACCCATCTGCCAATGCAGTAGAAGGAAGAGACATGGGTTTGATCCCAGGGTCAGACAGATCCCCTGGAGAAGGGAATGGCAACCCACTCCAGTGTTCTTGCCTGGAGAATCCCATGGACAGAGGAGCCTGGCGGGCTGTAGTCCATGGGGTCGCAACGAGTTGGACATAACTGAAGTGAATTTGCACATTTATTTGTGGCTGCACTGGCCCTTCGCTCTATCACAGGCTTTTCTCTGGTTTCAGCGAGCAGGGGCTACTCCCCAGTTGCAGTGCTCGGGTTTCCCACTGCGGTGACTTCTCTCATCGTGGAGCGCGGGCTCCAGGTGCCTGGGCTTCAGTAGTTGTGGCTCACGGGCTTAGTTGCCCTGCGGCATGAGGTTTTCCCAAACCAGGGGTCGAACCTGTGTCCCCTGCATTTGGCAGGCAGATTCTTCCTAGCTGTACCACCAGAGAAGTGCGAAAGGGATTGCTTTTGTTTTGTTTTCTTTTTTAACCTCAAAAGATCCACTTACCATTTTCTATGAGTGGCAGTTCTGATATATATAACACGGCATAATTTTCATGCGGCTCCATAGGTAGGAATATGCTTTAAAAAATCCAAACTAATTGAGATGAAATTCCGACTTTCCCTAAAGGATTTCTAAGATGCAGGGTGATGGAGTGAGCAATTCGGGACGTTGCTGGTGTTTCTCACACCCCCGTGATCAGGGCACAATCTGCCATTTATAACGATTACCACGTGGGGACAGACAGTGTCAGAGAGCATGTGGCTGGGGCAGTCCTTGGCACAAGCTCCTGATAGGAGACCTGACGAAGCCCATTCAAGCACCAGCCCCTGCCCTGTTCCCCTGGACTCCAGAAGCATGAGCTCAGTGGAGGTGGAGATACTGTTAGATCACCTAAAACAGCACTTTTTTCTATCAATGGCGAATTTTCCTATTAAGTATCTCTCCAGGGACGGTGACCTCCGGCTGTAAGCTGCCCTCCTTTGCTAACTCTAGAGCCCAATTTTGCTGAGACTTCAGTACTCAAGATCAAATATGGAGAGAGTTTTGTTGACTTTCATCTCAATCACAGTAGGTGTCCAAAAATTGCTTCCCATGGTAGACTGTTATTTTTGTCTCTAAACACTGCAATTTTGTTACAAAGAACTTCCAAGGTTATCAACCTTGTTCTAATCTGCTATGTGCTAAAGGGCTGATAACAGACAGCTTGTCTCCTATAATGCTTAAACTGCTTGCTCAAGGCTAGGGAGACTTTAAGATTACTTTTCTCCTAGTGTTCCCAAGTACTTGGAGTTTTCATTCTGATTTTTCTCTAAGCTCAAACGTCTATGTAAAAATTTTAGGATTTCACGGGACTCCCTGGAAATTCAGCCATGTGGTGCATACATGTATTCTGGAACAAAGAAATAACACGTTTGAATGGTTTTCCTAAAGGGCAACAACAAGCGGCACCCAAGAAGCACATATTCCTGGCAGTATAGAGCCGGGCTCTGAGAATCAGAGTTGAGGGGTTCACTTGCCACCCCTGAAGACACAATTTACCTGGAAAAAAGTAGTTTAGTGTTAAAAAGAGCATAACCCTGGTTATACGACCTACTGATCGCACCAAAAAGCATCTGCTCTGGAAAGACATTTCATAATCTATTAATAATTTGCTCTCTCTCTTTGAAAAGTGCAAAGCAGCTTATTTCTGGAATTTAAAATTCTTAACTTCAAACAAGATGCATTTTTGGGAAAAGTGTTTTTTTTTTTTTTTATCAAAACAAGGACAAGATATGACATGAGTATAAACTCCTTGAGGGTAGAAATAGCAGAGGCGAGGGAAAAAGAGAGAGCCTGTGTGTGCCGGTGGAGAAGGGTTCATCAGTGAAGCCAGCTCACCTTCTGGGTCCCCTGCTGTTTGCTCTCCGGGGCTCTGCGTCAGAAAGTTCCTGTGTTTCTTCCACCCAGAGGGACATCTTCACCTGGACCCATGGGTTCTGTGAATCTTAGTTGCTTTACATCAGGGCATGTAGAGGAGAAATACAGTTCAGAGGATGAGTGAGGGAGAAGAAAAATGGCAAATATATCAAGATGAACCAGCTTACTGCCTCACAACATTACCTACCATTCTTACATATCGATCTTCAGATGTTCTGTCTCTACAACCAGTGATCTCCCTAGAGACAAGAACAGTATGCAGATTTCTTGTGGCACCGTCTAGTTATCTGTGAACATCATTTGTACACATTGCATTGAATTCAGTGAAGCAACCTATAATCTGAAAAAAAGCCTTCTCCAAAATCTTAGGGACTGCAGTTCAGAAAGCTCTTTCTTGTCTGAAATCTTCCATGAAATGAATTAACTTTGCCCACTCGAAACTAGCAGCCAAATCAGCTTCCTTGAGATAGCAGCAGCCAGGCACAATGGGAGAGCAATTTTGTAGGTAGGCTGTAGACTCCTATTTCCTCATGATATATCCATCAGAAAACTGGTGAATAGGGACTTCTCTGACTTCAGTGGCTACGAATCCTCCTTGCAATGCAGGGGATGAGGGTTCGATTCCTGGTTGGACAACTAAGATCACACATGCCGCAGAACAACTAAGCCACAACTACTGAAGCCCCTGCGTTCTGGAGACTGCGTGCCACGACCAGAGAATCCATGTACCACAAGGAAAGATCTTTCATGATGCAACAATCATGATGCAACGATCCTGAGTCCCACAACTAAGACCCTAGGCAGCCAGATAAATACATATTTTTTAAAAAAAAAAACAAGCCAATTTAATGAACCAGTTTGGGAAATCATAGCTCAGTTCAATAATGCAAGTCAACAGCACCTTCTTGGAGAGCTGCCTCTTTATTCACCTATGAAGGGAGAGGCTGCTCCCCTAGAAAGGATGGCTGCAGACAGGGTGGTGGAAAGCCAGAGTCCTCTTGGCTCCTGTGGCTCAAGGCGGGCAGGCTCACATGGTCACGCTCTGTCCAGCACCTCATCTGCTGAAAACCCACCCAACCAACCTCTTCTCTACCCTCCTCAAGAGGAGGCTGCAAGAGCCACAATTGAAAACCAAAGTGCCAGCTGCTCGTGGGAAACAACCTCTACTTCTAGACCAACAGCCAGAATCAAGCAGCCATGATCCCTGCTTCCGATGGGAAGAGAGAGAAAGCTTTTGGCTTAGAGCTATCTTCTTAGCCACCATGGGCAGTAATGCCATGAGACATCTGTCAGGAGGAACATAGGAACCAAATTTCAGAAGTTCTCGTTTCTGGGCTTTTTCAGTTCAGACTGTATATATAATGCCCTTCTCGGTCACTGTTCATGCAGAGAACTGAGTAGTTTCTCTATTGACTGAAATATGAAAATTTTTAAATTAAAAGTTACATTTTGCAAAATAGTTTTCACATTCATTTTCTATGTGTAGTATTTAATTATCTTCCAGAATGACCCTATGAGAGAACCATTGCTTTTTTGGTGGAGGAAATCATCCATTGGGTTACTGAAAGGGCCCAAGAAAGCAAAAGGGTTAATGCTAATACTGTGAAAACTTGTCTCTATAAGGTATCTGTCTGTGTCCAGTGGGGGGGTGACACTGAGCAGCAGGACATCCTGAGACCACAGAGCAGCAGGGTACAGATGGCATTCTTGCTGTGTTCTCAGAATTTTGCCATTCAGTTGTCTGGGTTGGATTCAAGCAATGGGCCCCTAGCAACGCAGCCTTAAAAACAAAGGATAGTGATCTAGCAAGGCTCATCCTTTTTGAACCACAGCAAGAGTCATGGAGGTAATGTGGGTCATCAAATGCTAAATGTTGCTTGGACCTGTGGCCAGAACCTGGCCGGGACTGCAGTCAAATCCCTAAAAACAAGACAGAGGCTCAGCAAGAGCAACTGGGACCAGGGCTGACCACTCTCCCAATGGAGAAGAGACGCAGGAGGTGCCATTCAGTTCAGCTAGGTGGAGCCAGGTGGGTGGGTGGGTGAGTGAGTGAAGGCAGGGCGGAGAGGGTCCTGCCCAGTCAACCAAGCACAGTGTCCACAGTGCATGGCAAAGGCAGGTCAGAATCTAAGCAAGCTATGAGCTGAGAGGGACTTTCTAATAAGGGGCAGTGGCCAGCACAGCACAGTACTCAGGGGTGTGGTGGGGAAAACTTAGACACGGAGACTGCAGACCATCAGCTCTGAGCATCCACAGTCAGCGACTCTCCTCCTCTGGGAGAAAGGGCAGGACTACAGTCTCTGGAAGGATTGCCATTGTTCAGTCGCTAAGTCATGTGACCCCATTGGCAGCAGTGTGGCAGGCTCCTCTGGCCCCCACTGTCTCCTGGAGTTTGCCCAAGCCCATGTGCATTGAGTCAGTGATGCCATCCAACTGTTTCATCTTTTGTTGCCATCTTCTCCTCTTGCCCTCAATCTTTCCCACCATCAGGGTCTTTTCAAATGAGTCAGCTCTTCACATAAGGTGGCCAAAGTATTGGAGTTCCGGCTTCAGGATCAACCCTTTCAATAAATATTCAGGGTTGATTTCCTTTAGGACTGACTGGTTTGATCTCCTGAGAGACTCTCCAGAGTCTTGTCCAGCACCACAATTTGAAAGCATCAATTCTTCCATGTTCAACTTTCTTTATGGTCCAACTCTCACATCTGTACATGACTACTGGAAAAACTATAGCTTTAACTATGTGGACCTGTGTCAGCAAAGTGATGTCTCTGCTCTTTTTTCTGCTTTTTAATATGCTGTCTAGGTTTGTCACAGCTTTCCTTCCAAGGAGCAAGCATCTTTTAATTTCATGGCTGCAGTAAATATCCGCTGTTATTTTGGAGCCCAAGAAAAAAAATTGTCACTGTTTCCACTTTTTTCCCTTGATTTGCCATGAAGTGATGGGACCAGATGCCATGATCTTTGTTTTTTGAATATTGAGTTTTGAGCCAGTTTTTTCACTCCTCTCTTTCACCTTCTTCAAGAGGATGTTTTGTTCCTCTTCACTTTCTGCCATTAGAGTGGTATCATCTGCATATCTGAGATTGTTGATGTTTCTCCTTCCAATCTTGATTCCAGCTTGTGATTCACCCAGCGCAGCATTTCTCATGATGTACTCTACATAGAAGTTAAATAAGCAGGATAGCAGTATACAGCCTTGACATAACCCTTTCCCAATTTTGAGTCAGTCTGTTGTTCCTTGTCTGGTTCTAACTATTGCTTCTTGACCTACATACAGGTTTCTCAGGAGGCAGGAAAGGTAGCCTGGGGTTCCCATCTCTTGAAGAATTTTCCACAGTTTGTTGTGATCCACAGTGGATTTCACAAATACTTTCCATTTCTGATATGAGGCAGCTTATTAGATTCATATACTCAGCCTTCAAGGGGTGGTTTCTGAGAGGAGCTTCAAAAGGCATCATCCATCCTTCCACCTCCCCTGGTATCCCCATTGTCCTTGGTGAAAGGACAGTGAGAAATTGGAACTGCATCAATTATTAAATGTTAAAGATCATCTCATGCGAAGAGTTGACTCACTGGAAAAGACCCTGATACTGGGAGGGATTGGGGGCAGGAGGAGAAGGGGACAACAGAGAATGAGATGGCTGGATGGCATCACCGACTCGATGGACATGAGTTTGAGTGAACTCCAGGAGTTGGTGATGGACAGGGAGGCCTGGCATGCTGTGATTCATGGGGTCGCAAAGAGTCAGACATGACTGAGTGACTGAACTGAACTGGACTGAAACCAGTTCTGGGAATTTATCCCCCAAATTTTTGATGCCTACACTTTAAATGGCCTCCCTTGTGGCTCAGCTGGTAAAGAATCTGCCTGCATGCGGGAGACCTGGATTCAATCCCTGTTTTGGGAAGATTCCCTGGAGAAGGGAATGACTGCCCACTCCAGGATTCTGGCCTGGAGAATTCCACAGACTGTATAGTCCACGTGGTCGCAAAGAGTCGGACACGACTAAGTGACTTTCCCACTTTCACTCTTTAAATATTGGACTTTGAGTGAACCCACACATGGTCCAGATATGAGAAAGGGACATTTGGAAAGACACCATCCACTGACAAAGATGAAGGCACGAGTGTTAGCTCTTCATCCCATCTCAGGTTTCAGGATTTATGGGTGCCCATGATCAAGTGTTTGTACATATAGGAATGGTTTGACTGAGCAGGCTATTCGGATTCAACTTATTCTGCAGTGAGATTACCAAGCTTCATTCCTAGAATCTGCTCAATCCTGACTCTACTCCTAAGAAAATTGGGACTGGGCTAACACACTTCCCAGGGTTGTTATAAAGATTTAAACTTAACCTAGTGCCAAGCACACATGTTGGGTGAGCCTGAACTGGACTTCCAGCATGTTCTCATGGCCATTGGCCTGGCCCAGACCTTAGTGGCAGTGCCCTGGGACCAGCAGACGCCTTTCTCTGGTCCTGGCATACAGCCCTCAGGTCCACTTAGACTGGGGTCTTTCAGGCACTGCTCTGGGAAAAGCTGCCCCATTCTGTACATCCCCACTCTGTCAAGTGGCCACTGATCTAAGGCTCAGGTCCACAACCCACACACTCAAAACCCATTTGACACATGTAAGTTTGAGACTTACCACAAATATAATATGAAAACTGCTAATTCCAGCATCATCCACCATTGAATATGTCTTTTGTATGGACACTGTGTTTTCCTTTCTAAATATTTGAATAACATTATCATAAATGAGACAGTCCTTGTAAGTTCCAGGGCAATATTGACATTATGCTTAGACAGCAGTATCTTTACGAAGTTATCTTAGAAATCATTGTATGTTAATAGAAAATGTAGCCATCAGGCATTTCTAGGGCTCATCTGACATATTCTAGAATGTTCCAGTTTTGCCATTCATCAGTTCAGTTCAGTTCAGTCGCTCAGTCGTGTCCGACTCTCCGCGACCCCATGAATCACAGCACGCCAGGCCTCCCTGTCCATCACCAACTCCCAGAGTTCACTCAAACTCATGTCCACAGAGTCGGTGATGCCATCCAGCCATCTCATTCTCCGTCGTCCCCTTCTCCTCCCGCCCCCAACCTTTCCCAGCATCAGAGTCTTTTCCAGTGAGTCAACTCGTCGCATGAGATGGCCAAAGTATTGCAGTTTCAGCTTTAGCATCAGTCCTTCCAATGAACATCCAGGATTGATCTCCTCTAGAATGGACTGGTTGGATCTCCTTGCAGTATAAGGGACTCTCAAGAGTCTTCTCCAACACCACAGTTCAAAAGCATCGATTCTTCGGCGGTCAGCCTTCTTCACAGTCCAACTCTCACATCCATACATGACCACGGGAAAAACCATTGCCTTGACTAGACGGACCTTGGTTGGCAAAGTAATGTCTCTGCTTTTTAATATACTATCAAGGTTGGTCATAACTTTCCTTCCAAGGAGCAAGCGTCTTTTAATTTCATGGCTGCAATCAGCATCTGCAGTGATTTTGGAGCCCAAAAAAACAAAGTCTGACACTGTTTCCACTGTTTTTCCATCTATTTCCCATGAAGTGATGGGATCAGATGCCATGATCTTCATAGCCACCTCTTAAATTCAACCATGTATGAGTTTGCACTTTACAAGAGACACAGTTCTTTAAAATATATTTATCACCTCTCTAAGTTCCCTCTGAGTTTCTCTGTATATTGATGGTCTATTTGAGTAAAGGCCAGGGATACATTTGATCACCTGGCCATCACTACACTACCCAACCTTTTTAATGTTTCAAATTTCATGGCCCCCATAGAAATTATATTTCCCATCCCATTAGCATAAATATTGGGTCTGCTGAAAGCATAATCTGGCAGACCTGGGGCTCCAGCAGCTCCAAAGACCAAGGGAATCTGGGAGTCGTTCCCAGCATGACAGTTGGGATGCTATTTAGGCATAATTGAACTGTTGACCATCTATTCACTGAGAAAAATGAGGACCTGTCCAGCCCTGTTCCACGTGCTGTGAAGAACATGTGTGTGTGCTAAGTCACTTTAGTCGTGTCCGACTCCTTGTGACCCCACGGACTGTAGCCAGGCTCCTCTGTCCATGAGATTCTCTAGGCAAGAATGCTAGAGTGGGTTGCCATACCCTCCTCCAGGGAATGTTCTGGACCCAGGGATCAAACCCACATGTCTTCCATCTCCTGCTTTGGCAGGGAGGTTGTTTACTACTAGTACCACCTGGGAAGCAGAATGGTTATTACAGAATATGAGCAGAGTCCCCTGTGCTATTCAGTAAGTCCTTGTTGATTATCCATCTTAAATACAGCAGAGTGTACACATCAATCCCAAACTCCCAGTCTATCCTTCCCTCCATACCCTTTCCTCTGGTAACCGTAAGTTCATTCTCTGTCTATGAGTCTGTTTCTGTTAAGGAAGCTTTCTTTCATAAGATAATGAGAGCAATGTGACACCTTAGCTCGATATAATCATAAGACAGTCAACTCCTAAATATAATCATCTTCTAAATATACCCATGTTATTAATGACATTAACTGTAAATTCATAGAAACTGGCTGATAGAGCATTTGTATCATACAGAATCAATAGCTGAAGTATTTATAAAAGAAAATTGATTAGCTCAAGTGACTATTTACTCCCAAGTTCTGTCACATGCAGGGGCTTCCCTGGTAGCTCAGTTGGTAAAGAATCCATTGCAATGCAGGAGACCCCAGTTTAATTCCTGGGTCGGGAAGATCCCCTGGAGAAGGCTACCCACTCCAGTATTCTCGGGCTTCCCTGGTGGTTCAGCTGGTAAAGAATCCATCTACAATGTGGGAGGCCTGGGTTCACATTTTTGACAAAATTTCAATCTGCCTTAACATGTCCTAAGCAGTTGTTTAATCATTATACACATTCAAAAGCAATATAGACCTATTGGACTAAAGGGCAGTGGGGGGAGGGGATTTTATCTATTTCATAAACATTTGACACGAGATTTTAAAATTGAGAATCCTGGGCCTTTATAGATGGTTCACTTTATAGATGGGATGGCCCAGGCTTCCCAGGTAATGCTAGTGATAAAGAACCCACCCACCTACCAATGCAGGAGATGTAAGAGACACGAGTTCGATCCCTGGATCAGGAAGATCCCTTGAAGGAGGGCATGGCAACCCATTCCAATATTCTTGCCTGGAGAATCACATGGACAAAGGACCCTGGCGGGCTACAGTCCATGGGGTCACACAGAGTCGGATACAACCGAAGGAACTGAGCATGCATGCACACTATGGCCCACCCTCTAATTTTTCAGAGGGCAAGGCTGGAAGCCAATGAGGTTATGGGATTTGTAAACGATGTGACTAGAGTTGGGGGGGCTACAGGGAGCCCAGCATAGAGGTCGGGCCTGGGCATCCGCTGCTCAGAGGAGCCCAGACTGCACCTGCCCCTCTGTGCTCCATCCTCAGGGCCTGGCACCCGACGGAGCCCCGATAAGCGCTTGTTACATAGGCTTGAACTCAATCCCTGTTATCAACACCGTTAAAGAGCGTGAGAGAAAGACCGCAAAGCAGGAAACGTGCTCTCTAGGAGCAAGCATCCCTATGGATATCTCCAAACGCTGATGAACAGAGTCGATGGCAAATTGGGTTTTGTTCTGGAAAAGATGAGGGAGGGGGAGGCAGCGCCTTGTCAGCTCAAGCTCTGCAGGTGTTGGGTGGTTTGGGATCTCAGCGATTCACGGAGAAAACGCAGTGCGGCCTCATCACCGTCAAGAGCGGGGTTGTCTGAGGCCACCAGCTGACTGAAGCGCTCTCAGTGAACACACACCACGCGCTGACTCACAAACCGGAGATCTGTGCCAGAGACAGAAACCCAGACCTCCTCCTCCACCTGTCTGTGTCTCAGAGGGGGCCCCCACGCTGCAGCACGGCCCAGCGGAACCCCCCCCCCCAGGACTGGTCACGGTGAAGAAGCAGGAGCGTGCCTTGCCAAGCTTAGCCCAGCATGATCGGCACCAACTGTATGAAGCACACGCCCACAGGGAGCATGAAGTGTGGGGACCAGGGAGGGGGCTTGATGCCATCCGCAGCCAAGTCTCTCTGAGCGTGGCCATCAGCATCTTCAGGTGCTGTCTTGGCTAGGATCGCAGCATCCCGGAAGACCCACCACGCACCCAGGGCACAAAACTCACATTTCTGCAAGTCAGTTCTTTATGAACCCAGGTATGGGGACAAGCTTGCATGTGGATTCTGGCTCCGTTCCTCCTAGCTGCAGGACCTTGAGTAAAAGAGCAAGTGATTCCGTTTCCTGATGGGAATAATGAGATTACGGTGAGTGGCAGAGGAGTAAATGCATGTTCCACTGGGCACACGAGACGAGTGACAGAAATGGAGGGCACTACTGTTATTGCACAAACTCATGTCTCCTTGGAAATAAAGTGCACCACTAGATGGCAGAGGAAAGGGAACTCAGCTACCACATCCTGCATCCTGTGTGTCTCCATCTGCAACCTCTGCTTACTTGCTGTCACTGTTGTCGTGTCTGACTCTTTGTGACCCTGTGGACTGCAGGACACCAGGTCTCCCTGTCCATCACCAACTCCCGGAGTTTGCTCAAATTCATGTCTGTTGAGTCGGTGATGCCATCCCACCATCTCATCCTCTGTTGCCCCTTCTCCTCCTGCCGTCATCTTTCCCAGCATCAGGGTCTTTTCCAATTAATCAGTTCTTCACATCAGGTGGCCAAAGTATTGGAATTCCAGCATCAGTCCTTCCAGTGAATAATCAGGGTTGATTTCCTTCATGATTGACTGGTTTGATCTTCTTGCAGTCCAAGGGGATCTCAAGAGTCTTCTCCAGCACCACACTTTGAAAGCATCAGTTCTTCAGAGCTCAGCCTCTTTTATTGTCCAGCTCTCACTTTCATACATGACTACTGGAAAAGCCATGACTTTGACTATACAAACCTTTGTTGGCAAAGTGATGCCTCTGCTTTTTAATACTCTGTCTAGGTTTGTCATAGCTTTTCTTCCAAGGAGCAAGTGTCTTTTAATTTCATTATCACTTACTGGTTTCCTTATTTATCCACCATCCTGCCTTCCTAGAAAGCTGTCTTCTCCACCATTACATCCCTAACAGATAGTAGAAGCCAAGTTAAATACTTGTTGGATTAACGATTTTTCTCTGTCCTTCTCTGACCTTTCTTCCAACGGTCTCCATTTTCTCAAGAGAAGTTTTAGAAACAGAGAAAAAAAAGAATTGAAAAAAATCCAACCAAAAAATCCAAAGTTGGCTCACTGTCTCCTAAAGATAAAATATGTAAGTGTCTCCATATTTCCTCTAAATCACATCAGTGTGTGAGCTCAGCAGTAAAAGCAGAGAGAACAGCTAAAAGGAAGACCCCAACCTGCTCCTTTCCTAAAGAAATCAACTACGCTTCAGAATGGACTTCCCAAGTCGGGTGGCCTGGATGTCAATCTCAGTGTTGTGACGCCAAACCCACCCACGTGCCTGAGTGTCTGTTTCCTGCAGGCACCTTTTGCTCAACTGGAAGGGTTTAGTCTACATGCAATGCTGTAAATTACACAGCTCTCTCCATTGTACAGGCCAAGAAACAGACTCCAATCCACTGTGACTTGCCCCACCAGCTACCTGGTAAGTGAAAGAGGAAAGACTCATTTCAGGTTCTTCCAAACATAAGTCCAGGTCTCCCCCATCACCCCAGCCCTGGGGATCCCGAGCCCCACGGCCCCAGCTAGTAAGTACAGGCTGTTCTCACAGCTTTCAGTGTCTGCCCCCTCCCATTGCTCCATGCTCATCAGACCTTGCTGACCACCTCTTTCCAGTCATCCAGCTCTTCACCTGATGGTCACCAAGCCTGCAGTTCAAGCTAAGGGTGGATGAAGGTGCTAACGGGCATCCTTGAAGTCAAATATCAGATCTGAAAAAGAAGGAAGCAGGGAAGAATTTTAAAATTACATGAGAACAGTGGCAAGTTCTCTCCTTCCTCCCCTTATTTCACTAGAACTCACTTCCCTTATCCCTAGACCTCAGGGGCAGGATGGGAAACGCGGAACTGTGCCACAGTGCTCTCCTTTTGGTGCCTTGGCTCAAGGGACCCTGCACTCGGATGGGCAGCCCCCTTTCCTGAATGATTCCATCACAGAAGGAACCCCAAATAGGAATACATCTTGTATCTGGGAGGAAGAAAGAGAAGGAAGAAGGGAGGAAGGGAAGTAAGGAGGGAGAAAATAAAAAGGAAACCCTACTCCTGGCCTGGGAAAGAGTTTCCTTTAACTCTTACAACATTTCCAATACGTGGTTACAAAACTGAAAACAAAAAAGTAACCAACCGTGAAGCGTGACCAGCACCCAGGAAGAGAA
The DNA here is from genome assembly GCF_049115385.1 of Moschus berezovskii. Lineage (NCBI taxonomy): Eukaryota > Metazoa > Chordata > Mammalia > Artiodactyla > Moschidae > Moschus > Moschus berezovskii. The sequence continues at coordinate 11,030,113 of NC_142477.1, read as the reverse complement.
ACCCGCCTTTCTCAAGCATTTCTGCCTGGTGGTCATAGCGCCTGGTACGTGATAAATGCAGCCAATGTCTGGTAGACAAACGGATACCTTACACGGTGCTATTGTCTTACACAAATTCTTTTAAGTAAGGGAGAGAAATCTCAGTAGTCCCTTAAAAGTTTGTTGTAGCTAGTTCATCTTCATCTGCCCAGCTACAGAAGCCAACAAGCACAGTTGCAACAAATAGGTTAATAGAACCAAGCCAGATGGCCAGCCATTAATTTTGCTGCTTCTCTGCAGCTGTTACAGATTTATCTTTTAAAGTCTTACACTAATCAGGGTGTAACTTCCCCTGAAGCCACTTGGTGTCTTGGCAAATAAGCCAGACCCATGAATTTCTAAGAATATTGCACCCGCATTAGTCCCTATAGACTTCCCCTCATCCTACTAGTGATGGTGAAAAATCAGCCATCTTGAAAATGCCAGTCTAAAGCTGGGAATTAGGACTATATCTTGATGTCACATTTTGGGGGTAATTTTTAATTTTTGTTGTTGTTCAGTCACTAAGTCTTGTCTGACTTTTTGTGATCCCATGGACTGTAGCACACCAGGCTTCCCTGTCCTTCAGTATCTCCCAGAGTTCGCTCAAATTCATGTCCATTGAGTCGGCGATGTTATCTAACCATCTCATCCTCTGCTGCCCACTTCTCCTCATTTCCTCAATCTTTCCAAGCATCAGTCTGTTCCAATGAGTTGGCTTTTCCCATCAGGTGGCCAAAGTATTGGAGCTTCAGCATCCGTCCTTCCAATGAAAATTCAGGGTTGATTTCCTTTAGGGTTGACTAGTTTGATCTCCTTACTGTCCAAGGGATTCTCAAGAGTCTTCTCCAGCACCACAGTTTGAAAACATCACTTCTTCAGAACTCAGCCTTCTTTATTTGTATTCATCCCTCTTGAAATGTGTGACCATCAGAATACAGCCTCAGTTACACCTGACTTCTCTGTGAAGAGGGGAAAGTGAACGCTTGGTTCATCTGGTGTGGAAAGTCTGTACGTCACATGTTCCCTCATTCTATTACCACCATCACCAAACCTGGAGGAACAGAGAACAGCCCACTGAGAAGATTCAGAGGATGCAACTGAGCACAGAAGTGGCACAAACATCTTTGTCACCGGAAAAGAAAGGACACACAAAGGAGAGACTGAGGCTGATCTTCCCCAGCTGTTCCCTGACTCTGGGGACAGGACGAGGTGCCTGGGTGGGTGAATTCTGAGTCCGGTGGGTAACTGGGGTCGAAGCCAAGCTCTCAGTTTGAACTGACTTGGATCAGATGTCCTTGCCGTGAAGAGAGGACACCTGTACCACAATACTGTGCTCGGGCGGATGCGAGCTGCTTGTTCAGGCAGGAGGAAGCTGGCCCTGTCTGGCAAGTAGAACTTCAGTCTTTGCACCACAGGGCTGTTCATGACGACATCCTAAATACCCGAAGCAGAAGGACAACACTTGTTCTGCACCGTGAGCTTCAGGTAGGTGGAGGATACACAAATGACAACCAGGGCAGGTGAAGACAGGGGAGGGAGGTGACAGGAGGAGCGTGGATATAAATCAAGACTGGGTAGCACGACTGCCAAGAATGGTACCCGACAAAGTCCAGCACCACGGAATGAAGTGAGCTCAGATGAAATAAAGGGACTTTAACACTGTGAAGTTCAGTTCAGTTTCTCAGTCATGTCTGACTCTGTGACCCCACGGACTGCAGCACGCCAGGCCTCTCTGTCCATCACCAGCTCCCAGAACTTCCCCCAAACTCATGGCCATCGAGTTGGTGACGCCATCCAACCATCTCATCCTCTGTCGTCCCCTTCTCCTCCTGCCTTTAATCTTGCCCAGCATCAGGGTCTTTTCAAATGAGTCAATTCTTTGCATCAGGTGGCCAAAGTATTGGGCCTTCAGCTTCATTATCAGTCCTTCCAATGAACACCCAGGACTGATTTCCTTTAGAATTGACTGGTTTGATATATCCTTGCAGTCCAAGGGACTCTCAAGAGTCTTCTCCAACAGCACAGTTCAAAAGCATCAGTTCTTCAGTGCTCAGCTTTCTTTATAGAACTCTCACATCCATACATGACTACTGGAAAAACCATAGCTTTGACTATATGCACTTTGTTGGCAAACTAATGTCTCTGCTTTTTAATATGCAGTCTAGGTTGATCATAACTTTTCTTCCAAGAAGCAAGCTTCTTTTAATTTCATGGTTGCAGTCACCATCTGCAGTGATTTTGGAGCCCAGAAAATAAATTGTCATGGCTTCCATTGTTTCCCCATCCATTTGCCAAGAAGTGATGGGACCAGATGCCATGATCTTCATTTTTTGGATGCTGAGCTTTAAGTCAGCTTTTTCACTCTCCTCTTTCATTTTCATCACGATGCTCTTCAGTTCCTCTTTGCTTTCTGACATAAGAGCAGTATCATCTGCATATCTGAGGTTATTGATATTTCTCCAGGCAATCTTGGTTCCAGCTTGTGCTTCTTCCAGCCCAGCGTTTCTCATGATGTACTCGGCATATAAATTAAGTAAGAGGGTGACAATATACAGCCTTGACATACTCTTTTTCCTATTTGGAACCAATCAATTGTTCCATGTCCAGTTCTAATTGTTGCTTCTTGACCTGCATACAGGTTTCTCAGGAGGCAGGTCAGGTGGTCGGGTATTCCCATCTCTTTCAGAATTTTCCACTGTTTGTTGTGATCCATGCAGTCAAAGGCTTTGGCATAGTCAATAAAACAGAAGTAGATGTTTTTTTGGAATTCTCTTGATTTTTCCATGATCCAACGGTTTTTAACAATATGAAAAGTGGTGTTAAAATAAGTATTTTTTTTTTTACTACTCAGACATTAAAGTGAGAAACAGCATCCATGAAAAAGATAGACTTTCTGAAACAAAAGCAGAATAACAGCAATGAAAAACAGTATCTGGAAATTAAAGCAAAATAGTTTATGAGTTAGAAAATACCCAATAAAAAGAATAAACACTCAAACAACAAATTTTTTAAAACTAAAGAATTTGAAAATATTTTTGAAATTTATACATTATGTAGAAGGCTACCCACTCCAGTATTCTTGGGCTTCCCTTGTGGCTCAGCTGGTAAAGAATCCTCCTGCAATGTGGGAGACCTGGGTTCAATCCCTGGGTTGGGAAGATCCCCTGGAGAAGGGAAAGGCTACTCATTCCAGTATTCTGGCCTGGAGAATTCCATGGAGTGTATAGTCCTTGGGGTCACAAAGAGTCGGACACGACTGAGCAACTTTCACTTCATTTCACTTCAGAAGACAGAGATGAAGTTAAAATACAAAAAACAAAAAAAAAGTGGAGAATCTCTATACACATCCTTGTGAACATGCAAAATATTATTGATATTAAGATAATCTTAAAAGTTACCAGACTGAAATTACTGATTACCTACAAAGCAACCAGCAACTAGTTTGAAAGCTAGTATTCCTTCAGTGACAATGAACTACAATGCCAGCAGACAATAATATCTTCCCCTAAATGTGGGGGAAAGTAATATCAGGTGAGAAGCTATCTTTATATAGTGAAAGGAAAGACACTTTTCTCTGTTTACAACCCTTGACCATTTCCACATAATAGTCTAATAAAACTATTAAGCAGAAAATAACCTAGGGTGAATTAATGGTGTCCAAGAAACAATGATGAGCATAGAAATTCATGAAATACATTGCAGGATGCTTGGGGCTGGTGCACGGGGATGACATGGAGGGAGGATATGGGGAAGAGGGAGGTGGGAGGGGGGTTCAAGAAAGAGAACACATGTACACCCGGGGCAGATTCATGTCAATGTATGGCAAAACCAACCAATATATTAATGTAAGGTAATTTGCCTTCGATAAAATAAATTTTAAAAAAACTGTCAAGCATTATATATTTCATAAATATATTATAAAATGATGTTCTTAACTATCAAACAGTTAAAAAGCAGAATGATAAAGTATTGATAACAATAACATGGAAATTGAAGGGAGAAATAGTTAAGAAAGCGGGAGGAGGGAAGTTTAAAACATACCAAAGTCCTTTTCTCTTTGAGGAGCATAAAAGAAATAATAAATTTAACTTTATTGGAAAGCTTTATGTTGACATATATATATATTAAAAAGTTAAACTGAAGGAATAGAAATGCAATCTATAGTTCCCAAACTAGAAGAAAAACAGGAACCAAAGAAAACTAGGTCAATACAGCAGAAGACAGAAACAGAGGAAGAGCATGAAAAGCAAGATAAACAGGAACTAAGAGAACAGTATTTGTAATGCGATGCTCTGGGTGTGTGTGTGCGTGTGCGTGTGTGCGTGTGCGTGTGTGCGTGCGCACGCGCGTGCGCACATGCGTGCTTAGTCATGTCCGACTCTCTGTGACCTCATGGGCTGTATCCCACCAGACTCCTCTGTCCCTGGGATTCTCCAGGCAAGAATACTGGAGTGGGTTGTCATTACCTCCTCCAGGGGACCTTCCTGACCCAGGGATCGAACTCACGTCTCCTGCATTTCCTGCATTGGCAGGCAAATTCTTAACCACCGCATCATCTAAACTCTGCAACTGCACACGTATACAGATAAACCTGTAGTTCAGTACATTTCACTAATTTCAACTTACTTTCTAATATAGTTCAATATGTGTGAACTCAACACTGCCACAGATTTATGACTGGTTCTATTAATTATAAACTTTCCCTTTAACTGATTAGCCATCTAAAGTTTCTCAAGAAGAAGCAGAATTTTAAACAAAGATATTGTCTCTTTTTTAATGTCATATGCACAAAGATGTTCACTGGTTTTACTAACAACTAAAAACTTAAATGTTATGCATGAGTAAATGGTCACATACTCTCAAAAAAATTAGGCATTAAAATGAAAGTTGTAAGGGGAAAGTTTATGAATGAGATGTGTACAACATGAGTCCTATTGAGTTTAGAGAGAGAGAGAGAGTGAAGGAGCGAAGTAAACAGAAAAGCAAAGCAGAGAACTCAACTTCGAGTGAAGAAAAAAGAATTCAAGAAACAATGGTGATAACAGAAATAGAAAAAATAAGCTGGTTAATCTAAAATTCTACCCTATGCCATAGCAGAAAAAAAAAAAATGAAACACTGAGATTTAACTGGAAGATGTACAAGATTTCTATGTTGAAAATCACAAAATGCCAGAAAAAAATCATAGAAAATAATAAATGGGAATACACACCATACTCATTGATTGGAAGGTTCTATATTGTCATTTTCCCCCAAAATGGTCTAGTGATGCAATGTAATTCCAATCAAAATCACAGCAGAAATTCTTGTTGATGAACTGATTGCCAAATTTCTATGGAAAGGCAAAGGAACTAGGATAGTCAAAAACATTTTGAAGAAGGAAAAAATCAAGTTTAAGGACCTTCTCTGGCCTGATTTCAAGGTTCATCATAAAGCTAAAATAATCAAGATAATGTTGTATTGATTAGAGTAGACACAGATCAATGGAACAGAACATAGGGTCCAAAGGTAGACTCACAAATCCATGATCAAATGATTTCCAACAAAGTGGCAAAGGTACATTACTGAGGGAAAGAACAGCCTTAACAAATAGTGTTGGAACAATTGGATGCTAATGTGCAAATAAATAAATAAAGCTGATCTAAGGTTTGCACCATTTACAAACACTGACTCACAATTTAAACCCCAAACTGTCTACTAGGAAATGTAGGCGAAGCTATTTATGAGCTCAATTTAGGCAAAAATTTCTTCAGCACTATAAGCAAGAACAATAAAATTTAAAAATCCATAAATTGAACCTCATCAGAAGTAAAAAATTCTTTTCCTTGAAGGACTATATTAATTAAACCTAAAAAGTCAGCTGCTGACTGGAAGAAAATACTTGCAAAGAACATACTTGTAATAAACAACTTGCATAAATAAGATATAAATAATTCAAAAACCCAATAAATAATTTTTAATTTAATAAACATTGAACATGGCAAAAAGATTTGTATAGACACTTTACCAAAAAGACATGAATGGAAAGTAAATACATGAAAAATTGTTCAATATAATTAGTCATTGGAGAAATTCAAATTAGAACAAGTTAGATATCATTATATGCAGGAGACTCAAGAGATGTAGGTTTGATTCCTCGGTCAGGAAGATCCCCTGGAGGAGGGCATGGCAACCCAATCCAGTAGTCTTGCCTGGAGAATCCCATGGACAGAGGAGCCTTGCTGGCTATAGTCCATAAAGTCACAAAGAGCTGGACACAACTGAAGCAATTTAGCACACACTACTCAGAAAAACTAAAATTTAAACAAAAAAACTTTTAATTAATAACACCAAGTGCTGGAGATTTGGAGCAGCTGGAACTCTCATACATGGCTGGTGGCAATGCAGAAAGTTACGACCACTTTGGAAAAGCGTTTGGCAGCTTCTCATAAAGTTGCACTTACCATATGACCCAATAATCCCATATCTAGGTATTTCACCAAAGAAAACAAAAACTGAAGTTCACAGCAAAGCTGCATATGAATGCTTCCAGTGACTTAGTTCATAATCACCAAAACTGGAGATGACCCGGATGGCCTTTAGCTGGTAAACAGATAACCAAATTGGGGTGTTGGTTCCATGACTGTGTCTGTAAAAACTAATAGAACTAAACATGAAAGAGCATGGTTTTACTGCATGAAAATCATGCGTCAATAAATGCTGTAATTTTGAAAGGTACTTGTGAGTTTTCTCACATCTGACTGTCAATGAGCAAAGAAGCTTCTGAAAAATGCAGTTATTTCATCTGGCTAGAGACAGAATTCAATATTTTAAGGTAGGAAATTTCAAGTGAAAGGGCTAGTTTCCATGGAAAGGCTATGACTCTAAAGAAATAGTTTGTAAAGACTAGAGAAAAGTACTTCTCCTACAGCACAGTCAGAGTGTTAAGTGTTAGTCACTCAGTCCTGTACAACTCTTTGGGACTCCATGGACTCCTGTGTCCATGGAATTCTCCAGGCAAGGATACCGGAGTGGGTAACCATTCCCTTCTCCAGGGACTCTTCCTGATCCAGGGACTGAACCTGGGTCTTCTGCATTGCAGGCAGATTCTTTATCATCTGAGTCACCAGAGGAAGGTACTAAAGACAATGAGATCTTTGGGACCATTTCTTTTGAAAGCACTGTTAGAGAATCTGGAGTGACATGTAGGGGAAAAGGTTTCTCAGTGAATTGAGGGAAGGAAGTTAATTTAATTGATCCCAAAGCATTTACAAACTATTTCATTGAAGGCTCAAGAATTGGACCATGGAAATAGAATCATCTGTACGAATCAGTAAAACCATCAGGGATAAAAAAAAAGTAAAGAAAAACATGTAACATTTAAAACTGAACTTTTCAATAAGGCTAAGATCTCTAAGTCTATAATGAAACTGGCAGTGCTGTACACAATTAATGGCTTTTGCCACCCAAAGTCATGAGAAAGTTAAAGCATTTCTTGGTAAAAACAAGTTTGAAAAAGAACCTCTTACTAAAATATTCACAAAGCAGTATGCTTACATAAAAGTAGAGAATATTAAAGAATTTTGAAATCTACATTACAAATGAAAACGGGTCTAACCCACACGGGTACTGAATTTTAGCAAAGTGAGAAAATTAAACAGGAGAACAGAAACCTTAACAGTAAATATTTATTATTAACTGGAAACTTGTAAAATTATGATCATCTCCTTTGCCCCTTTCCTTTTTGTCCTTATTTCCATTTAGATGAACACGAAGCAACCATAGAAGAGAATCTAACTGGGTCACGTCTGAAAATTATTCATAAAATATCAAATATATGCAAATGAGAACAGTCCACATGTCAGAGCAAAGCTGAAAGTTGTGAAGAGTTGACCAGAATGGAAAACACAGACCAAGGGAATATTGACATTAAAGCCGAGTTCAACAGCTCTTGGTGACTTTTCCACAGAGAAACTAACTCTTCTGGTTAGTCACTGTATGAACCCTGGAATAAGTGGCATGATTCATAATTGCCAGAAATGAAAACAACAAACATCTCAACACTGATCAATGGATAAACACATTGTGGTACCTTTGTACAATGAAACGCAACTCAGCAATAAAAATAAACCGATACACGCATCTAAATGGGAACATAGTACTTTTCATATAACCTATTTTGTTGTTCTCCCATCCCTGCCAGAACATGGACTAATATCTCCTGGTGAATAATAATAAAAGTAATAATGAAAAAGGATCATGTCTCAAATTAATTAAGTGCTTACTGTATGCTGAACCTTGTTCCAAACACTTAACATGTACTCAGTCATTTATCCCTCAATCTCTATGAAGTGGGTCCTATGATTAGCCCCATTTTCAGATGAGAAAATCCAATTACAGCAAAATTGGTGACTTACCTGGGGTCACACAGCCAATTAGTGGCACAGCCAGGGTTCAATCCCATCTGTATAAGCATCGTCTTGACTCTCCAGAGTCTAAAACTACCTTCTCTCACAAAAGCTTGGCTGTTCCTAAACTCCCCAAGAAGTTCTCCTTGGCAGCACCAGAATTCATTCCAGAAAAACGCTGCTCTGAGATGCGAAGTCATGTTTAATACACAGATGTCACATCCTCCAGATTTTCAAACAGAGAAACGTATGATAATCTGATGTGAGTTGCTTCTGAGTCTGAAATTTTTAAAGTTTATTTTATTACATATCATTTTTATAAATTGTTTACTTCAAGAATGCTAGCTTCCCTTAAAGCATAGCTTATATATCTCCATATGAATATTCCACTGTGCTGAAAATCACCTAATACATTTACACTTTGATTGGGATGGAGATGGGAATTGGCCTATAAATTTGCTTCATTCTCATTTTCAAAGAGAATTTTCAATGAAACAGAAAAAGAAATGGCACATGTCCCAAAGCAGCAAGTGAGCACCATCCCACGGGGCTTGCAGTGGGGCCCAGACTGAGGTGCTTTGCCCATGGGCCCCTGACCCGGCTCCTCGAGGCTGAGAGAGGGATGGAAGGGCCACCTCCAGACAAACTCGACAAAGAGCCTTCCCTCCACTTCTACAGCTGTGCATGTCAGTCCCCAGAAGGCAGGGGCAAGAGTGCTTGCTTAAGCAAGAAAATAACACCATTCGAGGATTCTTCTGAAGGTGTTGAGTCTTTAGTTCTTACTGAAACATGTTGTTTTACATTAAACAATAGCAGTACAAAAGCAATGGGTAACTGAAGAATTCGGAAAAAGTTTGCTAGAAAATGGAAAAAAGAAGGATGCTGAGTTTAGTGCACCTTTAAGATCACCTTCCTAGGCGCATAGACAAACAGATAGAAGAAGGATTTTCACAGCCCAATCCCTGATCTGGCAGATGGAGCAAGTTAGATTCAGGGAGGCCCACTTCCTTGCAAAATATCAAACAATGTGAATTCTTGGACAATTCCCATTTGGATATAACTGACATACTCAAACAATACTATTTAGAGGTAAATATACAAATAAATGGGCTTCCCAGGTGGCTCAGTGTTAAAGAATCCACCTGCAATATAGGAAATGCTGGCTCCATCCCTGAGTCAGGAATGCTCTCTGGAGGAGGAAATGGCAACTCAGTCTAGTATTCTCACCTGGGAAATCCCAGGGACAGAGGAGCCTGGCGGGTTATGGTCCAGGGGGTTGCAAAGAGTTGGATTCAACAATTAAACAACAACAACCTGAAAATAAACACATAGAAGATACATGAGGATGTAGCACATAAATAAGGATGTGTTCAACTGCAGCAAAAGACTGAAGTCCGGAATCTTGGATCAGCTCAAAGTATAAAGGCTGCCAGTTACCCCAACATGCTAGGACACAGGGAGCTAATGTGGAAGAAGCAAAGGGGCTTCAGATTAAAGTCAGCTGTGCGTGTTTGGATACATCCCTTCACCTCTAAGGATCAATACCCTCTATCAAAACAGCAAAAACATAATTCCAGTTCACCCACCTCGCAGAGTTATAGCAAAGATCAAATGACATCATCTATAGACTTTTTTAAAATGAGAAGTACTGTACAAATGTTAGCTCTTAGCATTGGCATTTTATCAATCCATAGGGAGAGCAAATCAGAAAGATGGCCTTCCCTGTCAGGGTTAAACCTAAATGGCAATAGGCCTAACGTATTTCTACACGACTATCCCATTGTGCTAATAATCACATAATAAACACTCTGATTGGGGTAGAGGTGGGGATCGGGCATGGGGCTTGCCAGGTGGTGCAGTGGTACAGAATCCACCTGCAGTGCAGGAGACATGGGTTCAATCCCTGGTGGGGAAGATCCACTGGAGAAGGGAGTGGCAACTCACTCCAGTATTCTTGCCTGGAGAATTTTTAGGACAGAGGAGCCTGGCGGGCTACAGTCCATGGAGCCAAAAAGAATCAGACATGACTGAGCGACTGAGCAGGAGAGAATCTAGCCACCATTATTCATGTTCTCGACCCACCGCGTTTAATAATCTTCCTCTCATACCTTCATTGTTACATGTAAAGGTGTTTCCCGCTGGTTTAAAAATTATGTGTTCTGTTTGTATTATTCTGGTGGTTACCCTTAAGTAGTTAAAAGCATACTTTTCGTTTATTCCCCATACACAAGTCTAAAGTTGAGCAAAGTGTCTGCCTCTTCTCTCACAAGAAAAGAGCCCGAAGACACACTCATCTCCCTCCAGATGGCCTGCCCCAGCTACTCGCTATTAACAGGTTGGTATTATGTAGAGTCTGGCCATAGATCATTAAGGTTGCAAATACTCTCTCTTATCTCTCTGAGGAAAGATACCGTGCTTACTTTAAATTTCTGTTCTTAGTGTTGAAATAGCTTTGTTTTACCTCCTAGCAGCTGTTCCACTGTCAGTTTTGAAATTTGAGTTTTTCAGTGAACTCATCTTTATTCCTTGGAATGGTCCCCGGCCTTAGCTAGTTTTTTGACTTGGGAAAAGGGCCAGGTGTCTTGGTCCTTAGGCCAGCTTGAGGGATAGGAGGAACACTCCTGAGGACAGAGAGCCACTCACGATCTGACCTGATTAAGGCATGCCTGCCCCACAGTACTCCTCCCAGACCCACTGTCTTTGGCTCACATCTATTTATTTATTTTTGGTTCAACAAGAGCTACTTTCCTATTTATTTCTCAGTATGTCTTATAGGTTTACATTTCACTGATTATTAGTGATGTTGAGCATATTTTCATATGTGTGTCAGTCATTTATATGTATTCTTAAAGAAATATCTGTTAGGGTGTTTCGCCCATTTTTAACTGGGTTTTTTGGTTCTATTTTGCTATTGAGTTGTGTTCTTGCCTGGAGAATCCCATGGACAGAGGAACCTTGTGGGCTGCAGTCCATGGGGTCACAAGAGTCGGACATGACTGAGTGACTCTCACTTCACTATTGAGCTGTAACAGTTTCTCGTACACTTTGGGTATCAATTCCTCATCAGAGACGTGGTTGGCAAATACTTCCTCCTCTTCAGTAGGCTGTCTGTCACTCTGTCAACAGTTTCCTTTGCTGTGCAGAAGCTTTTTAGTCTGATATGGTCCTACTTGTTTATTTTTGCTTTTGTTGCCTTTTGGTGCCATATTCACGAAATCACCACCCAGACCAAATGAAGATTTTCCTCTGCATTTTCTTCTAGGATTTTCACAGTTATAGGTCTTGCATTTAAGTCTTTCGTCCATTTTGAGTTAATGTTTGTGAATGATGTAAGGTAAAGGTTCAATTTCATTCTTTTGCAATTGGATATACAGTTTTCCCAGTTAGTCCTAAAGGAAATCAACGCTGAATATTCATTGGTGCTTCAGCATCGGCGATGCGAAAATCTGACTCGTTGGAGAAGACCCTGATGCTGGGAAGACTGAAGGCAGGAGGAGAAGGGGACAACAGAGGATGAGACGGTTGGCTGGCATCACCGACTCAGTGAACATGAACTTGGGGAAACTCTGGGAGATCTTAAGAGGTATGGAGGCCTGGCGTGCTGCAGTCTTTGGGGGTCACAAAGAGTGGGACACGACTTAGTGACTGAACAACAACAAATCCAGTTTTCCCTGATGACTTAATAACCATAAATCTAATCTGTAGAACTACTGGGCATTCTTTAGGCATGGACACACCCACCCCCTAAGTCGCCAATCATATACACTTGAGGACCTAGCTCAGTGGGCACCCCACGGTGGTATCTCTGTGGGTGACTGCCCCTATGCTTGTTCCCAGGGCATCTGTGTGGGTGGAGCTCTGTTGCTCAAAGTGAGAACACAGACGTTTCGGTCTGCTAGGTGTGAGAGCATGGGCCCCCACCTATCAAGCTTCTAAATACACAAGTGCCACGTTTCTACCAACAATGGTTTTACTTCTCTCTTCAAATCTTGTTTTAAAAATACAGGAAGGAATCTAAGGGATCAAAGTGCTGAAACAGCAAAAGCTTGCCAAGGGCACGCCATGCTCTGAGGTTTTCTACCCTGCACGCTCTTTGAGAACTGTGTCTGATTCCTGGGTGGGCTTTTCGGGGTTCCTTAATCTTGGGCAAGCATTAATCACTTCTTGCTCTATTGTTATAATTAATCGTGACATAAACATTATAGTTGTTGTTTAGTGAGTAAGTCATGTCTGACTCTTTGGTGAACCCGTGGACTGTAGCCCTCCCAGCTCCTCTGTCTATGAGATTTTCCAGGCAAGAATACTGGAGTGGGTTGCCATTTCTTCCTCCAGGGGATCTTCCCATCCCAGGGAAGATCACGTCTCCTGCATTGGCAGCTAGATTCTTTGCTGCTGAGTCACTAGGGAAGCCCAAACATTATAGTAGTGACATTAATGAAGTAGCTTCTTTGCAATTCTCTGTAGCTACATGTCCAACATAGTTAAAATTCTGTACTTTTTCTTACTTTCTATTACACCAAAAAATATTTTCCCATATAGTACTACTCAGACTTAGCAATTTTTGTTTAACAGTCTATCAAATTAACGCAATATATTTTATTTTCCATTCCCCTATTTTTGTTTATATTTTGTTTGCACGACTTTAATAGTATTTCAAAGATCACCCTTTACTATACTTTTCTCTTTTTCTTGGATGAATATACAGGTTGGGGGCTTCACTGGTGGCTCGGTGGTAAGGAATCCACCTGCCAATGCAGGGGTCATGGGTTCGATCTGGGAAGATCCCACATGTCTTGGAGCAACCAAGCCAGGGAGCCAAGCACAGAAGCCCGCATGTCCTAGAGCCCGTGCTCTGCAGTAAGGGAAGCCACCGCAATGAGAAGCCCACGCATACCGCAGCTAGAGAGCACCCCTTACTCCCCGTAACTAGAGAAAAGCCCGCACAGCAACAAAGATCCAGCAGAGCCAAATACATCTACAGGCTGGTGTTGGTTAAACCACACAGTTTCCTTCCATAAAGAGTTTACCAATATACTGCCAGTGCAATGAAGAAGGTATACGTTCACTGGCATTTCACTAGTCATTACTTATTTATAATTTTTGACAAATTAATGGGGGCAAAATGGTCTGGGAACCACTTCTAAGATGTGGAAATATTGACTCCAGTCTACATCAGAAACAGAAAGAGACGCTGCAGCAGAATTTTCTCTGCTCGAGTTTCTGTAACTGCTTCTGAGAAAGTCAACCCAATAGGTCACATCACTGGACCTTGTTCTGACAAAACAGATTCGGATCAGATGTCTGACTGCCTTCTTGACCTAAGTTAGAACTGGAAGCAGAAACATTTTCCAAGAAACTTTTAAAATCCTGTGTAACCTAGCCTTTGTAAATGTCAGCTCTGAATGGATTTCCAGTTCCTTTCCAAAGCCCTTCGGCTCCAGGGAGCGCGTTTCTCTTGCTATGGTAAAATTGAACTCCTTTAAAACATCTGAACTCTCCTGAGTGTTGTATCCTTTACAATTTCAAAAAGGGAGATGATTTAAAATCAAAATGTGTTCAACAGGGACATGACCATGAGGCTACCATCTGGAAAGAAAGGTCACCTCCTTGAATACCTGGGCCCAGAGCTGCATCCAGAAGGCAGAAGGGCTACAGAGAGGGTGACGGCATGCATTATAAAGGTGACCGATGGTGTCATTCTAATATCATGTCACTTTCAAACGGAAAACACAGGACCGCGAAACTCAACTCATTCCCAAAACTTTAAGGATACACAGATGTAAAAGCTAGCACTGTTGCACTTCGCTTCATTGCATTTTAAAATCATAGAAATGTGGACATAAGAACCACCTTGCTTTCCTCCCCAGCAGTGAGATCTTCGTGCTTGTCGCCCGCCCATCGCCATTTTACATGGACCGAGAGCCTGCGGCTGGACCGATTTCCACGTCACCAGTCTCAGCCTCGGGAAATGTGCTCGGTGAGACGGCACTCTCACTCACCCTTTCCTTGGCCCCTGCCCGACCCGACCCCCAGACCTGTCACCTTCCACTTTTTTGGTACGTGGATATTCACAGTGACTTTGGTATAGTTTATATACCCTCCTAACTGTACCCATTTAAAGTCTACATCTTAATAAATTTGGACTGATGCATACACACCTGTGATACCATCACCACAACCCATCGTACTAAATATACTGCTTACCACCTCCAAAAGTTTCCTTTTCTTCTTTGGGTCTTTATTGGTAAGAACACTTGAGATCTATTCTCTTCATATATTTTAAAGTTTGATAAGCTGTTGATTATTGGTGCCACATGTACAGCAGATCTCTAGAATCTATTCATCTTCCATAACAGAAACTTTATACCTGATAAAAAAAACACCTTCCACTTTTGCTATGACAGCCTCGAAGGGGAGGGGATGGGGTGGGAGGTGGGAGGGAGCCTCACGAGGTAGGGGACATATGCACACCCCTGGCTGATTTACGCTGCTGTATGGCAGAAACCAAATGACACTGGAAAGCAACCATCCTCCAATTAAAGATAAATGAATACAAAAAATTGAATTAAAAAAAAAAACACCTTCCACTTTGGACTAGCTGTTGTTGTTCAGTTGCTAAGTTGTGTCCAACTCTTTGCGACCCTAGAGACTGCAGCACACCAGGCTTCCCTGTCTTTCACCATCAGCCAGAGTTTACCCAAACACATGCCCACGGAGTCAGTGAGGCTGTCTAAGCATCTCATCCTCTGCTGGCCTTTTCTTCTTCTGCCTCCAATCTGTAAGATGGAGAGAATAAAATCCCTGCCTCTTGGGCTGTTTCCAAAGTTAAATCATGTAAGCAAACTAGTAAACACTATGGTGTCCAGTTTGTCTCACTGTCTATGCACACTGTCTATTATCATTACTGTTACTGAATTTCTGGCATTTCTGCACGAGAGATTTTCAGGTCTTGGGCCATCTTTAGAAATTTCAAAGCGTAGTACACAAGATTTCCTACTCTGCTCCATTAACACGAAGTGGCAAGAAAATTACGTGTCATAGTTAATCAAGAGTTATTAAGAAAATAATTCCTTCTAGGATGGAAAGAAATTGCCATGTTAACAGTAGCAGCCACGAAATGCCAGCCTCTCCATATAACTCATTGTCTGTCTGAACCAGGGTATTTCTGAGCGAAAGGAAGCGTGAGTGATGATGGCTAATGATGGCCCCGGAGCTGCAAGCTGATCTTTCTCCCAGGTTCCCTCCCAGGACAGACCTTCACCAGAAGGTGAAGCACCCATCACCTCCTGAACATCCCCCACTGCGTTTCCCAGGAGATGGCTTCAGAACTTTCTCTCTGTTTGGGATGTCGCTCTGCAAAGCCTATCAAACTTCTACCCAGGGGGTTTCCCTGGTGGTACAGTGGGTAGACATCTGCCCGCCAATGCAAGGGACATGGGTTCGATCCCTGGCCCGGGAGGACTCCACATGCAGTGGAGCAACGAAGCCCACGGGCCACATCTACTGAGTCCACATGCTGAATCTGCTAAAGCCCGTGTGCCTAGAGCCTGTGCTCCACTGCAGAGAAGCAACCACTGTGGGAAGCCCATGCGCCACAGCGAAGAGTGGCCCCTGCTTGCACAGCGAGAGACAGCCCATGCACAGCAACAAAGACCCAGCACAACTGTAAGTAATAAATTATCATTGTTTTGTAATTCTACCTAGTACCCATTGCTATGCTGTGTTGCTCTGTTGCGTCCAACTCTTTGCAATCCCATGGGCTGTAGCCCGCCAGGCTCCTCTATCCATGGGGATTCTCCAGGCAAGAATCCTGCAGTGGGTTGCCATGCCCTCCTCCCGGCGATCTTCCCAACCCAGGGATCGAAACCAGTCTCCCACTTTACAGGCAGATTCATTACTGTCCGAGCCACCAGGGAAGGCCTGGAGGTACTGTCCGTCTCTAAACGTCCCTTTATGAGGAGATGGCCACATACCTTCATTCAAACAAGTTCCCTGCCCTGGCTGTCCCCAGAAGTCCTCTCCTCTCATGGAATCTCTATACTCTTCCTTCTTTTACTTCTTTTATTTATTGTCTCTGAACCAATCAACTCATTCACATCTGTGTAAGTTTCCAAAACCATGGTCTGTGTTTTATTTAACTCTAAGAGCAGAGGGTCACTTTGTGGCAGGTTGAAGGCAATGAATACTTGACAAATGAATTAAATCAAGCACCTCTTATTTGAAACAACAGCAAACATGAATTTGGCTTTTTTTTTCCTAATGTCCTTAAATACACCACATATTTGATTACATTGATGTTCTTTACTTTCCAACACAAAATCTCTAAGAACAGAAACCTCCCTAAGCTCTGGGAAGTGTCTGTTGTTCTGAGGGTAACTGACATTTGGATGGAAGAAAGTGGTTTCTGGAAGAGAGGTGGTCCAGTGTGGTCCAGTGCAATGCACTCCAACTGAGTCAGGGGTTTTACACAATTAACAAGCTGTTTAATTTCAAAATGATTCCAAGAAGAAGCGGGGTGGAGAGACCATAGCAAAGACATCTTCGGATTTTTACAGATAATCTTTGCTTGTTACAGAGAGGAAAAAAAGATGAGGCAGACCACTGTAACTTCGGAAGCAAAATCCAAGTACATGAGACGCTGCTGGCCCGGCGTGCTCCAAATTCTCAGACTGTCTAGAATGATTGATGGTGCTGTCTGAGATGAGCGAATGTGGAAAGTTCACTTCAGATTTTATGCAGTTAGTCTCCCAGAGAACACCAAGCGCATTCCTCATCTCAAGGGCCGTGTCATTCCCAGCGTCCGTCAGGTTAGTAATCGAGTTCTCCAGCGAGAAGATGAGCTGGGGTTGACACAGTACTTTATGGCTTAAAGATGCTAGGAGTTCAGTGAGGTCCTTTCTAAGCTGAGTCACAAAGTCCCTGGGTCCAAACAATTGCAGAAATCCAAACTGGCAAGAATGACTGCATCAAAACAGCCGACTAAGAATGTCACAAGCCAGGGTCAAAGAGGTAACCTTCCCCCAGAACACAGTTATCTTTCTTTCACTGTAATTGGAAAGGAAGGTGACTGCAATGCAGAGTTGAAGGGGTGTACAAAACAGAGCATGACACAGCCTCATGAGTCCTCTAAGTTGTACTACATGGAGACGGCTTTACTGGAAGATTTTAATAACTCTCAAGCGAGGGCGTCACGCTGAACAGTGGTGATTTGAACATACGAAGGCCATCCATCACTTCTGGGGAAGCAAGGTCATTTTTATTGTTGGAGAAGGAAGTAGATCTTCGTCCTGTTTCCTCTCAGGCCTCTTTGAGCGGCCTTGGTTGTGTGACTATCTGGTAAGGAAGAATTGATTTTACATACAAAAGGTTATGGATGAACTACCGGCTTTTTTTATAGGTTCAGTATGTATTGCCTCCCACTCTGGGAGAAGCAAAGCTATTCATTCAGGAATCGGTGGACTACTTTGCATACAAAATTCTAGGGTTTATTGGTGAGGAGGGCACTGACACCCAAGTTCTGCGCCCCGCCCCCAAATTTGACATTAACAAGCGGAGTGAATGCGACAAGTTCCAAACAGGAAAAACAGCAAGTCCCTGAGATGAAACTGCCTTGAGCAGGAGCCAGCTGAACTGGGGGCCAGACCTGAGCGCTCCAGGTGGATTCAGGCTAAAATCAGCCTCAGACTGACTGTCGGCAGCATCCTCACATCGCCATGGTATCGCTGAATGGGGACCAAAGCAGACAATGGCTCAACAGGTATTTAAGAATATGCAGCTTGGATCAGGCCCTGTGCCACCCATGGGAGATGCAGCCAAAGGAATACAACCCAACCCAAGTAAGCAGAGGCAGACATGGAGATAAATGTCTGTAATGCAATTTGCAGGCACGCATGCTAAGTCACGTCAGCCGCACCAGCTCTTCGCAACCCTCTGGACTGTAGCCCACCAGGCTCCTCTGTCCATGGGATTCTCTAGGCATGAAGGCTGGAGTGGGTTGCCATATCCTCCTCCTCCCGAGGATCTTCCCGACCCACAGATGGAACCCTCGTCTCCTGCGGCTCCTGCATTGCAGGCAGGTTCTTTACCACCACCTGGGAAAGCCTGAAGTGCAGTAGCTAAGTGAATCTGAGGCTTCCCAGGTGGCTCAGTGGTAAAGAATCCACTTGCCAGTACTGGAGACGCAGGTTCGATCCCTGGGTCGGGAAGACCCCCTAGAGAAGGACATGGCAACCCACTCCAGTGGTCTTGCCTGGGAAATTCCATGGAGAGAGGAGCTTGACGGGCTACAGTCTGTGGGGTTGCAGAGAGTCAGACACGACTGAGGGACTAAACAACAGCAAAGACAATCTGAGACCCCCAGCGGGATCCATAGCGACACTAGAGTTTCCTATTTTGGTGTTTTGAAAGATTAAGTGTGTTTCTCTACATGACTTCACATTGATGAAACACACAATACTGTAAGACACCACAAGATGAGGTGGGCCCAGGCTTGGAATGCACCCTTGTTTACCACAGAGGCTCCAGGGCCATGCCAGCCGGGATGTGATCAAGGAAAAACAGAGGCAATCACAAAGCGACCACCCTGGAAATTTTTGTAACTCTGGTTTCCCGTCCTCTGTGGAAACTGGGAGACTTCTTGTCTCTCACAGAAGCCCTGTCAGTCCCACCAACCAACACGGCAAGACCTTCATTCCCCTGTGTCTCTGGCTTCCCGTGTTGGCACAAGGTTTGCTTACAAAGACCTCGAGCAATGGCACCATCCGGAGACCACGTCCTCAGCCATCTGCCCTGCGCTGGCCCCTGATGCTGGCTGTGCTGTCATACCAACAGTGAAGGTGGCAGGCTCCCACGCCCACTGACGCGGGCAGCCTGTTTCATAGTCATTTTTTTTGCTGCTGCTGTTCAGTCGCTCAGCCATGTCCGACCCTTACTTGTGGGTTAGTATTCTTATTTTGACAAACACAAGCAGGGGCAAAAATCAAAAAGTGGAAAGTGAGAAAGCATTAGTCACTCAGTCGTGTCCGACTCTTTGTGACCCCATGGACTGCAGCCTGTTAGGCTCCTCTGTCCATGGGATTCTCCAGGCAGGAATACTGGAGTGGGCTGCCATTCCCTTCTCCAGAGGATCTTCCCCACCCAGGTATCAAACCTGGGTCTCCCGCATTGCAGGCACATTCTTTACAGTCTGAGCCACCGAATTGTTTTTACTTTGACAAGCAGTGATAAAAATTACGTTAAACGATGTGCTAAAGAAAACCCACACTGCTTCTTTCTGTGATTAAAAAAAAATGACTTTTAAAAAAAATTCCAAGTAGTTCACTGTTTGAAGGAAACTTCAGTGTCTCTGCAGTACTGGTGCCCCCGGCATAAGCTCCCCTGAGTGCATGCCTCTTCCAAGACCAAGAATCAGCCAGAGAAGGCCTGGAAGGTCCAACAAGGTAGTCCGAGTCACAGCGTGGTGTGGTTGTCTCAGGGATCATGCAAGGACTGGCACCTCCCCGGGGGCCCTCTCTGGATGATGGTGCCACCTCTGTGCCACCCTCCTTTCCCATCGCAGCCCTCCCAGGCCCCACACTCCCTGTCCCCTTCCGCTCCTCCCCTTCGTCTCTGGGTTATCAATGTCTTCTCTGAATCCCTGAGCCTCTGTCCACTTCAGCCCCTCTTCGTGACGTAGGAGAAAACACAAAGAAACAGCAGAAGACAAACTACAGCAAGAGTAACTTCACTTATCTTCCTCTCATTAGTGTTTGCAAATCTAATGTTTATCTAAATATTTCAAATTTGGTTTCATAGCGATAACAGCTCGTGAATATCACCTCCTCAGACTCACGCTGGTGCTTGATGACTTTCTTCCGGCGGCGACGCTGCCAGTGTTTATCCACGCTGATGTATATAGCCCAGAGAATCTGTTCCCTCTCTCTTAGAAATGTCTCTCTCTTAGAAAATCTGTCTTAATACGCTTTTAAAGATTGGGTTAAACTAATAGCAATCAATAAATTTTAGTAAAATTTCAAAGCGGCAGATGATTTCTGAGAAGAAGAGATTCCCTGCGAGAGTCAGTGTAGGGTCTGCTCTCACTAGCATCGAAGGAACTGAGCGAAGTGGAGTATCAGTTATGTCCAGACGGTCACTGGAGCCTTGTTTTTACTTTTTCATGAATCCCAATCGGCTGGAGAAGGTTAATTTACTTTAGACTAATTTCGGCTTTAAATTATTCAGCGTTCATTTCCAACTCCGTGGGCCTGAGGGGGAAGTGCTCTTTTAATAGGTTTGTTTACTGATAAAATAGAAGGCAGATGGTCTCCTGCAATTTCTGTTAGAAACTTCGCGGAGCTCAGGAGGAGGAGGTGAGTTATAATTTAACCACCTTCAGATGAAAAGCAGACAGAGAGGCTTAAAGAGCAAGGTCCTAGTTTAGCCTCCACTGTGTCCCCTGGAAAGGACAGGATGCAGAGACTGGAGCCCCGCCCCCACCCGTACCCCCTCCACCCCACCCCCACCCACGGCTGCCTAAAAGGACGTGGAGACGTGGCAGGGCAGCACTGGGGTGAAGCTCCCAGCCACTCAGCCCCGCCATGGTCCTGCCAAACCCATCACGAAAGGCTGTGCTTTGCTTTGCTTGATCATTCGGGGAAGAGCAGGCATGGGTAATTGAGGAAAGGTTCTTGTAGGTTAGAAAGCTGACTCAATTTCCTGAAAAGCTAACAGTGGAAGCACTGCTTTCCAGGAGGGTTGGGAGCCCTGCTGAAAGGCCAGGGTTCGTGGTCCCCGGTCGGGGCCTGGTCCCGTCCACCCGTCCACCCATCGCTGTCCTCCGTGCTGCCTCCTACCTGGGGACACGGGCCTCCTCTTCTGCTTCTTGAGGGGTGCCCCTCCACAGGAAACACTCAGAGGTGCCCTGGGGAACCAGATCACAGAGAATCCCCCCCAGGACAAAAGTGAGCCACTGCTGGAGTGCGGGAAGGCCCCAGAAAGAGAGAGGTGATGGTTGCTCAGCGCTGGGAGTGGCACGTGTGTCCCTGATGCACGCAACTGCAAATGGTTAAAGTGGTAATCCCATAGGTGTTACATACACAGTGTGTATATTAATATCACACATACAATAAGTATGTATGTGACATACATAAGATATACATTATCATGAAACTAGACAATAAAATTACATACGATGTATATATTATAGAGCCAAATCATATATGTGTATGTGCTCTGTGCAACCCCATGACCTGCAGCCCACCAGGCTCCTCTGTCCATGGGGTTTTCTAGGCAAGAATACTGGAATGCATTGCCATTTCCTTCTCCAGAGGACCTTCCCCCCGACCAGGGATTGAACTTGCATCTTTTTTTACCTCTTGCTTTGGCAGACAGATTCTTTACCACTTTGCCACCATAACGTAATATAAATTAAATAAACAACAAAATTATAATATATAAATTACATGTACATTGTATAATTACATATAATATTTGTCATATACTGTACATTATAAATAATATATATAAACATAATTTAAAAGTTTTTTAAGTAGGCCAGAGCAATACAACAGACTGTTGAGCAAAATGAGAAAAGTTACAAGAGTTAAAAAATTAAAACTCCCAGGAATGAATTGCTCCCTTCTGAGAAATGTATGCGCCATTTTAGAGAATAGTCAAGCATTCTACTCACACATCAAACAGAGAATAAATGAGACATTAAATTAACAGCAATTAAAAAAAAGATAGTTTTCTAACAAGGTTTTGTTCTCCTGAGAACCATAGGGGACGTCAGCGTTCCTTAAGATGACAAATCATTTTTCCCTTAATTAGCATCTCTGCAAACTGCCCCAAACAGATGGCTATAAAGTCAGCTGCATTTAGTGTGTTTTTTTTAAAAAAAAAACAAATAAAGGGAAGATAATCAACAGCAGCAAGCCTAGAGCGTATTAAATTGCATTGAATTCTATTTCCAGTTCAGTTGATAATTTATTCTATAACCCCAATATAATCACACAACTCAGCATCGGAAAGGAACATCATCAGTAAGTGGGCTTACTGGCACCTAAGGCTCAATGGCGAATCCTCAGTTTTGAAAGCAGTCGTGTCAATGCTCAATATTTTGCTTCCTGACTTTTTTACCTTGATCCTCCAGAAACGGACCCAGACATATGCACGTATCATCCTCCAGGGCCTCCCTGGTGGCTCAGATGGTAAAGAATCTGCCTGCAGTGCAGGCGACCTCAGTTTGATCCCTGGATCAGGAAGATCCCCTGGAGAAGGAAATGGCTGCCCACTTCAGTATTCTCGCCTGGAGAATTCAGTGGCCAGAGGAGCCTAGTGGGCTACAGTCCATGGGGTCTCAAAAGAGTCGGACATAACTTGGCAACTAAACAATAGCAACAATATATTACACATTATTAACTATATGATATTGCTATTTGTTTCATTATATTATATATAAATATATTTATTTTCAGTTGTATTTCAACACAAACTTCTCACGCACTTACTATTTCAAAAATGCCTGCTGAGGTATTTGATTATTGCTTTGCTTCAGTCATAAATGATTGGATTATGGGTTGAAATTTTCAAAAAGGCTAGGAAACAATTCTCATAGCCATCAATAGTTCAGTGTTGAGTTCATGAATAGTTTTTAAAGTTTGGGACAAACTGTAGTATTTGCTACTTGAAGTACTATTTGTAATTGGCATATTATGATGTAACATTGGTCTTCATTTCCAACTTAAAACGCCTAAAAATGCCTAACAGGTTTTTAGATTTGTGAATTTTAGTTGAAATGTATTTTACGATGTCACTAAACCTGCAGAAATATTGAAATATTTCAGAGAACTTATTCACTGTACATTTAATTTATTTTATTTATAAAAGTTATGAACTGTAGAAAGTTTTACTTGTTGGGTCAAATGCTTGTTGCTTCAATTGCTTGTTGCATTTGAAGTGCTGCTGCTGCTGCTGCTGCTGCTGCTAAGTCACTTCAGTCGTGTCCGACTTTGTGTGACCCCATAGACGGAAGCCCAAGAAAATCAAATACCTTCAACGTATAAATGCTATTAAGTTTTTAAAGGACTCTGGAGTATAAGTAAGTTTGTTTAAAGAAATTTAGTCTGTTCAACTTGAATCAGCTCTGTCAAACATTAATTAAAAGCCTCATTTAAAAAAAATAAAATAAAATAAAGATTCAGAAAAAAAAAAAAAAATAGTTCACCAAATTTCCATCTTATGAGGAAACCAAAGATGGATATGAGCATATGACAAAAGTCAGGGCAGAACTACGTCCTTTCCCATCTTTCATTTTACCTAATTCTCTCATGTTCATCCATCACACTTTCACAGCTGAGCAAAACTCCATGAAGGGATCTGGAAACTTCCCCCCACCCCCACGCTGTTGCTTCGTTTCTTGCTTGCCCTTCCACAGCTCTGGATGACCCCTTTACCTCCAACATCAAAAATGCATCTTGTGTTATACTGTGTATATTTATATTTGCCCAATAAAACAAGTTTTTATCACTCAAAAAAATAAAAAAAAAGAGGGAAAAAAAAATAAAATAAAATAAAAAAAAAACAAAAATGCCTGCTGAGGTATTTGATTTTTGCTTTGCTTCAGTCATAAATGATTGGATTACTCATCTCATACCTCCTTCAAAGTGTGGAATTATGACTTTGCTCAACTGTGTTCCAGGTCATTCTCTGTATTTGAGGGGAAAACACTTAGCTGTCCTCGGTGTACACAACATGACACAGCTTCATCTGTGTTCTTTGGGGGCCTTCCCTGGTGCCTTTGCCCGGGGGGTCCCCTGAGAAGCTGCCCACCCCCTTTTGCGTATAATCACGGCTGTCCGACGGGTTGACCCTCCACTGGAGGAAAATGAATCCATTTGATTTACATCATAATGAAAGCACCATGACTTAGGCTCCTGCTCAGTGCTCAGATGTGTCAGACTCTTTGCAACGCTCTGGTCTGTAGCCGACCAAGCTCCTCTGTCCATAGTATTCTCCGGGCAAGAATACTGGAGTGGGTTGTCATTTGCTTCTCCAGGTGATCTTCCTGACCCAAGGATCAAACCTGTGTCTTCTGTGTCTCCTGCATTGCAGGCAGATTCTTTACCCTGAGCCATCTAGGCTTCTGAAATGCAAGCCCTTGGATGCCTTTCAATTAACAACTCAAAAGTTGAGTTACTAAATTAGCCACCATCCAACTCCTAAGAAACAATGATGGACTTTATTTTCTTAGGCTCCAAGATCACTGCAGATGGTGACTGCAGCCATGAAATTAAAAGACTCTTGCTTGCTCCTTGGAAGAAAAGTTATGACAAACCTAGACAGTATGTTAAAAAGCAGAGACATTACTTTGCCAACTAGTCCGTCTAGTCAAAGCTATGGTTTTTCCAGTAGTCATGTATGGATGTGAGAGTTGGACCATAAAGAAGTCTGAGTGCCAAAGAATTGATGCTTTCAAACTGTGGTGTTAGAGAAGACTCTTGAAAGTCCCTTGGACTGCAAGGAGATCAAACCAGTCAATCCTAACAGAAATCAATCCTGAATATTCATTAGAAGGACTGATGCTGAAACTGAAGCTCCAGTACTTTGGCCACCTGATGCAAAGAACTGACTCATTAGTGAAAGAAAGAAAGTAAAAGTCACTCAGTCCTGTCCAACTGTTTGTGGCCCCATGGACTATACAGTCCATGGGATTCTCCAGGCCAGAATACTGGAGAGGGTAGTCGTTAAAAGACCCTAATGCTGGGAAAGATTGAAGGCAGGAGGAGAAGGGGCTGACAGAGGGTGAGATGGTTGGACGGCACCACTGACTCGATGGACATGAGTTTGAACAAAGTCTTCAGAGCTCGTTATTCGTTTATTTGTTCATTTATTCCATCAACAACTTTATGGAAAGTATAATGAAAACAGGAAAATTCCAGTGCACGAAAAACTAAAACAGAGTCCTCAGGAAGCCTAAAGAACCAGCTTAGAAATGGCTTTTGACTCTAGAATAGAAGCTGGCCAGGAAGGACCTCGGAAGTAGGACGCAGCATGTGCAGAGGGAGGGGAGCAAGAACTCACTTGTGGGCGGTTTGTGGGCTGCGATCAGACCGAGAGGGACACAGCGGGGACCAGGATGGGCTCCCCGGGCACGTGACCTGTGCTGCACACCAGGTCTGCTGCTTAGAAGGACTGCATACCTGGTTTGTTCTGCTGTCGTTGCCTTTACGTTTTTCATTTTTAATAAGTTGCCCTGCTTCTTAATTTTGCATCAGGCATTGCAAGTTATATAGCTGGTCCTGAAGAGAAGTAAATCAGGAGAAGCTGAGAGAGGGTAAGAGGCGGATACATGGATGGCTTTCCACACTGGGGGCTTTGATAATAGAGTCAGTGGGGGCCTTCAAAAGCCTCCCCTTCACAGCCACTCCTGCCAGCCTCCTGTTCCCTGGGATGAATCACATCCGGGCTCAGTTCCCTCCCCACCCACCTGGACCAGAGGTTTCATTGCCAAGACTGCTCGAAACCAACACATTAACCCTCTGCTCACGGACCCTGCTGGGCCCGGCGCGTCCTCGCCGCATCTAGCACAGCAGGAGCACTGATGGGAAAGATGCATGCAGATGGAGACCAGGGTCGCACGGAAAGCTTGCTTCCCATCTCAGGCACACCATTCCTTTCATGTGTCCCACACGCTCCCCTCTCCATTACCTGCCACAACACACCCACCATCACTCTATTCCCCATGCAGCTCCTCGCCCAGACTAGTTCCCTGCCAGCTTCATTCGGATGGACCTTCTGCTTCTTCCCTCCCCAACCACATCCTCGTCCCTGGTCAGGAGAAAGAGGACCCCAGGGCGTGCGGACAGCCCTGTGTGCACTCACCATGGCATCTTCACGTGACCACAGACCTGTTCGCAGACTCTCTTTCCTCTGCACGCAGTTTCTTCCTCTCTTCTGGGATCTTTGCATAAGCCATTAAAAAAGCTCAGTTCAGTTCAGTCACTCAGTCATGTCCAGCTCTTTGCAACCCCGTGGACTGCAGCACGCGAGGCTTCCCTGTCCATCACCAACCCCTGGAGTTTGCTCAAACCCATGTCCATCGAGTCGGTGATGCCATCCAACCATCTCATCCTCTGTCGTCCCCTTCTCTCTGAATAAATAAATGCATATGCAAACGCCCCCTCTTCCCTGCCAACTCCTTTAGGCTTTTCTTCTTGAGTCGTTGGACCTTCACCATCCCAAACACATGCCCATGTCCTGCTCCCCTCACGGGGCGTCTTCCTCCCCTGCTCCCTGACGTGGCCTTTTGTCCTGGTTCTTTCTCTCCATCACAGCTCAAGGATCACCTGTAGACAACTCACAGTTCTGCAGGATTCAAATCCAGTTCCCTCTGACTTCAAAGCAAGAGAGGAGACACCCAAACACGGAAGTGGTCACTAAACACGGTCCCCGCTGACCTCCCTTTTCGCCTGCCACAGCTCTGTCTAAACACGGTCCTCACTGACCTCCCTTTTCACCTGCCACAGCTCTGTCTTCAGTCTGGCAGACTGTATTGTCCTTCAGTCAATACTCATCCCCTTCCCCTCTCCGTGGCTTCGGATCTGTACACACGAGTCACTTTGGTTGATGGAATATGAACAGACTGATGCAAGTGGCTGCTTCAGACGCCACCTCGTCCTTGGCTCAGCTCCTGCCATCGGTCCCCTGTCCCCAGAGGCCTCTAGTCCAGGATGAGAAGACATATGGAGAAGACCCGGGCCCAACAGACTAGAGCAGGCGAGTGCGCTCCAGCCCTCCCGACACCACCCAACCCAGGCGTCCTCAAGCAGGAGAAGTCTTTGCGCTTAGAAGCCACTGATGTTTAGGCTTGTTTGATACACAGCATTATCACAGCAAAAGCTGACTATTACACTCTCCCGTGTGTTGATGCTCAGTTCAGTCTCTCAGTCGTGTCTGACTCTGCAACCCCACGGACTGCAGCACACCAGGTCTCCCTGTCCATCACCAACTCCCAGAGTCCACCCAAACTCATGTCTGTTGAGTCGGTGATGCCATCCAGCCATCTCATCCTCTGTCGTCCCCTTCTCCTCCTGCCCTCAATCTTTCCCAGCATCAGGGTCTTTTCCAATGAGTCAGCTTTTCACATCAGGTGGCCAAAGTATTGGAGTTTCAGCTTCAATATCAGTCCCTCCAATGAACATTCAGGACTGATCTCACTTAGGATGGACTGGTTGGATCTCCTTGCAGTCCAAGAGACTCTCAAGAGTCTTCTCCAGCACCACAGTTCAAAAGCATCAATTCTTCGGTGCTCAGCTTTCTTTATAGTCCGACTCTCACATCCATACATGACCACAGGAAAAACCATAGCCTTGACTAGACAGATCTTTGTTGACAAAGGGTGTTGATGTTCCCAGTAGGGAATGACATATATCCACAGAGCCTATAGAAAAATGAGAAAGAGAAAATGCTAAGACTTTAGACGACCCACAGACAAGATGAAGCCAGCTTTTAGTGAAAGTTGTGCTTACAGACGGAGGCTTCTGAATCTGTATTCTGAAAAACACACCAATAACTGGCTGGCCCATACATCCCCTCCTGAAGACTGTCACAAGGACCCTTCAACCCTTGAGCGTGTGTCTGCATAGAGAGGGCACTCAGTGAGAGGGCAGCTCCTCACTCACTCCACCCCAGGGTGGGGACCGAATGGCTTCTGTCAGTGGGGAACTTGAGAGAAGGGACAGGACATAGCCAAGAAGCCTCTTTTCTCTCCTTTGTCCACACAACCACGCAATCTGGACTGTTCTCCACCACCTTGTAAGGGGCTTTCTGCTAGGAAGGACTTAGCAGATGAGTGGGTAAGTAGAAAGAGGAGTGTGGGAGAAAGTCCACTTTATCATAGACATAGTTACATTTTAATTTTAAAAAAAAAGTTATTGATAATAATGTTTTATCCCCAAGGGGCTTGGCTATATTCTCATCTGGTTCCTAGTTCAAGCAGGAAAGGAAAGGATGTTAATCTCTTAAGACTCAAACTAAAATAATTTAGAGTAACATAAAAATTGTATATGGTAGGGAAGAAATTGCTAAATTTACATCTGAGATCCATGGAGGGGTAAGCAAGAGGTACCTTCTGTAAGTTATACACTGCCTACCTCCAGTGAGCATGGTGTGTGTGTGTGTGTTCAACTCTTTGCAACCCCATGGACTGTAGCTGGCCAGGCTCCTGTGTCCATGGAATTATCCAGACAAGAATACTGGAGTGAGTTGCCACTCCCTTCTCCAGGGGATCCTTCCGACTCAGGATCAAACTGGGGTCTCCTGCATTGCACTCAGATTCTTTACCATCTGAGCCACCAGGGAAGCCCAAACATGGTATATCTGTCTCAAAGAGCCTTTGGTGAGGAAGAGTTTCCATATTAAATTGTGAAACAGGCTAAACTAATCAATTAAAGTTGTGGTGGTCTGTCCTTCTGTGTTAGATAGATTGTAGCATAAGTAACGGTTTGAAGCTTGAAGTGACCTGTAAATGCTGCTTAAATGCTAATGAGACAAAACTCCTGCTAAAGATTAAAAACTTAAAGTCTGCCATTCAGACATACTTGGTGCTTTCCAAACACAGCCTCTCGCCAAAAGGACCAACAGCAGTGATGGAGCAGGGAAGCTTCTGTAAAAGGCATGTGAAGATAGTTGGTAATGAAAGAGGAAAGGACCTTTTTAAATTGCTGGTTGTTAAGGCTTGCCCCAAACTTTCCATCACAAGCTATACATCTCAGCTTCAGCATACCTCAGTCACCCTTTCCACCAGGTTATCCCACTCTCTGTCCCCACCGCCTACCCAAATCACCCCAAAGTCAGCTACCAGGGAGCTAGAGACAGCCCCACACCCCAGAGCCCCGAAGTTATTCAAACCAGCCAGTCCTAAGTCTGCCTATCCTCTCTCTCCCCTTGGAAGCCACAATAAAGGCGCCTGATCACGCTTGTCCTGTGGCGTGCCCCCTCCCCACGGGAACCGTGAGAAGCAAACTTTCTTTTCAATGGCAAGTACCTCCTGATCTGCTGGTCTTATTGCATGTCAGATTTTCTATGAATATTTTAAATTTATTAAAGTTGTTTTAAAACCAGAGCTGCGTGCAAAGACCAGAGAGAAAGTGAGGGGAGCCCAGGAGTGTAGATGTTGTAACCTGGAAACTATCAAACAAGGAAACGGGGATTTTAGTCCTACAACCAAAAGGAACTGAATTCAGCCAACACCTGAGAGAGCCTGGAAAGGTCTTCTTTCCCCCAGTCCCCCAGACAAGAGTCTTGTGGGGTCATTCCATATTTCAACTTGTGAGATGCTAAGCATAGACCCCAGTGAAGTCTGCCCAGACTTGTGAGCTGAAGCCCTGTGCTCTGTCATACGGCATAGAGAGCTGATACAATGCACATAAAGATACCACGCAATGCACATTCACACATTCTGCGTGGACTGCCTTTAAAAGCCCAAACAGTTTCAATTTGCTATCTTTCCTCCAGTCCTAAAGCATACCATCTTGTTTACATTTTCAGGACACGGGAAGCATTTTCCTTCCAGTTTTTAACAGAACTCAAGGCTTCCCTGGTGGCTCAGACGGTAAAGCGTCTGTCTGCAATGCAGGAGACCCGAGTTCGATCCCTGGGTTGGGAAGATCCCCTGGAGAAGGAAATGGCAGCCCACTCCAGTATTCTTGCCTGGAAAATCCCATGGACGGCGGAGCCTTGTAGGCTACCATCCATGGGGTCGCAAAAAGTCAGACATGACTAAGCGACTTCGCTTTCAAGACTACAAAAACAGTCACCAAAGCTCTGAGCATCTCCAAGTGGCTCATTAAAGGTGTTAGAGCCTCAGGGACAACAACCCCAGGATGTATCCATCTGGGGTTCCCTGACGAGGCGTGAGCTGCTCCCTCTTCAATGCTCAGGTTCCCATGCCAGCTGGAAGTGTGCCCACAGCACCCTTCTCCCCTCTGGCCCTGTGAGCATGAGCACAGAGAAGCAAACCTAACGTGCCCAGCAAGGCCGACACTCTCGTCTGTGAGCAGCAACCGGACATACAACAGGAGGACACTGATGAGCTGGAACGCCTGCTGCAGGACAGGCCCCTTCGGCGGGATGGCCCTTTCTCACACTGCATCCAAAATCATGCCCTTCTGAAAACACAGCCCATTTGACAAATAGTTGTTTATAACCTTAACCAGAAGGTTTGTCGTTCAGTACTCGGTCGTGTCCGACTCTTTGCGACCCCATGGATGGCAGCACGCCAGGCCTCCCTGTCCATCACCATCTCTCAGAGTCCACCCAAACTCATGTCCATCGAGTCGGTGATGCCATCCAGCCTTCTCATCCTCTGTCGTCCCCTTCTCCTCCTGCCCTTAGTCCTTCCCAGCATCAGGGTCTTTTCCAGTAAGTCGGGTCTTCTCATCAGGTGGCTAAAGAATTGGAGCTTCAGCATCAATCCTTCCAATGAATATCCGGGGTTGATTTCCTTTAGGATGGACTGGTTTGATCTCCTTGCAATCCAAGGGATTCTCAAGACTCCTGCAGCACCACAGTTTGAAAGAAGGTTATGGTATGGATATAAATTTCTAAAAGTCAATTAAAATTTAATGCCTGTGCATCACACACCTGAGCCAGGAGCTGGGACTGGGTGGAGTATGATGCGTGCAGCCCCGTGTCTCCCATCAAACCAGCTCCAGACTCAAACCTGCTCCCTCTCCACAGATGCTCTCTCCAGAAAGGCCTGAAGGTCCAACACCCCTGGATCAGGCAACATCTGAGGCACCTGCCTCAAGAATTTGGGTCTGAATATCCACCGCCTCCCTTGCATCAGAACCGCCTCCCGGGGCATACATCTGCTCCCCGTGACACTGGAGGTTTCTGTTTCACCGCACATGGCCCTCGGGTGTCTGCCAATAAGCTGTCACTGCCCCTGGTGCCAGGAGGACAAAGAATTAAAGCGTGGCATTCTTTGAGACACTCAGAAAAAATGTTTTCCTTTTGAGCTTTTTCATTTGCTTCCCAATCAACATCGTGGCTGCTGTTCTAATTTGCTTCCACACTAATTGTCGTTTCTCAACCTTAATGGCCCGGGGACCACACTGAGCGATTGCTAACGGGCTCTGCATACGCATGGGGCCAGAGACTGGGGTTCTCCTCTGTGTACAAACCCAGCTGCCCCTCCGCACAGGGGAGACACCCTGGCCCGGGGCAGCCTGCATCACAGGGCACCCCCAATCCCCTCGGTCCAGAAGGATGGGAGCCACAAAACCTCCAGTTTTCAGCAACAGACTCTCACTTGCAGGACCCTGAAAAGGTCTGCTGGGCTCAGGAACTGGTCTCAGGGCTGCTGGAGCTAAGCCTGGATGGGGCTGGGTCATTTGAGGGGAAAAGGACGTCTTATATTCTCTACTCCAAACCACACAGCTCCTGGAGGAGCTGTTTATGAACTGGGGACATTCAGTCCGGAGGAGCAATTGGAAACACTTTAAATCAGACAAAGTGATTTGACAATAAAAAAGCAGAAACACTTTGTGGTAGAGAGGCTATTGTCCCCCTAACGTCTCTTTCTCCCTTGTTTCTTGGTAACAGGATCCTGACTCTATTTAGTATAGCAGTGTGCTAAAAAAAAAAAAAAAACTTCCCATCCACCCTTGCAACAATGTGTGGTCATGTGACTATACCACAATCCTTGAAATATCTGAAATTGTGTGGAAGACTTCTTAGAAGTCTTCTTAAAAGGGATTCAAATGAGTAGGAATGGCACCCTTTTTCCTCTTCTCCCAATTTCCATTCCTGCACTATAGGATGCAGATGTGATGGCTGGAGTTCCAGCAGCCTCTTAGATCAGGAGTTGTACACAGTGATAGAAGCCACATGCCAAGAGTGATCAAGCAGGAGGAGACTGGACCTGAGGACTTGCAGACACTGTCACGTCAGACCGGACTACCCTCCACCCAACTTGTACTATAAAACAAACCTTTTTGGTTTGAAGCACTATTATTTGGGGGTTTCTGTTAAGTGCTGTCAGTATCTTCCAGCCAGCAGCCATCAGGGATACATCTGTAGCTAAGCAAATTGCGTTTATTGTTCATTGCCGTAAGAGGGAGTTCGCAGTGGGGAATTCACAGGGCGTTACGGTAAGAGCACAGGAGACAGGACAGCACACCATTTGGTGTTTGCGCCTCACAGAAAGCCAGCGCTACAAAAATGTGGTTGAATGAATAAAGTGTAAAAAAAAAAATCTGGGATATAATGTAGCTCTTTTATATCTGGCAAATACAAATTTAAATTTTTTGCTTTATGTAAACTAATAAATTGCTAATGTCGCTCAGATTTTTTGTTCAAAGTCCATGTATTTGTTATGGCATTTTTATTTTACATTCCTTAAGTCCTTCTTTGGACATGAACAAATTTCAGAGTTTGGTCCATCAAAGCTGATGTGACTCATAACTGTCTGGGATTAGATTAAGGAAGTTTACTCACTTCCCTTTTCAGTATAATAAAATAACCCACACTCAGGTCCCCAAGTACACTAAATCAGAATTGGGTGATATTTGAATTAGCCTGGGGATTGCAATAAAGAATCTGTTTTGAGCTCATTGTTTACAGGTAAAATATATTGCTTTGTGCCTGAAGCACAAACCAAAAAAAAAAAGAAAAGACCAAAGCTGCTGTGTAATCACCATCCAATATTGATGTTGTTGAAAGAAAATAAATCAAGTTGATCCAAAATGCAAGGAAAACAATAGTCTATTCACTTAGCTATTCAAGGAAGCAAGGGTGATTTCAAAAGATGGATAGAAAAAACTCATTCTATAAATGTGTTTTGAGTGTGTGTGATTTTTCTAAGCCTGTTTCAAAATATGAGAGCATAATGTTGCAAGATTTCGTGACATGAACTCAATAATGAAGAGACACTCAGAAACAAGTCACCCAAACATATATCCATTCATTTACTCAACAAATATTCGCTGAGCATATAGAACAGGCTTGATCCCATCCAAGTAGCTGAGAATAAACCTTCTGAATTCACAGGGCTTACAATCTGCTGGAAGTGGCAAAATAAGAATAAAATATTTTCCCCCGAAAGTGTGCAGAGAGTAGTGAAACTGGGAAAGGCAGGTTACGAGGCCCTAATCTAGCCTGGAAAGTTAGGAGGCTTTTGGAGGTAGGGAAGCCAGTGAGGAGTCCCGGGAGTCAAATGGAGCACGCCAGGTGGAGCGGAGGGAAAGACTTTTCATGCAGAAGCAAGTCCAGAGGGAAGAGAGGAGACACCTTGTCCAGCGTGCAGACAGTCATTCAGTGAAGAAGGCTCTAGCGGGGAGAAAGAATACTGAGGCCAGAGAGAGATGGATCTGAGTGTGGGGCAGAGCCTTCCAGGGTCATGTGTGACATCGCTGCTGGCAGCTCTTCCTGTCCTCTCTGTGTTTGAATTCTGCATCCCTGCCCACTGCCTAGGACTGCAAACTATCATGCTTGGGTCCATGATGAAGCCTCTTACACACATTCCACTCGCAAGCAAGTCACAATGCAGCCAGGGATCTCTGTGCAGCTGCTTGGAGCACTAGAGTTGGTGGCACTCGACAGCACCAAATAATTGTTCCACTTCAAAAGTCAAATGGGAAATCCTCTACAGGATATCATGGGACCCATAATCAAGATACTGCCTCCCAACTTCAGCAGGGCTGCCATGTTTCACAACTGCAGGAAGCACAGCACATGTCAAAACGATAATGGCACCCCCAAGACGTCCACACCCTAATCCCGGAACGTGTGAATACGTTAGGGTACCCGGCAAAGTGAATTAGGTTGCAGATGGAATTAAGGCTGCTAATCAGTTGACTTTGAGATGGACACAACCATGAGGGGTTATGCAGGTGGGTCCAATGTAATCACAAGGATCAAAAGTACAGGAGATCAGAAGAGAGAACCACAGAGATGGCAAGACTAGAAAGACTCAGCTCCAAGTTGCTCACTTTATGGATAAATGGTCATGACCCTAGGCATATGAGCAGACTCTAGAAGCTAGAAAAGGCAAGGATTTTACAGAAACAAATGAAGTCCTGCCAACACCTGGATCCTAGCCCAGTGAGAACGGTATCAGACCTCTAACCTACAGAACTAGATATTTTTAAAAATGTGTGTTAAGACATGAGGTGTCTAGTCATTTGTTAGAGCAGCTGTAGGAAACCAATAGGGGCTTCCCAGGTGGCTTAGGGGTAAAGAATCTGCCAGGCAATGCTATAGACCCGTGTTTGATCCCTGGACCAGGAAGATGCCCTGGAGGAGGAAATGGCCACCCACTCCAGTGTTCTTGCCTGGGAAATCCCGTGGACAGAGGAGCCTGGTGAGCTACAGTCCACAGGGTCACAAAGAGTAGGACATGACTGAGCACACAGGCACAGACAAGAAAGTATTGAAAACCACTGACCTGCCTCCCGAATCGTATGATGTGGACGATGTGAGGAAACCAGAGGCCAAAACTGCCAACTGCATCAGAAACCACACAGTGACATCTGGGAAAAACTCCTCTCCCCGCAGCAAACATGGAAATGGATTTGAAAGCAGACTCTCAAAGAACACGCCACATGTTTCACCCTCGGTACCAGAACAAGGCAGATCATTGAAAAGAGATTACTGACTGCCTTGTTCAGGAATATGGACATTTGCACCAAGCAGAAATGGCAGCTCCCCAACCCAACTCTTGTGGATTTAGAAAATGCAGAGGAACCAGAGATCAAATTGCCAACATTCACTGGATCATAGAAAAAGCAAGGGAATTCCGGAAAAAACACCTTGCTCCTCCTTCATCGACTATGCAAAAGCTTTTGACTGTGTGGATCACAACAATCTGGAAAATTCTTCAAGAGTTGGGAATACCAGACTCACCTGACCTGCCTCCTGAGAAATCTGTATGCAGATCAAGAAGCAATAGTTAGAACTGGACACAGAACAATGGACTAGCTCCAAATCAGGAAAGGAGTATGTCAAGGCTGTATATTGTCACCCTCTTACTTAACTGATGTGCAGAGGACATCTGCAAAATGCCGGGCTGGATGAAGCACAAGCTGGAATCAAGGTTGCCTGGAGAAATACAGATAAACAGATGATACCACCCTTACTGCAGAAAGTAAAGAGCCTCCTGATGAAAGTGAAAGAGGAGAGTGAAAAAGCTGGCTTAAAACTCAACATTCAAAAAACTAAGATCATGGCATCTGGTCCCATCACTTCATGGCAAACAGATAGGGAAACAGTGACAGACTTTATTTTGGGGGGTTCCAAAATCATTATGAATGGTTACTGCAGCCAATAAATTGAAAATGTTTGCTCCTTGGAAGGAAAGCAAACCAAGACATCGTATTAAAAAGAAGAGACATCACTTTGCCAACAAAATTCCGTATGGTCAAAGCTATGGTTTTCCCAGTTGTCATGTATGGACGTAAGAGTTGGACCATAAAGAAGGCTGAGCACTGAAGAATTGATGCTTTTGAACTGTGGTGTTAGAAAAGACTCTTGAGAGTCCCTTGGACTGCAAGGAGATCCACCCAGTCCATCCTAAAGGAAATCAGTCCTGAATATTCATTGGAAGGACTGATGCTGAAACAGAAGGTCCAGTCCTTTGGCCACCTGATAGGAAGAGCCAAATCACTGGAAACCACTCAGATGCTGGGAAAGATTGAGGGCAGGGGAGAGGAGGGTGACAGAATGAGATGGTGGATGGCATCATGGACTCAATTGACTTGAATTTGAGCAAACTCCAGGAGATAGTGGAGAACAGGGAAGCCTGGTGTGCTGCAGTCCATGGAGTTGCAAAGAGTTGGACATGACTTAACAACTTAACAGCAATAGCAAAGCAAATATCCATCCAGATAGCTAAATTTCCCGTGAAGAAACAGAATTTTCCTAACTCACATCGGTACTATTTTATAATGTAAATATTTCACAAGAATTTCACTCTATTACAAAATAGACCAGCTTCCTCCAGACAAGTTTTAAAATTCAGTCCTTTTTTTTCTCCCTTCTTTGACAATGGGAACCAGGAGATAATTCAGTTCAGTTTAGTCGCTCAGTAGTGCGACCCCATGGACTGCAGCACACCAGGCCTCCCTGTCCATCACCAACTCCCGGAGTTTACTCAAACTCATGTTCATTGAGCTGGTGATGCCATCCAACCATCTCATCCTCTGTCGTCCCCTTCTCCTCCCACCTTCAATCTTTCCCAGCATCAGGGTCTTCTCTAATGAGTCAGTTCTTCGCATCAGGTGGCCAAAGGATTGGAGTTTCAGCTTCCGCATCAGTCCTTCCAATGCATATTCAGGACTGATCTCCTTCAGGATGGACTGGTTGGATCTCCTTGCAATCCAAGGGACTCTCAAGAGTCTCCTCCAACATCACCGTTCAGGCCAAATTAAAGCAGGTGACAGTTGCATGTACAGGGAACTGAACCTCCATCAGAAGGAGCGGGGAGGGGGCCTGGCGGGGGTGGTCATTGAATGAGGCAGGCAGGCTGGCCAAGGGGACAGTGAGACCCTGCCCCAATCTGCTGAGGAACCCGTGTCACCGCATCCACTTCTGCCTCCCACCAGGCAGTCTCAGCCTCCTGCTTACCTTAAAAAAACAAAACTGCTGGGGATACATGAAGGTTCTGGGGATTAAATAATGATGGCATGGAAAGTTCCAGCATCACACTGAGAGCTTAACAGGTTTCAACTAACGTGAGGCAGCTGCCTGACAGAAGAGTTGAAGATGACTGGGAAATGTAACAGAATCTAAGCTAACTGGACCTCCCAAGCAGCTTAGAAAGGAAGTCTTTGACCTTGAGTGCTTAGCAGCTGAGAACAGGGCAGAGACAGGATAACAGACAACAGCATGGACCCCAGGGTACCATTCAAGGGCAGGACTCACCGGGCCGATGGCTGGGGGCTGGGCTCCAGGACGAAAAGTGCCACTACCACCTGCATAGACTCACCTCTCAGGAAAAGCAGCAGAGGGAAGTCCAGGACTGCATTGTAGGCACCATTTTTGCTCCTTGTTCTGAAAACCTCTGTGCAGTTTGTACATTTAGAAAGTCAATTTCAGCAATTCCACTCCTGGATATATATCCAAAAACAAAAACGCTAATTTGAAAAGATACGTGCACCCTAACACATAGTTCATAGCAGCACTATTCACACTCGCCAAGACATGGAAACAACCTGTGTCCATCAACAGAGGGATGATTGAAGATGTGCTGTGCATATGTGTGTGTGTGCACGTGAGCGGATCCTGTCGGCCCCCTGGATTATAAATGCATATATATGGGGGAATAGTACTCATCTGCAGTAACATATATGTTCTTACAGGACGTTAGGCTAAATGAAATAAATCAGATGGAGACATACTGTATGACATCCCCTATATGTGGAATCTAAGAGATACAACAAAGTATTGGTGCTTCAACTTCAGCAGCAGTCCTTCCACTGAATATTCAGGGTTGATTTCCTTCAGTGGTTTGATGTCCTTGCAGTCCAAGGGACTCTTGAGAGTCTTCTCTAGATACACAGTTCTAAGTATCAATTCTCCGGCACTCAGCCTTCTTTATGGTCCAACTCTCACATCCATACGTGACTGCTGGAAAAACCACAGCTTTGACTAGATGGACCTTTGTTGGCAAAGTAATGT
Source organism: Moschus berezovskii (assembly GCF_049115385.1). Classification (NCBI taxonomy): domain Eukaryota; kingdom Metazoa; phylum Chordata; class Mammalia; order Artiodactyla; family Moschidae; genus Moschus; species Moschus berezovskii. The sequence goes on along the minus strand of NC_142477.1, from coordinate 10,992,052 downwards.
CCCTGCTGTTTAATGTGCTGTTTAGGTTTGCCATAGTTTTTCTTTCAAGGAGCAAGTGTCTTTTAATTTCATGGTTACAATCACCATCCAACAGTGATTTTGGAGCCCAAGGAAATAAAGTCTGTCACTGTTTCCATTGTTTCCCCATCTATTTGCCATGAAGTGATGGGACCAGATACCATGATCTTTGCTTTTTGAATGCTGACTTTTAAGCCAACTTTTTCACTCTCCTCCTTCACCTTCATCAAGAAGCTCTTTAGTTCCTCTTCACTTTCAGCCATAGGGTGATGCTATCTGCATATCTGAGACTATTGATATTTCTCCCCTCAAACTTGATTCCAGTTTGTGCTTCATCCAGCCCAGTATTTCACATAATGTACTCTGCATATAAGTTAAATAAGTTGGGTGACAATATAGAGCCTTTATATACTCCTTTCACAACTTTGAATCAGTCAATTGCTCCATGTCTGGTTCTAACTGTTACTTCTTGACTTACATATAGGTTTTTCAAGAGGTATGTAAAATGGTCTGGTATTCCCATCTCTTTAAGACTTTTCCACAGTTTGCTGTGATCCACACAATCAAAGTCTTTGGCATAGTCAATGAAGGAGAAGTACATGTTTTTCTGAAATTCCCTTGCTTTCTCTATTATCCCACGGATGTTGGCAATTTGATATCTGGTTCCTCTGCCTTTTCTAAATCCAGCTTGAACATCTGGAAGTTCTCGGTTCACATACTGTTGAACCTTGGTTGGAGAATTTTGACCATTACCTTACTTCGGACAATATTTTGGCCACCTGATAAGAAGAGCTGACTGCTTGGAAAAGACTGATGCTGGGAAAGATTGAAGGCAAGAGGAGAAGGGGACAAAAGAGGACAAGATGGTTGGATGGCACCACCAATTCAGTGGACATGAGTTTGAGCAAGCTCCAGGAGATGGTGAAGGACAGAGAAGCCTGATGTGCTGTAGTCCATGGGGTCACAAAGAGTCGGACATGACTGAGCGACTGAAAACTGACCTAAAAAGATACAGCAAACTGGTAAATATAACAACAAAAGCTCAGACTCACAGATATGGAGAACAGATTTAGAGTTACCAATAAGGAGAGGGAAGGGGAAAGGGGCAATATTGGGCTAGGGGATTAAATACAAATATTGGGTATAAAATAAGCTGCAAGGATATATTGTACAATGTAGGAAATGCAGCAAATATTTTAGAACTATAAATGAAATGTAATCTTTAAAAATTGTGAAGCCCTGTATTACACACCTGTAATTTATATAATGTTATACATCCGCTGTGGAGCCCTATTCTAAGGTCACAGCTGTGGAGCCTAGGTCACAGGACAAAAAATCTGGAACTGTCCAAGCCCCATAGCAACTGTCACCATGAGCCTCCAGATCTAAACTGGCCGGTTCCCTGACCCCCATGTTAGGTCAAATACCCACCCTGTTCAGGGAAACACACTGACCGAAACTGCCCACCCTGGCCAGGCACCATAGTAACGATTTGTGTGAGTTATTTTACAACAGGAAGTCCTGGCAAGGAGCACAGAACTAATAAGCCATCACCAACCAGAAGAGTTTGGGAAAGGTCAAAAGGAAACACCGCGTGTCTGATCACCTCCCAGAAACCTTCTCATTGAAATCCATCTTGGCTGAGCAATGTGTGTGCCGCCAGGAAGGACTCTGTCAAAGTGACTGGCCAGAGACAACCCAGAAACTAACCTCATCATCATAAAACCCGAGACTGCGAGCCCCGTGGCAGAACTAGCCTTCTGGGTTCCTTTACCCTGCTACTCACCCCCGGGAGCCCCTTCCCAACAGAGTCTCCTGCTTCGTCAGCTCGTGTGTCTCCTCGGACAATTCATTCCCGAGTGTTTGACCAGAGCCCACTCTTGGGGCCTGGAAGGGATCCCCCTTCCTTCAACAACCCTATTACCCACCCTATAGCATCTTAACCAGTCAACTAACACCACCATTCCAGCGGGAACTTCCTCTGTCTCCAGGCTATAAAAATCAGCTACTAGCCGGAGAAGGGGGTCAGCTCTCCTTTTAGCCGGCCTGCTGTTCTAACAGCATCTCCCATGCTAATAAACTTTATTCTCCTCTCATCCTGCCTCATGTCTGACCCGTTTCTCTGACCCTCACCACCTCCTGGCTGTCCCCAGGTCCCCAGTGAAAGAGACAAGCAGTTTTGGTGACAAATGTCACCGGAGCCACCTCATCTGTGATGGAAACCCCAGTACCTCCTTACTCCCTGACGGAGAGGTGCTATCATTACACCCATGAGCCCAGCTCACAGGAATCAAAGGCTCAAGAACCAAAGGCTTCCTGGCAATGACCGTCCAGCCCTCCATCAGCCCAAGAGTCAGAACATCCATTTTAACTTTTTTTAAAAAATTTGAATGATTGAACCAAGGGAAATTAAACAGTCCCCGGGTCAACAGAGATGGCGGTCTCCCTAACACATGATGGGTGAATCTCAGCTGCAGAGAGAGGCTCTGGGGGAATCAGAGAGGGACCTGCAGAGAGACAGCGGGAGGAGACGGTCTTGGACAAAAAAACACATAACGAGAGAAAAAACAGCTGGGCTTCCCTGCTTCCAAGAAAGGGTAGGTGGGCAGAATGCCTGAGGAGGACCTTGTAGAGTGGTGTGATTATCGGGGAGTTAGAAAGTTTAATCAAAGAGGGGTATGGGGCGACTTCCCTGGCCGTCCAGTGGTTAACACTTTCTCTAGCAGGGGTTGCAGGTTCCATCCCACAAGCCTTGCGGTCAAAAAACCAAAACATTAAACGGAAACAGTATTGCAACAGATTCAATAAAGACTTTAAAAATGGTCCACATCCAAAAAATAAAAATAAAAAACGTAAAAAAAATAGTAGAAGAGTTTAGGAAGGAGGATAGATTTCTAAAAATCAGCAGCATGATTCCAACAATAGGAAGAAAGCGGGGCAGGGAGGGAGGGGGGAGGGAGACACGGGTCGGGGCAGGGGAACCTCTCTTGCACCCAGATGGACCCAGGGAGCTGCAGAGAGGATCTGGGTGTGTGACAGGAGAGACATGGCCCCAGACGGCTCACATTTTCAGCACAAGAAGCCGTCTCAGAGCAGAGCGCGGCCTGCACAGGCTGGCGGGTCCCTGCGTGCGTCCTTTGTGCACAGCGGCTTCTGTGAGAAAACCCAGGCTGAGTTCCCCAGGCTCCAAGCCCCGCTCTGCCTCAGGGCTGGTCTCCGTGCCTCTGGGGCTGGATTTCCTCAACGTCCCCGCCCAGACACCGCCCCCCATCCTGGTCCTCTGAGGACCCACCAAAGGGGCACTTGAGGGGTTGGGACCACTGCATAAGGGTCTCCTTTGTGGCCCAGGAGTTTCAGTTCCTGCCTCTCTGGGTGAATCCAGTCACACCTGGGACTTCCCCGGTGGTCCAGTGGTTAACACTTCACTTTCCAATGTAGGTGGCATAGGGTGGATAACTAGTCAGGAAGCCAAGATCCCACATTCCTTGCAACTAAAAACTACATATATATATATATATAAAGAAACAATATTGCAACAAATTCAATAAAGACTTTAAAAATGGTCCACATCAAAAAAAATCCTAGTCATACAAATCACATCCTAATCTAGCATGTTCAGTCACCTCAGTCATGTCCAGCTCTCTGCGACCCCGTGGACTGTAGACCACCAGGCCCCTCTGCCCATGGGAGTCTCCAGGCAAGGGTACTGGAGTGGGTAGCTGTTCCCTTCTACAGGGGTCTTCCCCGCCCAGGGATGGAGACCACTCCTCTTCAGTCGCATGCACTGGTAGGCAGATTCGTTACCACTAGTGCCACCTGAGAAGCCATTAATCCAGCATTTTAACCATCAAATCAGACTATTCCATACAACCCTGTCTAGAGGCCCCGTTGACGTAGACAAACTAGGTGATTTTAAAGATGACATTCTGTGGTCCATCCAAGGAACATACTGCAGGCACTCTATATTAGGCATCAGGGAACAGGGACAAAGAAGCAGAACCTGTTCTGTCCGACTTCACCTACGTTTGCCCAAATCGCTGTGACCGACGGGTGACTTGAAAGTGAAAGTCGCTCAGTTGTGTGGGACTCTTTGCCACCCCGTGGACAATACAGTCCATGGGATTCTCCAGGCCAGAATACTGGAGTGGGTAGCCTGTCCCTTCTCCAGGGGATCTTCCCAACCCAGGGATTGAACCCAAGTCTCCTGCATTGCAGGTGGCTTCTTTACCAGCTGAGCCACCAGGGAATCCCAACAGGTGACTTGAAAAGACCAAAAGGGAGCTTTCTAACTTCCTTTACTTCTTCCTCAAAACTGGTAACGAAAAAAAATTTTTTTTATTTCAAATTATGATGTAAATAAGACGCAAAATAAGCTCACGGGCAGGAACTGAAACTGGATGGGCTGCAGTCTGTGCCGGCCAGTTTCCGAGTAGAATGCCGTGGATGCACAGTGTGCTGGCCTTCTCCTGCTGAATGACATCGGGTGGTCTTTCAGATAGGCCATCGCGGTAAAGCTGTGGCGACACTCGGCTGATCAATCCGACAGCCACACGTAGACCACGTCTCTCCCAGCCTGATCTTCATCCGATCCGTCTCATCAGCCAAGGAGATGCTGGTGACCTTCTCCAAAGCCACCAAACCCATCTCCATCTTCCAGCACAGCCTAGTGCTGGGGGGTTGCTGGGGAGGACGCGGGAATGGGCGGTGGGGGATGGGAGGGCTGGGGGCGTGACCCCTCTGGTCCCGGCCAGCCTTCCACTGTAGGGCCGTTCCAGGCTCTACCCCACGCACAGCCTGCCCAAGGGGACAGTCCCCCTCCCGGGTGCCTGGCCGACTGCGGCTTCACCTCCAGGATGGGAGGCGAGGGGCAGCGGTCATGACCCTGTGGCGGAACAGAAGGCCGCCCTCCCCTGCCCCCCAGACCCCACGGGCTACACAGGGGTACCTGGCAAAGCTCCAACACGAAAACAAAAGAGCAGTAGTACGTCTGCACGCGCACGCACGCACACACACAGGCTAACTTCAATGACCACGGGGATCGAAAACAGCACAGCCCTCCCCTGTGCCGGGCAAGAGTAAGAAGCCGCAGGAGAGGAAACAGCCAGCGCAGGCCCACCTGGTGATCCCTCCGCAGAAGTGGGTCAGCCCCGCACAGGCGAGAGCTCGGCGTGGCCTCCAGCCTGAAAACAGCAACGCCTGCGTTGGAGCAGCCCCAGGCATCCTGTCAGCCCTGCTGTGAAGGTCAGTGCTCCCGGCAACAGGGAACAAGGCCAGCCAGGGAGGTCTGCTGCTGTCTTGGGCCCAGCCGCACGTCCGCACCAGTAACGCACCTGCAGCTTGGTTCTTTGCTGTTCCGTCACTCATTCCATGTCTGACTCTCTGTGACCCCATGGACTGCAGCACGCCAGGCTTCCCTGTCCTTCACCATCTCCCAGAGTTTGCTCAAATTCGTGTCCATCAAGTCTGTGATGCCATCCAACCATCTCATCCTCTGTCAGCCTGGTTCTACTTTTTCCTTTTTCCACAGGACAAAATTAAGCCTTAAAAAAATCAAGCCCCTTGTGCTAGAGCCTGTATAAACGCCAAAAGCTTTGAAAGGGTGATGAACTTAGTCCTTCCCAGTTCCAGTGGAGCAGAGAGCAGACACACACACTCACGCACACACACTCATACGTGTGCACACCACTCATACATACATAGACCCAGGCATGAACACACATTCTGACTCACCTCTGCATGTGCAACAGACATGCTCACACATATACAAGTGGGTGTTCACCTCCATGCACCCTAGAGAAACAGCCAGACAGTATCCAAGAGGTTGAGAAGATCTCCGAGAGCAGGAACCAGGCTGTAGATGGATGACAGTGTCAAATGGAATAACTGCATTCTAGCATCGCTGTGCTCAAGAGCAGAATTTCCCACAAAGCTTAGATCCCGTGCATATTCTTGGCTGGCCTTGTCCATCAAGAATGTCTCTGGCATATTCTCGTATCCAAGTCCTGAGAAACTGCTCTCCGTAGACTTCATTAGAGCCGCTCCATATTCCAGACAGAATACAGAGGAAGACGTGCCCCGCATCAACATCATGCCCTGACTCAGCCCCAGGGCTTCCAATTCCCTGAGCCTTTCCGTCCAAAATTGCAAATTCCCTCTTGGGAGAACCTCACTGGCACCACTGTCTGGCCCTAATAAATCAGCAGCAGCTGTGGGCCAGGAGCACACGTCACAGGCGCAGGGTGGCCATTGTGGCTGGAAGGTGGCATGTGGGATGATGGACACAGAACTGGCATTGTTGGGGGTTTGGGAGACAAACACAGAAATTTAGACACCTTACAACTTTTCCTGTTGTTGTTCAGTCACTAAGTCATGTCTGACCTCACAGACTATATAGCCCACCAGTTCCAGGGACTCTCCAGGTAAGAATACTGGAGTGGGTTGCCATTTCTTTCTCCAGGGGATCTTCCCAGACCAGGGATGGAACCTACATCTCCTACATTGGCAGGTGTGTTCTTTACCACTGAGACATCGGGGAAGCCCTTCTGACAACCAACCACTGGTATTTCTGCAGGGTCTTTCCCATTACTTCCCATAGGTCCTTGAGTCACAGCCTTCACAACTTTTCCATGTTCTCCTGTCTCCTAAAAACCTTGGTGACACATCATCCTCATCAGTTTGGAAGGAGGAAGAATAAATAACAATAGGGACAAGACTCCATTCTTCAAGCCCTTGGCCCTGGGAACAGACAAGGGCAACACCTCTGTGATGAGGGCACCAAAGCTCTCAGCCAGACACCCGGAGAGCACAGAGAGATATACCTAAGCAAGAGTCAGACAGGAGGCTCCCCAAAGGAGGCCAGAACCAGCCTGTGCTCCAGAGAGCACACAAAGTAACTCAGCGGAAGGATGCATGAGCTGTTTATTGGGTGGTGGAGGTGTGTCAGTTAGCTATCACTGCATAACAAATTTCCCCCAAACTTAGCAACATCACAAACATGTATTGCCTTTCAGTTTTCATGAGTTGGGAATCCAGGTGCAGGTAAGCTGAGTCTCCTCCATCAAGGTCTCTCACAGGCTATGGACCTCTCAAGGCTCAGCTGGGGAAGGATTTCCCCCACTCACGTGATTGCTGGAAGGATTCGTTTCCTCCTGGGCTGTGGATCACAAGCTACACTCAGGTCCCTGCCACCCAGGCTCTTCCAACGTGGCAGCTGTTTTCCTCAAAGAAAGAGACAAGACGAGCCAGAGAGAGCAAGATGGAAGTCATGCTCTTGGGAAGCCAGTCTTCCCACGCATGGTCGTCCAGGTGGAAAGAGGACTGATTTGTGAGCAGCTGCACGGCTGGCCCTCAGGCTGAAGAAGCAGAAACAGTCCACTCACTCTGCAAACCACTAAGATAGAGAGTGAATCAAGTGATGAGTACTGTTATTACGAAGAATGTGGACAGATAAGGACATGCTTGTTATTCATCACACGCTAAGTCATATTGTTGAATTTAAACACCACTAATGAGATGCGGTAGCCATTTCCCAGCCTCTAAGATTCCTTACCATGTGCCTTAAATGCTATTCATAAATGTCCTGAACTTAACATATGGAGAATAAAAGTTGACCTTCAGTTCAGTTCAGTCGCTCAGTCGTGTCCGACTCTTTGTGACCCCATGAATCACAGTATGCCAGGCTTCCCTGTCCATCACCAACTCCTGGAGTTCACTCAAACTCATGACCTTAATTCTTATCAAACAGAAAAAGTGAAGACATGTTTTTCTGCAATTCAAGACCAGAGAGAAATCAGCAATTAATAAGGAAATAATGCTTAGTTCTGCAAAGGTGAAAAACTGTACAATATGTGTTCTTGAAAAGTACACTTTCCCAAACTGATGCTTTATTTGTCTATAAAGCTGAATTCATCAATACTCACCATTGACTGTTTTAAGTCAAGTATAATCCACTACAGTTTAATCAAATTATTATGGAAGCAAGAGATTAGAATGTTAAGAATCACAACATGAATGGATTAAATCTGTTTCAACCTAATTATTCAAGAACTAACCAAACTTTTCTACATTATTTTCTCTATCATTCAGACTCTCTTCAGCCTACTTCGATTATTTGCCAAAATCACTGTCAAAAGCAATAGTAAAGAGTGAAGCTAGGAATCAGAATTCAATTCAGGCTACTTTAACATAGAGTAGTTCTGTTTATGGTGCTTCAGATGAAATGGTAAACATAGTGATTTAAACTGTGTTTATAAAGTTATAAATTACAAATCTTTATTACTCCTAAACCCTGGCTTACACAATGTTTTTCCAGTTCCACTGGAAAAGGAAAATGTTTTTTATGCAAAGAAAATGACCTCATATCTTGTTGAATCCCATATAAAAATAAGAGGTCTTCAACCCAGGAGACATAAAAAACAGATTAACACACTACTAAAAGCAAAAAATAATCATTCCAGCAGTAAAAAAAAAAAAAAAAAAGTTATACAACAAATGGAGAGCTAAAAGAAATATTTGCAACTAACTTTATATATAAGAGTTTATTTTCTTAACACATAATAAGTTCCAATAAATCTTTAAGAAAGAGGCCAACAGTGCAATAGGAAAAAACGGGCACAGTCTGCAGTAAGAGAGATTAAGGAATAAGAAATGTAAATGGCTCTAATGCATGAAAAAATTCTCCAACCTGTACTTTCCAAAACGTGGAGTCATCCTGAGTCTTTCTCTCCCACGCCCCCATATCTGACATGTTGATGCTTCCTATTAGGGCTTCCCTGGTGGTTCAGACAATAAAGAATCTGTCAGAAGGGGCGACAGACAATGAGATGGCATCATCAATGGACATGAGCTTGAGCGAACTCTGACCTCACGTAGGGTCAGGGTAGCTATCCAAGCAAACCCTTGAAAGACAGGGAAGCCTGGTGTGCTGCAATCCACGGGGTCGTAAAGAGCTGGACACGACTGATCGACTGAACAACACCAATGCCTCCCACTGGCTCTGCCTCCTGAGAAGACCCAGCATCTTACCCACTCCTCAGCACCATCGCCTTTGCTTGGAGCCTCGTGGTTCCTCACTGAGCGCTCTGCTTTCATACTTGTTCTCTACGCCATTCTCCACAGGGCAGGCAGAGTGGCCCCTTTGGAATGTAACCCTATGTCGGTTTCCCACCTCAGGTCACAGCCTGCAGCCCATGGCCCGGAGCCCAGGCATCTGGTCCCCTGCAACCTCTCTACCCTCCTTTCCTGACTCACTGCCCCCCCCTCCCACTCCAGCACCATGGCCTCCTTCTTCTCCAGCCTGATGTGGAAGAGCTTCCCAAAGATGGCAGCATCGGTGTTGCCTGTGATGATTAATTTTTTCTGTCAACTTGGCCAAGCCATGTTACACAGAAGTGAAGTCGCTCAGTCGTGTCCGACTCTTTGCGACCCCATGGACTGTAGCCCCCCAGTCTCCTCCGTCCATGGGATTCTCCAGGCAAGAGTACTCGTGTGGGTTGCCATTTCCTTCTCCACGGCCTCTTCCCAACCCAGGGATCGAACCCAGGTCTCCCGCATTGTAGGCAGACACTTATACTGTCTGAGCCACCAGGGAATGCCCATGGTGGGGGTGCAGGGGCTCATCCAATCAGTTTAATACCGTAAAATAAAGATTGGGATCCCCAGAGGAAGAGAGAATTGATGCTTTCAGACTTGAGCTGGGACACCAACTCCTTCCTGAGTGTTTGGGCTACCAGCCTACCCTGCAAGATTTTGGACTTAGCCCCCACAAATGTATGAGCCAATTCTTTAAAAAAACATATCTCTTTCCCCTCCTCTTACTCTATATATCTATAAAGGCATGTATAGGGAGATAAATAAAAGATATAGGTAGGTAAATAGATCCAGAAATAGATAGACAGACAGCTAGGGAGATAGATGATGAGAGAGAGATCCCATTGCTTCTGTTTCTCTGAAGAACCATTGCTGACACATTTCCCAGTAATGTGACTTCATTTCTACCCTGAAGAGGTTGCGTTCATGCACCTCCCCTGGGAGTGTGTCTGTTTTGATCAAAAGACTGTGAATTCTGAGTTTAGGTTATAAAAAGCCCTTCAGCTTCCACTTCGTGCTCTTGGAACATTTGTTCTCAGAATGCCCTCATTCAGAAACTGCTCACCAAGCTGGAAGAAGCCCTACTGTCCAGGAGGAGCGAAATGGAGCCTCTGTGTGACAGTCCCAGCTGACCCCGCCCTTCAAACCATCCCAGCCCCGGGGCCAACATGTGAACAAAGAGGCCTCCGTGTGATCACAGCTTCTGACCCCAGGTTAGACCTAGCTCGCCTTCCAGGTGAGGCCCTAGCACCAAGGAGCAAGGGGGGCATCCCCACCGTGGCCGTCAAGTTCCCGACCCACAGAGTCCCCAGCATAACCAAGTGACACTCTGCTTGGTTAGGGTTGGTTATGCAGCAACTGATAAGCAGCGTGGGTGCCAAGCATGGCTCCAAACTTTTACGCCTGCCATGCCATCTTCCTGGGACTCCTCCCTGGAAGCCCACGTGGCTCTCTTCTTCACCCCCATCAGGGCTTTGCACTAATGCCCACCACTGTCCCCATTTAACACCGCAACCCTGAACCCCACATGCTTCAGATCCCTTCCTTGGTTTCTTTGACTTCATAGAACTTATTCCCACCTGACATTTTCCTCTGCCTGTCTGCTCTAACTAAAACATCCACTCCCTGAGAATCAGGTGGCATTTGGGGTTCATTCTGTTCCAGGCTACATAACTAGTGAATAGCAAGGTACCTGCACACAGTAAGCACTCAATTAATACTGACAGAATGAACAAACAAGTGAACAAACCTTGCTTCAAGAGGCCCACGAATGGGAGGGAGGGTCCAGAGGGAGGGGTGTATGCACACCTATGGCTGACTCACGTTGGGGTTTGACAGAAAACAACACAGTTCTGTAAAGCAAATATCCTTCCATCAAAAAATTAATAAATTTTTTTAAAAATAAGATACAAGCATATAACATACAGCACAGGAGGTATAACCAACATTTTATAATAACTGTAAATGGAATTTAATCTATAAAAATATAGCATCACTATGCTGTACACCTGAAGTCATATAATACCATAAATCAACTAATTTTAATGTTAAAAAATAAAGAAAATTTAATACAAAAAAAAAGAGGGCCACAAATTAAAAACTTGGCAGACATACAATTTTATACATGCTTGATTCACAGAAACCTAACCGTTTGGTAGTACACTGTGCTGGTGAGCTCATGGGGAAGCAGGCACTGTTGTACTTTGTTGGTGAAGAACAAACTGGTATAATCTTTTCCAAGGATGACTTGGCAGCACTTGAGGTACACATCAACTTTGACTCCGCAGGCTGTTTTTAGAATACAACCTACAGAAATGCTCACACTCACATGAGATGCTTTATCCACATGGACTTTAATGGGAACACTTGTTTGTATGAACAGACGGTTCAAAACCCAAATGTTCTTCAGGGTGCAACTATTAAATAAATGTGGGTACATTCCTGCTAAGAGACTTAGGCAGATCTAAAAGAGAATGTGGCAGCTCCATACTTAGACAGAACTTAGGTAGAAGAAGCTCCTAGATATATTGTGAGATATATATTAAAGCAACTTCAGAACAGTGTGTGTAGTAAGTAACCAATTTAGTTATAATAGGCTGAATATTGCCCAAAGGATAGAAAATTGAAAAACAGGCCTGTCATGCAACTTGCATTTACTATCAGCTGAAAAAAATGAATGTATTTTTAAAACAAAGATAACAAGCTGGAGAATCAGAAAGCTTGAGAACACACACACACGTGTGTGTATATATATACACAGAGAGAGAGATCTGAAACAGTTTGCTGTACACCTAAAACTAGCACAAAATTGCAACCGGTTGAACTCCAGTTTTTTTAAACAGCTTGAAATACTTCCTCTCCTATCTTTTCTGCAAAGAGCAACCACTTGCTTGCCCTCTGCTTGTTTCAGGGGCAGACAGGCGACACATCTTGTGGACAAACGAGAGGCAGGGAGAACTTCGGCCTTTGCTCCAGAGAAAAGCACCTGACGTCCTGTTAAAAAACACTCACAGCCCTCCCAGCCAGTGCCAGGATGTAGTCAAACAGGAAATAAGCCATAAATGCTCCAGTAAAACTTGTAGCCACAGATGTAGCTGATAAGACTGAAGGAAACTTTCTCAACATAAAGAAATTACAGGATAAACTGCTATTTATCTTTGCACACCATGGTGATTTGTGGGTCATCACACTTACAATGGGTACTTTAAATACATATAAATGGTGACGAAGAAGGCTGAACCAGAATATATATTCATGGATATTCCCTTTGGGACTTTTCTTCATCAACACTGTTATGCTGAATAAAGATTCATTTCAAGAACATTACATTCAAGACTTTTTTAACAAAGTGGCATAACTGTATCGAAGAGCAAAGATTGTTACTGTTCAGTCACTCAGTCGTGTCTGACTCATTGCGACCCCATGGACTGCAGCATGCAAGGCTTCCCTGTCCATCGCCATCTCCGAGAGCTTGCCCAAACTCATGTCCATTGTGTCGCCATCCAACCATCTCATCTTCTGTTGTCCCCTTCTCCTCCTGCCTTCAATCTTTCCCAGCATCAGGGTCTTTTCTAATGAAAAACTCTTCACATCAGGTAGCCAAAGGATTGGAGTTTCAGCTTCAGCATCAGTCCTTCCAATGAATATTCAGGATTGTCCTTTAGGATGGACTGGTTGGATCTCCTTGTAGTCCAAGGAACTCTCAAAGTTCTTCTCCAACACCACAGTTCAAAAGCATTAATTCTTCGAAGCTCAGCCTTCTTTATGGTCCAACTCTCACATCCATACATGACCACTGGAAAAACCATAGCTTTTACTAGACATACCTTTGTTGGCAAAGTAATGTCTCTGCGTTTTAATAAGCTGTCTAGGTTGGTCATAGCTTTTCTTCCAAGGAGCAAAAGATATATTAGCTTTAAAAAATAAACATAATATGTTATTTAGTAACAAACTATTATTTGTCTTTCTCTTCCTCAGAAACCTTTCCAGGGATAACACAGTTAATGAGGATCATTCATCCAACTGGTTTTAATCAACATCTAAACTGCATTTTTAGTCAAAATGAAAAATAAAATCTACACTGAAAAATTTGCAAAAGTGTCATCTTCAGAGATGGAGTCCCATTCCATTCAGCATTCTCTAAGCACACAGCACCTAAAAGACACTGTACCATGGACACCCCCTGTCTTTAAGCAGGTCTTAGGAGCAAACTCCTGGGTGGGCAATTCCCGTGCAAGCTCTGTGGATGCAGGACACAAAAGGAAAAGAACCCAGGAGGCAAGGCTTTGTGGAGGTGGCAGTATCTGACCTGTGCCTTGAAGGATGAATGATGAGAAAATAAATACTCTTCCAGCAAGGGAGCGAGTCTGATGAAGCAGCACAGCTGACATGCCTAACTTCTAACCCCAAGAATAGAGAAGCGAAAAGAATATTCTGACTGTGGAGGGTTTTAGGACACAGCAAGTCCAGGCTGAAAGATTCCTGGACTGGGGGAGTTGCAGGCCCAGGCACAGGTGATGAGAGTGAGGGAAAGGGGAGAGAGGCCAGGAGAGGGGGGAAGCCCACGCAGGATAGGGCAGGATGGGGCTGGGCCTGCCACTCTGCAGAGGAGCAGCCACCTGGGGCCTCCGTGGACGGGCTGGGCAGAGCGGTGGTCGGAAACAGAGGAGGTTTCCCCAGGCTCCTCCCCTCCCCTATCTGTCTTGATCAGGCGCATCCCTGGGAACACAGGCCCCTGTGTTCCACGATGTGTCCCTGGTCCCCTCCAGCCAGCTGTGGTGACACCAGGTCCCTCCTCCAGGATGCTTCCAGGGTTCAGGGTCACTCCAAAGTTAGGACGTGAGGGGTGGGGCTGAGGCGAGGGTTCAGTTCAGTTCAGTTCAGTCGCTCAGTCGTATCCGACTTTTTCCGACCCCATGAATAACAGCACGCCAGGCCTCCCTGTCCATCACCCACTCCCAGAGTTCACTCAGACTCATGTCCATCGAGTTGGTGATGCCATCCAGCCATCTCATTCTCTGTCGTCCCCTTCTCCTCCTGCCCGCAATCCCTCCCAGCATCAGAGTCTTTTCTAGTGAGTCACTCATCACATGAGGTGGCCAAAGTATTGGAGTTTCAGCTTTAGCATCAGTCCTTCCAATGAACACCCAGGATTGATCTCTTTTAGAATGGACTGGTTGGATCTCCTTGCAGTCCAAGGGACTCTCAAGAGTCTTCTCCAACACCACAGTTCAAAAGCATCAATTCTTCGGTGATCAGCTTTCTTCACAGTCCAACTCTCACATCCATACATGACCACGGGAAAAACCATAGCCTTGACTAGACGGACCTTGGTTGGCAAAGTAATGTCTCTGCTTTTTAATATGCTATCTAGGTTGGTCAAAACTTTCCTTCCAAGGAGTAAGCGTCTTTTAATTTCATGGCTGCAGTCAGCATCCACAATGATTTTGGAGCCACAAAAAGTAAAGTCTGACACTGTTTCCACTGTTTTTCCATCTATTTCCCATGAAGTGATGGGACCAGATGCCATGATCTTAGTTTTCTGAATGTTGAGCTTCAAGCCAACCTTTTCACTCTCCTCTTTCACTTTGATCAAGAGGCCTTTGAGTTCCTCTTCACTTTCTGCCATAAGGGTGGTGTCATCTGCATATCTGAGGTTATTGATATTTCTCACAGCAATCTTGATTCCAACTTATGCTTCTTCCAGCCCAGCGTTCCTCATGATGTAGTCTGCATATAAGTTAAATAAGCAGCACAAAAGAGCTGAGATCTGTGGTGGCAGCCATGGGGTTGGAGGCAGCCTGGGCACTCCAGGAACACAGATCTGGAGGGCGCCAGCGGAAGCGAAGTGGTACAGGGACTGATACAGGAAAACATGATGCTTGTGTGTCCCACTCACCTGTACAATTTTTATATCTTTGAGGCTCCAGGGGTAACTTGATAATTAACTTGTCTGAACAATAGACTTCTAACATAAACAAATTTAATCACTGGATTTAAAAAAGCCAGAATTGTCTCAAATCTAGCGGTGGAATTGTGCAGCAATTTTTATTTATTTAGCAAACATTATAGAGTATTCAGGGCTTCCCAGGTGGCACTAGTGGCAAAGAACCCGCCTGCCAATGCAGGAATCATCAGAGACGTGGGTTCAATCCCTGGGTCAGGAAGATCCCCTGGAGGAGGGCATGGCAATCCACTCCAGTATTCTTACCTGGAGAATCCCATGGACAGAGAAACGTGGTGGGCTACAGTCCATGGGGTCACAAAGAGTCCGACACGACTGAAGTGATTCAGCACACATGAAACATTAACTTTGGGCCTGACTCTCCCCTATGGGCGCTATAAATGTTAACTCTTTTAATCCACATAGCAAAGTTTTGGGGTCGAAATTACTGTTGTACCCATTTCACAGAGGAGAAAACTGGGGCACAGAGCGGTTGCGTGCCAGGCCTGCAGGGCTCCATGCACCCTGACTGCGAGGCTCATGTGTCACTCTTCCATTACCGTGAGCTCTCTGCTTATGGGGTGTTTTTATATTAGGAGCGTTCCGCGGAAGTGAGGTTAAAACACACATGGCATGGTGAGCCTCACGTCCCACCTGAGACAGAGGCCATCCGCTCCAACATCTCTCCTGTCTCTTTCACCAGGCACTCAACCAGGAGCAGAGAGCCTGTTCACCCTCAGACCTTTAAGAGCACAGGAATAATCAGCCAAACGGCAGGCTTCCTGGCATCATCTGTGAATTCAGAGTCCCAGCCAGTCATCAGGCCAAACCCGAAGAAACGTCACAAACATGCCTTGAAGGGATCCAGAGCAGGCCTCTGTCAGGAGTGTCACAGGAGAGACCGCGGAACCCCTGGTCACTGTCGGCTCTGCCACCTGCCAACCTGCACCCTGGACAAGGCATGTAACCTGCCCTTGGCTAAGCTCCTTGGCTCCCTCATCTGCAAAAGGGATTAGAAGCACACTTGCCTCTTAGGATCACTGAGAATGATCCTAAAATATATAAAGAATATATAAAAGCGGGTGAGAATATATAAAATGCTCAGAAGATATGTAGTTGGCCCTTAGAGAAGCATTTGATGCCATCACAGCATCATTATAGGAGTCCCGCTCTAGCTCAGTAGCTCTGGACAGGCTCTGGTGGTCAGCTGGGCACTGTCATCACAACCCCGGCACCTGAGGTCACCCATGACTCCTCCTCCTGCCCACTGCACCTTGCCTCTGTGTACCAACACGATGGATCGAGCCCCGCAGCCACAGCTCACCCCCAACAAGAACCTGGGTTCTGCTAGTCCAGATTTCCAATCTCGATGGCCAGTGCCAGCTGGAGGACAGGCAGAGAAGGAAGTCCAAAGAGGGGAGGGTACTTATCTCCCCATTGACATATTCAGGCACCACCAGCTCTGTGACCAGGATGCCAACTGCAGGCTCCCCGTTTCTTTCTTGGGGAGCCCCGTAATGTGATGGATTCATCTTTCCTAAGTGGTTCTGTCTCTATAGGTGACCACCCCTCCTGAAGTTCTCTGAGTCTTGACCAGGTAGGGGAAGGGAGTTCTTATCAGCTTCTTGACACAAACGGAACACAAGCCCCAAAAGACCAAACGCTGGGGCTGGCACAGCCTGGCAACCCTCTCCCTGCTGCTGCTGTCCTGCTCGCAGTTGCTGCTCACCTCGGATGCCTTATCCTATCGTCAGCAGCAATTTCTACCAGATGGCATATCAACAAACTAATAAAAACACGTCACATAAGTGGAAAGAGCTGGCACCCCCTTCAGGGTATTCAGGCTGACATCGTGTGATTGAGCCATGCACAGACTCTGCTCAGAAAAGAGGGAAAGCACAAATTAAATGTTTGCTGTTAAAAATGGAACTGGTGAGAAAAGATGAAGGGTTTAATGGCTTATATTCCCTCTGGGCTAAGCAAAACATCCCAGATTTTAAGGCATTTGAGGGTCTCCTGGAAATTGCTTTTTCCCAAACATTAGCAAGAGTAAGGGGCATTCATCTGATTGTTGTTGCAAGGGAACTTCAGGCAAAACACTTGGGAGCATAGAAAAAAAGATGGAGAGAGGGGAGTTTGGCAGGGTCTGTAAGAGTTAGAAAAAGGGGTAGTCCTCTGGGCTGGGGTGAGGGTCAGAAAAGAGGACATGCAGCCATAAAATTAAAAGATGCCTTCTCCTTGGAAGGAAAGTTATGACCAACCTTGATAGTATATTAAAAAGCAGAGATATTACTTTGCCAACAAAGGTCCATCTAGTCAAGGCTATGGTTTTTCCCATGGTCATGTATGGATGTGAGAGTTGGACTGTGAAGAAAGCTGATCACTGAAGAACTGATGCTTTTGAACTGTGGTGTTGGAGAAGACTCTTGAGAGTCCCTTGTACTGCAAGGAGATCCAACCAGTCCATTCTAAAGGAGATCAATCCTGGGTGTTCATTGGAAGGACTGATGTTAAAGCTGAAACTGCAATACTTTGGCCACCTCATGCGAAGAGTTGACTCACTGGAAAAGACTCTGATGCTGGGAAAGGTTGGGGGCGGGAGGAGATGGGAACGGCAGAGAATGAGATGGCTGGATGGCATCACCGACTCTGTGGACATGAGTTTGAGTGAACTCCAGGAGTTGGTGATGGACAGGGAGGCCTGGCGTGCTGTGATTCATGGGGTCGCGGAGAGTCGGACACGACTGAGCGACTGAACTGAACTGAACTGAACTGAGGTCTTACTCAGTGAGACCTTGAAGAACATTAGTGTGAGAGAATAAAGTGAAGAAAGTGCTCTTCTTCAAAGTTGCTTGAATCTTTTCCTATCATTTTAAAGAAGCCGCAGGATTTATCTTTGGAAGAAATACTGGGCCATTCACTGGGTGCAGGGTGGGGGTGGGGAGGTTACTGTATGTGTTTGCAGGTCAGGAAAACTTCTGGTTTTGTAATTGCTATGGGCTGAGTGTTTGTGTCCCCTGCATTCAAGTGTTGAAGCCTAATCCCCAGTGTGATCATAACTGGAGGTGGGACCTTTGGGAAGTGATTGGATCATGAGGGTGGGGCCCCCATGAATGGAATTAGTGCCCTTATAAAAACAGACGCAACAGAGGTGAGCTCTCTCTCTCACCCTCTGCCATTGGAAGGCACAAGAGAAGAAGGCTATCTGCAACCAGGGATGAGGCGCTCCACCCAAGAGGATGTGGGTGGGCAGCACTGCAGAAGAAAAGGCTCCTCTCCTTTGGGGGCAGCTCTGAATTCAAGGCAAGCCCGCACTAGGAAAAGCCCATCAGGGCCCCTCCTGCAGGATTTCGGAGTCTAAATTAAGATGGACACAGACCAGACATAGCCCCTTCTGACACTCATTTTCTCTTTTTTTTATTATAAACTTTTTATTTTCTGTCAGGGTATAGTTGATAAACGATACTGTGATAGTTTTAAGTGAACAGAGAAGGGATTCAGCCATACGTATACACGGATCCATTCTCCCCCAAACTCTCCTGTCATCCAGGCTGCCCCATAGCATTGAACAGAGTTCCCTGTGCTGTCAGTAGACCCTTATTGGTTATCCATTTTAAATACAGCTGGTGTGCGTGTCCATCCCAAACTGTTTCCCTGTCCACTCCTCTGCTGACTATAGCTCGTTCTCTGTCTGTCTCTCTCTCTGTTTTGTAAGAAAGTCCATTCATATCCTTTCTTTCAGACCCACATACGGGGACATCATACCATATTACTCCTTCTCTGTCTGGCATGCTTCCCTCAGTATGCCAGATCCACCCATCGTGCTGCAAATGGCATTATTTCACTCTTTTCAATGGCTGAGTAATATTCTTTTTCACCTGGCTTAAAGCTGGGCATGGGAGTTTCACGTGGCTCACAATTTGGGGAACTGCTGAAAAATCACTTGGTTATGATCCTTGATTCTGTGTTTTCAATAGATGATTTGAGGTAAGAGAATAACTTGTTACCTCCGAACTTACGTATTTTTTAATCTAAAATAGCTCAAAGCAGTTTAGCCATGTGCGTGTGTCAATAACTTAAAAAAAAGATCAGTTTCCTGGTCTTCAAAGAGATGGGAATAACAGACCACCTTACCTGACTCCTGAATCTGTATTCAGGCCAAGAAGCAACAGTTAGAACTGGACATGGAACAACAGACTGGTTCCAAATCGGAATACATCAAGGCTGTATATTGTCACCTGCTTATTTAACTTATATACAGAGTGCATCATGAGAAATGCTGGGCTGGATGAAGCACAAGCTGGAATCAAGTTTGCCGGGAGAAATACCAATAACCTCAGATACACAGATGACACATCCTTATGGCAGAAAGTGAAGAAGAACTAAAGAGCCTCTTGATGAAAGTAAAAGAGGAGAGTGAAAAAGTTTTCTTAAGACTTAACATTCAGAAAACTAAGATCATGGCATCCTGTCCCATCACTTCATGGCAAATAGATGGGGAAACAATGGAAACAGTGACAGACTTTATTTTGGGGGGGATCCAAAATCACTGCAGCAGGTGACTGAAGTCTTGAAATTAAAAGAAACTTGCTCCTTGGAAGAAAAGTTATGACCAACCTAGATAGCATATTAAAAAGCAGAGACATTACTTTGCTGACAAAGGTCCGTCTAGTCAAAGCTGTGGTTTTTCCAGTAGTCATGTATGGATGTGAGAGTTGGACCATAAAGAAAGCTGAGCACTAAAGAATTGATGTTTTTGAACTATGGTGTTGGAGAAGACTCTTGAGAGTCCCTGGGACTTCAAGAAGATCAAACTGGTCCATCCTGAAGGAAATCAGTACCGAATATTCATTGGAAGTACTGATGCTGAAGCTGAAATTCCAATACTTTGGCCACCTGATGCAAAGAGATGACTCATCAGAAAAGACCCTGATGCTGGGAAAGAATGAAGGCAGGAGGAGAAGGGGACGACAGAGGATGAGATGGTTGGATGGCATCACCAACTCAATGGCCATGAGTTTGAGCAAGCCCCAGGAGGTGGTGATGCACAGCGAGGTCTGGTGTGCTGCAGTCCATGGGACTGCAAAGAATTGGACACAACTGAGCAACAACCTCACACACGCACACACCACCTCCACCCTTAAGCCCCACAGCGCCCCGGCTGCCTCCCATCCGTTGATTGATGGCCTGCCGGCTGATGTCCGTGTCTCCTCTCCCCCAGGACCGTAAACCCCGGAGACCTCACCAGGCCGCACAACCAGCAGGGCTGCTAACCACGGGGTGAGCCAGCTTCCTGCCCGTGCCCAGGTTCCTGGATCATTGCTTCCGCCTGCAGGGGAGATAAAGATCACTCCCATCCTCCCAGCCCCTCCTGTCTGCGGAGTAATTCTCACCGGCGGTGAGTCACAGCTCAGGGAGGCTCCGAGTTTCACAGCCTGATGGGTGCAGCTCCGTGATGAATATGGAAAAGACTTGGCCTCGGGACTAACGAGCAGGCAGAGGGGGAGACTTCCCGCTGCCCACGGGAGAGGTGAGTCGGCAGTTACGGGCCTGCGGATGCAGCCTCCGAGCGTGTGCTCCACGGCCCCCTTCTGACCCCACCGTTACTTCAGGGACTCTGTAATCCATGCTGTGCCGCAGCTCGCAAACCTTCCCTTGACCTTCAGGTACATCAGAGAACCATAAACCTCCCTTCAGAGAAGAAAAGGGAAAAGCGATTGAAACGCCTTTGCAGGAACAGCTGAAAACTGGAAAGCTCCTGAATTAAACGTAACGCAGGAACCATGTGGCCCTTCCTCCCCCTTTCACTGGGGAACCAAATCTTTCCAAAAATAAAAAGCGGGTTTGATTTAAAGAAGGGTATTTCCTAATTGGCTTTGACCAAAAATAAAGAGAGACCACTCTGCACTCATGTTTGTTTTACTTCAAGACATTGCAACTGAAGGCAGCCATGATACACCTGGATGGAAGATTTTTGCAATGCGGGAGACCTGGGTTCGATCCCTGGGTTGGGAAGATCCCCTGGAGGAGGAAAAGGCCACCCACTCCAGTATTCTGGCCTGGAGAACTGCATGGACTGTATAGACCATGGCGTCTCAAAGAGTCGGACACGACCGAGAGACTTTGACTCACTCACTCAAGCATCTCTTGGGGTTTCCCAGGTGGTGCTAGTCGTAAAGAATCCTCTTGCCAGTGCAGGAGACTCAAGAGACCAGGGTTCAATCCCTGGGTCAGAAGATCCCCTGGAGAAGGGAATATTGACCCACTCCAGGATTCTGGCCTGGAGAATCCCATGGACAGAGGAGCCTGGCGGGCTATGGTCCACGGGGTCACAAACAGTTGGGCACAGGTGAGCACAAGCATCTCTTGTGCAAGTATCTTGGAAGCCACGTAACAGGAGGTGTTTTTTTTTTCTGTATGATCCAAAAACACCGAGTCCGGTGTTCACTCTCTCTGCCCCTTCCTCTCTCCCAAGTTCTAGAAAACATACGATTTTCTGTCTTGTACATTGTTTCCCTCACCTCCACTAACGTTTGCCTCTGCTCCCCCTTCCTCTCTGCTTCCCTTCTGACCATCCCTCCAGCCAGGACCAGCCGGCTCCTCATTCAAAATGTGTGAAGTGCTTCAGGCCAGGCAGCAACCCAGACCCAGCTGCCCATGACCCCGCTGCCTGGGACCCGGACTTTCCCCTTTCCTCCCCTTTCCTGAAGGCGTGCACGTCCCATCCCCCCGACCTGCGATGTGAACTTCTTGCCTGAGGACTGCAAAGTGTAAACGGAACACAAAGCAACAAATTCTTCTCCAGATGTTTGTGGTTGTTTGTTGTTTAGTTGTTAAGTCGTTTCTGACTCTTTGGGACCCCGTGGAGGGTAACCCACCAGGCTCCTCCATCCATGGGATTTCCCAGTCAAGAATACTGGAGTGGGTTGCCATTCCCTTTTCCAGGGGATCTTCCCAACCCAGGGATTGAACTCATGTCCCCTGCATTGGCAGGCAGATTCTTTACCACTGAGCCACTAAGGACGCCCCTTCTCAAAGTGCCCTTATTTCAGAGGAGTTAATTTAGAAGGAAAATGGGTCAAGCTTTAAAAAAGACATAACAAATTACAGAGATCCACCAATTAAAACAAGAAGTTGAGAAACTGTCTCCCCTTGCCGCAAGAACCCTTCACCCTGAGTGCCTGGTTCTGGTGGAGCAGTGCTGACCACCAGCAGGGGCTACTGCCTAGAATCCCCCACCCCCCGATCTCATCAGTGGCAGAGAAAGCCCAGAGGCAGTTCGGGAGCTCTTCGGGAGCTCAAGGAAGAAGCCAGCTACACATACGACCTTGTGAACGTCCCGCAGCTGTCTCTATGAATCCAGGTGTGTCAACTGTACTGCCCGCATCGTGGCCCAGACTGTCCGTGGAGACGATACTGGAAATGTGAGGCCTGAGCCAAAACCTGGAGACGGAGAGTTTGCGGAAGTAATTTCCTTACCAAAAATGACCTGCTGCAGAGACTGACGCTCTAGTGGCTGATGGACATCTGCCAGTGGACGCCAGAGTCTGTCCCTTCCTGCAGTTTTAAGGCTGCAGGACGGTGGCCGTGCTTTTATAAACGGGACACCAGGCTTCACTAAGCCTTTGTATTCAGCTGAGTTTTCATGGAGACTTGAAATGAGCTTTCTCATAAAATAAAAGCAGTGCAGAATTAAAAAAAAAAAAAAAGAAGAATTTCAAACCATGTCGGCAGAGAATAATCTGAGGGTGGGCTCTGCGTGGAGCCTTCGAGACAGCACAGGTCACAGGTCACAGGTCACAGGCCCCAAGCCCCGCCAGGCTGTAGCTCCTATTCTAACATCCGTGCTCTCCATTGCTAGACTTCTGCTCCTTCACCCAGACTCCCTGCTGCTACCCAAGTCCTGGCAAGAGTCCAAAAGGCAGTATCACTGATCAGCAGGGTATGACTCCCTCCCAACCAGGCCCTCAAGGGCTCAGAATCCATATATTTGCTCCCCAGAGGAGAACACATTTCTCCCCTAACACCTTCTTAAGGTCCAAAAAAAATTCACATTACTGAGTTTGTCCTTTTAAACTCTGTCCTTTTAAACGTATGTTAGCTTTTCCGTGATTCAGCAGGTGGTTTGGTGGGTAAAGAATCCACTTGCAATGCCAGAGAGGCTGGTTCGATCTCTGGGTCGAGAAGATGCACTGGAGAAGGGAATGGCAACCCACTGCAGTCCTCGGCTTAGGAAGTCCCATGGACAGAGGAGCCTGGCGGGCGACAGTCCGTGGGGCTGCAACTGAAGCGACTGAGCACACATGAGTCGCTTTTCGACCTCTGATTCTATCTTAAATCAGTAAAAACATCCGGTCGCTGAATGGAAAGTGAGAGGTAGGTCCCATGAGTCTAGATATTTTGTGGAAACCTGCGCTTGGAGTCATGGCCCTCATGCTCCTCTGTTGGTCCCACTGTTTCAGGACAGGTAGCAGCTTGCCTCGCTGAACAGCTCCACTTCCCAGCTGATCCTCAGATCCAGAGCTGGGTTTTAAAGACGACATTCCCTGTGCAGGGGTGGGGTGGGGGGCTTTTAAAGCTCAGGTCTAACACTACCTTCAAGATAAATGTCTTCAGACTCTGTTCTTAGCAAATTGAACTTTTAAAATTCCTAAGACTGGTATTTCCCCTAGAAGAGCTTCATGTTGCTTTATTGGCAGAGGGAGAAAGACCCCAATGCCCAGGTAAGGCCCCCCCTTACCCACCATCTGGACTCTCCCCCATCAACCGGACTCAGGGGGAGCAGGACTTAGGGAAGGATTGTAAGGTCGAAACAGCCCAATGATGTTAAATAAAAGAACCCACACGCCAAATAGATAATGTAACAGCTTTAATGGCCAGGTGCCCCTGGGCCGGATTCCCGGACCTTGCAGAGCGAGGTTGGGGAAGTCTGCGCCAAACAAAGGCCAGAGGCAACTTACATAACTTTAGGCAAGATTTGGAGTGGTGGTCCCTCACAGGTCAGTTAGTCGGGGGCAAGACTGGGTTGGTTGCCCGTTCTGTTCAAGGTTGTGCTGACACAGTGGAATAGTTCTTGCTGTTTCTGGGCAGAATGCTGTTTCTGGACAGGAGGTTAGGACGGGGAGGTTAGGAGAGGGTTGATCTCTGCCAGGAACCGATACCTCCAGGACACTCCAGCAGTGGGGGAGGGAATGAGAGAATAGAGCACAATAGTCAGAGTCTATTAAGAGGGGGAGGAGAAGTCCAACAATGGCCACTGAGGCCCGACCTTACAAGGATAAGAAAAGGGAGAGGAAGCACAGGACAGAGTTGAGACAGGAGCCATCCGAAGCAGGAGGTGGTTCCCCAGCAGGGCTGACTCAGAACAAGAATAAAGGGGGCCTTGTATCTGAAAGGCAAGGGCTACCCCACTAAGCTCTACCTCAGAGAGGACGGGCAAACACGTACACTCAGGCGGGGACTGAAAATCCTCAGGGTGGCCACTGCTTTGGGCTCACCGCCATGTAAATGAAAGATGTGGGCATTTCCTCTGCATCAAAATTTCCCGGCACCATATGCCGTCTTCCAGTGGAGCCCACTCTAATTGCCTCTTTTATAGAATCATCTTAGATGGATGCCCTGCTCGCCTCTCTCCTCACTAGCCATTCTCCTGTAACAAAACAGCCCTGCCAATCCAAAGAAAATGCAAGTGAATTGCGACCAGAGTCCTGGGTTGTCTATTTGCGGGAGGACAAGAAAGAAGCGCTATTCTCCTGAATAAGCAGTGAATTAGCAAACGTCTTTCTCGATCATAAACATTAGCTGAAAACAGCCCCTGGGTGATTGCGCGAAGGATGCAGAACAGCTATTTTTAACTAACAAATGAGAGCTGCTGCGGCATCTAATTTTGGATGACTGCTCAGTCTGGGGGCCTGGAGCTGGCTCTGTGAATGAAGGGAAATGCAGATGGGAGTTTCTTTCCAGCTTGGCCCGCATCGGTGACTGTAACACACTCAGAGACGGCCAGTTCTGAGTCACAGAGCCGTGGTCACTTGTCCCCTTTCCACGAGATCACCAGTTGAGGCGGCAGTGCTATTGAAGGGTCCCCACCCACCCACCTTGGTCCCCAGGTGACCTGGAAAGGGGAATACATATTTGAGGGGACACTGTGTGGAGATAGCCAGAGCATCCACAGAAGGGACCCTGCAGGGGAGAAAGGGAAGGGCCAGGAGACCAGACTTCCTGCGAAAAAAGTGACAATGAGCCCTATGCAATGAGAAACTAGACCTTCAAAAGGCTTTAAAATAATGATCTGACATTGTTTTAAAAACACAAATAGAGGACATTGCTAGTGCTGAAAATAATGGCAGCCATTGGTCCCCAGAGGAAACCCCCATGTCAGCAGTTGTCCCAGAAAGCACGTCAATACGCAGCTTATGGCACCAGACAAATGCCTGGTTTCCTCCTTCCAGCTTCATGAAACCTCTCCACTTGCCTGGGAGGTAAAGATCACTGCCGTCCTCCCAGTCCCTCCTGTCTGCGGAATAAAACTCCAATAATCTGGCCATCTGATGCAAAGAACTGACTCACTGGAGAAGACCCTGATGCTGGGAAAGATTGAAGGCGGGCGGAGAAGTGGACGACAGAGGATGAGACAGTTGGATGGCATCACCGACTCAATGGACATGAGTTTGAGCAAGCTCCAGGAGTTGGTGATGGTCAGCGAAGCCTGTGTGCTGCAGTCCATGGGGTCACAAAGAGTCGGACACGACTGAGCAACTGAACTGAACTGACTGAGAGAAAAATCTTGGGCCACAGGAGTGTGCGCTTGCACTTTAGCAAAATGTATTCTTACCCCTGAATTTGAATGACTGTGGTTGACAGTTTGGGAGAATATGCTCTCGGGTGTGTAAGTGATGCTTCAGGCAGAGGCCACTGGTGGCCCTCCTTCAAATCTGTTTTCTCCTCTTTTCTGCAGAAATAGAGTCAGGCATGGGCTATGCAGAAAAAAAGCTGCATTTTCCAGCCCCCTGAAGATATGTGTGATCATGTGACTACAATTTGTCCAATGGGATGTAGGTGAAATGTTGAGATGCTCCCAGTAGCATTCCTTAGCAGAGTTGGTGCTCCACTGGGCACCTTTTCCAACCACTTCCTCCAGCATTCAGGTCTGACTATGGATGTCACAGCTGATGCCACATCCTGGCTCCTGATAATGAAGACCATGTTCAGGGGTCCAGATCCCCAATATCTTAAAGCATCATTTACTTATGAAGTGGACATGAATTTTGCTCAAGCTGTTACTGAGTCCAAGTCCATACTGCTGGGGCGAGGAGCAGCGAGTTTATTTGGAAAGCCAGCAGTTTGAGATGATAGACTAAAGAACCGTCCTACCTGAGTTAGAATTCAGACTTCTTTCAGACTAGAAGGAGAGGGCTGTGGCTGGTGGTTGCAAACGTTTGGTGCTGGAATCCTTTGCTCTCATAACTGTCCACCGAGATGGAGTCACATTGCTCCTATAAACCTCCAACAAGACAAATGTCACTCTCTGTTCTGAAATTTTTTATCTCTATACAAATGGGAAAGTGTTATATCTTTAAAGGTTGAAGCCTTAAGAATGGGCTGTTCTGTATATTTTGAGTGATAGGCAACATTCTTAACTTCTAGCAAAAGCAGAATACAAAGGTTAAAGTAAAAGAAACAGATGCAATATGGAGTCATATTTGTTGTTCCCTATTACAAAGCCACCATCACTTTGGTGGGATTTCAATGCGAAGTGGCCTCACCTTCAGGTGATGTGGGTGAGTTCCGCTGACTCATCACTAACTGATGCAGCCAAAAGTGGATGCTCCAAGGAAAAGACCCAAACCATGGCTCGAACTACAGATGCCATTCGGGCTGACTCAGGCCAAATGGAGAGACGTGCAGTTTCAAGAGCCCCAGCCCTGGCACCGGCGCCATCTCTCTCCCGTGCTCACCCGCCTTCACGCCTCCACCCCGAGGGCCCCGTGACCCCAGGCCTCCCAGTACAGGGTTCTCCCCACTCTGCTCCAGCTCCAGGTCCTCCTCCACAGAGGCAGCCTCATTCCCATGAGATCTATTTCAGCGTCACTTTCCAGAAGAGTGGCTCCCAGTTTCTCATTGCTGCTCTGAAAGGGCCTAAAACTAAACCAGTCTCGAACCCACTTTCATGGTTTGTGGCATGACCCTTAGTAGTGGAAGGTGAAGCATCAGTCATACTTGGGTGGGAGACATGGGTTAGGGGGTATCCCCCCAGTGCCTCTCAGAACCCCCACAAAGACAATTAGTAGGCAGCCCATGGCCAACACAGACAGGTACACAACCCCCCACCCCAGCACGGCCGCTCCACCTTGGGAAGTAAAATAGGCAATTAATCAGCCACAGGGAAAGTCTAGAGTCTTAGGAGTGAGTTTTATTAGATGATATCACACTGGTGACATCAGGGTGAGACCTGTCTTCTCACCCGCCCACGTACCCCCATCACCCGAAGGTGAGGCCACTTTGCATTGAAATCCCATCACTGATTCACTGGTTCGCTTAATGCACTCTTACTGAGTGCCTACCCTATGCCAGGCCCTGCTGCATGTGGGAAACGGAAGCTGAATTTAGCAGGACCCACACCTGCATGCATGCAGAATCGAGAGAGCCTGAACTCCCTCCAGGGCAGAGGCTCAAACAGGGTTATTTGGAGACAATTGTTTACATTGCACCAAAGAAGGCAGGAGTGAAGGTGAACCCTAATTAACTCACAGGAGAGATTTCTAAGAGTAGTAGCTTAGAAACATCCTCTTCCAGGATGTACATATTACATATCCTATGATCTGTGATAACCTTCAAAACAACTCCTTTCTGTGCTCTGCTGGTCAGGCAGAAACTCCCATCAAATCCTTGAAACAGCATTCCCCAGTGTCTGTCCGCCGACCAGTCAATCAAAAGATCAAAAACAGTCCATCCGTGTGTTTATATACTTACAGTTTCATCATGCATCAGCTATGAATGCTTTAGGCTGCAAACTAGAGACGAGTTCAATCAACCGTGCTGTTCAAAAATAGAAATTTACGGTGAAAGCTGAGTTAGGTTGTAGTTGAGGTGATGGCGTTGTGCCAGGGTCGGTTTCCTGTGAGGGCCCGTGGTTATGTAAGATCAAACAAAGGATAGCTGGAGATTTCTGCACTATCTTTGCAATCTCTTTGAGTCCCGTGTGTGTTAGTCACTCAGTTGTGTCCAATTCTTTGTGAGCCTAAGGACTGTAGCCCACCAGGCTCCTCTGTCCATGGAATTCTCCAGGCAAGAATACTGGAGTGGGTTGCCATGCCCTTCTCCAGGGATTGAACTCAGGTCTCCTGCATTGCAGGCAGATTCTTTACCATCTGAGCCATCAGGGAAGTCCCTTGTGAGTCCTAGACCATTTCAGAATAAAAGATAATTTTTCAAAAACTTTCATTATCCTCACGATAAGAAATCCAGAGGCCACCGGTTTGCTCTGTGGGTTCTGATGTTCCCGACGCTGTCAATATTACTGTGGCCCTTCCTACCTTATTTCCCCACCCGCAGTTCTTGGCCCTTCCTCCCCTGCTTGCAGTCCTGTGGATACTGCATAGCGGCTGCAGCTCCGGCTGCAATCAGTTCCACAGCTAAGAAAAAGGCTGAAGGAGAAGAGCCAAGCACATATGCTGCATCTGTCAAGCAAGCAAGGGCTTGAAAATGTGCCCATCAATTATCTGACTGTCTCCCCTTGAAATGTGAAGCCTCATCCCCTCCCTTGAAAGCAGGCCAGACTTAGTGGCTCACGCTGCATGAAAACCGTGGGACTTCCCGTGTGGTGCTGGTGGTAAAGAATCCACCTGCCTGTGCAGCTGATTTAAGAGACCCGGGTTTGGTCCCTGGGGGGGGAAGATCTCCTGGAGAAGGGAATGGCAACCCACTCCAGTGTTCTTGCCTGGAGAATTCCACGGACATTGGACCCTGGCGGGCTACAGTCTATAGGAGTGCAGAGTGTTGGACACAACTGAGCAACTCAGCACGCACTACGTGCGTAGAGTAGAAGGCACAGCAGGAGGGCTGTGGAGGCAGCCTCCCCACGGGCCCCCAAGGTGCCCACAATCCCACCTCCTGACTTTCATGCCCCTCTGTAGTCCCCTCCCCGCCTTGCTTCTAACCAACAGAACACGACAAAGGTGAAGAAGGTCACCTCTGTGCTTTTGTTACATAGGATTTGGGCTTCTGTCTGGCGAGGAGACCTCACTGGACCCTCTCCCAAGACTTTGATAAAGTGACCTTACTATGGGGGCCCACAGGGTAAGGGAGAGGGGCCGCCCAGAGCCGACCACCGATGAGGAGCTCGGGCTTGTTGACTGAACTTGGAACATCCTTCCCCATCAAGCCTCAGCTGAAACCGAGTCCGGCTGAGTCCTGACCCAGAGAAGCTGCGAGATGACAAAGTGTGTTTTCTTAAGCTGCTAAATTAGGGGAATTTGTTACAAAGCGACACAGAGCAGTACAGTGTGGCTATGGGCCTACAAAGCGAGGCCGCAAAACGGGCCACGTCGCTCTCTCTCCCCTCCCTCTGTCTCCCCCCTCCCCACCTCTCCCCTCCCTGACTCAGCCTGCCTGCCCTGGGGGAAGCCAGGCGCCATGTCCTAAAGACCCTGTAGAAGAAGCCCAGGGGCAGGGAACGGAAGCCTCCAGCCAGCAGCCAGCACCAACTTGAGATCCTACAGCCCCAGGCAAGTCCTCAGGGAACCTCAGCCCCGGTCAACATCGCGACAGAAAGCTCTCAAGAGGTCCCCAGTCAGATCCCCCACCATGCTCACCTCCCCACCCCACAAGCAAGCCACTCTCAAATTCCCTCTCCACGGAAACTGTAAGAATAACGTCCATGGTCACTCATGCCACCACGGTGTGGGGTGAGCTATCGAGCAGGGATGATGACTGATGCAAGTCCACGGGCCAGGACCGGGCCTCACGCCCACAGTCACTGCCAAAGAGGAGTGGGGTGACAATGCTAGCTCAGGCCATTCATGGTCCTTCTCCTGGGACCAGCCCTCCCGTGGAGCGAGGGTCTTCACCCGTATCAGACTGGGGTTTTATTAGCAGAGGAGGAGTAAGAGACAGCAGGGAGAAATGGCTTTTGATAGGCAAAATCTGTATACCTGACACACGCAAGTGCTTACTTGAGGGTTAAAGATACAGGTTTAGACACAAATTTTCTCAATAAACTTAAAAAAAATAAAAACAAAACTCAACAACAAATCCTGGAGGAAGATAAACTTTAGGAAAAAAAAAAACCTGGGAGCTTCTGAATTACCTTGATAAGTTAGAACCATATTCTCCTCCTTAGCTACCACCCCATCCAGGGCACTGTGGAAAGACATTCCCTTAAATATAGTTTAAGAAGGAAGGCTATGACAAACCTGGACAGCATATTAAAAAGCTGAGACATTACTTTGCTGACAAAGGTCCATAAAATCAAAGCTATGGTTTTTCCAGTAGTCATGTATGGATGTGAGAGTTGGACCGTAAGGATGGCTGGGTGCCAAAGAATTTATGCTTTCGTATTGTGGTGCTGGAGAAGACTCTTGAGAGTCCCTTGGACTGCAAGGAGATCCAACCAGTCCATCCTAAAGGAAGTCAGCCCTGAATATTCATTAGAAGGACTGATGCTGAAGCTGAAGCTCCAATACTTTGTCCACTTGATGCAAAGAACTGACTCACTGGAAAAAAACCCTGATGCTGGGAAAGACTGAAGGCAGGAGGAGAAGGGGATGACAGAGGATGAGATGGGTGGATGGCATCACTGACTCGATGGACCTGAGTTTGAGCATCTCCGGGAGATGGTGAAGGACAGGGGGAGCCTGGTGAGCTGCAGTCCAGGAGTCACAAAGAGCTGGACATGACGAGTGACTGAACAACAGCAAGAGCAAAATTCAGTTAATGACGTCACGCGGGAACCTCACCCAGCTGACTAAAACGTGAGCCCATCCTAACGGGATGTCTTCGTTGTTAATAAACATGCCTCTGTCTTGCCATGACTGACTCGGGACCCCAAAGAGCCAGAGTGAAAGAAAAGTGAATCTGCAGAAAGGCCCCCAGGGCACTCACTGGGCATGGTAGGGCTCTCCCACTCCGCTCAAGCCTCTTGGTGAAAGGCATAAAATAAAAGAGCCACCATTTATAAGGGTTCCACGAAAAATCGTAGTACCTGGGTTTCAGTGAAAAAGCTTTTCGTAGACTTTTATATGACAATCTTGGTCACCAAGGCTACAGGCAGCTTGGAAAGAGAATGAGGGAAACAGCTTTCTTTTTCTGAAGCCTGGCTGACGGGGCATTATAACAATGGAAAGGGGTTGAAGTGAGAGACCCCAAGTCTTGGCCCAAACGTGCTTGGAGGATTCAGCCTCGGGGACTGTTCACATCAACTTTTGCTGCATCAACGATCGACAGCCCAAGGTCACAGCCAATGTCACTGAAGAATGTGCTTCCAGACACGTTTAGTGAAATCCCTCATCACCCGCCCTCACTCACTGCCTTCACCCAAGCCCCTGTGAGTATGAACATGCTCTGAATCCCTTCACCAGCAACCAGCTCAACTGACTTTCCCCAGCTTTAAGAATACACACTGAATGCAAGTCATACAAATGCTTACTTGAGGATTAAAGATGCAGGTTTAGCTACACATTCACCCAAGAAACATAGTTGAGGTTCACAAGCATGTTTATTAAGCCTTCTTTATGAAAAAAAAAAAAGAAAATCTACCTTCAAAAACCAAGTGATTTCATAATGAAAATTATTTTTCAAAAGTTGATAGTATGGTATGATATTTTTTAAAGGCAATTATTTAAAAGGGAGGAAAACTAAAATCGACCAGCAGAGAACAGATTTAATAAAGTATCTAAAAGCTGAGCTCTTGTGTTTGCTGCTAATCCTAACCCCTTATTCCTAAGAGAAATGAACACTCGGGGACCAATTTTCAGTAAAGTCTTTCTGAACAGTCATTTTGCTGGAGTGTCTGTGTTCATTTTAAGCCAGTGACAGTCATAAAACTACCCCCCACCCTGAGGATCTTTCAGGGTAGGACATAGCTCAGTGGGACCACAGGCAGTGCATTTAATCATTGCCAACTGCAGCCACGCTAAACCTAGTAAGACTAGTAGCTTTAGGAGCGCAGATGTCAGGCTGTGAAAATCCCCAGCTCCCAGAACAAGAGGATTAAATATTTCTTATGCTTTTATCAGCTCTAATTAATAGTGGTTCTTAGCTTCAGTGATTAAGAGTCTTAACACATGACGAATCTTCATTAGGCAGGAAAGTCAAAACACTTTTCTCTCAATCCACCCTGAGCCAGCCTGACTCTACCAAGCTGCATGCATGCAAAGTCGCTTCAGTCATGCCAAACTCTTTGCGGCCCCAGGGACTGTAGCCCACCAGGCTTCTCTGTTCATGGGATTCTCCAGGCAAGAATACTGGAGTGGGTTGCCATTTCCTACTCCTGGGGATCTTCCTGACCCAGGGATTGAACTGATGTCTCCTGTCTCCTGAATTGGCAGGCGGGTTCTTTACCACTAGCACCACCTACCAAGCTGAACTGTACTGAAATCATAGACAGACTTTACAGACTTTGGCGAGGGCCCCTTTTACCCCTGGCCACCAGCGCTGGTGGCCACTGGAGCTTCTAGGACTGAGTCGATGCTGCTGGTCACTCCAATGAGTCCCAGAGGCCCTCATCTCCTTACCACAGAAGGGGCCTGGGTCATGAGCAGACATCCAAAACAAGATGAGTGACATCGCTTGGGTCATCTGGGAGACCAGAGATCCTCCTTGGATTGCAGCAGCCTGGAGGACTCCTCTGGGAAGGAATAAATGGCACCCTTGTGGTCTTAAGACATTAACAAGCTTTCTGAGCTGTCTTTTTTTAAATGTGAATTTAAGTGTTGCCAATTTTCAATTATCTCTGCTAATGCTGGTGAAGAGAAGCACAGATAATTCAAAATTGTAGATGCTAAAGGTTGCTTGTATTCGGCCTGGAAAAGCAATTTGCAGTGACATTCTTAGGAGTTTTTAAAAATTGTTATTGGAATATAGCTGATCTACAGTGTTGCGTTAGCTTCTGCAGTACAGCCAAGTGAATCAGTTATGTATACACATATCTCCCCTCTTTTTCTAAGACTCCTTCCCCTTCAGTTTGCCACAGAGCGCTGAGTAGGCTCTCATTAGTCACCTATTTTATGCATGGCAGTGTGTATATGTCAGTCCCAGTGTCCGAGTTCATGCTGCTGCCCACTCCCGCCCTGGCGCCCACTCTTTTGTTCTCTCCATCTTGACTCTACTTCTGCTTCTCTCAATTCCCCACGTAAGTGGTGTTATATGATATTTGTCTTTTTCATACTTCCCGCGGTGTGACAGTCCCTAGATCCATCCATGTCACAGCAAACGGCACTACTTCGTTATTTTTCATGACTGAGTAGTATTCCGCTGTGCACATATACCACATCTTCTCGTCCATTCTTCTGTCAATGGACATTTCAGTTCAGTTCAGTTCAGTCGCTCAGTTGTGTCCCACTCTTTGCGACCCCATGAATCACAGCACGCCAGGCCTCCCTGTCCATCACCCACTCCCAGAGTTCACTCAAACTCATGTCCACAGAGTTTGTCACAGCCACCTCATTCTCTGTTGTCCCCGTCTCCTCCCACCCCCAATCCCTCCCAGCATCAGACTCTTTTCCAGTGAGTCAACTCGTCGCATGAGGTGGCCAAAGTTTTGGAGTTTCAGCTTTAGCATCAGTCCTTTCAATGAGGTTGCAGTGACATGTGAATGACACTGAGCTCTGCATCCTGAGCAGTTCAGCCATCCTGATAAGATGGCAAAGCGTTCGCTGGAGGAGGACAGCCTGCCGCCTTGCAGTCCTCAGCTGAGCCCCAGCACAGACAGCCTGGCTGTGGACCACACTGTCCCAGACACGTTGTAAACACTGCTCTGCACATCTGCCCCCTTCTCCCCAGTGTCCCTTCCCCTTTGCATCCTCTGCCCCCAGAAGCATGGAGACCTTCAGCAAATGGCTTCCATTCTCTGAGTGTCCCTGTGTCACCTGTGAATAAGGGAATGGTTGTAAAACTATTCTTGAAAGTCACTTTCAACTCTGAGAATGGTGTGATTCCATGTGGAGCTAAGGAGTTCATGTTTCATGTGTCTAGAAGCTTCCCTTGTTCTGCAACTGAGGCAAAGAGCCACCCAGGGAACAATATGAGACATTCCAGATGCCA
Organism: Moschus berezovskii; assembly: GCF_049115385.1. Classification (NCBI taxonomy): domain Eukaryota; kingdom Metazoa; phylum Chordata; class Mammalia; order Artiodactyla; family Moschidae; genus Moschus; species Moschus berezovskii. Next base: position 10,957,743 of record NC_142477.1, on the reverse strand, counting down.
AGAAGGTTTTCAGTAATTTAGAGACAAGACATAGGGTACAGTCAAGACAGACAGGGGTACCAACACCAATGTCAAGTGGTCAAATTTCTCTTCAAATCACAAACGGATGAAATCACACAAAGCATTTAGAAATCTAAGAAACAGCTAACCTCGGTGTTTCAGAATTTTGCAATAAAAGTGCATTCAACAGTACCCTTTTCAGAAGGAAGGAATAACTCGATCCTTTAGATTTCTTTACATGACGTTTTGCTTGGTTCTTCTCAGCCCATCATGCAGAGACTTGCTCGTGGCCAGAGTGTCTTTGGTCTCACTTATCGGCACCAGTGTCATCATGCTTTTACGTCTGAGTCCCAGGAAATGGATGTTTCGGTCTAGTGTGCTATCACATGTAAAATGTTAGCTACAGAGGAGGATGCTTAGGGGAAACAGTGCCTCTGGGGCTCCAGCAATTCGTAAAGGAGATTTCACAACAGACCTTTGAAGAAAATCTTCTAGCAGGCTGCACCCCATAGCATCTTCATCACTTGATGACGTGGAAGCAGCTCCGTCTACCTCAAGGGATCCTGAAAGACAGTCTCTGAAGACTATCTTTTGTACAAATGTGGGAAATCAGGTTCAAACTGAAATAACATGCTGAAGTGTCTTCTGTCAGGTCTTTGCTTAACAAAGACTCATAGGCACGCACACATCACCTGTACTCAATACCTGGCAGTTATGATCAGTGCAGAGGCCAAGAGGTGCAGATTAAATACCCTCTGCTTGGTAGCTCAGATGGTAAAGAATCCACCTGCAATGCAGGAGACCCAGGTTCAATCCCTGGGTTGGGAAGATCCCCTGGAGAAGGGAATGGTCAACCCACTCCAGCACTCTTGCCTGGAGAATCCCTTGGACAGAGGAGCCTGGCGGGGTACAGTCCTTGGGGTGGCAAAGATTCACATGACTGAGCGACTAACACAAATAGAATAAAGGAAATGAAGTAACATTGACAAACAAACGACTCATTAAAAGGGAGGAACAGCCAATTAGGAAAAAAAAAGTAAAAAGTCAATTTTCCTCTTCTCAATGCTTAAAGCTTCTGTTCAGAATTGGCTTCATCTTTTCCTGACTCTTGGCAGCTGACCTTGACAGCAACTATTGGTAGGAAAAGTTATATGCTGATGGTCCTGGAATGTGGACATAAATATCAGGACTTCTGGCAAGTGACAGAAACCCAAGATCAACTAGCCAAAGCCACAGAAGGGCCACATCTGCTCAGCTAAGTGGGAAAACTATGGTGAATTTCCAATGAATCCAGAGAGTAAAACCATGTTGTCAGGACATATTTCCCATCCCTTCCGCCTCACACTCTGCTATCTCCCTTCCATTCGGCATGTTGGTCTCTTTGTTTGCAATGAAACAACATCCAAGCAGGTGGGAAGATTACTCTGACAGCCCAGCCTACATGCCCGGGTAGATTAAGGGCTACCCCCGCCCATCCAATTCCAGGGAGTTAGAGAGAGGCTTCAATGAGTCTGGTTTTGATAGAACACCTACCCAGAGTGAACGCTGTGGATGCTGTCATTTTATTTTTCCAGGTTATCATGGAGGTGGGGTGACTTCCAGTCCCACAGGTCATGAGGGTTAGGATGAGGATTCTCCAAGGAAGGAATTCCAGGCAAGCTAAAGCAAGAAATTAAAAGACCACTAAATTAATAGCAGCCATGAAATTAAAAGACGTTTGCTCCTTGAAAGAAAAGTTATGACCAGCTTAGACAGCGTATTAAAAAACAGAGACATTACTTTGCCAACCAAGGTCTGTCTAGTCAAACCTATGGGTTTTTCATGTATGGATGTGAGAGTTGGACTTCAGCTGAGTGCTGAAGAATTGATGCTTTTGAACTGTGGTATTGGAGAAGACTCTTGAGCATCCCTTGGGCTGCAAGGAGATCCAACTAGTCATCCTAAAGGAAATCAGTCCTGAATATTCATTGGAAGGACTGATGCAGAAGCTGAGACTCCAAAACTTTGGCCACCTGATGGAAAGAACTGACTCATTGAAAAGACCCTGATGCTGGGCAAGATTGAAGGTGGGAGGAGAAGGGGACGACAGAGGATGAGATGTTTGGATGGTATCACCAACTCGATGGACATGAGTTTGAGTAAGCTCTGGGAGTTGGCAATGGACAGGGAGGCTTGGCGTGCTGCAGTCCATTAGATCACAAAGAGTCTGACACGACTGAGTCACTGAACTGAACTGAAAGCAAGAAAGACCTTCAGGGTGGGTGTTGCTGGCCTCCAGAGACAGTGAGAACAGTCCCAGATGAGCCAGGAACAATACTCGTTGCATTCAGCCTGGGAAAGAACTGACCTGGAGAGACGAGCTCTAGAAACTGGTCAGAATCAGCGAAGGAAGATGTGAAAAACAGGCTTTCACCAGTGTGAGCATCAATGTATGGGGTGGTGCTGGCTGAGCTCTAGCACACAGGTCTTCTAATCAACTTGCCACAAACACACGCAGAGACACACAGAGGCACCCTTAGACACAGACCCACAGCCGAGGTCAGAATGGAATAGCTGTGCCTTGAAATCTCAGTGGCTTAGCACAACAAGAATTTATTTCTCACTCACGTAGGCAGAAGGAGGAGGCAATGGCAACCCACTCCAGTACTCTCGCCTGAAAAATCCCATGGATGGTGCAGCCTGGTAGGCTGCAGTCCATGGGGTCGCAAAGAGTCGGGCACGACTGAGCGACTTCACTATCACTTTTCCTTTCATGCATTGGAGAAGGAAATGGCAACCCACTCCAGTGTTCTTGCCTGGAGAAACCCAGGGATCGGGCACGCTGCCGTCTGTGGGGTCGCACAGAGTCGGACATGACTGCAGTGATTTAGCAGCAGCAGCATGTAGGCAGAAGACTCCAGGAGCTTCAGTCACGTAATTCTGCTTTCTTCGCACATAACCTCCCGATCGCCAAGGCAAGGAAACAGTGACTGGGGAGGAGCCCTGATGCTGACTGCTTTGCATGGAAGAGATGCTTGCTGAACTGCGAGGGTCTAGGAAACACAGGGGCCCATAGACACCCGGAGAGCAGGCTCCCTACTGTGGAGTTCCTGAAGTTGCTCTGTGCTTCCAAGCAAGGATATGATGATTCATTTTACCCGTCAACTTTTCTGACCCAAGGTGCCCAGATAGTTGGTCAAACATGATTCTGGATATTTCTCTGAGAGTGTTTTTTGGATGAAATTCACATTTAAATCAGGGGACATTGAGTAAAAGCAGATTGCCATCCATAATGTAGGAGGATCTCATCTGATTGAAGGCCTGACTAGAACAAAGACTGACCTCACCCCAGCAAGGAGGGAATTTCGCCAGCAGATGACCTGTGGACGTGAACAGATGAACCGCCACACTCTCCTGATTCTCCGGGAAATCCACACTCGTGCGGCCAAATTTCTTAATAAAAGTCACACCATTGATTCTGTGTCTCTGGAGTACAACTGACTGATACTCAGACAAAGGACAAAAAGGCAATTTGGGGAAGCATCTTTGCTGAAGTATTCTCATAAGAGGAGAGAAGGTAAGAGCAAATGTTTCCAAAGCTCTCCCTCGAGCTGTGGGCAGCATCTTTCTCAAAACCAAGCGCCTGACAATGAGCAGCCTTTCTTCTCCTCTCCTGTATCCATCTCGTCGTCACAAGTTAAATGAGCCCTGGGCCACTTGAGAGAGTCCAGCACATGACTCTAGTCTACACTTCAGGCACCATCTTTGGGTCATTTTTTTTGTTTTTCACCACTCCATACTAAACAACAGTGACCAGTGTCTTATCTTGTGCTTTTTCAAAGAAAAAAAAATCTTTGATACAAAATTCTTCTCTTTTTAGCCCTCTTCCCACACTCTATTTGTCTAGTTGCATAAAAAGAAATCGTTGATGCCAAGTGAATTTCCTTAAATGGGGACATTAATTTATTCAGCATATACACCAACACAGCTCTAAGGAAGGAAAGGTTGCTACTCTGATTTAATTGCAGGGATCATCACCAACAAACATCAAACCAAAACTAACCCTGGTCTTATCTGGTACATGAAATGGCCAAGAATCCTCTGAAATTCAGGAGATTCTAGGCAATGAGGAGCAATAGCTGCCAGGACCCAGAGTTTCTTATTCAGCCAGTTGTAATGACCCTGCGGCATCCTATGGTGAGCAGATTGTAACACCAAGCCTCCAGACAGCTTTGATTCCATTTCTTAAAAAAACTAGGAATAAAACTACCACATGACCCAGCAATCCCACTATTAGGTATATACCCCGAAAGTGAAAGCCGTGCAATTGTGTCCAACTCTTTGCAACCCATGGACTGTACGGTCCATGGAATACTCCAGGCCAGAATACTGGAGTGGGTAGCCCTTCCCTTCTCCAGGGGATCTTCCTAACTCAGGGATCAAACCCAACATACTCTGAGGAAACCATAATTCAAAAAGACACAGGTAGCCCAGTGTTCCCTGCAGCACTATTTACAGTAGCCAGGACACGGAAGCACCCTAGCTGTCCACAGACGGATGAATGGATAAACAGATGTGGCGCATATATACAAGGGAGCAGCACTCAGTCCTAAAGAGGGATGGATCCGAGTCCGTTCTGGTGAGGTGGATGAACCTAGAAGCTATCATACAGAGTGAAGTAAGTCAGAAAGAGAAAGACAAACATATATTAGCACGTGTACGGAATCTAGAGAAATGGTACTAATGAACCTATTTGCAGGGCAGGAATCGAGATGCAGACAGAAAACAGACTTGTGGACACAGGGGCGAGGGGGCGGAGGGACAAACTGAAAGAGTAGCTTTGAAACAGTCCTTACCGTGTGTGAAATGGACAGACAGCGGGAGCCTGCTGCATAACACAGGGAGCTCAACCCCCGCTCTGTGACAACCTAAAGGGCTGGGATGGGGTGGGGTGAGGGGACTGGGAGGTTCAAGATGGACGGGATATATGTATATTTATGGTGGATTCATGTTGTTGTATGGCAAGAATCACCACAGCATTGTAAAGCAATTATCCTCCAACTTAAGAAAAAGGGAAAAAAGAGAGCTTTGACTTCTACCCTGGCCCATCAAGGATCAGGTTCCCCATCTTTACATAAACATCAGACAAAATTTTCCTCCAGTCTCTCACAGGGATGGGTGTAAGCAGCGACAAAGCACTCAGTATATGAAAAGTGTCTTATATCACATAACGTGAAATCGATAAGCAAAGTCGTCCCAGAGAATGAGCACCTTCACTAATGCTAACCTGCTTTTTACTGTCAGCCGTCCTCTTCCAACCGAGGAGCCTGGTGTTTTGCAAAGCCTGCCTATGGCCCTCTTCTGTTATTACAGCTGAATGCCTTCAGAAACCCTTCTGCACCACTAAAAATAAAACCCTCGTAGGACCCAGAAGAACCACTGCCAAATCACTAGAGCCAAATTCGGGATTTTTTTTAGAGGAGCGCCTATAAAACCATCTATAAATAGAAAGGCTTTCCTGTTATGTTTAATTACTGCATTTTCATGCAAACACACTCTGCTCACCAGGATCAGAGAATCGCCTGCAAGGCTCACAGCCCCGTCCCACAGATGAGCAGTGGGTCGTCCCTTCCTGCCGGGGAAGATCCAGGGCAGAAGGAGAAGAGGGTGGCAGAGGATGAGATGCTTGGATGGCATCACCGACTCGATGGACACGAACTTGGGTGGACTCTGGGAGTTGGTGATGGACAGGGAGGCCTGGTGTGCTGCGGTCCACGGGGTCGCAGAGTCGGGCACGACTGAGTGACTGAAAGACAGCAACAACTCCCTTCTGATGGGAAGCCTGGCTGCAACCACAGGGAGCCTGGGGGTGGGGGGAGGCGTGGAAGCACCCCCAAGTGACTTTAGCTGTTTCTCCTTCTGGGTTGATGGTCCCGAAGCTGCCTTTGGAGACTTCCCAGAGTGTTTCCAACCCTTTAAAGCATGTGTGGATTTCCAGTAATCGAGTGGAGACTTAATGTACACGTATTTTTAAGGTAACTGTAGCCGGTGGAGAGAACATGCCTGACGGGCACCAGCCAGATGCCTCAGCTCCAGAGTCGGTTGGCAGACGGGGGTCTGAGACGGGGTGAGCGGGCCCAGCTCCTGAGAGTCGGGGAGGGGTCTCCTGCTCTACCCCAGCCCCCCAGGCAGAGGGCTGGCTTCCTACCTCGTCTGTCCAGGCCCAGGGAGGATGGGCACCTATACCCGCGTGGGATGCCAAGGTCTGGGTGAGTCCTGCCAGGGCCCTCGGGGCTGCCTGGTTACCCCATGTGCTGCGGGAAATATGCCCACCTCAGGCAGGCAGGGGAGTCAGGCCCGAGGACACCCTTCTGCTCACTGTTGTGAAACCTTCAACCCCCCCTGCCCCGCCATGAACCCAGCCCCAGTGGCTCCATCCTCCGATGGGATTGGGCTCAGTCACGCCAGCCAACCAGCCAGCCAGCAGTTGCACAGAGCGCCATCCATGCCCCCTGTTTCCTGCTGGGTCACCAATGCCTGACGCCCTGAGGGGCCAGGAACTGCTGGTCTCGCAGCAGCTGCTCTGCCAGGTGCGGCTATGGGAGCCGAAGCTGGTTCTTCACTCCTTCTGAGCCTCCACTTCCTCATCTGTAAAATGGGGAGGGAAGGAATCATACCGACCAGAAGGGGCTTTGTGGGGACTAAGTTATGTAAGGTGCCAGAATAGATCCTGATACCTTGTTGATTCTGGTTTTTGTTCTGGAAGCCATGGGATTGCAGTTCTTGCACCTTCTATCTGAAAATGAGAGGGCTTGTGGAAGCTTCCTGATCGGAAGGACTGGCTGTGGGGAAAACCAGGTCTTGTTCCAGTGAGTAAATCTTTAATCCAGTTTTCTGCTGACAGGTGGGGCTGTGCTCCCTCCCTGTAGTTTGGCCTGAGGCAGCCCTGTCCTGGAGTCTGCACCTCCATGGCAGGGCTACCATATAGTACACTCCATGGTAGGCCTAATGGCGAGCTCCACCAAGAGGACTTAGGCCAACACACCATGCCTCCCGGGACTGCTGCTGCTAGTACCCCTGAGCCCTCGGAGGGCCACTGTCAATCCACGCCTCCACAGGAGACTCCCAGTGCTCACAGGCAAGTCTGCCTCAGTCTCTTGTGGGGTCACTGATGCTGGGAAAGATTGAAGGCAGGAAGAAACGGGGACGACAGAGGATGGGATTGTTGGATGACATCACTGACTTGATAGACATGAGTTTGAACAAACTCCGGGAGATGGTGAAGGACAGGGAAGCTTAGCATGTTGCAGGCCATGGGGTTGCAAAGAGTCATACATGACTTAGTGACTGAACAACAAAAAGTCAGTCCTATGTAAGTGTTTAACTAATACAGTCATTAGGATACAAATTAAAATAATCGTGACTATCACGGATCCATAATAATGCTTGATCTACACGAGCCTTATGAATCTATTCTAATCCACTACACCCCATCCATCATGTCATGCTCACTGCAGCATTAATTACAACAGCTGAGGTACAGAAGCAATCTGAATGTCCATCAGTGGACGAGTGGGTGCAGAAGATGCAGTACGTACAACAGAGTCTTATTCAGCCATAAAAAAGGAAGTGCATCTTACCATTTGAAACGTGGATGAAACTGAGGGCACTGTGATAAGGGAAATATTGGGTTGGCCAAAACCTGAGCAAACTTTTTGGCCAACCCAATAAGTCAGACAGCTAAAGACAAGTAGCACATGACCTCATTTATAATGGAATCTGGAGAAGGCAATGGCAACCCACTCCAGTACTCTTGCCTGGAAAATCCCATGGACAGAGGAGCCAGGTAGGCTGCAGTCCATGGGATCGCGAAGAGTCAGACACGACTGAACGACTTTACTTTCATGCATTGGAGAAGGAAATGGCAACCCACTCCAGTGTTTTGCCTGGAGAATCCCAGGGACGGGGGAGCCTGCTGGGCTGCCGTCTATGGGGTCGTACAGAGTTGGACACGACTGAAGTGACTTAGCAGCAGCAGCAGCATAGTGGCATCTAAACAAAGATCTCAGCTTCATAGATACACAGAGAGACTGGTGGTTGCCAGAGTGGGGCTTAGGGGGTGTGCAACATGGATGATAGTGGTCAGAAGATCCAAATTTCCTGTTATAAGAGAAATAAGTCCCGGGGGTGGGATGTGGGTGGGATGTGCACCCTGGTGACTGTGGCATGTCGGAACACTGCTGACAGAGTAGATCCTACAAGTTCTCACTGTAAAACTTTGTGGCTCAGGCAATAAAGGATCCACCTACAATGCAGGAGACCCGGGTTCACTCCCTGGGTCAGGAAGGTCCCCTGGAGAAGGGAATGGCTACCCACTCCTGTATGCTTGCCTGGAGAATCCCATAGACAGGGGAGCCTGGAGGGCTACAGTCTACAGGGTTGCAAAGAGTCTGACATGACTAAGTGACTAACACACAGATGTGTGAAGACAGATGTTAACTAGGCTTATTGGGGTGATCATTTCACAGTAAACAGGTATCAAATCACTGTGTTCCACACCTGAAGCTAACACAGTGTTACATGTCAAATTATACGGCAATTAGAAATAAAGTTCTATTCTAGTAGAAACGAGAGGACAGAGCCTCCACAAAATATAAACGTGTAGACACGTACATCCCTGTTCATGCAGTAAAAGTTAAATAACTTTCAAGTATTATGATCCACTTCGTTTGTTCCCAGGATGGTGATTTTACCATTCCCTCTCTATCTCAGGTAACCGAGAGATTCACTGGCTTGTGTCATAAAAGACTCTACAAACCACAAGTGTTTCCACTATCATGCCTCAACGAAGAAGATTCACTCTGGTTCTCTCCCAGTGGGGAGAGGGAGCTACCCTGGCCACCAGCTCAAAATAAAGATTCTGACTAAGATTAACTCTGCAAACCTGCATTTACTTCCAAAGTTTGTACTGCAGAAACACTGGTCAGAAAAAGAAAAAAAAAAAAGGTACAGAAAGAAAAAGAAAAAAAGGGGTCATCAAACAATGACATTCATGTCTGGGTGACATAAAAATATAACTCAAAGAAAGACCCATGAGTAGAATTTCTTAAACATTGTGGGCCAGCTGCTCCTCCCAGGTTTGTGTGCTATCTGCTTCAGCTCAGTTCAGTCGCTCAGTCATGTCTGACTCTTTGCGACCCCATGGACCACAGCACGCCAGGCCTCCCTGTCCATCACCAACTCTCGGGGTCCACCCAAATCCATGTCCATCGAGTTTGTGATGCCATCCAACTATCTCATGCTCTGTCGTCCCCTTCTCCTCCTGCCCTCAATCTTGTCCAGCATCAGGGTCTTTTCAAATGAGTCAGCTCTTCACATGAGGTGGCCAAAGTATTTGAGTTTCAGCTTTAGCATCAGTCCTTCCAATGAACACCCAGGACTGATCTCCTTTAGGATGGACTGGTTGCATCTCCTTGTTGTCCAAGGGACTCTCAAGAGTCTTCTCCAGCACCACAGTTCAAAAGCATCAATTCTTCAGCACTCAGCTTTATAGTCCAACTCTCACATCCATACACAACTAATGGAAAACCATAGCTTTGACCAGACGGACTAGTTGTCTGCTTAGATGAGAAGAAAAACGCTGTGCAGTCCCATTTGGAGTTGTTGCTTTTGTTGTTGCTGAGTCGTGTCCCCTTTGGAGTGCTGATCGATCATTTTACAAAAAGCAAAATTCCGCTCTGAATCAGTCACGGGTTACTCTTTGCTGCAGCAACAGGCGCCCTCCTCAGGTTGTCATCTTCCTGGTCTCCTTTTCCAGGTTGATCTGTTGCAGGAGCGTGTCCTCCTCTGTAAAGCTGTGGGTCAGCACAGCTTGGCACCTGCCCACCTGAGCAGGGAGAGGGACCACCACTCGGACCGTGTGACCTTGAGCAGGTCAGTGAACCTCCCAGCCCCACAGCAACAGAGTCAGGGCCTTCCTCACGCTTTGGTCGTAATGGTTCACTGAACTGATGCTGGAAAGCACCCCAGATAGTCCCAGAACCACAGTGAGATCTACTCCGTTATTAGCTGCGCTAATCGTGGCTGCTGCCAAAACATGCCGTCTGACCATCAGGTATACGTTCTTTGCTTGCCTGGGTTGCATGATCCGAGTAAACAGCCCAGGTTGTTCCGATTAAGTCCTCAAAGCTTAAAGACGGAGACGCGGGTCGCTAATCCAAAGTAAAAGTGTCCCTAAAAAGAGGAATTTGCTTTCATTTGTGACGATGCACATTTAGAACTCTCAAGGCACACAGGGTGTGACTTACTACCCCTCTGTGATCAGCTTATAAAAGACACAGATTGCTTTCTCCGTAGCCTCCTCTGTTTCACTGCAGCCTGCAAGCCTTAATGAAGCAAGCTGCCGTGCGGAAGAGGACCACGGGGCACAGAACAGGGAGCAGACTCCAGCCAACCGTCCGCATGCGAGGGTCCGAGACCCTCAACCCAACAAGGGTCCAGATGCTGCCAACAGCCTCCAAGTGAGCGTGGCAGCTGGTCCGTCCCCAGCGGAGCCTTCGGATGACCACAGACCCTGGGTCCGTGCCAGGACCTCAGCCTCTGGGACCACACGAAACACGTAGCCACCTGCACCCTGCCCACGCGCCTGACCACACGAACTGTGAGACGAGAGCACCCTGTGCTAAGTTTGGGGTGACTTGTTACACAGCGAGAGATAACTGAGACATGAGCTAAGCTACTGCCACGTCAAGAACAAGCAGCGGAATCTCTGGGAAAAGTGGATCTGCACTAAGGATATCTTTTTAATGTGGCTAACTTTATTCTCCATAGCAATATTTGATATCAAAGGAGAATGGAGGGAATGTTTGTAAAGTAATGAGGGAAAGAAAATATGAGCCTAGAACATTAAACCCAGTTAGATGCTGCTCAAGTAACAACACTGTAAAGCAATTAAAAAAAAAAAAACTTATCAAAGTATACAATTGGTGATTTTACTGTATGCAAACTACACTTCAACAAAGATTATTTTAAGAATTGAAACATAATAATAAATGTGTTTGTGGGAATGTTAAAGGTAAGCCAGGTTCAGGGTGTGATTTTTTACAGAAGTCAGCAAATAATCCAGTCCATCATCTGTTTTAAGATCCCCCGGAGAAAGGAATGACAACCCATTCCAGTATTCTTGCCTGGAAAATCTCATGAACAGAGGAACCTGATGACAGTCCATGGGGCCGCAAAGAGTCAGACATGACTGAGCAACTAACGCTTTCACTTCATGAGCTGAGAATAGTTCTTACATTTTAAAAGGATTTTAAGAGTCAAACAACAATTAATATTTCAGGGCATGTGAAAATTACATGAAATTGAAACCTAAAAATAAGGTTTCATTAGCACACAGCCATATCCAATCTTTTACTTCTTGTCTGTAGGGGCTTTAAAGTTCTTTTTAATTGACAAATAAAACTATAAAATATTTAAAGTACAGAATGTGATGATTTCATGTATGAATACATTATAAAAGGATTCTTCCCACTGTCTAGAGTAACAGCAGCCAAGTTGAGAAGAAAAAAGATCATCAGCTTCAAAAAATGAAAAATACTGACTTTCTGGCCCCTTATGCAAAAGTCTTCTGACCCCTGATTTGTTCCTTCTTAACCTGATTCTGAATTTTCCTTTATCCATCTTTGCCAACAATTCCATACGCTGAAGAACTGAAGGGTAGACTCAAGAGACGCAGGTTTGAGTTGGGAACACTGCACAGTACTAATTTCCAAAAAAGACATTCAAGCAAACTCATGAACCACACTAACTTAACTTCTCAGGAACACTGATTTCCAGTGGAAGCCAGAAAGGGAAATATTAAACTATAAATTTTTCTGAGAAAGAAAAAAACATGGGCTAAACGGGACTTCCTTCCTATATCCTCACCTGTTCTAGGAGTATTTCAGATGTTTAATCTCTTCCATCCAGGTATATATTCACGAAACCTCAGGAAGAGCCATGGTCAAATGCAAAATTTTTAAAAAACACAAAAATGTTCCTTGGACTTGTTATATATTTTTCAAGCCCAGTATCTAGAGGGTTGTTTTGATTTTTCTTTCAATTTGAATTATTGACATCACTCTTCTAAAAGAATATGATCTTCTGCTTTCCTTATTTCAAAACATCCTCTGGAGGAACCACATATGACAAGACAAGATCTTTATCTTCACGCTGATTTACATAAAAATATAGTGTGCCTGTGATTTTTTAAAAATTAATGACTTTACTTGTTTTGGCTGTGCTGGCTCTTTGTTGCTGTGAGTGGGCTTGCTCTGTGCGTGGGCTTGCTCTAGCTATGATGGTGGCTTCTCCTGCTGCCAAGCAGGGGCTCCAGGGCGCTCCGCCACAGTAGTGGCCGCACTCAGGATTAGTTGCAGCCTGTGAGATCTTCCCAATCCAGGGATTGAACCCACGTCTCCTGCATTGGTAGGTGGATTCTTAACCCCCAGAGCACCAGGGAAGTCCCACATGTGTTTTTATACACTGTTTTCCATAGAGTGTGTTGTTTGTGTCACTGCAAACTCCTAGGGCTCTGAATTGCACGAGACGGGAACAATTCCTACCATAACCTCCAAGAGTCCACATTCGCACAATTCATCTCATGGACAAGGATGTAGTGGCCGGAGGCTCTCGTGAGTGATAGGTAGATAAGAACACCCACATACACAGGAGCAGTTACCAGCAGATCCAGTCTCAGGTTTCCAGTTCAGCCCAGGAAAATCAGATGGAGTCATCATTTAGGGGGCGCTAATGTCGTGGTGTGTCTGCTTATGATAAAGAGTCCAGGGAGCCCCATAGAGACTCTATCAAATGCAGTTGTGTTTGACTATGTTTGAGGCCTTGACATGACAGTGGCCCAACTGTGGGCACGTCTCTCACCAAAAGTCCCTACAAAGGGGGTGTGTTTACAGACAGCACTTCGTCCTCCTCCTCCTCTAAGGAACTTTGGAATTGAAATTCAGGAGCAGCCGACTTCCCTCTGGTGGGCTCTGGGGTCCTCCCCCACCTGTTCTCTTTGGGCTCCACCCCTTCCCCGTGGCCTCCCCACTGGTTACTTTGTTTCTGGTTAGTTTCAGAGCCCATCACCGAACCCCCTCCCAGTGTGTCAGCAGGAGTAACCTTCAGCCGTATGCAAAGGTGAATCCTGCATGAAAGAGGCTTCGCTGTGTGCCCAGATTTCATCAGCACCGGTTTATGACTTCGCATCACTCACGTGACAAAACTAATTTGAGCTGAAGTGTTCATGGAAAGGAGTGACTTCACCTGTCTCCTTCCTCCTCTGTGAATTCTTCCCAAGAGCTCTGATGTCCTGGCTTCCCAAGTGGCACTAGTGGTCAAGAACCCACCTGCCATTGCAGGAGATGTAACAGACGCAGGTTCAATCGCTGGGTTGGGAAGGTCCCCTGGAGGAGGGCATGGCAACCCACTCCAGTATTCTTACCTGGAGAATCCCATGGACAGAGGAGTCTGGCGAGCTGCAGTCCATGGGGTCACAAAGAGTTGAACATGACTGAAGTGACTTCTCACGCATGCACGCACTGGCATCCTGAATGATTATCGGTTCAGAGGGGACACAGAGGCCAGGACCCCTCACGTCATTCAAGGCTGGGGGTGGGGCATTCATGATCAAGGAAAGTCAAGCACGAAGAATTGACCCGAGGGAGCAGCCAGCCCCTCTAAAGAGATGCCATCCCATGAGGGAAAGAAAGAACCACAGCCAATATGCACTGGACAACTATTTGTCTCTGATGGACGGGAGTCAGCAGCCTGAAGGGCGAGGGGACAAATGGGGAGAGTTTGGAGGAGCTCCAGGAGCACGGGACGCCCAGGGGGTGACAGGTACCAGGGGTCAGGCCCGCATTCATCAGGGAGGCAAGGCCATCACCCAGCCCCAGTGGGAAAAGCTGGCAGATTTCATGGGCTGGATTGGGGTGGTGGGGAGGGAGGTTCAAGAAGGACGGAACGTGTGTGTACCTGCAGCTGATTCATGTTGGTGTATGGCAGAAACCCAAACAACACTGTAAACCAGTTATCCTCCAGTTAAAAATAAATACATTTTTTAAAAAGCAAGTGGGCCGGGGTCAGCCTATCACATAGCAGAACACAATTGGGAGGCAAAGGAAATAAGAATCTAGTCCTTCCCTCATCGCTCCATTGGTAAAGAATCTGCCTGCAATGCAGGAGACCCAGGTTCAATCCCTGGGTCAGGAAGATCCCCTGGAGAAGCAAATGGCTACCCACTCCAGTATTCTTGCCTGGAGAATCCCATGGGCAGAGGAGCCTGGCGGGCTACAGTCCATGGGGTAACAAAACTCGGACAAGACTGAGCAACTAAACCACTGCCAGTCCTTCCAACTGGGGCAGTGCGGCTGGTGAGGGACTGGAATAGGAATAGGGAACCTAAACTATCATTTCAGGTCTTCCTGGGTTTCCCATTCAAGCCGGGAACACAAAGCTGAGGGCACCAGCATGCGGGTAGAGTTGTTCCAGCTCACAGCAGGTAAGTAAGGTTGGAACAGCTGATGTACTTCCTACCTGATAAACAATGTCCAAGGACTCAAAAGCTGGAGGGGCCAGAGGCATGGAGCTTTTCGCTGGGCATCACATTTCAAATGTGATAAAAAACCAATTCACAGGAAAGTAGCAGATCAAGGTGGCAGACTGAACAAGATAGGATTCTCTCCCTTTGCCCTTGCCCCAAAAACATGTTTCAAAACAGACCAAATTCATTACACCTATGACATGAGAAAGAAACAGATGCAGGGAGGAAGCCACTCCGCTTTTTAGATTGTTCGTTACGTCAGCTCACTCTAATTATCCTGATGGAAAACAAGTACCTTGAAAGAGGATTCTTGAAATTCAAAAACGCAGTAAAATCTAAAATACACAGCACTGTTTTAGTAACTGGATGGCGAGTGGTAAGAAAGCTGATATTCAAGACTAGATGATGAGTCAGCGCTATCTCGCGGCAAGACACTTGGTAAATTCTTGCTTTTATTTTTTGGAAGTCAGGTCACAAGCCAGAGGATTTTGTCGTTCTGAAGATGAAGATGAACGGAGAGTGTTAATGGAGAATCCTCGCAATAGCTTCACTTGGAAAGCAATTACAAGAAAGAGATGAGTTCAGAAGAGGAGGGGCTGGTGTCCTCACAGCAATCGTAGGAAACAGAGTCCAGAAATCCCCAGCCTTGCATGACTGGAATGGAAAGGCCTTGGCACGCTGAACACTGCTTGGATGAAGGTGACCCGATTCGTATCAGATTGCTCATCAGCAAAAAGTAGAACTTTCTGGTGCTAAATCACTGAAATGTTGGGGTATTTATTACAGCAACTAGCATGAATTACCCCCAGGACAATTTTCTATGTACTGTCACAAGCAATTAGAAAGTCTAATAGGGGAGAAAAGATCCTAGTCACAGTAACAATAGGGAAAAAAAAAACCCTAGATATGCCTCTAATGAGAAATATGCAAAAGCAGGACATCCCTGGTGGTGCAGTGAATAGGAATCTGCCTGCCAATGCAGGGGGACACGGGTTCAATCCCATACTTAGGAAGATTCCACATGCTTGGGGCGAGGCCTCATCTAAGGGTGCAAATGAATGTCTATGCTTTATTATAAAGCCTCTGTATAGTTTTTTTTAATTATACAGAGAATTTTTACATGCATTTATACTTTAGTAAACTTTTTGTTTTAGAACACCAAACCAGGTAGGGAGGGCAGTGAGTTTCTATTGCCTCCCCTCATCCCCACACATTGATGTGGGGATGTTGAGCTTCCGCATGCTCAACATCCCCACCAGAAGGCACATTTGTTCCAACTGATGGACCCACCTCACATCTCATAATCACCCAAAGTCCCAGGTTTGAATCAAAGTTCACTCTTGTGTTGTCCATGCCGTGAAGAAGTTAAGTGAAAGCCGCCCTGCTATGTCTGACTCTTCGCCACCCCATGGACTGTAGTCGCCAGGCTCCGCTGCCCTTGATATTCTCCAGACAAGAATACTAGAGTGAGTTGCCATTTCCTCCTTCAGGGGATCTTCGTGAAAAGAAAAGCGAAAGTGAAGTCTCTGAGCCGTGTCCGACTCTTTGCAACTCCATGGACTGTAGCCCACCAGGCTTCTCCATCCATAGGGTTTTCCAGGCGAGAATACTGGGGTGGGTTGCCATTTCCTTCTCCAGGGGATCTTCCCCACCCAGAGATTGAACCCAGGTTTCCCGCATTGCAGGCAGATGCTTTACCCTCTGAGCCGTAGGGATCAAACCAGTGACTCTTACGTGCCCTGCATTGGCAGATGGGTTCTTTACCACTAGCACCACCTGGGAAAACCTTTATTATTGTTGTTCAACTACAAAGGAAAAAGTGGCTGAAATTCTGTAACTGTGCTTTCATCTTTCTTGCTAAATACTAACAGCTCATTATTTCCTGGACACCAAACTAGGGTGAAAGTGAAAATGAAGTCGCTGAGTCGTGTCCGACTCTTTGCAACTCCATGGACTGTAGCCTACTAGGCTCCTCCAGCTATGGTTTCTCCAGGCAAGAGTACTGGAGTGGGTGCCATTTCCTTCTCCAGGAGATCTTCCCCACCCAAGGATTGAACCCGGGTCTCCCGCATTGTAGGCAGACACTTTACTGTCTGAGCCACCAGGGGAGTAGTAAGTCCTAAAATCAGGGTAGATCATCCAACCTCAGTTACTTTTCAAACGTTTTCTAGTCACAGGACCTTTGAAACCTCGGCATCTTTTCAGCACCCTACCTGCAAACGTCAAGATGCTCTCCTGCTGCTGCTGCTCCTGCTAAGTCACTCCAGTCATGTCCGACTCTGTGCGGCCCCATAGACGGCAGCCCACCAGACTCCGCCGTCCCTGGGATTCTCCAGGCAAGAACACTAGAGTGGGTTGCCATTTCCTTCTCCAATGCATGAAAGTGAAAAGTGAAAGTGAAATCACTCAGTCATGTCTGACTCTTTGCGAGCCCACGGACTGCAGCCTACCAGGCTCCTCCGTCCATGGGGTTTTCCAGGCGAGAGCACTGGAGGGTTCCCATCACCTTCTCCAAGATGCTCTCATCGCGGCACAATGCACTTGGTCCTCGCCCTGTGTCTCTGGCTTAGGCAGCTGCTGAGGTCCAGACCCTGTGTTTCCCACCGTCAGGAGGCTAAGCCACACACGTTTGAGAGAGCGTAGGCTCGTCTTCTCTGCCCAGCAGCCATTTCTTCAGACCCCTTACCTCTCAAGGTGCCACGCTGTCTCCGTCGCCCAACCGCTTCACTCAAATCCCGCCTAACAGACCTGGTCACTATATCCACACCCTCCTTTGGGGCACTATCTGTGTACCACAACAGCAAACCCCGAGACATCCCTCCTAAAGCTGGTCTCGGGGCACCCGCGCACTGAGCACGGCACCTGCACGTCTCCGTCTCACAGGGCAGAGCAGGCGCAGCTGGGCGGTCAGCTCCCTGGCTGATAACAGGGTTGAAGCAGAAGCTGGGGGAAGCCCGAGGCTGTGTTCCATTTCCAAACACCCTCAGGCTTGATATGATTTGAACCTTTCCAGCACATCCTGCTTCATGTTTCCCTCAGGGCACAGAACAGTCTGAATCCTAACGAGATGCCCCAAGGAGATGAAAACGATAACTCGAAGTAATAATCCTGCACCTCTAGAACCCAGGTGAATAGATAACGCTTCACCTCTGTAGTTCTCAGCCTCTTAAAAACTTTCTAAAGGAGAGCTCTTACCCCAGGAACACAGTTTTAATGTTCCCCACTGATGGCTCAGACAGTAAAGAATCCGCCTGCAGTGAGGGAGACCTGGGTTCGATCCCTGGACTGTGAAGATCCCCTGGAGGAGGGCATGGCAACCCACTCCAGTATTCTTGCCTGGAGAACTCCATGGACAGAGGAGTCCGGCGAGCTGCAGTCCATGGGGTCGCAAAGAGTAGGACACGACTGAGCAACTAAGCACAGCACAGGACAGTTTGAAAGAAGCAAACTTGTTTTGAAATAAGCACACATGTACATCATACAGGTGCATGTATCCTAGTTAATCTAAAGATGTTTTGAAGGAACTTTTCAAAATACTTTTATAGTACATGAATATTTGGCAACCTTTACCTAGAGCACCTACAATGTTTGCATAAGGGATTCCCTGGTGGCTCAAATGGTAACGAATCTGCCTGTAATGCAGAAGACCTGGGTTCCATCCCTGAGTCAAGAAGATCCACTGGAGAAGGGACTGGCTACCTATTCCAGTATTCTTGCCTGGAAAATTCCATGGACAAAGGAGCCTGGTGGGCTATGGTCCATGGGGTCGCAAAGAGTCAGACATGACTGAGTGACTAATACAATACTTGCATAATGAGCAAGAAAATTTTCCAAAGTTGCATTAACAAAAACTGCCTCTGGGAAGTCACCCAGCAATTAGTTCCTATTATATTATGACTTTGGAGAGTCTGCTGAGTTCAGAAAACTTACAGTGAATCAGGTTTGTGCTATGAGCATACGCTTCACCTTAAATAAATCTACTTCTAAAATGTTGATACAAAAAAGTTATTATAAATTTATCAAATGCAGTATGAAGGTTACCACTCAAAGAAATTCTGATGCAAATTATGTTCTAAATCATACAGTCATTCCCTGATTTGTGTTTTGATATGTACTTTTGCAAATACTTTGGGGTTTCATTGGGACAGGAAATATCTTACATTCAGTTCAGTTCAGTTCAGTTCAGTCGCTCAGTCGTGCCAGACTCTCCGCGACCCCATGAATCACAGCACGCCAGGCCTCCCTGTCCATCACCAGCATTAGAGAAGAATTTAAACTGTATTCTCTAACTTTAATGCTTAAAACTTCTATGTAAAAAAACTATTTCCAGACTATAAAAATGACAACAACCTAAGATATTCACGTTCTTTCTATTCAAACAGACCAGTTCTGTAGTCACCCTCACCTATCCTGAGATGCTCAACAACTAAGCTGTACTAGGGTGATGGCGCCCTCTCGAGGCTGTTAATTAAGGAGAACTGTCTAACTTTAAGTCAATTCAACATCTCTGGGATCTTTAGAGGGCTTCCCTGGTGGCTCAGAGGTTAAAGCGTCTGCCTCCAATGCGGGAGACCCGGGTTTGATCCCTGGGTCGGGAAGATCCCCTGGAGAAGGAAACGGTAACCCACTCCAGTATTCTTTCCTGGAGAATCCCATGGATGGAGAAGCCTGGTAGGCTACAGTCCACTGGGTCGCAAAGAGTCGGACACGACTGAGTGACGGAACAGAAACGGGATCTTTAGAAGCATCAAGAATTGTGACTGGAACAGAAAATTAGACAGGGATTTTGTTTCCTCTTCTGTTACTGCTTAAACCCAAGGTGTTTCCACCTAAGGCAATCATTTTATCACACTTTCATACTCTAGGGAGAATAATTTTCCCTTTCATCTCTACTGATGAATGAAAATATGAAAATGACTCTAATTGTGCTTGGAATCTGCACTGAGGTAAAAAAATTAGAAAATCGTTAGACACTTTTCTAACATGTTAGAAATTTTCAAATAGGTTAGACATTTGAAATGAAATCAAACAGCATCAATAACTGCTAGCCCTCGATTCTCCCCTAGGAAACTCCTTCCCAGGAACTTCATAAATTACATTCCCTAAGCACCAGGATTCAACTTTGTAAACAGTTATTAAGTCACTGATCACCCCTTTTGTTTATGCACTATTTTATTTATTAGTTATTGCAGAAAGTGTCTTATTTTCTAACATTCAAATGTTTCATATGTTAGCCAGAATTGAGTAGGTTATCCTGCCATAATAAGCTACCCTGGAAATCTCATGGACTTTATATGCAAAGATTCGTTTGCCTCCCTCACAAAACCTTCTGTGATTTTGGCCACTTTCTATGGACTCTTACTTCTGAACAGTAACTCTGAGATCCAGGCAAATTGCTTCTTAGAGCTACACCATCTGGGTACCATGGTTTCCAGTTCAATGCATCAGTGAAGAGAAGTGTAGGCTCATACCCCCTCCCTCAAGTGGCCTAAAGGTCTAGAAGTGATCCTTTATAAATCTGGTCCATTGCCCAGACCTTGTCTCATGGACCCACTAGCCCCAAGGGGCTGGAAAATGTGGATATCATAAGGATAATCGCAGAACAGTAAATATCTCTGCTACATATTTCAAAATTTTTCGAGCTTGATATTTTTGAGGGACAAGTGGATCTAACCCAGAATTTCAACCCACTTGTACCCCGACCCATGAGAAAATGCAAACTTAATCACTTGCAAACTTCTGTGTTATTCGAATAAATACAGAAATGGAGAAGGAAATGCAGCTTCCTTCGAAACCGAGTCCTAGAAAACTGATGCTTGGTACCACTTCTCAGATAAAGACATCATTCTGGACATGTGAAGCCAGGGGCAACCAGGAGGAAAAGTAACAGGCAGTGACAATCCAGCCGATGGGAAATGCAACAGTGCTTCATGATCCGCAAACAGTCTAACAGACCACGAACAGAGGAGCGAAAGCCGAGTCGGGTGGCTCAGCCACTTCCAGGCTCAGTGGAGGAACAGTGCCTCCCAGTGACACTTCCTCAGAAAATCTGCTGTTCCCTCATAAACACGGGGGCTCCGATCTCGGCTTCACTGCAGTGGTTGAACTCTAATACATTTCTGGGGATTTTGAATCGCTTCCAGAACCGGTGACCCGTGATCTTATGTAACTGTCCATCAGAGATGCTTTTCCATGTAACTTTTGGAGCTAATCGGTGCCACTAAACAAAAGCTGCCGTGAAACCACGTGAGAATCCGTGCTGTCGAGATATTCCAGTGGGGAGCCAGCAAAGCAGGGCAGAGGATGGAAGGAAGGTGATGGGTGAATGCGGAAAGCACAGTCTGGGAGGGTGGCTCAGAAGAAAACTGCTCATGTCCAGAGCTGGCTGGTGTCAAGTGAAAGTCAGTCGCTCGGTCGTGTTCGATTCTGTGAGGCCCTGTGGACTCCAGCCTCTGTCCACGGAATTCTCCAGGCAAGAATACTGGAGTGGGTAGCCATTCCCTTCTCCAGGGGACCTTCTTGACCCAGGGACAGAACCCAGGTCTCCTGCATTGCAGGTGGATTCTTTACCGTCTGAGCCACCAGGGAAGCCTCCCAAACAGTGAGCAAATGGAAGTATAATGGAGGAGCATGAAGTTTTGTCTCCGGGGGTTTACGTGAGACGTGAAATGAGTTCTCATTTCCTTCTTTCTTGCAGCTTCTGTAGTCATGCACACACGCGCGTGCACACACGCACACACGCGCGCGCACAAACACACACACTACTCGGGAGAGTGGGTATGTATTTGGAAATAAAAACTGAATTCCACTTCCTGCCTGGTGATTCCTGAGTGTGGGATCTACCAATGTATCCAGCCCGGGCAGGGGAACGTTGGCAAGGGCTAGAGGAGAGGCGGAAGTAAGGGGGGATGTAAATATGAACGAGGTTAACTTTGGCCCAATGTCGTGGGAAGAACACAGAGAGATGGAAAAATGAGTCAGGTTCCCAGCACCTCCAGAGGCAGGAAAACTAGGGGAGAGTCCTTTCATCAGAGGCTGCCTCCTGCTGGGGAAGTGGCTGTATCCCCTCGGGCCCATTCAAGCCAGACAGCTGTGAGGGACCACCTAGATTCCCAGCAAAGAGGGCTAGCCCCTGGCACTTCTGGAGCCAAGAAGGCAGCAAGGGCAAAGAAAAGAAATGAAAAGAAAAAAAGGATCCAAATATTAAACATAATTGCAGTCACATCAGTGGACCAAACCCTCCACTCAAAAGGCAGAGATGATCAGAATGACGAGCTGGGTCCAACTCTGTACTGTCCACAAGAGGCACCAGTTAGACTTAAAGATGCAGATCAAAAGGAAAAAGAGGATCATATATGTGCCATGAAAACAATAACCATAAAAGAGCTTGAGAGGTTATGGTAATATGAGGCAAAATGGACTTTAAGATGAGATATATTAGAGGAACCAAAGAAGGATGCTTCAAAAAGAGGTCAGTTCATTAGAAAGATGCAGCAACTAACAACAAAGCCCCAAAAGCGCTGGAGCAAGAACTGTCACAGCTGAAAGGAAAAACAGACAATTCTACAGGTATAATTGGAGACTTCAACTCTTCTTTCAGCAATTGATAAGAAAAAAAAATTTTTAACAAAAATTCAGCAAATCATAGAACTGAATAGCACCATCAACCAACCTGACTTACCATTAATAATATAGGATAGAATAGAATAAATAGAAAGCAGAATGCATATCCTTCTGAAAAACATATGATTTCACTTCAAGGATAGACCACAATCTAGGCAATGAATTAATTTCAGTAATTTTAAAAGATTGAAAATATACAAAACTTTTTCTCTAAACACAATGAAATTATAAATTAACACAGAAAAAAATGTGGGAAGTCCCCAAATTTTTATAAATTAAATGACAAATACTAGGTCTCCAGTAGGCCAAAGAAAAACAATCATGGAGGAAAATGAAAATATCTTAAACTGAAAGAAAATGATAGATATAAAACTCCTTAACAAAAAAGTTACAAACGAAATACAGCAGCACAGAAAAGGAATCATATCCTATGACCAAGTGGGGCTTATTTCATGAATGCAAGAATAGTCTACCATTTCAAAATCACTTCATGTGTTAATAACAAACCTTATTAAGAGAACAAAGGACAAAAACATGGTCATCTCAATTCATGCTGAGAAAAAAGAATATTAGAAAACATTCAACACCATCCATGGTACAAACTCTAAAAACTAGGAACATAAAGAAACTTCCTCAACTTGGTAAGGAGAGCCTACAGAAGCCTACAGTTAACATGGTAGATACAGATGCTTGATTGTGAAAGATTGAATGCTTCTCCCATAAGCTCAAGAATGAGGCAACAAGGTCTGCTTTCACCATTTGCCTTCAATATTGCTCTGGATATTCTCGCTAGTCCTGAAAGGCAAGGGAAAAAAAATTAAATGCAGTCATATTGGGAAAAAAGGAAAACTGTCTTTATTCTCAAGACAAGTTGATCTTTTGTTCAGGCAATTCCAAGAAATCTAACAAAACAGAAAACTATTAGATCTCATAAGTGAGTTTAACAAGGTCATGGACACAAGACCAATACATACAAAATCAACTGTATTTCTATATACTGGTCACAAACAATAAAAAGTGAAATTAAGAAAACAATTCTTCTAGTCAATTCTTCTAGCTAATTTAATAGCATCAAAAAGAAGATATTTAGGAATAAACTTAAAAACAGGAGCAGAAGGACTGAACATTGAGAACTACAAAACACTGTGGACAGAAATTAAAGATCTAAGTATATGCAAAACATATCCTGTTCATGGGTTGAAAGGCTTAATACCGTGAGTACGGCAGAGGAACCAGAGATCAAATGGCCAACATCTGTTGGATCATCGAAAAAGCAAGAGAGTTCCAGAAAAACATCTACTTCTGCATTATTGACTACACCAAAGCCTCTGACTATGGATCACAACAAACTGAGCCACCAGGGAAGATCCACTTAAAGCATTAGAGAGCTGTGGAATTAATGAGGACTAAATGAACTAAAATTCCCGAGAGAAAAGTAGGTGATTGATACCCATTTTTCCCTAGAGGCATCTTCCAGTTCTTGATAAAAGCCTGATGATCAGACTTTGGCCACATAGAGGATATGGCTGGGGAGAGAGAAACAGAAAAGCTCTTAAAGGTGGTGGAGGGCAAGGGACTGGAAATTCATGGATGATTTCATCCATGAGACATTTGCTCACCTTTTGGGCTAAGTGGTCAGGGGCTGCTGCTGCTGCTAAGTCGCTTCAGTCGTGTCCAACTCTGTGCGACCCCATAGACGGCAGCCCACCACGCTCCCCCATCCCTGGAATTCTCCAGGCAAGAATGGCAACTAGAGTGGGTTGCCATTTCCTTCTCCAAAGCAGGAAAGTGAAAAGTGAAAGTGAAGTCGCTCAGTTATGTCTGACTCTTAGCAACCCCATGGACTATAGCCTACCAGGCTCCCCCATCCATGAGATTTTCCAGGTAAGATCACTGGAGTGGGTTGCCATTGCCTTCTCCAAGTGGTCAGGGGAGTAGAACTTAAAGAGCTAGGTGGAAAGATTTTGAAAGAAAGAGTAAAATTTCCAACACAGTCTCGAGGGGTTTAGGATCAAAGATCTTCTATGGGAAAGCACTTAAAAAGAAAACACACAGAAGATGAAAGCTTATGGCGAATTGACAGCAGGAACTATAGCTACCTGTCCAATCTGAGTTATCGCTAGAGGCTGAGAATCCAGGTTCCGCCGCTGGCAAAAATCTACTGCTGGGAAACAGAAAAATCAGCAAGAGTTCTGACATTCAAGAGGGACAAAATTAGAGCCTGGAAGGCACCACACACATAACCATCCTCTCCATCAAGACATCTGTCAAATCACGACGGATCAAACTCACCTACCCCTGGGGGAGGGTGGAGCACCTCTGATTCCTCGGTTCTGGCGGACGGTGGGTGCCTTGCCTTTGAGAAGCTTGAGTTCAGCCCTCCGCGCTCTGACTCCCTCACTCTCAGCCCTGTGCGTGCTCAGTCGCTCAGCTGTGTCTGACTTTGGCGGCCCCCTGGACTATAGCCCTCCAGGCTCCTCTGTCCCTGGAACTTTCCAGGCAAGAACGCTGAAGCAGGTTGCCATTTCCTACTCCAAGAGAACCTCCCAGCCCAGGAATCCAACTCGCATGTCTTTGCATTAGCAGGCGGATTCTTTACCACTTTGCCACCTGGGAAACCCTGGCACAGCTCGAAACCTGACTAGATTTTGGTAACTGACGTCCTCTCCCACCTGCTTTGACGGTATTCTAGATATTTCTTACTCGACACTAACGCGCCTTCGCACAGTCCTCTGCACTTCATCAGTTACATTCACGGTCTCGTTTCTCCAGGAGGTATTATCAACTCTGTCGGATGAGCAAGGAAATGGGGACTAGAAGAGGCACTCACGCAGGTCAGCGGTGTCCAACAGCTGAAAATCTCCCTCAGTGGCAGGAGCAACCCACACAGCGTGTGCAGGAATAGGGTCTGAGTAGCTCCTCCGCCGTGGTTTCCTGCCCAGGCTCTGGGACTGCCAACGGGCAACAGGGCCGTGGTCTCCATCCAGCGGGATCCGGTCACAAACGGCAAGCGTGTTTCTTTATTCTCTTTCAGTTCATCGAGCCTGCTTCTCGTCCACGCTGCCTGAGTGTCCTGCCAGCATTTGGGATTACTGGGCCAATGAATGGTCTCTGTGCACCTTAGGTCAAATCTTTGGCACAAGAACCTAATTGGAAGCGAGGGCTCGTAGGTTGGATTTCATCCCTTGTCCTATGGGATCATAAGGTCTATCAGGTGAACTGACTGGCTGTCCACCCAGGGTTGCCTGGGCCACTGAAGACAAAGAGGGTGAAAAACATTGGAGAATTGACTTATGAGGACAGATTAAAGGAGCTAAATATGAACAGCCTGGTTAAGTGACACTGCTGCTGCTGCTGCTGCTGAGTCATTTCAGTCGTGTCCGACTCTGTGCGACCCCATAGACAGAAGCCCACCAGGCTCCCCCATCCCTGGGATTCTCCAGGCAAGAACACTGGAGTGGGTTGCCATTTCCTTCTCCAATGTGCGAAAGTGAAAAGTGAAAGTGAAGTCGCTCAGTCGTGTCTGACCCTTAGCGACCCCACGGACTGCAGCCCCCCAGGCTCCTCCGTCCATGGGATTTTCAGGCCAGAGTACTGGAGTGGCTTGCCATTGCCTTCTCCGAAGTGACAACTAGAAGGGTACATAATAGGAGTCTCTGGGGAAAGAGCGTAATTATTTATCTGGATACAGCAGGGTATAACTAGGAGTAAAGAGATTAAATTAAGAATGGGAAAATTTAAGCTGAATTTCAAGAAAAAGTCCCTGATGGTGTAAATTATTAGCTCATGGAATAAATTCCCTATGGAAATGCTATAGCTGGGGAAGCTTCATAATAGAACTGGACAAAATACCAATAAATAATATAAGTAATAATCCAGTACTTGAAGGTGGTTACATACTATGCTTTCCTTGTTGATTATATCTTGTCATATTTTTCTTTAATAATCTATTTAGAGTGATTGTTACCCAAAGAAGTAGACAATTGTCTAAATCTGAAAAGGAATATGTACTTTAGGTGAGTGAGGCTAAAATTGCTTTAGTTTTCATATACTCTGCAGCAGTAAGCAGAAATAATTTTTTATTACTTTGTTTTAGCAGAGCTGGTCAAAAAAAAAAAAAATTACTCAGAAAGAATTAAAATACTTAAATAATCCATGAAAGTTCTATCACTAAAAAACAAGTGACTAGAGCTTGATGGTTTTGCAGCTAAGTTCATTCACTCAAACGAGTATTTATTAACTCCTGCCATAAAAAAGAAAAGAAAAGACACTTACTCAGTCATGTCCGACTCTTTGCAATCCCATGGATGGTAGCCCACCAGTTCCTCCATCCATGGGATTCTCCAGGCAAGAATACTGGAGTGGGTTGCCATTTCCTTCTCCAGCTCCTGCCATAGGCCACTTCTATTCTAGACACTAGAGACAGAGCAATAAACAAAATAAAATCCCTAGTCTTGTATCATTTATAGTACACTCATGGGAGACAAGGTAGAAAGGGATGGATGCACCCCACGGCAGGTGGCTGTAAAGCTTAGAAGGAAAGCAGACATCATGGAGGGAGGGGCATGGACGCTGGAGGCTCCAGAGTCTCAGCCTTCCAGGACTGTTTGCACACGGACACCCATCCACTCACTAGATGAGGGGACAGAGGGAGCTGTGCGGGTGTCTGAGGGAAGGAGCCTCTACATTATTATCTGAAAACAAGAAGGATCCCAATGCTACAGCTGTTCCAGACACAGGCAACAGTGGGAGTGTCCTCAATTCATTTTAAGAGGCCAACGTGACACCAAAACCCGATAAAGGGGATTCTACAGAGAAAACAAAACGCAGGGAACCTCGTTATAAATGCAGCAGCTCGGGCAGCAGCAGGGCCAAGCCCCATGGGAGGCCATGTGGGATGACCGGATACTGGTCCCTGGGTGCGTATCAATGAACTTGACCCTGAGGGAATACAGCTTAACACCCTCTGGACTGGAAAAGTCACCACTCAGATCAACATGTGGGCAACTGGATGATTTAAATTTCAATGAAAAGGGAAAGATTATTGATTACTGAATCCTGATTGAAGTATTATTGAGGTCATCAATAGCCAAGACATGGAAGCAACCTAAATGTCCATCCACAGAGGAATGGGTAACAAAGGCATGCTCTGTATATGATGAAATATTACTCAGCCATAAAAAGAATGAAATAATACCATTTGCAGCAACATGGATGGCCCTAGAGATGATTATACCAAGCAAAGTAAGTCAGGCAGAGACAAATACTGTATGATATCACTTATGTGTGGAATCTTAAACAAGGATACAAATGAACTTACTTATAAAACAGAAATAGACTCACAAATGTAAAAAACAAACCTTTAGTTACCAAAGGGGAAACAAGGTAAATTAGGGGTTTGGAATTAAACTATACATACTCCAATTTGTAAAACAAATAACCAACGAGGACCTATACTTTATAGCACAGGGAACCCACCCAATATCTTGTAATAGCTTCTAATGGAAAAGAACTTGAAAAAGAATGCATATATATATATATATATATTATATATTATGTACATTATACATGGGCTTCCCTGGTAGCTCAGCAGTAAAGACCCCGCCTGCAATGCAGGAACTGCAGGAGACGTGGGTTCAATCCCTGGGTCGGGAGGATCCCCTGGAGGAGGACATGGCAGCCCACTCCAGTGTTCTTGCCTGGAGAGTCCCATGGACAGAGGAGCCTGGCGGGCTACAGTCCATGGGAGTTGCAAAGAGCATGCACACACACACGTACATTATATATCTGTACATCATGTACACACAAATGTAACTGAATAACTTTGCTCAACACCTAAAATATTGTAGATCAACCATACTTCAATTGAAATAAACAAAAAAAGGAACACTACGCCCAGTGTTACCCACAGCAGTTGGCAATGGGGCCAAAGCAAAGAAAGCTCCACTCTTGCGTCTAACCGGGTTTCCTCACTCTTCCTGTTTTCAACAAGTGACTGAGGATTATACAGCAAAAGTCTCTCCACTTTACCCAATGCAGCCATAAGCTGGGAAGATTTCTAAAAAATAGAGTCATTAGCTTTAACTCTAAGGTCTTCAAAATTCGTCTTCAAACCCTCATGTTATTTTCCAAAAGGCAAGATTTAGCTTGGGCAGGAGGCACAGTCGGAGCGGTGCGGTTGCCTCTGACACTGAGGGACACACGTCCGCGTCCATGTGCATTCCAGTGGTGCGATTTATCTTCCACTTTCGCCCCATCTCACCCGTCACTTCAGGCTCCAGCCCATTCATCCCCAGGTCAGGAGGGGTAGGAAGGAGTCGTAGCAATGGTATAGTTACTCCTTGATCAATACAAACTCCATTCGTCGACTTTTTAGGTAATAAAACTGTGGCCAAGCACATCTTTAAAGCCAAGCAGCTGTGTCAAATCTGAATGTGATGATTATTCTTCATTCTGCAATTTGCATCAAAATCAAACAGGTTTCTTGTGTGTTCATTTCCTATAGAACCTTCCTAAATGTCCAGACCAGCTTTTCAAGTTTAAATGAAACAAATCCAAGGTGATACTATCTGCTAAAAGGTAGAGACGAATACAAGAATGTTCCAACAGCTTTAAAATAGCCGCAAACTGAAAACAACCCAAATGCACATCAAGACAAAGGCTAGGCTGACAATGTGTGTGTGTTCAGTCATGCCCAACTCTTCGCAATCCTGAGGACTGTAGCTGTAGCTGACAGCTCCTCTGTCCATGGGATTCTCCAGGCAAGAAGACTGGAGTGGGTTGCCATGCCCTCCTCCAGGGGATCTTCCCCACCCAGAGATCAAACTCTCGTCTCTTGAAAGTCCTGTATTGGCAGGCAGATTCTTTACCACTACTGCCTCCTGGGAAGAGAGTCAGACAATGCAATATGGCATAATGTGTTTGTCTGCTGCCGCTAAGTCACTTCAGTCGTGTCCAACTCTGTGTGACCCCATAGACGGTAGCCCACCAGGCTCCCCTTTCCCTGGGATTCTCCAGGCAAGATCACTGGAGTGGGTGGCCATTTAATGTGTTTGTCAGTTCAGGCTAATAACAGAACTCTGTAGACTAGGGGGCTTACACACTGGGAGGCTTCTCATAGTTCTGGGGGCTAGACGTCCAAGATCTAGATGCCAACAGGTCCGATGTCTGGTGAGAGCCCACGTCCTGGTTGGCAGATGGCTGACTGTCCCTGTGTCCTCACATGGTGGAGAGAGTGATAGCTCTGGCCCCTCATCTCCTTACGAGGGCACTAACCCCATTCGTGAGGGCTCCACCCTTACCACCTAATCATCCCCAGAGGCCCTACCTCTTCACACCACCCTGCGGGGAATTTAGGCTCCAACATATGAATTTTGGAAGGACACAAATATGACCTGCCATTTCAGTAGACAAAGGCTGTCTCAGCCATCAGCGATTGCAGCCTCCCCCACGGTGAGCCCTGTGGGGATTCAGGATAGAAACAAGGAATGCCGGCCCACTAACAGCCGTCAGATTGCAGCCACCTCTGCCCCCTTGGAGACTGGAAGAGAAAGCACAGGATCCTGGCCTCAGGTAACATATCAGAAAAATGACTTCGGTGAGCCCAGACTCTTGCATCTTTCCGTCCAAAGAAGAGTCCTAAATCCCTTGAGATGTTGATTTTCTTTAATTAACAATATTCGCTTGCCATTCCAAGGACCTGCTCTTTGTTGCAAAAACTCTTATATATCCTGGCTCCCCCTTCACCTCTTCAGAGCAGTATTCTCAGGGTTAGTTGAGAGGCTGCCTCCTGGGCTTGAAGTTCTAAGAATGTCCACTGAATAAAACATAACTCTCAACTTTTAGGTTGTGCAATAGACACATACGCTCAGTCCGCAGCACATAGTGATGATAAAGATTAATGACTGACAGCTACAACAACGTGGATGAACTTCAAAGACACAGTTAAGCGAAAGAAGCCATATGGTTAAAACCTACTGTAGGGTGCCATCCAGGTCACGTTTAAGAGCAGGCAAAGCTCATCTAAGGTGACAGAGATCAGGACAGACAGAGGGGGTAGTGAATGAAGGGAAGCCTGGGAAGGAATTCCAGGGGCTGGCAGAGCTCGTGTTTTGTTCTGGCCAGTGGACAGGGACATGGACCTGGTAGGTGTGAGAAGATTCACGGGCTGAATGCTGGATGACAAGGGAAATAAGAGTCAGTGCGTAAAGGAGCTCCCTGGGAGTTTAGGCACTCCCCTGCAGGCAGAGGAGGGTGGAGGCAGAGACAGCATGGCCAAGATCACGGTGCCATTCGGGGAAGCCTTGTGGCCTCGAGCACTGCTAGGATTCCCACAGCACTTGAACATCAGGGTTATAAAACACGGGCTGGCAGAGCCCAGGGGCTGCCCTAGTGGCTCAGATGGTAAACAATCCGCATGCAACGCAAGAGACCTGGGTTCGATTCCTGGGTCAGGAAGATCCCCTGGAGGAGGGCATGGCAACCCACTCCAGTGTTCTTGCCTGGAGAATCTCATGGACAAAGGAGCCTGGCGGGCTACAGTCCTTGGGGTCAGAGTTAGACACAACTGAGAGACTTCCAGTCACTCACAGCAGATCCAGCAGATCCAGCAGATCACAGGAGCCAAGATTCTTGGTTTGCAGATTGAAGCAGAGGCTCCGAGGCGTGGATCAGTGAAGGGCATCTGGGAAAGAAAGGCCTTGGATCCGTGGGGCTCCACCCTGGCTGGACCGCAGAATCGCCAAGAGAGCTTTGATGCATTGACCCCCAGGCTCAGCCCCACCCAATTCAGTCCTGATCTCCGGCAATGGGGCCCTGCAGCAGTCGCTTCACAGGGTCCCCCGGTGAGTGTGATGAGTCAGGGTTGAACATGGATGGGTCACATTCTTACAGCCTTAACTTAGGTTCGTTTCCGATCCACCTGCTGGCCCCTTGCAGGGCCCAGGAGCAATGGGCCCAGGGCAGGTGTTTTGTTGGGGTGATTGTAGTTGGAAGTGGAAGAGCCCCACCCATTTGAAGGCCCTGCCTCCAGACTCCCCAAGTAGGGAGGGTGGGGTGGGGAACCCCATGCCAGTCCCACTGGGCCTGGAGAAGGAGCAAACCCCTCTGCTCTGCTCCCACGGTTTCCTGCCGCGTCCCCCCCCGACCCCGTCTCACGTCCAGAGCACACCGATTACATAACCCCAGGAGCTGTTTTCTTAAAAGTTCAAAGTCGGAGTGGATCTGGCCCAGCAGGAAATTCCGGATAAATTTCGTGGAGATGGCAGAGGCGAGGCGCCAAGTCAGCTGTGCTGTGGAAGCCGACACCCGGCATTCCCAGACTGGAGATTCGCACCCGGATATCCGACGCCAGCCAAAAATAAGCTGTCAGGCAGCCTCTGGGCCGTTTTCACTGCTCCCAGGATGGAAGGACAGGTGTTGCCCCCGCAGGGCACGTCTCCGAGATTTCCCATCACACCCAACCTGGAGAGATTCTGGGGCCAGGGGTAGCTGCACAAGGTCATCCCTGGACTGGCTCAGGGTCCTCACCCTGGAGGGTTTTGGGGGCTCTCCTGTGAGACCGCTGTGAATCTGGGCTCTGGGTTGGGAGTCCCCGCAGAGCCTCCTTGCTCCTTGGGTCCTGCAAGCACCCCAATTCCTCCAGCGACACCACCCCTAGGAGGGGCCCCAGCATCCTCACCAGCCCTTTCGTGGAGCCAGGAGCAACAGGGCCTGGAGGAGCTACCCAGCACCTTCCGGCTCATCCTCACTCCCTGGAAAACAAGAGGTGCATGAGACAGTGTATCTTTGCCTCTCGGC
Organism: Moschus berezovskii; assembly: GCF_049115385.1. Taxonomy (NCBI): domain Eukaryota; kingdom Metazoa; phylum Chordata; class Mammalia; order Artiodactyla; family Moschidae; genus Moschus; species Moschus berezovskii. Next base: position 10,925,759 of record NC_142477.1, on the reverse strand, counting down.
CATCTCTTTGCAGACCCCATCTTGATGACCTCAGGGAGTAAGGGCTCCCGTGATTCTCCCAGTCCAGCCACAGCAAACCCCATACTGGGGGTGGTCATTAGAAAAACCAAAGCCTCTTGGCTGCATGATGAATGGAAACACGGGCTCTTGCTGGTGAAATCATGGGCGTTCACCTGCTTGAGGATCTTCTCTAAAGCTTCCCGCCTCCCACCCCCACTGTGTCCTTCCCACAGGTCGAGACAGTGACCCCTCACACCGCCCTCCTCTCAGAGTCACCCCAAAACCACTCCACTTGGCCTGGTGGCCCTGAGGGTTAAAAATAAACAACCATGGTCCCTTTAACGGCTTCCTTGATGGCTCAGTGATAAAGAAACCACCTGCAATGCAGGAGCCACAGGAGACACAGGTTCAGTTCCTGGGTGGGGAAGGTCCCCTGGAGGAGGGCATGGCGGCCCACTCCAGTACTCTTGCCCAGAGAATCCCACGGACAGAGGAGCCTGGAGGGCTACATTCCATGGGCCCGTAGAGAGTCAGACACAGGTGAAGGGATTCAGTATGCACGCAGCCATCCCTTTAACCCTTGAGCTAAAAAAAATAAAATGCAACAGTTAAAAGTCACACAGATACCTCACTGCTATTGTTTAGTCACTAAGTTGTGTCCAACTCATTTGCAACCCCGTGGTCTGTAGCCCACCAGACCCTTCTGTCCATGGGATTTTCCAGGTGAGAATACTGAAGTGGGTTGCCATTTCCTCCTCCAGGGGATCTTCCTGACCCAGGGATTGAATCCGGGTCTCTTGCTTTGCAGGTGGCTTCTTTATCACTGAGCCACCTGGGAAGTCCCCCACCACCGCTGCCTTATTAGCTGATCCTAAATTATAAGGCATCCAAAATACTGGCCTTCAGTTACAGTTTATTTAAATGGAGGGAAATTTTCATTAAATTCTAAACTAAGTTATTTCTGACGCCTTTTTAAAATTAAGCATTTACTACCTAAAATTCTTAAGATATGCATTTCTTTTGTCAAACTTCATGCTAAAATACAGATTCACACAAAACTGGGCTGCAACTACTGACTCTGTAAAATGATTTTCTCTCCCTAGGGTGTGTGATTTCTTCAGTTCAGTTCAGTTCAGTTCAGTCGCTCAGTCGTGTCTGTCTCTCCGCGACCCCATGAATCACAGCACGTCAGGCCTCCCTGTCCATCACCAACTCCCGGAGTACACTCAAACTCATGTCCAGAGAGTCGGTGATGCCATCCAGCCATCTCATTCTCCATCGTCCCCTTCTCCTCCCGCCCCCATCCTTTCCCAGCATCAGAGTCTTTTCCAGTGAGTCAACTCGTCGCATGAGGTGGCCAAAGTATTGCAGTTTCAGCTTTAGCATCAGTCCCTCCAATGAACATCCAGGATTGATCTCCTTTAGAATGGACTGGTTGGATCTCCTTGCAGTATAAGGGACTCTCAAGAGTCTTCTCCAACACCACAGTTCAAAAGCATCGATTCTTCGGTGATCAGCTTTCTTCACAGTCCAACTCTCACATCCATACATGACCACGGGAAAAACCATTGCCTTGACTAGATGGACCTTGGTTGGCAAAGTAATGTCTCTGCTTTTTAATATACTATCAAGGTTGGTCATAACTTTCCTTCCAAGGAGTAAGCGTCTTTTAATTTCATGGCTGCAATCAGCATCTGCAGTGATTTTGGAGTCCAAAAAAATCAAGTCTGACACTGTTTCCACTGTTTTTCCATCTATTTCCCATGAAGTGATTATGCAATTAAAAATACAGAGTTTGTCTATATGCACATTGATGTAATAGAATTTATATGTAAATCACTGAAGAATACCCCTCGGTATTCTCTGTTACTCTTCCCCAAACAAGAACAGCTCACTACCTGGAGACCCCTAGCCCACCGCTGGTCTTTCCCTTTCACCCTTGAAAAAATTTCACCGTTGAATTTTTTTACATATTTGAAGCAGCATCTTGATCCAAAAACAGGCCTATAAATTACTGATAAGACTACACTCAGATGGATATTAAGATAATGGAAAAGGAACCTTCCCATAATGAATGCAACCATATCAGGGGCTTGTATCATCAAAATGAATTTAGGCTAATGGACAGAATCTTTTCCGGGCGGGTTTTTGTCCACTGAGCACACACTTTGATTCCACAGAACACCTATGGTCTTCCGGTACCTGCTGGCTCCTCCCCACCGTCTCCCGTCTCTGCGCCCGGCTCTGCAGCCCCACCCTGCAGGCGTTTCTGGGTGGCACCTGTGAGCACACAGCTCACTAAGCACCTGCTGGTTTCCACTGCCGCCGCCCCTGCACCCCAGCTCCGTGCCCTTCTCTGCAGCATTTGTCACTGCTGCGGAGCCTCTCTTCCTGGGGGCCGGGGCTTCTGTCTCCTTCCTCTCATCCTCTCCCCTGAACAAGAGAAGCTCACTACCTGCAGACCCCGAGCCCACCGCTGGCCTTTCCCTTTCACCCTGAAACTCCATCCTCATTCACGCCCCCAGCTTCCTCCATTACCAAGACCCTCCGTCCCCCCGGACCACTCTCCTCACTCCCCCTGGGAATACCCCACCCCAGCTCTCTCCCGGGTGCCTCCCTCACATCCGTGGCATGGCCAAAACTCAGCTCAGATGTCCCAAGAAATCTCAGAACGAGTTCCTCGAGTCTCCTTACTCAGACCCGCGCTGAGTCTCCAACTCAATGTGTCTGTCACACGTGAACCCACACACACCCCCAGGATAAAGGCTGCCCTAAGCAGGGGTCACCACACTCTTTTTTTCCAATAAAGAGTAACATAGTAAATAACTTAAGCTTTGTCGGGTGTGGAGTGCCTGTCACATCCACTCAGCGCCACCACTGCAGTGTGAAAACAGCCCTGGACAGTATGTAAGTGAAAAAGTGCGGCTGCATCCCAATAAAGCTTTATTCATACAAACAAGCATCAGGCTGGATGTGGCCAATGGGCCCTAGTTCCCTGAGCCATTCCCTAAGATACACCCATGGTTACCAGGGGTTATCAACACATGCCAGAATTCTAGGAGGTTTCAATAACCTTTATATTGTTCTGTATTTTCTAAGTGTGTGAATAAGAATAAGTGAAAGTCGCTCAGTCTGTCTGACTCTGTGACCCCGTGGACTGTAGCCCGCCAGGCTCCTCTGTCCATGGAATTCTCCAGGCCAGAACACTGGAGTGGGTTGCCATTTCCTCCTGCAGGGGCTCTTCCCAACCCAGGGATGGAACCAGGGTCTCCCGTATTGCAGGCGGATTCTTTATCAGCTGCGCTACCAGGGAAGACCAACATTTGCATTAAATGAATGAATAAAATTCCAAACACTGCTCAAGAGGCCAGTTCCCCCACCCCAGCCATGGGGTGCTCCCTCCTCTGTGGGGCCGCCTCCCTCCACACAGGCGTGCGAGCCCTGGGTACAGGATGTATCAGTGGTACCAGCTCTCCTGACAGATGGTGAACACATCACAGACAACATTGCTCCTCAAAGGAAGTTAGGGATGAACGAACTGGACTGACTCTCTAGAGCCCACCAGCCACGCTCAGGGCCACTGCACTTGCTGAACTGCACTCTGACTGATGTGTCACGTTCACACCTGGCCTATGACTGTGGAGATCCAGGTAGTCACTCTACACTGGGGCTTTTGAACTTGGGTGTGGCTGCAATCTGGGGGTGGGGGGCTGATTATTCTGTGGTGAAGGCCTATCCTGTATGTTGTAGGGTGTTTAGCAGCATTCCTGGCCTCCATGAATGAGATGCCAGGAGCAGCCCCCCAACTGTAACAACCAAAAATACCTCCCAACATGGCCAATTGCCCCTGGGAGGGACAATCATCCCTGTTGAAAACAACTGGTGTGTGTTGATCGAACCTACTCTGAGGGCAGGAACGCGCTGGTACATAGTGAGGGATGTCTTATGTTCAGTGGAGAAGGACATGGCAACTCACTCCAGTACTCTTGCCTGGAGAATCCCATGGACAGAGGAGCCTGGCGGGCTGCAGTCCATGGCATCACATAGAGAGGCACATGGCTGAAGTGGCTTCGTGCACACACACATCTTACGTTTGGGCTTCCCAGGTGGCGCTAGTGGTGAAGAACCCACCTACCAATGCAGGAGACACAAGAGACGCAGTTCAGCTCATGGGTTGGAAAGATTCCCAGGAGAAGGAAATGGGAACCCACTTCACTATTCTTGCCTGGAGAGCCCCATGGACAGAGGAGCCTGGAGGACTTCAGTCCATAGGGTTGCAAAGTCAGATATGATTGAAGCGACTTAGCACACACGCACCCCCGACTTTTGTCTAGGGAATCACCTCTTTATATAATACCTGTTCCACCACCAGCAGGAGTCCTAGCTGGGCAAGGCCCCAGGAACCTGACTGGTGGGCTTCCTTGGAAAATCTTCTCATGGTAAATGATTGCACGTCGTATGGTGACGATGGATCGTCCTCCCCCCATGAGACAATGCATTCTGCCATTGATCCCTTGTGGACTGAACTCACTTTGCCAGGGGTGGTGAGAGATTATCTTAACCATCTTCTTTCACCTGCAACCCTGTGAACTGATGGCTCAAATCAATAAGATTTCTCATGAAAACCCAAGAACAAGCATGGTGGGTGATAAGCCAACCTGCTTCACTTGGCTTGCCAAGAGTCTGCGAATGTTCTAATTGCAGGCAGACCCCAGACACATGAGAGGGTCAGTCCCAAATCACGGCAATAAAGTGAATATGACCAGAAAATGAAGCACAAAAATGAGCTGGTTTCCCAGCGCGTATAAAAGTTTCGTTCACACTGTACTGTGGTCTATTATGAAGCCAGGCTCCCCTGTCCTCTCTTAAGTGGGAAACAGCATCAAGTCTAAAAAGGCAATGCACGTACCTTAATTAAAGATAATGCCACTGGTCTTAGAAGGTAGAATGGGGTAAGGGACAGTTGGTGAGTTTGAGATGGACATGTCCACACCGCTATATTTAAAATGATAAACAACCACATCCAGTATAGCACAGGGAACTCAGCTCAATGTTATGTAGCAGCCTGGATGGGAGGGAAGTTTGGGGGAGAATGGACACATTCTCCATTCCAATGGCTGAGACAGTTTGCTGTCCACCTGAAATTATCACAACATTGTTAATTGGCTCTGTTGTTGTCTAGTCACTAAGTCATGTTTGACTCTTTATGACCCCACGGATAACAGGTTTAAAAAAATAACAGTGCTACTGGAAACTGGGATCAATGGACTTGTTCAGTGCAGGGTTGCCACAAACCTTCAATTTGTAAAAAGCAAAACAAAAGGGAACAAAAAGACACAGTGTCTGTGAAACGCAATAAAGTGAAACACAATAAAACAAAGTCTCTCACGCAGAAGAGTCAGGAAACGTTGCATAAAGCTCCAGACTTCAATTCAGTTCAGTCACTCAGTCGTGTCCGACTCTCCGCGACCCCATGAACCACAGCACGCCAGGCCTCCCTGTCCAGCACCAACTCGCGGAGTACACTCAAACTCATGTCCACAGAGTCAGTGATGCCATCCAGCCATCTCATTCTCCATCGTCCCCTTCTCCTCCCGCCCCCAACCTTTCCCAGCATCAGAGTCTTTTCCAGTGAGTCAACTCGTCTCATGAGGTGGCCAAAGTATTGCAGTTTCAGCTTTAGCATCAGTCCTTCCAATGAACACCCAGGATTGATCTCCTTTAGAATGGACTGGTTGGATCTCCTTGCAGTACAAGGGACTCTCAAGAGTCTTCTCCAGCACCACAGTTCAAAAGCATCAGTTCTTCGGTGCTCAGCTTTCTTTACAGTCCAAATTTCACATCCATACATAACTACTGGAAAAACTATAGCCTTGACTAGACAGACCTTTGTTGACAAAGTAATGTCTCTGCTTTTTAATATGTTGTCTAGGTTGGTCATAACTTTCCTTCCAAGGAGTAAATGTCTTTTAATTTCATGCAATCACCATCTGCAGTGATTTTGGAGCCCCCCAAAATAAAGTCAGCCACTGTTTCCACTGTTTCCCCATCTATTTGCCATGAAGTGATAGGACTGGATGCCATGATCTTAGTTTTCTGAATGTTGAGCTTTAAGCCAACCTTTTCACTCTCCTCTTTCACTTTCATCAAGAGGATTTTTAGTTCCTCTTCACTTTCTGCCATAAGGGCAGTATCATCTGCATATCTGAGGTTATTGATATTTCTCCCAGCAATCTTGACTCCAGCTTGTGCTTCTTCCAGCCCAGTGTTTCTCATGATGTACTCTGCATATAAGTTAAATAAGCAGGGTGACAATATACAACCTTGACATACTCTTTTCCTATTTGGAACCAGTCCGTTGTTCCATGTCCAGTTCTAACTGTTGCTTCCTGACCTGCATACAGGTTTCTCAAGAGGCAGGTCAGATGGTCTGGTATTCCCATCTCTTTCAGAATGTTCCACAGTTTATTGTGATCCACACAGTCAAAGGCTTTCGCATAGTCAATATCAGCTAGAGGCAGTTGGGCGGCACAGGAGCAGCAAGCAGCCATCATCAAACTGTCTACAGATAATAAATGGTGGAGAGGGTGAGGGGAAAAGCGAACACTGTTGGTGCGAATGGAAACTGGTGCAGCCACTCACTATGGAGAACAGTATGGAAGTTATTTTTAAAAATGAAAATATAGTTACAGTGTGGTCCAGCAACCCCACTCCTGGGCATGTATCTGCCGAAACTCTTATCTGAAAAGATACATGCACCTCAATGTTCAAGCAGCACTATTTACAATTGCCAATGTGTGGAAACAACCTAAGTGTCCATCCAGAGATGCACAGATAAAGAATATATGTTATATAAACACAGGGGAACACTACTTGGCCATGAAAGAGAATGGGATAATACCAACTGCAGCAATATGGACTGGCCTAGAAATTATCATAATCAGCCAAAGCAAGTCAGAAAGAGAAAGACAAATACCGTGTGATATCATTTATACATAGACTCTAAAATACGACACAAATGAACTCATCTACAAAACAGAAACTTAGAGAACAGACTTGTGGTTGCAGGGCAGATGGCAGGTGGGGAGGACGGTTGGACTGGGAGTTTGGGATGAGCAGATACAAGCTGGTATATATAGGAAGGATAAATGGCAAGGTCCTACTGCAGAGCACAGAGATCTATGTTGAATATCCCGTAATAAACCATGATGGAAAAGAATCCATGTGGACATGTCTGTGTATAACTGAGTCACTTTCCTGTCCTAACTAACACAACATTGTAAGCCAGCTATACTTCAATTTAAAAAATTCAGATAATAACAATTGTTGGTGAGGATGTGGAAGAAGCGGAACACTCACTTATGGCTGGTGGGTGTGTGAAATGGTGAGGCCACTTCGGGAAACAGCTTGGCAGCTCCTCCATAAATTGTCCATGGAATCGCCGCATGATCCAGAAACGCCAGCCCTGGCTATACACCAGAGAGAAATGAACCGTGTGCTAACACAAAACCCAGCACACAAATGTTCACAGCAGCATTACTGAGAGTGACTAAAAGTAGGGACAAAGCCCAGATTTACCCACCAGTGATGGGGTAAACAGCGGGTGGCATTCCCACACAATCCAGTATTATCTGGCCATAGCAAAGAATGAAGCAGTGTTACATGACACTCAGGGAAATAAGCCAGGCACAGAAGGGGACATGTTGCATGGTTCCATTTATAGAAACAGGACGTTCGCAGATGGACAGCATGTGGACATAGTAGGGGAGGAATAACAACAGGAACAGCTGCAGTGGACACTGTCTGGACGGAATCACCTTGCCGTCCTCACCTCGACACTGTCGGGTGGATGCTATTTTATCCCCATTTCTCAGATGGGAAGGGTAAGGCCCCAGGCCAGGACCCCACCGCCAGGAGAGGATGGGATGGTGAGGAGGACGAGGCAGCTCCTATCCTGATCCCAGTGCCACGGGGGAAGGTGGAAAAGGGCCACGCACGAGAGCCCCAAATGTCCGCACTCACACCCCAGCTTCCACGCAGGCCAATTAAGGGGCTTGACTCTACCCCCACCATGATCCCTTCTCAGAAGCTGGGAACCCTGGAAATCCACAGGAGCAGGAGAGCAGTGCCTGAGCTGACCCGTGGTCCAGTGCCCGATGAGGTGGACCACACATCAGAGCCTTGGCATCACAGTGGCCTGGGGGACTGAACAGGTGATCCCTGTTACCCCTTGCGACACCACCACCCTCCAAGCCCTCCTTTCCATCAGCCCACCACTGAACGGTCCTCTCTCTGCGATCAAGGAGGCCACATCTCAGAAACCGGCACCACGACTACACCCACTAAGAAGCCCTCCTCACCTCCTCTGAGGGGCAGAGTTTGCAGGTCTGCACCCCCACGACCCACAGGAGGAACCCAATCCCCAGAGTGATGGCGTGTGGTATGTAGGTGTGTGTGCCCAGTCGTGTCCAACTGTTTGTGACCCCATAGACTGTAGCTCTCCTGGCTCCCCTGTCCCCAGGATTCTCCAGGCAAGAACACTGGAGTGGGTTGCCATTTCCTCCTCCAGGGGTGGAGACGGGGCTTCAGGGTCCAATGAGCGTGGAGCCCTCATGATGAACTCCCCCCTGCCCCAGAAAGAGGAAGACAAAGGTCTCCCTCCATGGGCCCCATGAGGGCACAGCGAGAGGACAGCCGTGTGCCCTCCGGGAATGCAGCCTTCAGCAGGAGCCCAATCTTGGACGCCTGGGCTCCACGCTGTGAGGAACAAACGCCTGCATCTAAGGCTCAGAGTAAGCCGTGCTGCTCCGGCCGGGCGGCCAGTCTGGCAAGGATGGGGGGTGGCACAGGGTTCTCCAGAAACCCACGTCTGCCAGGAACATCAGGACAGGACGATCACTGGAAACAGCATTTTTGCAGATGTCATTAGGCAAATTAAACAGATCCTAAGGGTGTCGCAGACGTGACGCGAAAGACGCCGGCCCCGGCACAACGAACCACGCAAAGAGGCGCGGCCGTGAGGCGCTACCCCACATCCAACAGGCGGTGGCTGTGCGGGCGCAGGAGGGCCGAGAGGAGCTACTCCGCGTTCAAGGTCAGCAGGGGCGGCCTTGAGGAGATACCCCTCACCCAAGGTAAGGTACAGCGGCTGCACTTTGCTGGAGCGGCTGTGAAGATTTTTCCACGACCAAGGTAAGAGAAACCCAAATAAGACAGTAGGTATTGCTAGGGGGCACCAGAGGGCGGACAGACTGAAATCATAATCACAGGAAACTAGCCGATCTGATCACATGGACCACAGCCGAATGTGGTCCACTGGAGAAGGGAATGGCAAACCACTTCAGTATGCTTGCCTTGAGAACCCCATGAACAGTAACAAAGGGCAAAATGATAGGATAATGAATGAGGATTTCCCCAGGTCGGTAGGTGCCCAGTATGCTACTGGAGCTCAGTGGAGAAGTAACTCTAGAAGGAATGAAGGGATGGAGCAAAAGCAAAACCAATACCCAGTTGTGGATGTGACCAGTGATAGAAGCAAGGTCTGGTGCTGTAAAGAGCAATATTGCATAGGAACCTGGAATGTTAGGTCCATGAATCAAGGCAAATTGGAAGTGGTCAAACAGGAGATGACAAGAGTGAACATAGACATTCTAGGAGTCAGCGAATTAAAATGGACTGGAATGGGTGAATTTAACTCGGATGACCATTATATCTACTACTGTGGGCAGGAATCCCTTAGAAGAAATGGAGTAGCCATCATGGTCAACAAAAGAGTCCGAAATGCAGTACTTGGATGCAATCTTAAAAATGACAGGATGATTTCTGTTCGTTTCCAAGGCAAACCATTCAATATTACAGTAATCCAGGCCTATGCCCCAACCAGTAATGCTGAAGAAGGTTCTATGAAGACCTACAAGACCTTTTAGAACTAACACTCAAAAAAGATGTCCTTTTCATTATAGGGGACTGGAATGCAAAAGTAGGAAGTCAAGAAACACGTGGAGTAACTGGCAAATTTGGCCTTGGAGCACGGAATGAAGCAGGGCAAAGGCTAATAGAGTTTTGCCAAGAGAGCACACTGGTCATAGCAAACACCCTCTTCCAACAACACAAGAGAAGACTCTACACATGGACATCACCAGATGGTCAACACCAAAATCAGATTGATTATATTCTTTGCAACCAAAGATGGAGAAGCTGTATACAGTTAGCGAAAACAAGACCAGGAGCTGACTGTGGCTCAGATCATGAACTCCTTATTGCAAAGTTCAGACTTAAATTGAAGAAAGTAGGGAAAACCACTAGACCATTCAGATATGACCTCAATCAAATCCCTTATGATTATACAGTGGAAGTGAGAAATAGATTTAAGGGACTAGATCTGATTGATAGAGTGCCTGATGAACTCTGGATGGAGGTTCATGACATTGTACAGGAGACAGGGACCAAGACCATCCCCATGGAAAAGAAATGCAAAAGAGCGAAATGGCTGTCTGAGGAGGCCTTACAAATAGCTGTGAAAAGAAGAGAGGCGAAAAGCAAAGGAGAAAAGGAAAGATATAAGCATCTGAATGCAGAGTTCCAAAGAATAGCAAGGAGAGATAAGAAAGACTTCCTCAGTGATCAATGCAAAGAAATAGAGGAAAACAACAGAATAGGAAAAACAAGAGACCTCTTCAAGAAAATTAGAGATTCCAAGGGAACATTTCATGCAAAGATGGGCTCGATAAAGGACAGAAATGGTATGGACCTAACAGAAGCAGAAGATATTAAGAAGAGGTGGCAAGAATACACAGAAGAACTGTACAAAAAAGATCTTCACGACCAAGATAGTCACGATAACATGATCACTGACCTAGAGCCATACATCTTGAATTGTGAAGTCAAGTGGGCCTTAGAAAGCATCACTACTAACAAGGCTAGTGGAGGTGATGGAATTCCAGTTGAGCTATTTCAAATCTGGAAAGATGATGCTGTGAAAGTGCTGCACTCAATATGCCAGCAGATTTGGAAAACTCAGCAGTGGCCACAGGACTGGAAGAGGTCAGTCTTCATTCCAATCCCAAAGAAAGGCAATGCCAAAGAATGCTCAAACTACCGGACAATTGCCCTCATCTCACACGCTAGTAAAGTGATGCTCAAAATTCTCCAAGCCAGGCTTCAGCAATATGTGAACCGTGAACTCCCAGATGTTCAAGCAGGTTTTAGAAAAGGCAGAGGCACCAGAGATCAAATTGCCAACATCCGCTGGATCATGGAGAAAGCAAGAGAGTTTCAGAAAAACATCTATTTCTGCTTCATTGACTATGCCAAAGCCTTTGACTGTGTGGATCACAATAAACTGTGGAACATTCTGAAAGAGTTGGGAATCCCAGACCACCTGACCTGCCTCTTGAGAAACCTGTATGCAGGTCAGGAAGCAACAGTTAGAACTGGACTTGGAACAACAGACTGGTTCCAAATAGGAAAAGGTGTACGTCAAGGTTGTATATTGTCACCTTGCTTATTTAACTTATATGCAGAGTACATCATGAGGAACGCTGGGCTGGAAGAAGCACAAGCTGGAATCAAGATTGCTGGGAGAAATATCAATAACCTCAGATATGCAGATGACACTACCCTTATGGCAGAAAGTGAAGAGGAACTCAAAAGCCTCTTGATGAAAGTAAAAGAGGAGAGTGAAAAGGTTGGTTTGAAGCTCAACATTCAGAAAACAAAGATCATGGCATCTGATCCCATAAGTTCATGGGAAATAGATGGAAAAACAGTGGAAACAGTGTCAGACTTTGTTTTTTTGGGCTCCAAAATCACTGCAGATGCTGATTGCAGCCATGAAATTAAAAGACGCTTGCTCCTTGGAAGGAAAGTTATGACCAACCTTGATAGTATATTAAAAAGCAGAGACATTACTTTGCCAACCAAGGTCCGTCTAGTCAAGGCAATGGTTTTTCCCGTGGTCATGTATGGATGTGAGAGTTGGACTGTGAAGAAGGCTGATCGCCGAAGAATCGATGCTTTTGAACTGTGGTGTTGGAGAAGACTCTTGAGAGTCCCTTATACTGCAAGGGGATCCAACCAGTCCATCCTAAAGGAGATCGGTCCTGGGTGTTCATTGGAAGGACTGATGCTAAAGCTGAAACTGCAATACTTTGGCCACCTCATGAGACAAGTTGACTCACTGGAAAAGACTCTGATGCTGGGAAAGGTTGGGGGCGGGAGGAGAAGGGGACTACGGAGAATGAGATGGCTGGATGGCATCACTGACTCTGTGGACATGAGTTTGAGTGTACTCCGGGAGTTGGTGATGGACAGGGAGGCCTGGCGTGCTGTGATTCATGGGGTCGCAGAGAGTCAGACACGACTGAGCGACTGAACTGAACTGAACTGAAGGGTGTCCATTGGAAGGACTGATGCTAAAGCTGAAACTTCAATACTTTGGCCACCTCACGTGACAAGTTGACTCACTGGAAAAGACTCTGATGCTAGGAAAGGTGAGGGGCAGGAGGAGAAGGGGACGGCGGAGAATGAGATGGCTGGATGGCATCACCGACTCGATGGACATGAGTTTGAGTGACCTCCAGGAGTTGGTGATGGACAGGGAGGCCTGGCGTGCTGTGATTCATGGGGTCGCAGAGAGTTGGACATGACTGAGCGACTGAACTGAACTGAACTGAACTGAAGGCACCTCATGCAAAAAGTTGACTCACTGGAAAAGACTCTGATCCTGGGAGGGATTTGGGGCAGGAGGAGAAGGGGATGACAGAGAATGAGATGGCTGGATGGCATCACCGACTCAATGGAGGTGGATTTGAGTGAAGTCCGGGAGTTGGTGATGGACAGGGAGGCCTGATATGCTTGTGATTCATGGAGTCGCAAGGAGTCGGACACGACTGAACTGAACTGAAAGCTAGTGTCCTAACAAGAGGAGGGAGATGTGGACACAAACCAAGGAACGAAGGCCATGTTAAGACAAGGTGATGTTTCCACAAGGCAAGAAGAGCCAAGAATCGCCAGCCACCGTGAGAAGCGGGTAGAGGCAGGACAGATCCCTCCCCTAGAGCCTCCAGGGAAAGGGAGGGCCTGCTGCCACCTTGATTTCAGGCTTCTGGCTCCGGAATGTGAAAAGATCCATATCTGCTGTCTTAGCCCTCCCAGCCTGCGGCATTCTGTCAGGACGGCCCTGGGACCCCAGCACGGCCTCTGGTGAATTACCAGGCACGTGGCCTTATTCATCTGGGCCACCAGCCTTCGCCACCTTCAAGGCTGATGGAGCCCCAGCTTGGGCTGGCGGGCTCCCTCTCCTGCCCCGGGGCCACTGCTATGCTGCCAGAGGGGTGGGCATTCCAGGGGGCCATGGAGCTGGCATCTGGCCCGGCACACCGCCAGCCAGAGGTCTGGGGGTCCACTCCTCCCCTGCCTATGCAACCCCAGCACCCACGTCCTAGGATCCTGCCGGGCACTGAATAACCCGACATGCCCAGCGCTCAGAGCTGTGCCTGGTGCATTAGGAGTCCCCGGGAAGACTGACCCCATGTCCTCTGGGCCACAAGCAGGGCTGTGGGTGGGCCAAGTTGCCTCTTCTCAGAGGTCTGAGACCCCAGATACGGACCATCGTCTCCGTGGCTGAGGGGAGCTAAATGATCCACTTGCTCTCCCAGGCGGCCCTTCTGTAATCTCCTTAAATCAGTAGGTCAAGAGCCCGAATTTCCACATTTATGTCAAGAGGAAAAGGTTAACTCAGGATGAAAAGGTTATGTGGGAATGATTATAAACGCGTTCCCATCATTTTCCAGGTCAGGTGGGTTTCACTCAGTACCTCGACTAATGGAAATTTAACTGGAAATTGTTTCAGGTGAAAAAATGTAATTATGAGAGGATAAAATCAACCGTCCCCATGCTCAACCCCCAGGGGATTGCTTGGCCACCTCCACATTACGTCTAAGGATGTATTTTCCTGTGTATGTGCAAGTAAACACACATATGCATGCACACAGATACACACACACACACAGACACACACACACAGAGACACAGACACACAGACACACACACATGCAGACACACACACACGGTTCCCTCAGTTTTATCAACCTCGCCTTTTCATCACTGCACCATGCTGGCCCAGGAAGGTGGAAAGAGTGTGTATTTCTTCTCAAAGTCATTCACTCTGTGAGTCATGAAGGGGACTGTCCTCTCATCGAGGAGCTGATATCCAGTGGGTCTTCAAGATTCAGTAGTTTGCAGGTGGACAAGGCAGTGAGTTCTCAGCAAAGGGAAAGACCTTGGGCCTCGCCATGAAGCCGATATGTGCTCCCCGGGTCCCCTGGGCCCACGGGTGCACTGGCCCATCTCACCAGCAGTCTTCATGACCTTGGCCACTGGCACGGGCTGGACCTTCTTCTCTCTTCATGGGTCCCTCCAGTCACAACCTCGGCAACACAGCAACTGCAGGCATGTCTCCTGGGACTGGTAAACCCTGAGGAAAAGCTCTAAGAGCCCCCAGCTGCCCCAAGCCCCCCACCTCCTGTACCCGCAAAGCTGTAGCTCCACCAGAGCTGGGGAGGCAGCCTGGAATCCGGGTCACAGTTCACCATCCAATGCCACGCGGCTGTGCCTGGCACCCCATGTCTGCTGGTTCACACAGCAGGCACCTCTGTGATGACCAGGAGGTCCCCTTCCTCTGGGCAGACACAGCCCTGCCCCTCGGCCAGCTCCCTGTGCCTCAAGGAGCCCCTCAAGCTCCCAGATACATGAGGCTCCTGGGCAGATGCCCGTGCAGGGAGGGCCAGAGTTGGTCCCAAAGAGCCTGCCTCAGTGGGGGAGTCAGTGTCATGCTAGCAGGAGGGACAGTCCAAAGTGGCCAGAGAAGTCCCAAGGCACCAAATCCCATAAATGTGGCCACGGAGAAGCAGGAGGGCAGGTGGTGAGGCAGAGAGAGGCCCTGGTCTGCAAGCTCACAGAGCAGACCGCAGCATCCTCTCCAGCGAGCAGAGACCCCAGCGCTGGCCAGACGTGGCTGCCGCCTCTGGCCGAGGCACGGGGAAGACACAGGTGATGGCCACGCGGTCCCTTTGCAGCCGCCGCCGCCCCCACCAACCCAGTCATCCCATCCCCGCTGCGGCCAGGGCCACCTGCCTCCCCCTCTGGGAATAAAGAGGTGAAAACTCACGGCAGAAATTAACCCCGGGCAGGGTGACCCCAGAGGGCCGTCAGGGGTTGTGCCCACAGAGGACAATTCTTCCCAGGGAACAGCCTGCGCCCCCACAGTCTCTGGTTCATGAAGGCATGCTCCGCTCCTCCCCAGGCTTCAGGAAGCTGGGCTGGTGGGGACAGACTGTCCTCTGATCCCAGAGGCTGGTCTAGGGGCTGGTTCTTTGGAGCACGTGTGTGCTGGGCAGCGCTCAGGACGCAGCAGTGGAGAAAGCAAATAAAGACGTTTAAAGCCCTGCCTCAGGGCTCCCATGTCAGGCCGACGGGCCTGGTCAGGTGAGCATGGACTGAAACTCCCCGTCCAGCGGAGGCTGGGCCAGGGCCGGCCCTGTGGGGCTGAGGGACTCAGCACGGGGTAGAGGAGAAGCCCCAAGGAGGGTTCTAGAAGCCACTCCACACCTTCATTCCCTCCCTCCCTGGCGAACATCTGCTGAGCACCCTCCATGCTGGGGGGAGGCTGGAGGTTAAAATTCAGGATGACGTGCTGGTGATGCTGATATGGGAAGGGGCTCCAACCACCCCCAGCCCACTCAGTTCCTGCAGGTAAGTCCCCAGACAAACAGATCCCTCGTTAGGGCAGGAATGAGGCCCTGGCCTGCTCCTCCCCAAGCCCCAGGCTGCAGGGCTCCCCCATCCCCCGCTGATAGAGGGGCTGTGTCCAGACCACCAGCTTCCTTCTGGGGTCTGTGATTTCCATCCCTGCTCAGCAGTGAGCGCCCACATGACCAGACCCCCAGGAAAAGCCCTGGCCACCAAGACTACTGCATACCCCTGGGGGACAGCACTTCATGGGTGTTGTCTCAGCTCCCCGCTGAACGGATGAGGGCCTCTTCCCAGCATGGGGGGGGTCCCCTGGGAGGGGGTCCTGGCTGCTCATGCCTGTCTCTTTTGGACTTCACCCAGGGCACGTCTTCCCTTGCCTGGTTTAGATGTGTATCCTTTTGTTGGAATAAGTCTAAGTCACAAGGTTGATCACACGCTGAGTCCTGGGAATGCTCCTAGCAAGCTCCTGAGATGGGGTGGCCCCTGGAGCTCCCACACAAGCCCCAACCAAGCCCAGATAAATAGCAGGCATTGGGGGCCCTGAGCGGCTGGTTTTCAGAACCACTCTGTGGACTTGGAGCTTCCCCACAATACCCAGCTTAGCTTAGCTCCACTCCAGCTTGGCACCCCCGACAGCCCCAGTGACAAGTGATCAGAGGTGACGCACACATGAGCCATCTCTGCCCCAAAGCCCCCTGCCCAGCCTGCGAGCACTGGCCCAGAGGCATGGGGACAGCAACCAGGTCTCTGCCCCGGCGGTGAAGGCAGGTGGTTACAGGGTCCCTTCCCAGGTGTGTCACTGTTCAGTCGCTCAGTCGTGTCTGACTCTCTGCAACCCCACGGGCTGCAGCACATAGGCCTCCCTGTCCCCCAGTACCCTCCAGAGTTTGCCCAAGTCCGCTGCCTTGTATCTGAAAGCATTTCTATGGTGGGTGGGAGGGAGGTTCGGAAGGGAGGGGAATATATGAATACGTATAGCTGATTCGCATTGTTGTACGGCAGGAATGAACACAACATTTTAAAGCAATTATCACTCCTGGGCATACACACCGAGGAAACCAGAATTGAAAGAGACACGTGTACTCCAATGTTCATTGCAGCACTGTTTATAATAGCCAGGACATGGAAGCAACCTAGATGTCCATCTGCAGACGAATGGATAAGAAAGCTGTGGTACATATACACAATGGAGTATTATTCAGCCATTAAAAAGAATACATTTGAATCAGTTCTAATGAGGTGGATGAAACTAGAGCCTATTATACAGAGTGAAGTAAGCCAGAAAGAAAAACACCAATACAGTATACTAACGCATATATATGGAATTTAGAAAGATGCAAATGATAACCCTGTATACGAGACAGCAAAAGAGACACAGATGTATAGAACAGTCTTTGGGACTCTGTGGGAGAGGGTGAGGGTGGGATGATTTGGGAGAATGGCATTGAAACACGTATGTTGTCATAAGTGAAACGAATCACTAGTTCAGGGTCAATGCATGTTATAGGATGCTTGGGGCTGGCGTGCGGGGATGACCCAGAGGGAGGATAAAGGGAGGAGGGAGGTGGGAGGGGGGTTCAGGAGGGGGAACTTATCTAAACCCGGGGCAAATTCATGTCAATGTATGGCAAAACCAACCGATATAATATTGTAAAATAATTTGCCTCCAATAAAAAATAAATTAATTTAAAAAATAAAAAATAAATAAATTTTAAAAAAAATAAAGCAATTATCCTCCAATAAAAAAACTAAATTTAATTTAAAAAATTTTTTTTAATAAAAGCATTTCTAAGACCCTGGGAAGAGCCAGTCTAGACACTTGGCAGAGTCCCTTGGTCTCTGGAGGTCTCCTGAGACATTTGTGTGATGGCCAGCGGTCATATCTCTCCTGCTCCCTGGGACCTGCCTCCTTGCACAGGACACACCATGGCCACCCAACCCATGTGGTGACAAAACGTCTGTGTGAGGGAGGAGCAGACCCCAGGGGGCTGGGGAGTGAGGCTGAGGCAGAGTCAGACCAGGGGAGCCCAAGGCAGGCCCCACCAGAGCACGAGGGACATACCCTCCTGTGGCCCCTGTGGTCAAAGACCCCCGACCCCCACTGGACCAGGCAAGACGTGTGCTGACCTGTGGATCCTGACAAGTTGGAGGGACATCTGAGATGCATCCCCAAGGCTAGAGTTTCATCTCCAGACATGCACACTTTTCATCGAATTGAAGCAAGCTCATTCCAGAACCTTCTTTCATTGATTCTATCCTCCTCTGAGTGAACAGAATGGAGACCCCAACCTAAAGGAGCAAGCATGCAGTCCCAGGGCCCTCCCTTCTGCCTCGGGAAGACGAAGTGTAGTTGTCCCAGTTCCCATGGCTGCTCTCACAAATGACCACAAAACTGGTGCCTGAAAAACAACACAGATTCATTCTCTGATGGCCTTGAAGGCCAGAAAGCCAAAAATCAATGTTGGTGGGGGGCTAATGCTGAGGGCTGGGTGGGGCCCTGGAGGTTCTGGGGAGAGAGGGTCCTTGCCTCTTGCAGCTTGGGGTCCCACTAGCATCCCTCGGCTTCCCTTGCCCTCTCTTCTACAGTCAAATCTCTCCCACCTTCCTCTTAGGAGGACACTTGTAATTATATGTGGGACCCACCCAGACAATCCAGGACAACCTCCCCCATTTTAAGATCCTTAATCAACCTTGTATACTCATTGCAAGGACGGACGCTGAAGCTAAAGCTACAATCCCTGGGCCACCTGACTCTTTGGAAAAGACCCTGATGCTAGGAAAGATTGAGGGCAAAAGGAGAAGGGGAAGACAGAGGATAACATGGTTAGATAGCATCACCGACTCAATGGACATGAGTTTAAGCAAATGCAAGGAGATAGTGGAGGACAGGGAAGCCTGGCATGCTGCAGTCCATAGGGTCACACAGTTGGATGGGACCGAGTGACTAAGCAACGGCATTTTAATCCCATCTGCAAAGTGCCTTGCAGTGGTAACATGAGTAGGTTCTGAGGATCAGGACATGTGTAGCTGTTATGGCCTGAATCATATCCCCTCTCCCCAATCAAGGGTTGAACCCTAACCTCCAGAGCCTCAGAACGTGAATTTATTTGGAAATAGAGTCGCTGCAGATGAAACTGGTAAGATGAGGTCAGGCTGGAGCTGGACAGGCCTGAATCTGATGCGTGTCCTTATCAAAAAACAGAAGTTGTCAGACATAGGGACCTTTAGACAAGGAGGCACCATATGAATACGAAGGCAGGCGACGCTTGGAGCCAAAGGTCTCCAGCAGACCACCAGGAGCTGGAGAGGGGCCTGGACCAGAGAGGAACCCACCCTGTCTGCCCCGGGATCCCGGACTGCCAGCCTCCAAAACTGGGAGAAGACCAAACTATGTCTATGCCACCCCGTCTGCGGTGCTTTGTCACACCTGCCCCAGGAAACGAACACAGCACCTTCAGGCCATTCCCCAGCCCAGCACCCAGCGGGCAGCCCATGCTGCCAGCACAGGGTGAACCTGGGCACATGACCACCTTGCCCCCCACCCTTCAGCTCTTATCCCCCACAAGCTGAGAAGCAGGGGGTCTGCTTCTCCAGAAACACAACCTACAGACTGGACTCTGACTGCCACCCGGACCCCACCCAGTTTAACCCCCTGTGGTCTGTGCGTGTGAAGTGACGGCTGGGCTTATAACACGATAAACCTCAGAAGGCTCCTACTTTGGGTGGAGAAGCAGTTCTCACTCACCGAGGTCCCACGATTAGAACCTTGAACAGCAATGACAAGGGGAGAGAAAAGGACACTGGCTTCATGATTTCCACAGCTTCTCTGGTTTTGGGGCTTTTTTCCCCCCACATCAGTTGTAGATTTTTATAATCAAAGCAGAATAAATATAAAGGTAACATAAGAACATCTCTGACGATGTGAACTCCTCTAAGGCAGGGATGCTTAATATTAGTGATAATTGGAGTAGATTTTGAGTCCACAGAGACTATGATTTTATTTTTATGGTTCATTAGGGTAAACAGGAAGCGATCTGCAGCATCTACATGAAGTGTGGCAAAAACAAATTATCCCCTTTTGTATATCATCATGCGTTTACAATGAAATACAACATACGGAGATAATACTGCGTTTGTGTAGTTTTCAAACAGAACCCTCTATGTCTGTAATAGGAAGTGTGAGAAGATTTCTTTGAGCCTAACTTTTTATATCTAGCTGTGTGCCTGAAATGGGTGTGTGAAAGTGAATGAAAGTCGCTCAGTCGTGTCTGATTCTTTGCGACCCCATGGACTACGCCGTCCATGGAATTCTCTAGGCCAGAATACTGGAATGGGTAGCCTTTCCCTTCTCCAGTGGATCTTCACAACGCAGGGATCAAACCCAGGTCTCCTGCACTGCAGGTGGATTCTTTACCAGCTGAGTCACAAGGGAAGCCCCCGAAATGGGCGTGTGATCCCTGATTAAGACATTTTAGCCATGATGTCTTCAAATTCTTGCTGACCCCATTAGTGGGACACTCTGTCAACACAATTGCGAAACAGACCATGGGAACCCTGCCCACCCACCCTTCAAATGAAGACCACACCTGAAATAAAGGTTAGTGAAAGTGTTAATTGCTCTGATTCTTTGTGACCCCACGGACGTAGCCCAACAGGCTCCTCTGCGCATGATATTCTCCAGGCAAGAATACTAGAGTGGGTTGCCAATCCCTTCTCCAGGGGATCTTCCCGACCCAAGGATCGAACCCAGGCCACTTGCATTGCAGGCAAATTCTTTATCATCTGAGCCACCAGGGAAAGACAAA
This sequence comes from Moschus berezovskii, assembly GCF_049115385.1. Taxonomy (NCBI): domain Eukaryota; kingdom Metazoa; phylum Chordata; class Mammalia; order Artiodactyla; family Moschidae; genus Moschus; species Moschus berezovskii. The sequence goes on along the minus strand of NC_142477.1, from coordinate 10,905,201 downwards.
ACTAGGAACCTGACAAGTCCTTCTCCCCTTCACTGAAAAGTGTCATGGATTGCCCCCGTGATGACGATGGTGATCAGGGAGTCCAGAAGTGAGGATTTTGTGGGGACAAGGTTGCTCTGGTCCACACAGATTCCTGCTTGTTTAGGATGGTCTTCCTGAAGCTGGTTTCCAGCCACCATGAAGACACACCTCCCTGCAACCAGTGACAAAGCGGGATGGGAGCCCTGGGACATTGGGACCCCCAGGAGTCCCTCCTACCCTCTCCCAACCAGAGCCCTGGGGCAGGGTACTGGTGCGGACATCTAAAACTCAACCCGTGTTTGGGATGAGCTCACAGCCTGTGGGCGTACTGGACCCACGGATCCCATTCTGCCCTCGAGCATCCAAGGAGCCCCCGACCAAGGGGACTGGGGTCCCCAGTGTGCCAGGCACTTTGGCCACAGGGGAGGAGGCTTAAAAGAAGCTCAGCTCGGAGGGTCAGGCTACGCTCACTGCCCCACTGACAGTTAAGCCCGCTCCTCCTGCTCTCCTCTCTCTCCTAGGTCACCTTCCCAAACGCCCTGTGTCCCCCAGGAAGCTGGGTGTTGCTCCCACCTTTGTCCTGAACTGGGCGAAGGAGAATGAGCCGCCCCCAGGGCTGTGGGGGAGGCTGGGAGTGCAGCCCACCCTCATCTGTGACTTGACACCATCATCAAGCACAGGGAGAAGCTGGACGTTTGCGAAGGAAAACAGCTCTCACCGCTGTCTGCTGCGAACTGCGAGATACACAGAAACTGAAGTCTGGGATGAGCTAGGTTTCTGAGAATGAACAGCAGGACTTCCTGGAATCCCTCTGGGGAGCCCTCTGGTGGACGAGGAGGGGGGCCTGGCCCCACCTCTGAGGGGAGGGCGGCCCAGGTCTGCGGGAGCAGGGCAGCCAACCTGCCCCAGGACCTAACTAGACAGAGAGGAGGGTCACAGTCCTGGAAGGACACGCAGAGAGCGAAAGAAGCCTTTCTTCTGTGAATGGTACTGATGAACCTATTTGCAAAGCAGAAACAGAGACACAGACATAAAAAAAATATGGACACCAAGCGGGAAAGAAGGGGTGGGATGAATCAGGAGACGGGTTGACATAAACACACTATTGATACCTTGTATAAAGTGGATAACTGATGAGAACGTACTGGATAGCACGGGAACTCTACTCTCTGTTCTGTGGTGACCTAGATGGGAAGGAAATCCTAAAAAAGACGGGATGCATGTATACATGGGCTTCCCTGGTGGTTCGTGGTAAAGAATCTGCCTGCGGATGAAGGGGACGTGGGTTTGATCCCTGGTTTGGGAAGATGCCCTGGAGAAAGAGCCATCAACCCACTCCTGTATTCTTGCCTGGAGAGTCCCATGGACACAGGAGCCTGGCAGGCTACAGTCCATGGGGTCACAAGAGTTGGACACAACTTCCTGATTAAACAACAATATGTATACACATAGCTGATTCACTTTGCTGTACAGCAGAAAGTAACACAACACGGTAAAGCAGCTGGAAAATGTTTCCTCCACCAACTTGGGCTCTGCGTGTCCATTAGAAGAGTGTTTTCCACCCTTGCTGTTGTCATTACATAACTTGGCCTCAGCCTAATGATCCATGAGGTCACCAGCCCATCCTCCCCTGGCAGGCAGGGGCTGTGAGCAGTCCTTCCCTTGGGGCTGCGGGGCTGTCCCTGCCCCCGAGGTGGTGGCGGAGGCTCCAGGGACCTCCTCCACCTGCACTGTCCATGGTCCCCCAGGACCAGGCCCCTGCCCGCCAGGCCAGTGTCCCCTCCCCAGAGAGGAGATGCTCCCCCTAACCCTCTGCTCCCCCGGGCCGAGCACTGCTGTCCTGGCTGTAGCTTCCCCCTCCCCTGCCCCAGACCTTCCAGCACGTCATTGGGGACCTGACCATAGCAGGACCACCGACCCCAGGCCCCACACGGCGGCAGGTCTGCTGGGAGAGGAGGTCTGATTGCGGCGTGTCGGGGCGCCCCCCGTTGGCTGTGGCGGGCATCCCCTGGGTGGGGCGGCAGGAGCGGCCATGGGCCCTTCTCTACGGTCCCTCCCGGAGGGGACGTCACCCATCTCTCTGGAGTTCAGCAGAAGGAAAAAAGCTGCAGCCTCATGTCCTTCCCTTTTCTAAAATCTGGGCAAGGCTTTCTTTTCAGATAGTGAGCTCGCAGCTGTCCTCAGGGGCCAGCCTCCCTCGTGCAGGGCCCTCCTGCTCTGCGGTGACTGTAGGGTCCGCACCGTGGGCAGAGGGGCGGCAGGGGTCGCGGGCAGGGAGGGGGCCACCCCGCCTGCTACACGGGGCACGAACCGCAGACGGGGCTCGCCAAGGGACTGAGAAGAAGCCCCCAGTCAACACACAGTGGTCCCTCCACGACAGGAGGCGTGGACCGCAAACTCTCCAGTAGATATGGCCACGCGGCAATGGGAGATGGGAGGAGTGGAGTGTGGATAGGCAGTGGATGGGGTGTGGGGTGTGGATGGGGGTGGATGGCTTGTAGATATGAGTGGATGGGGTGTGGGGTGTGGATTGGGTGTGAGGTGTGGATGGGGAGTGGATGGCGTGTGGATGCGGTGTGGATAGGATGTGGATGGGGAGTGGATGGGGAGTGGATGGGGTGTGGGATGTGGATGGGGAGTGGATGGGGTGTGGATGGGGAGTGGATGGGGAGTGGATGGGGTGTGGGATGTGGATGGGGAGTGGATGGGGTGTGGATGGGGAGTGGATGGGGAGTGGATGGGGTGTGGATGGGGAGTGGATGGGGTGTGGGATGTGGATGGGGAGTGGATGGGGTGTGGGATGTGGATGGGGAGTGGATGGGGAGTGGATGGGGAGCGAATGGGGAGTGGATGGGGAGCGAATGGGGAGTGGATGGAGAGTGGATGGGGAGTGGATGGGGAGTGGATGAGGAGTGGATGGGGAGCGAATGGGGAGTGGATGGGGAGTGGATGGGGAGTGGATGGGGAGTGAATGGGGAGGGGATGGGGAGCGCATGGGGAGTGGATGGAGAGTGGATGAGGAGTGGATGGGGAGCGAATGGGGAGTGGATGGGGAGTGGATGGGGAGTGGATGGGGTGTGGGATGTGGATGGGGAGTGGATGGGGTGTGGATGGGGAGTGGATGGGGAGTGGATGGGGAGTGGATGGGGTGTGGGATGTGGATGGGGAGTGGATGGGGAGTGGATGGAGAGTGGATGGGGAGTGGATGGGGAGTGGATGGGGAGTGGATGGGGAGTGGATGGGGTGGGATTAGGGAGTGGATGGGGAGTGAATGGGGAGTGGATGGGGAGTGGATGGGGAGTGGATGGGGAGTGGATGGGGAGTGGATGGGGTGTGGATGGGGAGTGGATGGGGAGTGGATGGGGAGTGGATGGGGAGTGGATGGAGAGTGGATGGGGTGGGATTAGGGAGTGGATGGGGTGTGGGGTGTGGATGGAGATTGGATGGGGAGTGGATGGAGAGTGGATGGGGAGTGGATGGAGAGTGGATGGGGAGTGGATGGGGAGTGGATGGAGATTGGATGGGGAGTGGATGGAGAGTGGATGGGGTGTGGATGGGAGTGGATGGGGAGTGGATGGGGAGTGGATGGAGAGTGGATGGGGAGTGGATGGGGAGTGGATGGGGTGTGGGATGTGGATGGGGAGTGAATGGGGAGTGGATGGGGAGTGGATGGGGAGTGGATGGAGAGTGGATGGGGAGTGGATGGGGAGTGGATGGAGATTGGATGGGGAGTGGATGGAGATTGGATGGGGAGTGGATGGAGAGTGGATGGGGAGTGGATGGAGAGTGGATGGGGAGTGGATGGGGAGTGGATGGGGTGTGGGATGTGGATGGGGAGTGGATGGAGATTGGATGGGGTGTGGATGGGGAGTGGATGGGGAGTGGATGGGGTGGGATTAGGGAGTGGGATGGGGTGTGGGGTGTGGATGGAGATTGGATGGGGTGTGGATGGGGAGTGGATGGGGAGTGGATGGAGAGTGAATGGGGAGTGGATATAGAGTGGATGGGGAGTGGATGGGGAGTGGATGCGGTGTGGGATGTGGATGGGGAGTGGATGGGGAGTGGATGGGGAGTGGATGGGGAGTGGATGCGGTGTGGGATGTGGATGGGGAGTGGATGGGGTGGGATTAGGGAGTGGATGGGGTGTGGGGTGTGGATGGAGATTGGATGGGGAGTGGATGGAGAGTGGATGGGGAGTGGATGGAGAGTGGATGGGGAGTGGATGGGGAGTGGATGGAGATTGGATGGGGAGTGGATGGAGAGTGGATGGGGAGTGGATGGGGAGTGGATGGAGATTGGATGGGGAGTGGATGGGGAGTGGATGGGGAGTGGATGGAGAGTGGATGGGGAGTGGATGGAGAGTGGATGGGGAGTGGATGGGGAGTGGATGGAGATTGGATGGGGAGTGGATGGAGAGTGGATGGGGAGTGGATGGAGATTGGATGGGGAGTGGATGGAGAGTGGATGGGGAGTGGATGGGGAGTGGATGGGGTGTGGGGATGTGGATGGGGTGTGGATGGAGATTGGATGGGGTGTGGATGGGGAGTGGATGGGGAGTGGATGGGGTGGGATTAGGGAGTGGATGGGGTGTGGGGTGTGGATGGAGATTGGATGGGGTGTGGATGGGGAGTGGATGGGAGTGGATGGAGAGTGAATGGGGAGTGGATATAGAGTGGATGGGGAGTGGATGGGGAGTGGATGCGGTGTGGGATGTGGATGGGGGAGTGGATGGGGAGTGGATGGGGGAGTGGATGCGGTGTGGGATGTGGATGGGGAGTGGATGGGGTGGGATTAGGGAGTGGATGGGGTGTGGGGTGTGGATGGAAATTGGATGGGGAGTGGATGGAGAGTGGATGGGGAGTGGATGGAGAGTGGATGGGGAGTGGATGGGGAGTGGATGGGGAGTGGATGGGGAGTGGTGGGGAGTGGATGGGGAGTGGATGGGGAGTGGATGGAGATTGGATGGGGAGTGGATGGGGAGTGGATGGGGAGTGGATGGGGAGTGGATGGAGAGTGGATGGGGAGTGGATGGGGAGTGGATGGGGAGTGGATGGGGAGTGGATGGAGATTGGATGGGGAGTGGATGGAGAGTGGATGGGGAGTGGATGGGGAGTGGATGGGGATTGGATGGGGAGTGGATGGGGAGTGGATGGAGAGTGGATGGGGAGTGGATGGAGAGTGGATGGGGAGTGGATGGGAGAGTGGATGGGGAGTGGATGGGGATTGGATGGGGAGTGGATGGGGAGTGGATGGGGAGTGGATGGAGATTGGATGGGGAGTGGATGGGGAGTGGATGGGGAGTGGATGGGGAGTGGATGGAGAGTGGATGGGGAGTGGATGGAGAGTGGATGGGGAGTGGATGGGGAGTGGATGGGGTGTGGGATGTGGATGGGTGTGGATGGAGATTGGATGGGGTGTGGATGGGGAGTGGATGGGGAGTGGATGGGGTGGGATTAGGGAGTGGATGGGGTGTGGGGTGTGGATGGAGATTGGATGGGGTGTGGATGGGGAGTGGATGGGGAGTGGATGGAGAGTGGATGGGGAGTGGATGCGGTGTGGGATGTGGATGGGGAGTGGATGGGGAGTGGATGGGGAGTGGATGGGGAGTGGATGCGGTGTGGGATGTGGATGGGGAGTGGATGGGGTGGGATTAGGGAGTGGATGGGGTGTGGGGTGTGGATGGAGATTGGATGGGGAGTGGATGGAGAGTGGATGGGGAGTGGATGGAGAGTGGATGGGGAGTGGATGGGGAGTGGATGGAGATTGGATGGGGAGTGGATGGAGAGTGGATGGGGAGTGGATGGGGAGTGGATGGGGAGTGGATGGGGAGTGGATGGAGAGTGGATGGGGAGTGGATGGGAGTGGATGGAGAGTGGATGGGGAGTGGATGGAGATTGGATGGGGTGGATGGAGGTGGATGGGGAGTGGATGGGGAGTGGATGGAGATTGGATGGGGAGTGGATGGGGAGTGGATGGGGAGTGGATGGGGAGTGGATGGAGAGTGGATGGGGAGTGGATGGGGAGTGGATGGAGATTGGATGGGGAGTGGATGGAGAGTGGATGGGGAGTGGATGGAGAGTGGATGGGGAGTGGATGGGGAGTGGATGGGGTGTGGGATGTGGATGGGGTGTGGATGGAGATTGGATGGGGTGTGGATGGGGAGTGGATGGGGAGTGGATGGGGTGGGATAGGGAGTGGATGGGGGGTGGGGAGT